>NW_024881273.1:0-600000 GCF_018691265.1 Tyto alba
GGAAATCCGGCCCAAACCTGACCTTCACCAGACGCGACTGTGACCGTCACCCTCAGAGAGCATCTGCGACCGGGTGAAAATAAACCCCACCGGGGAGACAAAGATGTCGCCCGTTGGAGGATTTGTTTTCTTATTTAAACAAACCCATACAGTATACCCGTGAACTCTATTCCACCTAGCCCTGACTCCACACCCCGGGCAGAGCAGCTCCGAGCCCACAGACACACACAAAGTACTACAAGTGACGCGATTCAAAGAGGACTAAACGCTAAGCGATAAGGACACCCGGAAGGGTATGCCATAAGGCGAGAAGACTCGGAGAGGCCACGACGGTGACGCGAGGAGGCTATACGGCAGCCTACAAGAAGCACTAAGTGGAACGGCCCCTTACGAGAAGCTACCTTCAAAACGGAGACGATGGGTACGCAAGAAGACGGGCTTCAAGACCTAAGAATGTCAGGATACGGGAAAGAAGTCACCGGCAGGAACAGCGGATGCCTAAATAGCAGAGCTGACGCCAGAGCCTGCGACGACGCTGCGTAAAAGACTCCCGACCGGAAACTTCCAAGACCTACCCACGCTTCAAGCTTATAACGCAAGAATAAAAAGCACCCGATCGGCAGCGTGCCGATGAAGATGGGCGTTCGATACCTTAGGAATGTCCCCTGAGACGCGTGTCGTGCTCCTCGAGCCCAAAGAGAAGGGAGGACATTTAGAGCCGAGGAAGGGCAAAGACACGGCAGACAGAAGAAACAAACTACACGATGACACACGCAGAGGCGGGAACTGCCCTGCCCGGGACACGCTAACATCGAGGGGAAAAGTAATCCGTTCCCTTTACCTGACCGGAGGGCCCCGCTCCCGTACAGCCTTCTCCCCCGTGCTAACTTTCAAACCCTTCCCTGCAATTCCCAACCTCGGCCCCTCCTCTCGGCCCCGTTCGCTCGACTCAGCTTTCAGAGGGCCGGAGGTCCGATTCCATCCTCGACAAAAGCAGCGCGGCAACTAACTAGCACGTTCCTGCAGTTGACGCCTTCCTCTTCACCTGCAAGAAAAAAAAAACAAACGGGAGAAAACACAACCGGCTGTTCCCGGGGAGGCCACACCAAAAAATTTCTGCCTGCCTGTTTTGCCAATTGACGCGGTTAACACAAAGGACACATCACCAAGCTAAAGAAATAGGCTTATTTTACTTTGCTTTAAAGCAGCAGAAAGAATAAGCGAGGTAACGCAGCTAGTCATTACCACATAAAGCTAGCTCTAGGGATTAAGAAAGACACATCACCAATTGCCTTCGTACTTTACCATCATCCAGACCCGTGCATCAGCTGGGGAGTCCCGTCGCAGCGAAGGATCGGAGAGCCTTTCCCGGCAATTGGGAAGTCCCACGCAGTGCGTCCACTCGTAGGTAAGGTCTCCGTCTTTGCTGCGAGAGGGTCCGGCTTTTATACAGTTTAACGAGCAAGTCTATACAAAATGCACAGGAGATATCTGGGAGGTTGATACACCTCACTCGGGCACGTCCAGATCTGGCCAGGATCCGGGCATGTCTGAGGAGTTACTCTTTTTCTGTACATTTGGGATTTATAGTTACTTCCTGTCGTTTACTGATTGTTCCCAGGGATCCTTCCCAGGGGTGCATTTTCACGCTGATAAGACGCTGGTTGCTGGTCGGGGGATTCACTCACAAGTCAACCTTGGTTTGAGGCCCATTGTTCGGCCCTTTTTTGTTTCACTGCCTTAAAAACACCAGCCTGAGACAGACCTGCGCCCAAACATAGGCGACAACAGTCGCCTCGCACACCGGCCGGGACCGCGGAGTAAAAACCCAGCCAGGGGACAGGAAAAGAAAAAATTTTTTGTCCCCCAGCCGTTTTGGGTTTTTTGCATTTTTGGTTTTGTGTGGTTTGGTTTTTCCTTTGGTTTTGGGTTGGTTTTTTTTTTTTTAATTTCTATTTTGTCTGTCTACTGCCTCTAAACAAAGCTACACAACCTACAGCCCATAAGGAAAAAACAAAACATCAACCATTCAGGCACTGCAACACACATTTTAAACACCACAGAGCCAGCTACCACTCAAACCACCACGTGCTCTCCCCTCGGCCACCCTACCACCAAAACCGCCACAAGCCATCACCCTCCGTGATCCTCAGAAACACCAGGTACGGGGGGCCTCAAAAAATCATCCTCCTGAAAAAACTCCAGCCTGAGCCTGACCTGCACCCAAATCCCGATAACGATCCTTGCATCGCACACCGGCCGGGACCAGGGAAAAACTACCCAGCCAGGAGACGGGAAAAACAGAAGTTTATTCCCCTGACAGAGGTTTTCATTAAATCCAGTCTACGTAGTCAAATTGAGCCCCGCCTACATCCTGCAAGAAAAGAGACGACAAATACTCTTACACAGCTAGACACCTTCTAAACGTGCCGCTATTCCACCTACCGCCAAAACCAACCCCCACTCTCCACCGGCCCATCCTTCCGCCCAACCGTCACGACGGGCAGTCACCCCCCGAATACTGTTCCTGGGGGACTCGAGCGCCGAGCCTGAGGAAATCCCGGCCCAAACCTGACCTTCACCCAGACGCCGACTGTGACCGTCACCCTCAGAGAGCATCTGCGACCGGGTGAAAATAAACCCCACCGGGGAGACAAAGATGTCGCCCGGTTGGAGGATTTGTTTTCTTATTTAAAACAAACCCATACAGTATACCCGTGAACTCTATTCCACCTAGCCCTGACTCCACACCCCCGGGCAGAGCAGCTCCGAGCCACACAGACACACACAAAGTACTACAAATGACGCGATTCAAAGAGGACTAAACGCTAAGCGATAAGGACACCCGGAAGGGTATGCCATAAGGCGAGAAGACTCGGAGGGCCACGACGGTGACGCGAGGAGGCTATACGGCAGCCTACAAGAAGCACTAAGTGGAACGGCCCCTTACGAGAAGCTACCTTCAAAACGGAGACGATGGGTACGCAAGAAGACGGGCTTCAAGACCTAAGAATGTCAGGATAGGGGAAAGAAGTCACCGGCAGGAACAGCGGATGCCTAAATAGCAGAGCTGACGCCAGAGCCTGCGACGACGCTGCGTAAAAGACTCCCGACCGGAAACTTCCAAGACCTACCCACGCTTCAAGCTTATAACGCAAGAATAAAAAGCACCCGATCGGCAGCGTGCCGATGAAGATGGGCGTTCGATACCTTAGGAATGTCCCCTGAGACGCGTGCCGTGCTCCTCGAGCCCAAAGAGAAGGGAGGACATTTAGAGCCGAGGAAGGGCAAAGACACGGCAGACAGAAGAAACAAACTACACGATGACACACGCAGAGGCGGGAACTGCCCTGCCCGGGACACGCTAACATCGAGGGGAAAAGTAATCCGTTCCCTTTACCTGACCGGAGGGCCCCGCTCCCGTACAGCCTTCTCCCCCGTGCTAACTTTCAAACCCTTCCCTGCAATTCCCAACCTCGGCCCCTCCTCTCGGCCCCGTTCGCTCGACTCAGCTTTCAGAGGGCCGGAGGTCCGATTCCATCCTCGACAAAAGCAGCGCGGCAACTAACTAGCACGTTCCTGCAGTTGACGCCTTCCTCTTCACCTGCAAGAAAAAAAAAACAAACGGGAGAAAACACAACCGGCTGTTCCCGGGGAGGCCACACCAAAAAATTTCTGCCTGCCTGTTTTGCCAATTGACGCGGTTAACACAAAGGACACATCACCAAGCTAAAGAAATAGGCTTATTTTACTTTGCTTTAAAGCAGCAGAAAGAATAAGCGAGGTAACGCAGCTAGTCATTACCACATAAAGCTAGCTCTAGGGATTAAGAAAGACACATCACCAATTGCCTTCGTACTTTACCATCATCCAGACCCGTGCATCAGCTGGGGAGTCCCGTCGCAGCGAAGGATCGGAGAGCCTTTCCCGGCAATTGGGAAGTCCCACGCAGTGCGTCCACTCGTAGGTAAGGTCTCCGTCTTTGCTGCGAGAGGGTCCGGCTTTTATACAGTTTAACGAGCAAGTCTATACAAAATGCACAGGAGATATCTGAGAGGTTGATACGCCTCACTCGGGCACGTCCAGATCTGGCCAGGATCCGGGCATGTCTGAGGAGTTACTCTTTTTCTGTACATTTGGGATTTATAGTTACTTCCTGTCGTTTACTGATTGTTCCCAGGGATCCTTCCCAGGGGTGCATTTTCACGCTGATAAGACGCTGGTTGCTGGTCGGGGGATTCACTCACAAGTCAACCTTGGTTTGAGGCCCATTGTTCGGCCCTTTTTTGTTTCACTGCCTTAAAAACACCAGCCTGAGACAGACCTGCGCCCAAACATAGGCGACAACAGTCGCCTCGCACACCGGCCGGGACCGCGGAGTAAAAACCCAGCCAGGGGACAGGAAAAGAAAAAATTTTTTGTCCCCCAGCCGTTTTGGGTTTTTTGCATTTTTGGTTTTGTGTGGTTTGGTTTTTCCTTTGGTTTTGGGTTGGTTTTTTTTTTTTTAATTTCTATTTTGTCTGTCTACTGCCTCTAAACAAAGCTACACAACCTACAGCCCGTAAGGAAAAAACAAAACATCAACCATTCAGGCACTGCAACACACATTTTAAACACCACAGAGCCAGCTACCACTCAAACCACCACGTGCTCTCCCCTCGGCCACCCTACCACCAAAACCGCCACAAGCCATCACCCTCCGTGATCCTCAGAAACACCAGGTACGGGGGGCCTCAAAAAATCATCCTCCCTGAAAAAACTCCAGCCTGAGCCTGACCTGCACCCAAATCCCGATAACGATCCTTGCATCGCACACCGGCCGGGACCAGGGAAAAACTACCCAGCCAGGAGACGGGAAAAACAGAAGTTTATTCCCCTGACAGAGGTTTTCATTAAATCCAGTCTACGTAGTCAAATTGAGCCCCGCCTACATCCTGCAAGAAAAGAGACGACAAATACTCTTACACAGCTAGACACCTTCTAAACGTGCCGCTATTCCACCTACCGCCAAAACCAACCCCCACTCTCCACCGGCCCATCCTTCCGCCCAACCGTCACGACGGGCAGTCACCCCCCGAATACTGTTCCTGGGGGACTCGAGCGCCGAGCCTGAGGAAATCCCGGCCCAAACCTGACCTTCACCCAGACGCCGACTGTGACCGTCACCCTCAGAGAGCATCTGCGACCGGGTGAAAATAAACCCCACCGGGGAGACAAAGATGTCGCCCGGTTGGAGGATTTGTTTTCTTATTTAAAACAAACCCATACAGTATACCCGTGAACTCTATTCCACCTAGCCCTGACTCCACACCCCCGGGCAGAGCAGCTCCGAGCCACACAGACACACACAAAGTACTACAAATGACGCGATTCAAAGAGGACTAAACGCTAAGCGATAAGGACACCCGGAAGGGTATGCCATAAGGCGAGAAGACTCGGAGGGCCACGACGGTGACGCGAGGAGGCTATACGGCAGCCTACAAGAAGCACTAAGTGGAACGGCCCCTTACGAGAAGCTACCTTCAAAACGGAGACGATGGGTACGCAAGAAGACGGGCTTCAAGACCTAAGAATGTCAGGATAGGGGAAAGAAGTCACCGGCAGGAACAGCGGATGCCTAAATAGCAGAGCTGACGCCAGAGCCTGCGACGACGCTGCGTAAAAGACTCCCGACCGGAAACTTCCAAGACCTACCCACGCTTCAAGCTTATAACGCAAGAATAAAAAGCACCCGATCGGCAGCGTGCCGATGAAGATGGGCGTTCGATACCTTAGGAATGTCCCCTGAGACGCGTGCCGTGCTCCTCGAGCCCAAAGAGAAGGGAGGACATTTAGAGCCGAGGAAGGGCAAAGACACGGCAGACAGAAGAAACAAACTACACGATGACACACGCAGAGGCGGGAACTGCCCTGCCCGGGACACGCTAACATCGAGGGGAAAAGTAATCCGTTCCCTTTACCTGACCGGAGGGCCCCGCTCCCGTACAGCCTTCTCCCCCGTGCTAACTTTCAAACCCTTCCCTGCAATTCCCAACCTCGGCCCCTCCTCTCGGCCCCGTTCGCTCGACTCAGCTTTCAGAGGGCCGGAGGTCCGATTCCATCCTCGACAAAAGCAGCGCGGCAACTAACTAGCACGTTCCTGCAGTTGACGCCTTCCTCTTCACCTGCAAGAAAAAAAAACAAACGGGAGAAAACACAACCGGCTGTTCCCGGGGAGGCCACACCAAAAAATTTCTGCCTGCCTGTTTTGCCAATTGACGCGGTTAACACAAAGGACACATCACCAAGCTAAAGAAATAGGCTTATTTTACTTTGCTTTAAAGCAGCAGAAAGAATAAGCGAGGTAACGCAGCTAGTCATTACCACATAAAGCTAGCTCTAGGGATTAAGAAAGACACATCACCAATTGCCTTCGTACTTTACCATCATCCAGACCCGTGCATCAGCTGGGGAGTCCCGTCGCAGCGAAGGATCGGAGAGCCTTTCCCGGCAATTGGGAAGTCCCACGCAGTGCGTCCACTCGTAGGTAAGGTCTCCGTCTTTGCTGCGAGAGGGTCCGGCTTTTATACAGTTTAACGAGCAAGTCTATACAAAATGCACAGGAGATATCTGGGAGGTTGATACGCCTCACTCGGGCACGTCCAGATCTGGCCAGGATCCGGGCATGTCTGAGGAGTTACTCTTTTTCTGTACATTTGGGATTTATAGTTACTTCCTGTCGTTTACTGATTGTTCCCAGGGATCCTTCCCAGGGGTGCATTTTCACGCTGATAAGACGCTGGTTGCTGGTCGGGGGATTCACTCACAAGTCAACCTTGGTTTGAGGCCCATTGTTCGGCCCTTTTTTGTTTCACTGCCTTAAAAACACCAGCCTGAGACAGACCTGCGCCCAAACATAGGCGACAACAGTCGCCTCGCACACCGGCCGGGACCGGGGAGTAAAAACCCAGCCAGGGGACAGGAAAAGAAAAAATTTTTTGTCCCCCAGCCGTTTTGGGTTTTTTGCATTTTTGGTTTTGTGTGGTTTGGTTTTTCCTTTGGTTTTGGGTTGGTTTTTTTTTTTTTTAATTTCTATTTTGTCTGTCTACTGCCTCTAAACAAAGCTACACAACCTACAGCCCATAAGGAAAAAACAAAACATCAACCATTCAGGCACTGCAACACACATTTTAAACACCACAGAGCCAGCTACCACTCAAACCACCACGTGCTCTCCCCTCGGCCACCCTACCACCAAAACCGCCACAAGCCATCACCCTCCGTGATCCTCAGAAACACCAGGTACGGGGGGCCTCAAAAAATCATCCTCCCTGAAAAAACTCCAGCCTGAGCCTGACCTGCACCCAAATCCCGATAACGATCCTTGCATCGCACACCGGCCGGGACCAGGGAAAAACTACCCAGCCAGGAGACGGGAAAAACAGAAGTTTATTCCCCTGACAGAGGTTTTCATTAAATCCAGTCTACGTAGTCAAATTGAGCCCCGCCTACATCCTGCAAGAAAAGAGACGACAAATACTCTTACACAGCTAGACACCTTCTAAACGTGCCGCTATTCCACCTACCGCCAAAACCAACCCCCACTCTCCACCGGCCCATCCTTCCGCCCAACCGTCACGACGGGCAGTCACCCCCCGAATACTGTTCCTGGGGGACTCGAGCGCCGAGCCTGAGGAAATCCCGGCCCAAACCTGACCTTCACCCAGACGCCGACTGTGACCGTCACCCTCAGAGAGCATCTGCGACCGGGTGAAAATAAACCCCACCGGGGAGACAAAGATGTCGCCCGGTTGGAGGATTTGTTTTCTTATTTAAAACAAACCCATACAGTATACCCGTGAACTCTATTCCACCTAGCCCTGACTCCACACCCCCGGGCAGAGCAGCTCCGAGCCACACAGACACACACAAAGTACTACAAATGACGCGATTCAAAGAGGACTAAACGCTAAGCGATAAGGACACCCGGAAGGGTATGCCATAAGGCGAGAAGACTCGGAGGGCCACGACTGGTGACGCGAGGAGGCTATACGGCAGCCTACAAGAAGCACTAAGTGGAACGGCCCCTTACGAGAAGCTACCTTCAAAACGGAGACGATGGGTACGCAAGAAGACGGGCTTCAAGACCTAAGAATGTCAGGATACGGGAAAGAAGTCACCGGCAGGAACAACGGATGCCTAAATAGCAGAGCTGACGCCAGAGCCTGCGACGACGCTGCGTAAAAGACTCCCGACCGGAAACTTCCAAGACCTACCCACGCTTCAAGCTTATAACGCAAGAATAAAAAGCACCCGATCGGCAGCGTGCCGATGAAGATGGGCGTTCGATACCCTAGGGATGGCGCCTCAGGCACGAGCCGTGCTCCTCGAGCACAAAAGACACGCGAGGACATTTAGAGCCGAGGAAGGGCAAAGACACCGTAGACAGAAGAAACAAAACTACACGTTGACACACGCAGAGGCGGGAACTGCCCTGCCCGGGACACGCTAACATCGAGGGGAAAAGTAATCCGTTCCCTTTACCTGACCTTAGGGCCCCGCTCCCGTACAGCCTTCTCCCCCATGCTAACTTTCAAACACTTCCCTGCAATTCCCAACCTCGGCCCCTCCTCTCGGCCCCGTTCGCTCGACTTAGCTTTCACAGGGCCGGAGGTCCGATTCCATCCTCCACAAAAGCAGCACGGCAGCTAACTAGCACGTTCCTGCAGTTGACGCCTTCCTCTTCACCTGCAAGAAAACACCAACGGGAGAAAACACAACCGGCCGTTGCCATCGCGCTGCTCCGTGCCTACCTCTTCCACGACACCCGCCTATACTCAGAAGCGTCGCGGGGTTCCGCTCACCGGCTCTTTGCAGAGTCAGATGCTGCAGCCGTCGTCGCTGGCGTTACCTAAGATACCGAGAGACAAAGTTTCCCTTGCGCTTCTAACGAGTCACCCACGATCCTCCTTGCGACTACCCCGGCTCGCTTCAAACGCTCATCCGATCCCAAAGGCGACTCCCAAAGCACCTGCAAAAACAAGGCGAGCGCTCAACGGAGCGGTCCTACGATACTTCCGTATTAGACACCGACCTGGCTGACAACCGCCTCACCTTCTCAGACTGTCGGTCTGCGTGCGGCTCGGCCCCTCCGCGGCACCTGCAAAAAACTCAAGGAAAAGACACGTGCCGAGTTACCGCCTGAAACTGGGGTCTGCCCGCACGGATCCCCATCTCCCGCTCCCTTACCTCGGCCCTTCACCTGCCCAGCCGCTGCTGTTTCCAGTTGTCACGTCAAGGCTCGTGTGCCACCTGTAACACACTTACAACAAGGGATGCTTCTACTTTCACCGACAATTGGATGCCTAAAATAAGAACTGCTACTTTAACCCCCCTAGTCGTGGCTCACCTCGCCCAAGCTGCCTCCGGTGCCGAAATCCTACTTTGCTTGTGGCTCTCCATCTAAAAAACAAAAACAACAAACAAAAACACCACACACCGCTATCATCCCCTCAGATAGCACCGGTGCCATCTTCCCTGCCGCAGCGCTCAGTGACCCACCTTCTCACAGCCCTCCGCTCACCTCCTCCGTCACTCTTTGGTGCGCATCTCATCCATCTGCATGTCAAAACAGTCATGCGAGTCACCCGGATGCTTAACAAATCCGGAGGTGTCACTTCCGGCTAGGGATACTAGCCGGCATCCAACTACAGCCTGTTGTTAAAAAGAAAACCACGCGCCTCCCCGCAGAGAGTACGCTCCCACACCTACGAGCCTTAACACCTTTGAGATTCCATCTCATTTGCTTACTGCTGGACAGCCGCTCCCACACCGCTCCAACAGTCTCCATAAAACGCCCTAGAAATGACCGGCCGCACAGCCTGTGGTGGCTACTTCGAGGTGAACGTACGTCTGTCGCCTAGGCGGTCTAAGCGTATCAACATTTAAACCGTTGACTTCTACCGCTGTTCTACTTACTCCTGACCCTACACCCCCCAGGCAGGGCAGCTCTGAGCCAAACAGGCACACGCATACGGTAATGCTAAACGCTACAAAAGGTTTGATTCCAAGATAAACCCTAAGCGATAAGGACTCTCAGACAAGATACCATGTCAGGCGAGAAGACCTAGAGGGCCACAACCGGGAGGCGAGGAGGCTATACGGCAGCCCCAGGAAGAGTCACCCGTTATGGCCCGTTATAAGAACCTACCGTCAAAACCGAGACGGTGGATGAGAAGTAGGAGTCCGAATCCTAGGACGGAGGGATGCAGGGGAGACGTCGCAGTCCGTGAAAACGGATGCCTAAGGAGCAGAGCTGATGCCGCAGCCGGCGACGATGCTGCGCAAAAGACTCCCGACCGGAAACTTCCAAGACCTACCCACGCTTTAAGCTGATAACGCAAGAATAAAAAAGCACCCGATCGGCAGCGTGCCGATGAAGATGGGCGTTCGATAACCTTAGGGATGTCCCCTGAGACGCGTGCCGTGCTCCTCGAGCCCAAAGAGAAGTGAGGACATTTAGAGCCGAGGAAGGGCAAAGACACGGCAGACAGAAGAAACAAACTACACGATGACACACGCAGAGGCGGGAACTGCCCTGCCCGGGACACGCTAACATCGAGGGGAAAAGTAATCCGTTCCCTTTACCTGACCGGAGGGCCCCGCTCCCGTACAGCCTTCTCCCCCGTGCTAACTTTCAAACCCTTCCCTGCAATTCCCAACCTCGGCCCCTCCTCTCGGCCCCGTTCGCTCGACTCAGCTTTCAGAGGGCCGGAGGTCCGATTCCATCCTCGACAAAAGCAGCGCGGCAACTAACTAGCACCTTCCTGCAGTTGACGCCTTCCTCTTCACCTGCAAGAAAAAAAAACAAACGGGAGAAAACACAACCGGCTGTTCCCGGGGAGGCCACACCAAAAAATTTCTGCCTGCCTGTTTTGCCAATTGACGCGGTTAACACAAAGGACACATCACCAAGCTAAAGAAATAGGCTTATTTTACTTTGCTTTAAAGCAGCAGAAAGAATAAGCGAGGTAACGCAGCTAGTCATTACCACATAAAGCTAGCTCTAGGGATTAAGAAAGACACATCACCAATTGCCTTCGTACTTTACCATCATCCAGACCCGTGCATCAGCTGGGGAGTCCCCGTCGCAGCGAAGGATCGGAGAGCCTTTCCCGGCAATTGGGAAGTCCCACGCAGTGCGTCCACTCGTAGGTAAGGTCTCCGTCTTCGCTGCGAGAGGGTCCGGCTTTTATACAGTTTAACGAGCAAGTCTATACAAAATGCACAGGAGATATCTGAGAGGTTGATACGCCTCACTCGGGCACGTCCAGATCTGGCCAGGATCCGGGCATGTCTGAGGAGTTACTCTTTTTCTGTACATTTGGGATTTATAGTTACTTCCTGTCGTTTACTGATTGTTCCCAGGGATCCTTCCCAGGGGTGCATTTTCACGCTGATAAGACGCTGGTTGCTGGTCGGGGGATTCACTCACAAGTCAACCTTGGTTTGAGGCCCATTGTTCGGCCCTTTTTTGTTTCACTGCCTTAAAAACACCAGCCTGAGACAGACCTGCGCCCAAACATAGGCGACAACAGTCGCCTCGCACACCGGACGGGACCGGGGAGTAAAAACCCAGCCAGGGGACAGGAAAAGAAAAAATTTTTTGTCCCCCAGCCGTTTTGGGTTTTTTGCATTTTTGGTTTTGTGTGGTTTGGTTTTTCCTTTGGTTTTGGGTTGGTTTTTTTTTTTTTAATTTCTATTTTGTCTGTCTACTGCCTCTAAACAAAGCTACACAACCTACAGCCCGTAAGGAAAAAACAAAACATCAACCATTCAGGCACTGCTACACACATTTTAAACACCACACAGCCAGCTACCACTCAAACCACCACGTGCTCTCCCCTCGGCCACCCTACCACCAAAACCGCCACAAGCCATCACCCTCCGTGATCCTCAGAAACACCAGGTACGGGGGCCTCAAAAAATCATCCTCCCTGAAAAAACTCCATGCCTGAGCCTGACCTGCACCCAAATCCCGATAACGATCCTTGCATCGCACACCGGCCGGGACCAGGGAAAAACTACCCAGCCAGGAGACTGGGAAAAACAGAAGTTTATTCCCCTGACAGAGGTTTTCATTCAATCCAGTCTACGTAGTCAAATTGAGCCCCGCCTACATCCTGCAAGAAAAGAGACGACAAATACTCTTACACAGCTAGACACGTTCTAATCATGCCGCTATTCCACCTACCGCCAAAACCAACCCCCACTCTCCACCGGCCCGTCTTCCGCCCAACCGTCACGACGGGCAGTCACCCCCTGAATACTGTTCCTGGGGGAATCGAGCGCCTGAGCCTGAGGAAATCCCGGCCCAAACCTGACCTTCACCCAGACGCTGACCTGTGACCGTCACCCTCAGAGAGCATCTGCGACCTGGGTGAAAATAAACCCCACCGGGGAGACAAAGATGTCGCCCAGTTGGAGGATTTGTTTTCTTATTTAAAACAAACCCATACAGTATACCCGTGAACTCTATTCCACCTAGCCCTGACTCCACACCCCCGGGCAGAGCAGCTCCGAGCCACACAGACACACACAAAGTACTACAAATGACGCGATTCAAAGAGGACTAAACGCTAAGCGATAAGGACACCCGGAAGGGTATGCCGTAAGGCGAGAAGACTCGGAGGGCCACGACTGGTGACGCGAGGAGGCTATACGGCAGCCTACAAGAAGCACTAAGTGGAACGGCCCCTTACGAGAAGCTACCTTCAAAACGGAGACGATGGGTATGCAAGAAGACTGGGCTTCAAGACCTAAGAACGTCAGGATACGGGAAAGAAGTCACCGGCAGGAACAACGGATGCCTAAATAGCAGAGCTGACGCCAGAGCCTGCGACGACGCTGCGTAAAAGACTCCCGACCGGAAACTTCCAAGACCTACCCACGCTTCAAGCTTATAACGCAAGAATAAAAAGCACCCGATCGGCAGCGTGCCGATGAAGATGGGCGTTCGATACCCTAGGGATGGCGCCTCAGGCACGAGCCGTGCTCCTCGAGCACAAAAGACACGCGAGGACATTTAGAGCCGAGGAAGGGCAAAGACACCGTAGACAGAAGAAACAAAACTACACGTTGACACACGCAGAGGCGGGAACTGCCCTGCCCGGGACACGCTAACATCGAGGGGAAAAGTAATCCGTTCCCTTTACCTGACCTCAGGGCCCCGCTCCCGTACAGCCTTCTCCCCCGTGCTAACTTTCAAACACTTCCCTGCAATTCCCAACCTCGGCCCCTCCTCTCGGCCCCGTTCGCTCGACTTAGCTTTCAGAGGGCCGGAGGTCCGATTCCATCCTCGACAAAAGCAGCAGCGGCAGCTAACTAGCACGTTCCTGCAGTTGACGCCTTCCTCTTCACCTGCAAGAAAACACCAACGGGAGAAAACACAACCGGCCGTTGCCATCGCGCTGCTGCCGTGCCTACCTCTTCCACGACACCCGCCTATACTCAGAAGCGTCGCGGGGTTCCGCTCACCGGCTCTTTGCAGAGTCAGATGCTGCAGGCGTCGTCGCTGGCGTTACCTAAGATACCGAGAGACAAAGTTACCCTTGCGCTTCTAACGAGTCACCCACGATCCTCCTTGCGACTACCCCGGCTCGCTTCAAACGCTCATCCGATCCCAAAGGCGACTCCCAAAGCACCTGCAAAAACAAGGCGAGCGCTCAACGGAGCGGTCCTACGATACTTCCGTATTAGACACCGACCTGGCTGACAACCGCCTCACCTTCTCAGACTGTCGGTCTGCGTGCGGCTCGGCCCCTCCGCGGCACCTGCAAAAAACTCAAGGAAAAGACACGTGCCGAGTTACCGCCTGAAACTGGGGTCTGCCCGCACGGATCCCCATCTCCCGCTCCCTTACCTCGGCCCTTCACCTGCCCTGCCGCTGCTGTTTCCAGTTGTCACGTCAAGGCTCGTGTGCCACCTGTAACACACGCTACCACAAGGGATGCTTCTACTTTCACCGACAATTGGATGCTTAAAATAAGAACTGCTACTTTAACCCCCCTAGTCGTGGCTCACCTCGCCCAAGCTGCCTCCGGTGCCGAAATCCTACTTTGCTTGTGGCTCTCCATCTAAAAAACAAAAACAACAACAAAAACACCACAAACACACCACACACCGCTATCATCCCCTCAGATAGCACCGGTGCCATCTTCCCTGCCGCAGCGCTCAGTGACCCACCTTCTCACAGCCCTCCGCTCACCTCCTCCGTCACTCTTCGGTGCGCATCTCATCCGATCTGCATGTGCAAAACAGTTAGGCGAGTCACCCGGATGCTTAACAAATCCGGAGGTGTCACTTCCGGCTAGGGATACTAGCAGGCATCCAACTACAGCCTGTTGTTAAAAAGAAAACCACGCGCCTCCCCGCAAAGAGTACGCTCCCACACCTACGAGCCTTAACACCTTTGAGATTCCATCTCATTTGCTACTGCTGGACAGCCGCTCCCACACCGCTCCAACAGTCTCCATAAAACGCCCTAGAAACGACCGTCCGCAAAGCCTGTGGCGGCTACTGTCGAGGTGACCGTACGTCTGTCGCCTAGGCGGTCCTAAGCGTATCAACATTTAAACCGTTGACTTCTACTGCTGTTCTACTTACTCCTGACTCTACACCCCCAGGCAGGGCAGCTCTGAGCCAAACAGGCACACGCATACGGTAATGCTAAACGCTACAAAAGGTTTGATTCCAAGATAAACTCTAAGCGATAAGGACTCTCAGACAAGATACCATGTCAGGCGAGAAGACCTGGACGGCCACAACCGGGAGGCGAGGAGGCTATACGGCAGCCCACAGAAGAGTCACACGTTATGGCCCGTTGTAAGAAGCTACCGTCAAAACCGAGACGGTGGATGAGAAGTAGGAGTCCCGAATCCTAGGACGGAGGGATGCAGGGGAGACGTCGCGGTCCGTGAAAACGGATGCCTAAGGAGCAGAGCTGATGCCGCAGCCGGCGACGATGCTGCGCGAAAGACTCCCGACTGGAAACTTCCAAGACCTACCCACGCTTTAAGCTGATAACGCAAGAATAAAAAAGCACCCGATCGGCAGCGTGCCGATGAAGATGGGCGTTCGATACCCTAGGGACGGCCCCTGAGACGCGTGCCGTGCTCCTCGAGCCCAAAGAGAAGCGAGGACATTTAGAGCCGAGGAAGGGCAAAGACACGGCAGACAGAAGAAACAAACCACACCATGACACACGCAGAGGCTGGAACTGCCCTGCCCGGGACACGCTAACATCGAGGGGCAAAACTAATCCGTTCCCTTTACCTGACCGGAGGGCCCCGCTCCCGTACAGCCTTCTCCCCCGTGCTAACTTTCAAACACTTCCCTGCAATTCCCAACCTCGGCCCCTCCTCTCGGCCCCGTTCGCTCGACTCAGCTTTCAGAGGGCCGGAGGTCCGATTCCATCCTCGACAAAAGCAGCGCGGCAACTAACTAGCACGTTCCTGCAGTTGACACCTTCCTCTTCACCTGCAAGAAAAAACAGACGGGAGAAAACACAACCGGCTGTTCCCGGGGAGGCCGCACCCAAAAAATTTCTGCCTGCCTGTTCTGCCAGTTGACGGGGTTAACAAAAAGGACACATCACCAAGCTAAAGAAATAGGCTTATTTTACTTTCGTTTAAAGCAGCAGAAAGAATAAGCGAGGTAACGCATCTAGTCGTTACTACATAAAGCTAGCTCTAGGGATTAAGAAAGATACATCACCAATTGCCTTCGTACTTTACCATCATCCAGATCCGTGCATCAGCTGGGGAGTCCCGTCGCAGCGAAGGATCGGAGAGCCTTTCCCGGCAATTGGGAAGTCCCACGCAGTGCGTCCACTCGTAGGTAAGGTCTCCGTCTTTGCTGCGAGAGGGTCCGGCTTTTATACAGTTTAACGAGCAAGTCTATACAAAATGCACAGGAGATATCTGGGAGTTTGATATGCCTCACTCGGGCACGTCCAGATCTGGCCAGGATCCGGGCATGTCTGACGAGTTACTCTTTTTCTGTACATTTGGGATTTATAGTTACTTCCTGTCGTTTACTCATTGTTCCCAGGGATCGTTCCCAGGGGTGCATTTTCACGCGGATAAGATGCTGGTTGCTGGTCGGGGGATTCACTCAGAAGTCAACCTTGGTTTGAGGCCGATTGTTTGGCCCTTTCTTGTTTCACTGCCTTAAAAACGCCAGCCTGAGACAGACCTGCGCCCAAACATAGGCGACAACCGTCGCCTCGCACACCGGACGGGACAAGGGAGTAAAAACCCAGCCAGGGGACAGGAAACGAAAAACTTTTTTGTCCCCCAGCTGTTTTGGGTTTTTTGGATTTTTGGTTTTGTGTGGTTTTTTTTCTTTGTTTGTTTGGTTTTTTGTTTTTTTTTTTTGTTTTGTTTTTTTTTTAATTTCTATTTTGTCTGTCTACTGCCTCTAAACAAAGCTACACAACCTACAGCCCGTAAGGAAAAAAACAAAACATCAACCATTCAGGCACCGCTACACACATTTTAAACGCCACACAGCCAGCTGCCACTCAAACCACCACCTGCTCTCCCCTTCGCCACCCTACCACCAAAACCGCCACAAGCCATCACCCTCCGTGATCCTCAGAAACACCAGGTACGGGGGCCTCAAAAAATCATCCTGCCCGAAAAAAATCCAGCCTGAGCCTGACCCGCACCCAAATCTAGATAACGATCCTTGCATCACACACCGGCCGGGACCAGGGAAAAACTACCCAGCCAGGAGACGGGGAAATAAAGAAGAAGTTTATTCCCCTGACAGAGGTTTTCATTCAATCCAGTCTACGTAGTCAAATGGAGCCCCGCCTACATCCTGCAAGAAAAGAGACGACAAATACTCTTACACAGCTAGACACCTTCTAAACGTGCCGCTATTCCACCTACCGCCAAAACCAACCCCCGCTCTCCACCGGCCCGTCCTTCCGCCCAACCGTCACGACGGGCAGTCACCCCCTGAAGACTGTTCCTGGGGGACTCGAGCGCCTAGCCTGAGGAAATCCCGGCCCAAACCTGACCTTCACCCAGACGCCGACTGTGACCGTCACCCTCAGAGAGCATCTGCGACTGGGTGAAAATAAACCCCACCGGGGAGACAAAGATGTCGCCTGGTTGGAGGATTTGTTTTGTTATTTAAAACAAACCCATACGGTATACCCGTGAACTCTATTCCACCTAGCCCGGACTCCTCAGACCCAGGCAGAGCAGCTCCAAGCCACACAGACACACACAAAATACTACAAATGACACCGTTCAAAGATGACTAAACGCTAAGCGATAAGGACACCCAGAAGGGTATGCCATAAGGCGAGAAGACTCGGAGGGCCACGATGGTGACGCGAGGAGGCTATATGGCAGCCTACGAGAAGCACTAAGTGGAACGGCCCCTTACGAGAAGCTACCGTCAAAACAGAGACGATGGGTATGCAAGAAGATGGGCTTCAAGACCTAAGAATGTCAGGATACGGGAAAGAAGTCACCGGCAGGAACAACGGATGCCTAAATAGCAGAGCTGATGCCAGACCCTGCGACGACGCTGCGCAGAAGACTCCCGACTGGAAACTTCCAAGACCTACCCACGCTTCAAGCTTATTACGCAAGAATAAAAAAGCACCCGATCGGCAGTGTGCCGATGAAGATGGGCGTTCGATACCCTAGGGATGGCGCCTCAGGCACGTGCCGTGCTCCTCGAGCCCAAAGAGATGTGAGGACATTTAGAGCCGAGGAAGGGCAAAGACACGGCAGACAGAAGAAACAAAACTACACGATGACACATGCAGAGGCTGGAACTGCCCTGCCCGGGACACGCTAACATCGAGGGGCAAAGCAATCTGTTCCCTTTACCTGACCAGAGGGCCCTGCTCCTGTACAGCCTTGCTCCCCTATGCTAACTTTCAAACACTTCCCTGCAATTCCCAACCTCGGCCCCTCCTCTCGGCCCCATTTGCTCGACAGCCTTCAGAGGGCCGGAGGTCCGATTCCATCCTCGACAAAAGCAGCACGGCAGCTAACTAGCACGTTCCTGCAGTGGCCAGATTCCTTTATTGCCTGCAAGAAAGCACAGAAGAGCACAACTGCTGGTCAGTTTCACGCTGCTCCCTGCTTACCTCTTCCGCAACACCCCCCCCCCCCCCCATCCTCAGAAGCATTGCAGTGTTCCTCTCACCTGCTCCTTTTGGATTCAGGTGCTGCAGCCTTGCGGTTGTCGCTTGTGGTACCTAACTTATCGAGAGACAAAGTTTCCCTTATGCTTGTGAGTAGTCGCCGACCCCGTGCTCGTCCTTGCTACTACTCCGGCTGCTTTTCAATGCTCATATGATCCCAAAGGTGGCTCACTTGGCACCTGCAAAACCAAGGTTAGTGCTTAACTGAGTGGACATATAAGACTACGCTATTAAACTCGGACCTCGCTGACGACTGCCTCACCTTCTCAGATTGGTCATCGGTACGCTCCTTCACCATTCCGAGGCTACGTGCGTCACCTGCAAAAAAACAAATTAGCAGCACTTGCCAAGATGCTGCCCAAAACTGCACCCCACCCATACCAATAACCGTCTCCCTCGGTTTACATGCTCACCCGCTCCACCTCTACTGTTTACAGGTTGTCACGTTGAGGCTAGGGTACCGCTTGCAAGACGAGCAACAAGGCTTGCGTTACCTTCACCGATAGGACACCTGAAAAGTAGCTGCTGCTTCAGCCCGCTAGTCACATCTCTCCTCGCCCACATCCCCTTCGGTGCCGATACCTCGCTTTGCTCGACGCTTTGCACCTTCCAAGTAAAACGCACCGATCGGCTAGTCATATAGCCACCGGTCGTATCCTCCCCCGACGCTGCACGCCAACCTACCTTCTTAGACTGCTCCGTTCGTCTCCTCTGTTGCCGTTCGGTGAGCGAGTCATCCCTCTTCATCTGCAAAAGAGATATTGAGTGAGTCGCCTGGATGCGGAGCGATAGCTTAACTGTTCCAGAGATACCATTTTCATTTAGGTATACCATCCCAATTCTCTCTACAGCCTCCTGTCAATAAAACTCTGTGCATCCCCTGCGTGTCTGCGTAGTGCTATAGAAAGAACTCTCCTTGCCTGTTGGCTACATAATTAGTTGCTCTGAAATGGACGGTACACCCTTTCCCTACAAAGTCTAGGCTTATTGACATAGAACCTTACTGTATTTATTTGGCTGACTGTCACCTCTACGCACCCAGGCAGAGCAGCTCCGACAGAGACAAACACGCACAGACCGACACGGCACACAAACAAGACGAGAGACATAAAATAAGCTCTTTAAGAGGAAAGACTCAGATCGAAGAGGCTATCGGACAAGAAGACCTATGGGGCCGTGAGGAAGAATGGACGGCAGGCCGAGAACAGTCAAGTGTTGTGGCCTGAGAGAAAACCTTATAGCCTCCACAGGGATAAGGCATGCGCAAGTAACGTTGCTTCAAGACCTAAGAACATCAAGATGTGGGGAAGAACTCCCAGAAGAGATATTTGTGAAGATGGATCTCTCTAGATCAGAGATACTACCGCAGCCCGGAACGACGTTGCAAATGCAGCCTGACCAGAAACTTCTGACACCTAGCCACGCTTTAGGCTAGTAAAGCAAAAACAAGAACTGCCTGGTTGGCACCGTGCCGATGAGGGTGGGTGTTCCGGGCCCAAGGGAAGATGTCCGAGGCAACTACTGTGCTCCTTGAGCTCAAAGAGCCACGAGGATGTCGAGACCCAAGAAAGGTCTAAAGACACATGAGACAGACAACACAAACTACATGACAAGAAACACGGGCCGGAACTGTGCTGCCTGGCACGTGCTAACCTCGTGCTGAAAAGAAATGCCTTCCACCCCCGCTTCAGCCACCTAAAGAGCACTGTTCCTGGACAGCCCTCTCCCGTAAATTAACTTTAAAAGTTCTCCCTGCAATTCCCAACCTTGGGCTGCCCCCCAGAGCCTTCTCCCAAGCACCGGTCCCTCAACTTATCTTTTACGGTGGCGGGAGTCTGAATCCATTCTTGAAAAACAACACGCTGGGTAACCAGGTTATTTAGACAGTTGCTAGATTCCTCTTTGCCATCTGCATAAAACCAGGGTGAGCCGTAAGGACCTTACCGATTGATTTGCACCTCATCTGCAACACCCTCCTCCTCAAAAACAACATAGCTTTCCTCTCACCCCATCTCAAAACCATACAAAATCCTCCTCTCCTCAATTGACAACAAAGGAACCATGCTCCTTCCTAGAATTAAAATTAAACAATACGCTTTATTAAACTATCTTGCCCTCCCAAACAAAATTACTAATGTAAACTAAAAAAAAAAAAAAAAAAAAAACAACAACAACAAACCTACATATAAACATTCTATCTCCTATATTCGATGCTGAACCTTGACCGGTCCAGAAAATCTTACCTGAAATGGCTCTGTTCCTCTAGAGATCAAAACACATCTGTCTCAAAAGCTTAAATGGCTCAAAAGCTGACTGAAGGACTGAGAGAGTACTGACACCTGAGAAACCCAGGAGTGGAATGAGCTCCCTGTTGAGTGGCTGGAGCTCATATACCCCGGGCCCCGCCCACCAGCCTGCCCACAATCCCCTGGGAAAGGGGCGGGGCCAGCCCCCCACAGGTATAAAGTCAGCCAGAGGAGCAGAGGGGAATTTTCTCCTCTGCCTGAAGTTTGCAACATGTGTAGCGCTCTGTGGAGAAAGCGACTCTTACCAAAAATGACAATACCCGCTCTTTTACTGGACCTGTTGTGTCGGCGATGCGACCCGGTAGGGAGTTCTGCTTAATTTTTCCAGGGTATACATAGAAAAAGATGGATATTTTATTAGACTCTGTAACAAAAGAGTTGAATAAAGGCAATAGCGATACTCTTATCGACAACGATGTACTTTATTTTCCAAGAAAACAACCAAAATGCTATAGGGTTACGCTTCCTTTCTACCAAGAGTGCGCACGCTAGCTAGCTTTTACTGGAATTATGCTATGGATGGAACTAAATGACAAAGTGGGGGTAGATCCTACGAGAATCCCTCCTCTGGGAAGTCTGGAGGGGATCTGAATGGATTGCGCGTGCTCGCTGAGCACCAGGGATGGAACGGACGCGTCCTAGCTACCGTAGAGGAAGACGTGAACTTTCTGCAGACAAACTATAGCGTCCGGAAAGGTCCTCTTGGCACGCGGAGGGCACAAAGCGCGCCGCCGTTTTGCCAATCGATGGGGTTAACGCAAAGGGCGCAAGAGCTGAGTTAAAGAGATAGGCTTATTTTGCTGGCTGTCTCGAGGTAATAAGCGATAGGTAAGAAACGAGGTGCTTAAAAAAGAAGGCAATGTGTCCAGTCCTTACTATACCAGATGAGTCATAGCGATTAAGAAAGATACATTACCGATCGTCCTCGTGCTTTACCATCGCCTGGATCCGTGCTTCAGCCGGGGAGTCCCATCACAACAAAGGATCGGAGAGACTTTCCCGGCAACTGGCAAGTCCTACACGGTGCATCCACTCGTGGACGTGGTCTCCGTCTTTGCTGCGTGAGGGTTCTGGTTTTAGATGGGTTAACAAACAAATCTGTAAACGTGTAGAACTGACAAAATGCATGTAAGACATCAGGTGGAATGAGTCGCCTCGTCGTCCTCCTTTGAGATTCTTTCCCGAGCCTGGCCGAGGCTCGAGGAGGAACCGAGGGAGTTTGCGTATTCGACCTCGATAATGGGCTTCTAAACTAGGAAATGTCAACATAAGAGGAACCGAGGGAGTTTGCGTAATCAACCTCAATAATTGGCTCCTAAACTAGGAAATGTCGGTATATTCATGTATTGTTTTATCTAAGTTACTTATCTCGATAATGAGATGTTCTATCCAAGCTATGTATGTCACTAATGATTGGATACAGTCAGTATATAACGTTTGGTCATGAGATTCGTCTAGAGGGTGACTTTGGCTCGAGACCTGTCGTTCAGGCCTCGGTACTTTGACGGCAGAGCCGATAAAGGGCGGCGGAGCACGAGGATGGCCTCGGGAGGCACGCTGACATCGGGAGAAGAGCAAAACATAAAAGATGGCTCTCGCACGGGATGCTTAACTAGAGAAGGCATCCCCACGACGTACGGATGTTCTCGGGGGACGACCGACCAAACAGATGCATCCGAAATGGTGGTGATTAAGACGGCTCTGGGGTGTGGACAAAGCCTGAGGAAGGGATCTGTCCGCGTAAGAGATGTACGCAGAGAGCCGTGGAGCTCAAACGATGCTCTCAGATACGAGGATTGTCTCGAGAGACATCGTGACGAGAATGAGAGGGCTCCGAGGAGCAGAGGGAACGTGGGCGTGGAGACAAACAAAGGACAAAAAATAATTTGAAAAAAACGCGAACGGAATACAGGTAGCCAGGGTACATTAAAAGCGATGGTTAATAAAGAAATAATGAAATAAATAAGAAATATTGATGGCAAATTACAGGGGAGATGTAGAAATAAAATTTTAGGGGTCAGCAACGAGGAAAACTGAGACAGAATAATTTAAACACAAATGCGGTGACCGAGATACAAGCCAATTGTAAAAGCCCAGGGATGAAGAGACAAAAGAACTTTAAAATACTGACGGCAAACCGAAACACCGCTGTTGCAAAATAGCCAAGCAAAAATAATTGCATATCGTAGCGTAAAAACTTAAGCGATCGGTCAAACGCCTATGACGTGTCATCTGTCACACGGAGATCCATCAGCTAGGTGAGCGTAATAAACGCCTCCCCGGAAATGCGTATGTGGAGAGGCTCCATGTCAAATTGAGAGACTCCTAATCGGAAGCCCTCGTCCTTCAATATCAAGGCCCTCTGAAAAACAACAAACTAGCTGAAGGTAGGCGGGATGTAAGAAAGCACAGACGTAAACCGAAGAAAGGCCCATTCTAAAACCTAGACAAAGTTCGAGAAAGGATCCTCTCCAGAAACTGCTATAGACTGCCAAGGACCTCCGTGGAAGCCCCTCAAGGACCTAAATCGCACAGGTAATAGTTATATAACTATGATAATCAGTTAATGAATGGGCACATAAGGGTATGATACTTTGGGCGGGGCCAAGGGGTCTTTGGGCGGGGCCAAGAGGGGTGTTGGCAGGGCCAAGGGGTCTGTGGGTGGGGCCAGTGGCAGTATGGGGAGGCCAAGAGGAGTGTGGGATGGGCCAAGAGTGGGGGGGGGGTCAACAGGGCTGTGGGCATGGCCAAAGGGGCCGAGGGGCGGGGCCAATGGACGAGGGGCGGGGCCAAGGGACGGAGGTGCCAAATAAGGAGTGGGCGGGGCCAATAGGGGTTTGGGCGGGGCCAAGTGGGCTGTGGGCAGGGCCAGTGGCTGTATGGAGGGGCCAAGAGGGGTGTGGGAGTGGCCAAGAGCAGTGTGGAAGGGGCCAAGAGTTGTATGGGGGGGCCAAGAGGGGTGTGGGAGGGGCCAACAGCAGTGTGGGAGAGGCCAAGAGGGGTGTTGGCAGGGCCAAGGGTGCTGTGGGCGGGGCCAGTGGCGGTATGGGGGGGCCAAGAGCGGTAAGCAGCCTGGTGAGCTGCGTCTGGAATAGCCCCGTGTTCATGTCCACATCTCCCCATACAGTGCACACAAATCAGGCTTCTAGCCTGACAGCGAGGATTCTGGTAGTGAGTCTACCACCTAAGCATTACTGCCCATAAGGGCCTTTTAAAGTGCAGCCCTAAATGTTGGTCGATGAAGACGAGAGTAACTGGAATGACATTTCTAATTGTTTCCACAGTACTGCTCAAGGTTGTCACGGCTGTTCCTCATGTCACATTTAACATGGATCAGCCTCGCATTTTTTCCTTTGTTTAAATTACATTCTGCCTAACAATCAGCGCTTGCGTCCTCCCCGCCTACGGCGCCGCAGACTTGCGGGCTCTAGGACCCGGCGACCGGCGCGGGACGGGGCTCCGCGGCCTGCGCCCTGGTCTCTGCCGAGGGCCCCCGTGCTGCCGAGGCGCCGCGCTGCAGCGGAGGGGGCGAGGAGGCGGGAGAGCCGCCGCGCACTCCCAGCCACCGTGCGCTCGCCTGGACCGCGTCAGCAGGAGAGCGCCGAAACCGACGGGAGCGTGTGGGCGCCGCGGCGGGAGGGCGTCCCGATGCCCTTCTCAGGTGCGCCGGGCAGCTTCACCGCTAGCTGCTGCTGGTGCCCGGCGCCTCTGAGAGTCCTCTGGTAACTACCTGGCTCGGGAGCGTCCGAGAGACGCGGGCGCTCGGCCGGCGGGGTGGTGCTCGGAACCACCGCCGCTCCGGGAGCGCGGGCGGCAGGCGGGCCGCGGGCGTGGCGGTGCCGGGCGGCCCCTCAGCCGGGCGTCCTGAGGGGCAGCGAGGCTGGCTGGTGCCGAACCCGCCAGTCTGGGCGGGGCAAATGAGGTGCACGTTCTCCTCGTCCTTCGGCAGCGGCCTGCCCGACCTGATGGTGACCCTGAAACGTGAGAAAGCAGAGAAAAATGCCTTCAGAGACTTGTCTTAAATAAACCTACAGTCTCTGAAGAACTCTTCCCAGTGAGGTCTGGGTGAACCTCCAACCCTTGCTAAGGCTACATTTTCTTTTGTTGACATCTGTGTTTATATATATTCAGTGGTACTTATGTCTTTGTGTGTATGTACAGATAGGCATGCGCATGTATTCTCAGAAACATAAAGTCTTGCCAATGGGAAAAGAAATTCTTGTCCTTTGACTTAAAAATCACTCAAAACTGTACTAAAGAGCTGTAGAGATGAATTGTTACACTTGGGATTTAGAATTTTTAAAAAAGCATGGCAGTCTATTGTTTTCTTAAAAAGTGGTATCTTTTTTCTTGGTCCACTGCTTTGCTGAGGTATTTAAAATATTTTAATTACTGAGAATAGTTGCTTATATGGAAATGGCTGGCTCAAACAGTTACATGCAAAAATATCTAGAGTCTACTCAGTGACACTTTCAGTGCATTTAAAAAGATAATTACTTTATTTCTAGGTATGTAATACACCTTTTTTTCCCTCCAGAAGAAATACAGTTTAATGGTCATGGGGTTTTTTCTCCATGTTACACATTTTGTGCATTAGCCTTCTGAAACATCACTGAAGTTTTATCCCCATATTGGAGTTGCCTTTGGTTGTTGTTGTTTTTTTCCTAACAGCATTCTGGCTTGGGATATATTTGCTTTACTGGATTTGATTTGGGTTTTCACCCCTCTTTTGCTCAGCTATGCAACTGCAAGAACTTCTTCCTCATTTCTAGTAAGCCAGAACTGTCATTCATATACCAAATTATCCACTGCACACTGAGATTCTGCCTGTCTGCTTGGTGTCGAATGTGATGCTGACTACGCTTCAGAGAATGCTATTGTGAGACTTATAATTTCTTACTTATACGTAAAATTTTTATTTTTTCATCTGTGCACAAACCGTGATGACTGGCTTTTCGTGAATATTCAGTACAGTGCTGACTAGAGGTGTCATGAATTCCACTGCTTTTCATCTGGCAGGCAAGTCCCCATGTGAACCTACTATTCTAGTTGCATAGTGTGAATGGAAGTCATTCTGGTGTGGTATCTTGAGAGCAGCATTCCACAGCAAATCTCACCTATGTGCTTGGCTGTCTTGGAACTAACTAGTTTCTGCCACTTGCAGGCATGCTGAATTCAGGTGTACTTTCCACAGAAAACTCTCTGCAGATGGCTGAAATTATGTTATATCTTTACAATCCATTAAATGATGAGCACACAGCAAGGTAGTAAGAAGCAGCTGAGGGTCTGCACCTTCTGGGTCTCTTGCCTTGCTAGTACTGTAGGTTTTTATGGAAGTCTCTTCTGCTACCTCTGCATTGTAATTTTTAAGGTCTTTGTCCATTATTCCACCAAGCGAATATATATTTTTATATATATATATAGTTACAGAAAACTAGTTTAAGAGCTTACATGAAGTACTTTGTCTCTCATTCTGTGTGATTGTTTTGTA
Organism: Tyto alba; assembly: GCF_018691265.1. NCBI lineage: Eukaryota > Metazoa > Chordata > Aves > Strigiformes > Tytonidae > Tyto > Tyto alba. Next base: position 26,009 of record NW_024881273.1, read on the forward strand.
AGCAGGCTGAACTTTGGCGTTGTGAAAGCCTTCAGAGATGGCAAGTATGCTACACTGAGTGTAGAATCTCAGACTTGTACAAGTAGTGGCCAATCTGTGCCACTTCAGGTCTGCACAGATCCATTGAATGCACAGTGTGAAGGGGGAAATTTGGAAGTAGTAATGGTGAGTAAAGTTTGGCTGTGCACTAAAAATGTTTCGGTCTGGATGGAAGGTAATGCAGACATTCTGGTTGAGATTTGAGTGGTCTGAATTCTACCTATGTCCCTAACTAGCTAAATACATTTGAAGATTCAAAACCAGTGAGATGATAGAAAATGCAGGCTATGTGGACTTAAGTAGAATTTGAGCCGTCTTACCCTAGTCCTGTATGTGCCCAGAGTTTTCATGACCTCATTACTTCCTTCGCAAACATTAAAAACAAACAAACAAAAACAAACACAGAAAACCCTTTATTTTTTGTGGCTTTAGTCTGCTTTTGAGAATTTTGCTTCTAGACTTATCTTTTTTTTTTTTTTTTTTTTGGTAGCTATCCAGTTATGAAAAAGATAAGTGGCTTTGATTTTGTCTAATAAAAGGAAATCAAACATATATTTTCTTTTTGGATCATTGTATGCTATGTAAATACTTCATGCTTCAGAAGAATGTAAGAGATATACATCACCAATGGAGAGTTACAAAATGGTTTTGAGAGAAAGGGAAGGTTCATCCTTTTGAATTATCTCTAAAAGTGGGTTTGTGGTCTTTTGGGAAAGTCAATAAGATAAAATGAATGATAGAGTTATTTTGAAATCTTAACTGTAGTGTTATATGTCAGGATGAAATAGACCGGCTATATTCCTGTCTAAGAGTCTGCGATCATTTTCAAAGTATATTCCTTGTCTGCAAGGTGCTGAGGATCTCAGCTGTCCTGAAGTTTATTGGAAAGTAAACTTGTTTTACAATGCCTTAACAAAAGTAATGATGAAGAGTCCTTGTTTTGAGAGAAGAATAGGCCTATTTGAAATCACTGACAGGACAGATATCACAAATCTGGTGAATTGAGCTCTTCATAGGTCTTTATCCGTACAAAATGGACTTGAATGACCCATGCTGTTATAAAGGTGGAAGCAGATTAAGGGAGACGTAATTCTGGAAATTAAAGAAAGTAGAGGTTCATTTCGATGACCCTTCAGGTTTATTACCATCCTGTATCTTTTCCAGTGAATAAGTTCTTTTTCTTAATATTCCCGTAACTCTCTTTCTTGAACTTTCGTCTTTATTAATTCATAGGCTGTTGGCTTTTTTGTCTGTCCCTTTCTTTAAATATGCTCTGTTTTCAGTACATATGATTATAAAATTCATTTTTATATATTGAGTTTTTTTTCTTTTGAGGGAAGTATGGAACTTGACGTATAATCAGCAGTAATTACAAATAAAGCTAAGGCAGTTGTGCCTCTGCCAGCCTCTTACTGCAGAGATATGCTGCATCCTGCAACAGAATGCTAGAAACATCTATCATTGCTAAAAGCAATCCCAAGTTTTAGCTAGGCAGCATCCAAAGCCAATGGTTTGCAGCATACCTCTTTAGACACTGTTTTCTTCATTTGCTACTACCTGTCTCATTTCCATCTTTGTGTGTTTGTTGTTTGAGAAAATGGGAAAATAATTGCTGACAGCATGTTGTAAGGGAGGCAGCCCTTTGTGTAAAGAATATTGTGGGGTTTATCATGTTCAAGATTTATTGCAGCATTGAAATTATAGCATACTACAGAAATTGGGGGGAGGGGGGTGTGTGTGTGCAAACATTTTAAAAAAGCTCCTAAACTTCAGACTTCCATTTTTGTGGCTCTTTTTCATTCAGAGTCTTGGTGTTTGCATTCCACCCTGGTTGGAATTTTAGCACACTGTTAGACTTCAGTATGGTATAAGACAGGCCCAGAACTTTTTCAGGCTTTCCATTTCAGGAGGTATACTTAGAAATAAATTGACCGAGAAGAAGCTTTGTTGCAATTGCTAAGATCTGTGCAGAAGCAGGGTGTATTTCTTTGCTGTTTGAAAGAATGATTGTGTTTTAAATGTTGGTATTCTTCAGGATGACAGAGGGGCACCACAGAGCAAATACTTATGTTTGAGTAAATGTGTGTATTCATATTAACTGTTTTATACCTAGTGCACAGAAGGGAATGGGGTGAATGACAACTGCATTAAAGTGGAAATTAAGTACTTCAAGTGGAAGGTTCTTTCTGTTTCATTATTTCCATGGAAATAGGATCCTCTGAAGGAACAAGAGAAATGAGGTCTCATTTTGGTCAATCTTGTAAAGCGATCCAGACATTTAGAAAGATGGAAATTTGTGGTTGAGTGCAAAATACTGAGTAGGGGTTATTGTTGATATTTCTTTCAATAAATATTTTTATTTGTTTAATATAGAAGTTTGTTTTAAGTTATTTTACTCGGTATGAATACTTACGTTCATTAGGGTACTTCTTGATATGCAAGCAGTCGACTTTGAGTTTACAGTGTTTTTAGTTGACATGTACTTTCAAGTGGCACATGGTTGGATTTGTGTTCAGACATTTAAGTTATGATGTAAGGAGTTCTATACAGGTAGCCTACAAACAAGTAACATAAGTAAAATAACAATGTGTTATCTTACAGGGCTAAAATCAGTTATTTCCATTGATTTCCAAAACTGTAAGATCTTTTCCATGGATGGGAGATAATCCTTCAAAACCACAAACAGTATTTAGTGATACAGTTAACTGGTACAAAGCATTGTTTGTAGTAATTAACTAGTTATCATCTTGGAGTTTCTTGCCTGTAGACATAGGGTTTTTTAGATTTAATTTTTAAAAACAAGGGTGTGGTAGCTAAGGTACAGATTCCTATTTCCTGTCATCTTTGAGGATTTGCCAGGGGACAGACTATAGAGAATTGACCCGTGTCCATACATTTAAAGCACAATAGTACAGTTAATGAAGGAAGATTATTCTAAAAATTGTTGAATGTTTCTGATTTAAATTTGATGGCATTGTTTCTAGCTGGAAGATCTATGAAATGCTACAGTTACCTGTATGAGGAAAAAGGCAGTGTGCAGGAGAAAGCATGAAGAGGTGTTACTCCAGGAATGCCCCATGTGTGGAATTCTCACTGTATTTTATCACTGGGGGTAAACGCTTTTTTTAATAAAAAGAAGCATATTTAAATTTTGCTCATTGAGCATTATGTTACAGACTTAGATGTGGCCATCAACAGCCTGTGGACAGAGATACGCTTCTCTAGGAATTATAGCCAGTTTTTAGTGAGAGTCTGGGTACGATTTTTTGATTTGGACCTGACACACTATTGCCAAACTGAGCAGCTTTGTGACATGTAGGCGATCCTATGTGATTACATGGGTTCCAGATGCATTTTATCACTTCACTTATGCTTGCACTTTGCTCAAATCAATCTATCATGAAATTCACAATCCAACTGTATCCTGTATATTCCCTGGTTAACCAAAAAGTCTCTTCCTACCATCTCTGAGAATTTTTTTTCTTTTTTTTTACCCCCCAGTTACTTTATCGAGCAGCTCATACTGTGAGTCCTCAGACTGTCAGAATTGACAGCAAAGGGTGATGCTGTGACATAGAAGGAGGAATAACTGGTATAGGATGCAGACGGACTTAGAAATGCTGCCAGCGACATCATTGTGAAGCTATCTCCAGGTGTCAATATGTAGGAAATTTCACTTACAGAGGGTCCAAATTGGTCTTAACTCTTATAAGCTTTAGCATTCTGTGTTGTCTGAATTCTTTAAGGCAAGGCTAATGCTTGACAGGATTACTCAGCCGTGCTTCACCATCTAGAGTCCAGCCCAGATAAGCAGAGTTGCTCTTTGGTGGCTTCTACTGCATAATGGGTGTCCTTTGCCCTCTTGTGTCACTCCTCATTTTCTAGTGGCTGACAGAATAAGCAGAGACCCAGAATTCAATAAATTCTTAAAGTTGAACTGTCTTTTAACACCAAGGACTCTTTTAATTAAATTCAAACCTCAAAGTAGTGTTTTAGTGTATTACCTGAAGTTATTATTTTGTAATAATTATTGTAAAGAAAGATAAGAATATAGAAACAATCACATCATGTAGTAACTGGTTACTTTACTACATGGATGGCTGCAGTAATTAATAATACACAGTAATGCAGTGCAGCTCATTACCAAACATACAAGCAATTGAAATTACCAAATTTATATTTGTCTAAACAGAATACAGTCATCTCAGTTATGATTACCCAAGATACAAATTATTACGCTAGCAAAATATTGGTTCCTTTTAGTCAGAATAGTTGATTGCAATATTGGTTTCAACTCCTACTGAAAAGCTTTAAAGTAAGTCCTTACATAGTCAAAATACTTTGTCACCTTAGCATGCTTTAGTTCCCAGTGTGGGGGCTCAAACCTAACTCGAGGGTTTGTATGACATGATAAGCACAGACTATGTTTACCTCCTGAAAAGGTAGAGAACAATAGCGTGTATCTGTGTAAAAGGTGAAAGCAGAAAGACGACCTTCACACAGTTGAAATCGCTGCTGTTTTGTTCTGGGTTAGACTTTTAAAGTCACACAGATGTAGGTCGTTTAAGGCTCAATTGCGATTAAGTGGGCTGGTGCCAGCTAGAAAGACAAAGACTCTGCCCACCTGCTGTCTGATTTTTCCCCTTAGTTAAAGAAATAGTATTGAATTGAGATGTCATTCCTTCCCCGGTAAGTTTCCACTCTGCCGGCCAGTTGCGATTGAACATGAGAGAGACTTATCAGTCTGTGAGACGACTGCACTTCTAAAGATCCTGAGCTGTAGCTGAGCGGGTTGAGAAAACATTTTATGTGCCTTTACTGATGCAACAGTAGTAGCATTAAGCCTGACTTCTAGAATGCAGCAGAGACCACAGGTGGATGGAGAGCTGGCAAGGGGGTTTGCTCCTATTAAATAGCAAGCAGCTCCGAGAGAACGGCTCCACGGAAGCCAGCTTCCCTACTCTCCCCTCCCGCGTTTACCAAGCCGGCGTTCACGAGAGGCGGTGCCGCGGACCTGGCCCCTCGGGGCGGTGCCGACTAAGGCCCCTCGTTGCGTGGACGTAGGACCTGTGCGGTCCCTTGGCGGAGCTTTCCTTCCCGGCTTCGAAGGACGGGCCGCTCGCTCGCAGCCCGAGACTACAGCTCCCGGCGGGCCCTGGCGGCGGCCGGCGCGGCGTCTGAGTGGCTCGCGGGCCGGAGCGGGAGGCCACGCGGCGGCCGTGCGCCGGGGTAGCGGGATGTGCGCGCGGACCTCCCGTCGCCTCTCCCGCGCGGGATGGAGCCTCGGGAGCGCCGCTGAAGGGGTGAGGCCTCCGGCTGGCCGCCCTCATGGAGCTGAACAGCGCAGAGGCGGCCTCCACCCGGTTCCTCGGCCTCACTCAGCGGTACCGGAGGCGGGGAGGCGGGGGCCGAGCTTGGGCGGGGCGCGGCGCGATGCGGTGCGGGCCCGCGCGGTCGATGGCGGAGAGGCGGTGCTGCGCCTTCCCCGGCCAGGGTGTTGGAGGGGCCGCCGGCCCGGGCGGTGCTGGAGGGGCCGCCGGCCCGGGCGGTGCTGGAGGCTCCCGAGTGGGGGGGGCGGCTGGCCCTCGGGCAGCGGAGCGGTAGGAGTCTCGGAGCTGCAGGTGGCGTGAACGGAGCCAGACCGGCGTCTTCAGAGTCGATTTCGCAGCTTGTTCAGCGTTACGCTCGTGCAGACAGATACCGCTGGGATAGTAACTGCAATAACCTGATGGCTGAGCGCGCTTGTACTCGTGCCTGCCCCTTCAATGAAAATGCGTGAACGGCTACTGGCAAGTAAAGACCTAGGTGATAAGGGGAGCGGAGAGCACAAGAGGCGTGCGGGCTATGTCATTGTGATCACACAGGTGCAATCTGCAAATTCACCCCCTTCAGCCACGACGTCCCCACCCCCCAAGTAACGTGCTTTCCAGTGTCAAACTCCTAAAAGATAAAACTTGCGATTTGACACTAGGATCCTAAACAATGCATGCCCAAGTTTAGATTAGCAAATATGTTTAAACTTGTTCAACTTTCAGGACTGTTAAAGTTTGTAGGAGCGTCTGTTGAAATGAGAGGAAGCTGGCCCTCTCTCCTCTACCTTGTTACTGTACGTTTATACAACAGCACCTGTGCTCCCAAAGAAATGGGAGAGGGAGGTGGAGTGTACTGTGGGTGCTGTACAGATGTGTATGAGCTGGATTTTTTTCATGTGAATAAAAGCTCATCTGTATTAAAACACTTTGCAATATAAGTAAATTCTAAATTATTAAGCCAAACTGGTCTGAGTTACTGGTAAACTGACCTAAGTACTTCAGTGCTGGCAGTTCATTTTAATAGGATGAAAACTATTTTAAAACTGGCATAACTGGAGCAACAGTGTTTTTCTGATGTAGATGAGGTCAGGACTGAGGAATGATGAAATCCAGTGAAGAAAATTAATAAGAAAAGGTAATGTTAATCACATCATATTTTTTAAATTAGATGATGTAATAAGTCTGAGAGTTGATGAGTACAAATTTTACTGGTAACCAAGAATAGAAAGACAAAGAGGTATGTGGGCTAGAATTAATTGGGGAATATGGGCACTTATGCAAATAGTGTGATAATGTAATTCTTACCTAGGCATAAATTGAGGTTAAGAAGCTTAACTTTCACGAGGTTGTCTGTGTAGCATTTATGTTGCTGTGAGATTCTGCTTGAAGTGTTTCATATAAAGTAGATGACAAGTATGATATGAAGTAGTTAGATTGTGAAGAAGCGGAGATTAGCTGTTGGGTATAAATCTGATTTTTAAAAGGACTGATAGTGTGTTTGAAAGTTAGATATGTTTTAGGTACTTTGAACTGGGATGCAAATGGATAAGAATATTAATCTTAAAACACTGTTGTTTTAATCAGCATTTTCCTCAGATATACACCTGATTTTTAAATAGCAAGAGCAGTGTCAGAAAAACACTTTTGATACCAAAAGGTGTGGTTTGTTGTGAGACAATATATTTCCCTAAATTATTTGAATGTAATTTGTGGAGCGAATGGGAGCATAACCCCTTCAGGCATACAAATTGTTCTTTACGCTTTTTTTCTGAGCTTGTCTCTGTTTCCCATCTATATTGCACAGTCTAAGAAAACATTATGTCTCCTACTAAGCTTGCTTGCTCTTGGTGTTCTCCTCTACATCATTTCATTAATATACCCTGTCTTGCTGCATCTGTGAATCTCTGTACCCTTAGTAGAGATAGATCTTGGGTATTCGGGCTGGAATTGAATCCTGTGGGTTCACCTTACAAGGTGTGCACGGATATCACGTCTTTCTTTTTCATCTGTGTCACCATAGGTGTCTTTGACTGTGGGATTACACTGGAGGCTGGCTGTGGTATTGCAGTAACTCTTCTCAAGACACAATGAACAGTGGTGCAAGGCCTCTGCCAGATTCCCAGAATGTGACAGTGCTGTCCTCTTGTTATTTTATGTATACTGCTGTTGGCTACTGTCTGTATGCTTATCACTGTGTTTGTTGTGCACTGATAGAATGCTGAAACGTCCCTGTTCCCCGTCATTCTGTGGCCAGCAAAACTGATGAAGTGTGAAATGTTGAAGTATGTTGGAGTGCCTCCTAAAGGCAACTATTTTGTGGCTTGTTGTTGTGGAAATGCTAGAAAAATATAAATCTAATAACCATACTGGGATTGTTTAGATCAAAAGGTTTTTTGGAAAATCTGGAATAGAGGATATATTCTTGTGATGGAGACTGTAGTTTCATAGACACCACACCAATTGTGAAGAACTTTGTATATCCAAGTGTTGGTACACTGTAAGTTTGTGGATCCAGATGGTCTCCTTCAACATCCTCTCTCTTGTGGACCTCGGGGAGTCTTTTTGGTGGACCTTTTTTTGGCCTAATCAGCTTCAAGAACTTTGTTAGGAGCAATGCTGAGTATACCTGAGAGGGTGTGAAGGACAATCATCTTTTCCATGTTGAGGAAAAAAAAAAAAAAAAAAGATTGATATGGCAGAATGCAAACATAACTCTGCACCTTTCTGCAGTACTCATTGTTGGGAAGTATCTTAATGATCTTAATCTTAATTAAGATCAGACCAGTGTATCTTGTCTGCTTTTAATTCTGTCACCATGTTTTAGACATTACTTTCCAGGCTCTTTGGGCTGCCAGGCACATACCTTAATACACATTTTGCCTTTTTGTATTTCTAAATTAATGGCTTCCATGTGGTGTCCTCTTTGAACTCGATAACTGATATATTAGCATGTTCATGTGTTGTATACCTGTATCCATTTCTTAGTTACACAATGTTTTGTTTTGAATACTCTTTTCATATTTTTAGAGCTTTTTGTTACCTACTGACTTTGATATCACTGCATCATTAATGTGCTCAGATCTTGGCATGCTTTTCCTGTTAGAGTTTGACTTTCACTCGGCTGAAATATCACCAAATTAAGGTATAGGAGTTAAGGTACTTAGTTTGTGTGCATGCAGCTGGTTCTCACATGCCTTCATAACTCCCTGGATATATCATGCAGGTAATTAATGAGATGGCATTTTCCTATAGTTTCATGTATTTTGAGGTTAGCTTTGTCACAAGGCAGAAAGTACTTTGGTTTTATAAACCTCAGCTTGCATTTTCTCCTGCTTTGTGGAGCTATCGCATGACCGATGAAAGTTTATAAAAATTATCCAGGAGAAGATGGTTTGTTCAAAGCACAGTAGGCCAGATGCATTTTGTGGTGACTTTCTAATTTGTATTATATTTGTATTTGGGGTTGTCCAGATGTCAGACACACAAAGCAGTGACCTGGCTTTCTCTTTAAAAGATTTATTGTACTAGTGACTGCTGTTGGATTTACTATTTGTTTATTTCTTTATTACCCACTCCTTGAATTGTCATCTTACATACATTCTTTATTTGATCAAAGACTGAATCTCAGAGCTCAGTGGCAGCAAAATCTCTCTTGACTGCTGTTTCCATAACATGCTGCCACCAGTACTGATAGTGACAAGTGTTCATTGATTGGAATTGCTTTTGCTGTGGTTTCTAAGGTAACTAGCACACCTAGCCATAAAAACTAATTTTATAGAGCAAAAGTAGCACACAAAGAAAATGCTAGCACTACCATGATTACGTGATTTTTCTGTAAAAGTAAAAAAAATAATAGAAACCCCAGAATGCCTTAAAATAGATTGCAAATGAGGCATTCCACTTGTTCCGTGAAGCATCTGCCAAATTTCATGTGTTTCTCAAAATACAGGAACTCTGCAAATTGCACTCGATGCGTTACTACTTTTTAGGTTTCATCTGAACTTTCCAGATTCTTTCTGAGGTGTGTAAAGGATCGCTTTCAGCCTGTACAAAACTAAACTTAGGAACTCTTTGTTCTATCTGGAAGAAAAAAGAAAATCTGATGTCTTTATTTTTGTCTGTGTAGATGCTAATCTTGAAATACTTTTATGTCACCATGTCTTAATAACTGCAGAGAAAATTTGTTAGCCAGATTTATGTGTGTTTCCTTCTGAAAGAAAAGATGAGAACTCAGGAGTAATAGCTTCAAAATTTTTCTTTACTGCAAACCATTTTTACTGAAGTAAAGTTTAGGGATTTTTTTATACTTTCCGTCAGATGATGGAAAGATGGAGGAAGATGATGAATTTGCAATAAAATGTAAAGCATGCATGATTTCCTTGTAAATGGCATGTAGGAGTAGGATGAAAAGGGACTGTCCAAATACACTTTCAATGAGCATGTTGATTATTGCTACAAAACCATGTAAAGTAGAAGGTAACTGTAACAGAAATTTGAGATGTGCGGTGCACGGGTACATTCAGTCTTTTCACTACTCTGGGCCACCTTCTCTGTGTTGCAGGCTCAGAGGGAGCTCTAAGTGTTGTGGCGTGCTACAACTTGTATGCAACAACGTGGCAATATTGCATGGCAAGGTTCACTCAAAGGTCCAACAGCAGTAGTGGTAGGTGCATAAAAGTATTGGACATTAAGTCCTCGTGGTGTGTGATAGCTTAAGATATGAACCTACTTCTGGATGCTGAGACTTCTTAAGAACAGGTTCTGCTGTTTGTTGCCATTAAGATTGTTTCATCTTTGCCTGGTTGACAAGGCTCTGAAAATTCTCATTGTAACAAATGTGAAACAATAGAGATGTACTGCTGCAGACTTTGAAAATTCCATCTTTGAGGCATCCTTTTTTCAGGTAGCAACCTGAAGTAGCCTTACTCACTGGAACTGACTCTTGTTGTGGCTCATTTTTAATTTATATATCTCTTAAGTTTTTAATACTGTTTCTCTTCTAATTTTGTCTCTGTCTACTTTCTATCATGTTGTGGGGGGGAAAAGGAGTTATTCTTGTTACTCTAAATTAGAATATGAGCTGTTAGAACTGCAGGCTTTGACATATTTTTTTTTTCACCTCAAGTATGGTAAGGTTCTGAAATACTTACATCTACAAACAGCACATCATAAGTAATATCAAATTGTAGCTGCTTTGACAAGGACACTTAGATCAGGACCCAATCCCAATTTCTTCCTGTATCACAGACTTTTTCCATCTCTGCTGTGCAGATTCCCAATATGGGAATTACTGTTTTTCTGGAAGGTATTTCGTGCCAGTTCTAAGGAATGTTAAGATTAATAATTGTCTGCAGTCAAACATAAATTCATTGTGCAGGCAGCCACAAGCTGAAATCTTAAATCATTGTATTTGTGTTTAGGTCATAATACTTCCAAATGAGTGATTGTTTTGGAGCTTGTAAAAATTGCAAGTGTGGATTAACCTCAGTTCTTGTAGGCAGTTTTCCACAAGTCTCTCCTATTACTGCTGCTGTGGCATGTATCTGTGTGCCCCCGTAGGTGTCAGAACACAGGCTATGGCTTCACTGCCTTCAGGGGCCAAACTAGCTGTATACGGTCATTTTTGCTTAGGAAGCAGTTTAGATATGTTTTTGTGACAAGGGGTCTGGTTGAGAAGTACAGGCTATATGTTATCAGAAGCAATAGCGTCATCAGAAGGTTTCACGTGAAGTTAGAAAGGCAGGTCTGTTGTGGCATGCAGCTAACATTCCTACTTCAGTGTGTGGGTCATTTAAAATTACTATTATTGCCATGTTCTTATCCTTCCCCCGTAATTTATGTACTGGAAGCAAATATTAGAATTATTTTGGTGAGTTTTAAATTTTTATTAATATGCCTTGTTTTTATTGCTTCTCATTGGGTAAAGACATGGAATCCAAGTAGACAGAACTCATAAATATGAATTGTGTTTAATAAACTTTAAGTACTTATAAATACAAATCCAAATAGAAAAGCTGTCTGAAAAGTAAAATGTTTCGGAGTCCACTGCCACAGTATCTCCTACAGTCAAGTATGAGGATGTTGCATTTAAATTTTGATATTTCTTCTGTTTATTGAAGTAACATTGCAATTTACAGTGCTGATAATTCTCAGGAAATGTAATCTCTTATTGCTGGATGGAGGGTTTCTTGTTGTTTTGGATTTTTTTTTTCCCCATTAATATTAAATTACTTTATTTTTGCTACTGCTGATGGAAGGGTGAGCTGTAAATTTGGATTATGATGGAGGATGAGTGAGCTGCTAGTGTTGATACAGATTCAGTAATCAAGGTTTATGTTAAATTTGCATCTAAATCTTTATTTAAGTTATGTTTGTGACGTATATTCCCATTGCAAAGGCAGGAAGCTTAGTATTTAGTGTTAGAGGAGGTGTTTGCCATGTGTTTTGACCTCATGAAGCACATAGTGATTGATGTGCTTGATGTGCCATGGTATTAGATTATATGTGATAATGAATGTAGATTTTGAATTTAGCATTCTAGGGTTACTTTTGTTTGACAATTTTATCTTTGTTAAGGTTGATGGGGGGAAGCCTATGAAATACTGTTCTTTACTTATGGTTTTGAATTAAAATAATTGTTTAATTTATCTTTGAGTAGGCTAAAAAAAGACACTGGAAAAAAAAAACAGTATCAACATACTAAGCGTGAGTTTATTGAGCATAGTACAGCTGTCCTATTCGAGGCATTAAGTTTACTGTAGGTTTTCCTTCCCTTAGATTAAATGCATGTTTCAAACATGATTATAAGCCACCACCCGCTTTGGAACTCCAATCACATCATGACTAAATTTTTAATTTAATCATAGCTTTTGCTTCCAGTCAGGACACGGACATTTCTTTTCCTCTGGGGGTAATGTGAAAGCCAGACTGCAATGGCTGCTAGAGATTGTACAAATTGTAAGGAGTATTCCCTCCAGTAATGAGTTTATGCACTGCAAGCCTTGTTCAGCAGGAATGATATTTGTTAATGACAGGGCATAGTGTTGCAGGAGATCTAAGGCTAGCTGACTTGTGTACACTGATGAAGCATTTCTATTCCAGCTCTGTCTCTGAAGATCTGGGTTGCAGACGTGGAGAGTTTAGCAGAAAGCATTATGGATCTGTGGAGCTTGTAAGTTTGCATAGCCTGTCCTTTGATTTTAGCAGCTTATAATGCAGAGCTCAAATCCTTTTCATTTCCAGGGAAAAGGTTGGATCTAGTTAGGAAAATGTGCTTTCTAAGCTGGACTTGAAAGTTAGAGGGTAATAAAAAGAGGCTTCAGAATAGATATATTGGACCTGTGGTAGAAAATATTTTTAGTACCTTATTTATTAATATTTCATCATAATGGGACAGGAAGTGTACATATATATAAATATTGTGGTTACCCCCAGATGGAAATTGAGTCTTTTTTCCTCTTATAAGCTGAAGATTGCAAAATATTGGGTAGTATTTGATGAAGTACTTGTAATCATGTGAGTTAAAAACTGTGTGCGTGCTTGTCTGTGTACATATATATGTGTTTGTGATTGTATGTGTACATGCCTCAGAGTAGCGGGAGGAGGTTTAAAATGAGAACTAGTCAGAATAAGGATATTGAAAACTGTTCCCTAAAGTCTGTCAATTATTCTGCATTTTCTTCAAATACAAAGATTAAGTTGGCACTTCATTTTTCTCATATGTGAATTTCTTCTCTGTTGTGAAAATAGTGGTATATCTACAGTTAAAATAATGTCATTCTGTATATGAGGCTGTAATTAAATTACTTAAACTTACTACATGAAAACAGAAGTGGGGAGTGGTAAAGAAACTGTACTTCAGCTTTCTTACTGTGGGAAGAAATCACTAATCTTCTACTAGCTATAGTTGTAATTTAAAGTTCTTGGATAGAATATTTATTAATATGTATGTAAATTGGGTGTAAATTGGTGGCTTAGTTGCTGGAAGTTGTACTGCTAGAACACCAGGTATCTATCTTTTCTTTCTATCCATTCCACATTAGATGTGGTGTTTTAATCAAAAAAGCAAGTGAACTGCTTTCTGCTAAGAGGGTCTTCCATTACTAGTACTTAGATTCTTCTGTTGAAAAAGGAAAAATTATTGGTATTTACAAATTTACAGTAAGGTCACACAAATGTTCTTGTCTTTTGGTTTTCTTAAAATTCTGCTAGTATTTTATGAAACTGTGCCTTTTTATTGTTTGAAGTACAAACGTATAAAGGTGCTTGTTGCCCTTTCAGATTTCTAAATGTTTAATATTGAACCTTTCTTGCTTAATATTTTCCACAGCAGCATCTCAATTGTTCAATTATTTTCACCTTTTATTTGTTACAACACAATGATTTTGTCTCTGCCCCAAACAATTTTTCCTGTGTCTTTTCCACTGGTGCGATATGACCAGTTGTCCATATAATTTTTCTTACAGTTTATACAAGGCACCAAGATATGTTGGAGTTCTTGCCATGTTAATTTATTGCTGACATAGCCTCAGATTACTTCAAAGCAAGGAGCACAGAGAACTTCAAAATGTTGTGATTGCTATTCCATCAAGTAAAGGGAGAAAGTATTATCCTAGAATAATGTGGATTGCTAGAGGGAAGCAAGGAATGATACACCATTGCATTATTGGTCAGATCTTGTTTCATAAGTTTGGTATGATATGTGACAACCTATTTTTACAGTTTTGAGAGCAGTAACATGCGGCATCATTGGCTGCATTCTCCTCCTCTTCTCTCCTCCTCCTCACTGTGTAGGGATCCTACACAGTGTTGCTGAACACATCAGATTTGTCATGTTATCCTATGTTTTACTGACTTCTCAAAGGCCTTATTAACAGCAAAGAGAGATTCAGTCTTCTGGGAATCCCTGAATTCCCTTATAAAATGACCAGACAGTCTTTCCAGAGTACTTATGAAACTGTTGAAGTCTTCAGATGGAAAGAAGCTGTATTTTCTGATGTTAATGCTGGAAGCAGACTAGGACATCTCCTGTACCTTGTGTTGTTCGGTGTCATCACTGAGTATTATGTTTGGAGATTCTTGCTGCTCTCCGTCTCTGAAAACATCAATAAATAAAATGCAGTAAAAGACTGCTAGTCCCAGCAATATTGCCAACAAGTAGAGTCTTAGGCCTTAGCAAGGCTGAGAAGACAAGAATCATCATGTTTGTGAGACCCATTGTTTTGAGAGGAGCAAGCTTCAAGGTCAATTTCTGGAAAGCGGAAGTCCCTCTGTAGTCATTCTGTGTGTTGGTGCAGCCAAAATCTGAGACAGGAGAATTTCTGATGATTATTGAGATCTACCAAAAGAGCGAACGGCTCTCCGGCTTATGTTTCCTTAGAGTTATAAATGGGTCATTCCAAATCTGTAGTCAGTAATAGCTATGCTGATACCTTCTCTGTGGGTGGTCATACGATGCATGGGAGAAGAAAAAAACGTAGTAAGCTTTGATTGCTGATCATATGGCTATTTTTGGAACTAGAACCTTTATCTTAAACTCTCTTATAGCTTATATCTAGTGATGCTGATGGAGCCATTCAAAGAGCTGGACGGTTCCGTGTGGAAAATGGCTCTTCTGGTGAGGTAAGTGGCTAAAGATACTCACAGAAAGCTGAAAAAATAGTTCAGCTTCAGTTATTCTTCACCACTGAAAGATGTATTTGCAGCCAATTACTAAGAAAAAGGACTGGAAAAATGCTAAATAATAGAAGAATATAAGATTCTAAGAGGAAGCAGATCGTGGCTTTTTTTCCCCAAAAGTCTAGCTAAGCTCCTCTTCTAAGAGCATGCAATCTCAACAATTGAATTTTTTAAGGGAAAAGCTAGTATTTTGTTTAGTTTTGGTAACATTTTGCTCACCTGATCATGTTAGAAGAAAAATACCTATCTTATCAAATGAATAACGCTTTGCAGTCTCTAGGTCATCACTTTAGGTTGGTGTCCTGGTGATACTACTATGGTCAAACTGACCTTTGTGCGTTTAAATTTATTCTTCAGTGTGATGAGGTTATAGCTTCATTTTTTCCACCTTGGTTGTCTTTTGGCAGCTATGCTTATCTTTAAATAAGAGTTAAAGAAGCTGAGTGGAGTCTGAGAGTCACCCCCTCCAGATTCCTGTGTTGTTAAACTTGTGTGTCCCTGCAACTGCTTCACTGACACTTAAGTTTCTACTTATCTTCATTTTTAAATTTCCTTTACAAAACTTTTTCAGCTGTAAATATCATCTTAATATGAAAGAAAGAAGACCTTATATTTTTGAAATATAGATAAGGTCTTGGTAAGCTTATATTGAACTAATACAAGTTAACAGTAAGCTGTTACTGATCGTGTTTGCATCAGCACTGGGTGCAGAGCTTAAAGCAACCGAACCATTCTGCATTGATTCTCTGTGGGATCGTGTTCTTTACACTGCCTTTTAAGTTCAGCTTCATGCACTTCAAAAACTGATTAGTTTGCATCACAGAAAGATTCTCTGAGTGGGTGATGAATGGCCACGTAGTGAATGGATACGAAGAATGGCTTTTTCTCTGCACATGTTAATTCTTAGTGGAAAAGGACTCCGGGGATGCTTGGGAATTTACCTTGGCTGACTAATCTGGAAACAACACTGAAGAACTTTCAGAGCATGCTCTGGTTTAGCAAGGAGTCCTTATGTATTACTTTGGGAAAAACTGAGAAAATGAAACCTGGAGGCAGAATTCTGTTCATTAATTTTTATATTTTTAAGTTTTAAAAACACTGGTCTTCGAATTCCACATGGAAATAGCTTATTTTCAGTGGAATACTAAGCTATTACCCCTAATGGTGATACAATAAGAAAAGACTGTAGTGACTTAGAAAGAAAAGAGAAAAAACAGAAGAGAGGGAGAGACTTTAATTTCAGCTGTACAACAACTGACTTCAGAATAATTCTTTGCTTTTTAAAAAACTGTATACAGCTAAAACTCTTCTGGTGAATCAGCCACTCTTGATTGCCTTTTGCCTATATTATATACTCTTTTTTTGTTTTGTTTTGTTTTGTTTTTTTCCACTCAGCATTTGATCTAACAGTCTCCCAATTCCATTTCAGAATACAGACTACACTCCGGGTACCTGGCACAGAACAGACGTGCATTTGGAAAACCCAGAGTATCATACGAGATGGTATTTCAGATATTTTTTAGGGAAAGGTAATGATCTTTTTGCGAATGGATTGAAGCTTTGATCAGTGAAAATGCAAGGTAGCTTTGAATTGCTATTATTTAAATATGGAAAAAAAGTATGGTATTATTTTAGTATTAATACATTTTCTGTCCTATATAGAAAAGAAGTTATTTTTCCATGCGTTTTTAACCTGAAGACAGAGGATGGCTTTCTGTAAGCAGCAGAACCCTTGCTAGCAAAAAGGAATGTTCTGAAACCCTTTTTGGCCTTGAAGGCTGTAGATATCTGTTGGTTTTTTTGGTTTTGTTTTTTTTTTTTTTTTTTACACATCTGCATATAAATACACATTTATGTAGATAAGTATGTATTTTTACATGTGAATGCATATATTTACACATTTATTCATGTTTCTCTGTGTGTGCCCATGAGCAGGTGTGTCTGTGTCATCTTTATGGTTGATAATGCTTCTTGGTTTTTCCTAACAGTTCATCAGAATTATATAGGTACAGATGCAGAGAAGAACCCTTTCTTTCTGTCGGTTGTACTGTCTGACGAAAATAATCAGCGTGTCCCTCAATACCATTCAATACTTTGGAGAAAAACAGTAAGAAACAAATACTTAACTGCTGCTCTGACTTGTTTTATGTTTCCTTGTTTGTTTTGGATATGTTTATCATACACTTTTTGGCTTGCTTCAGGATTTCAGTATTTAATACATGTTTTCCATTTTATACAATAAGAACATAATTCGACCATAGTAGATAAACTAAAATAGCTTCATAGATAACATTATACTAAACTTTCCAACAGAAATCTGTGATACCGGATATTGTTCTTACCTGCAACTCTGTTATTTTTAGAAATGTTGCCTAAATTGTTCTTGATTATGTCCTGCATTCAGTTTAGGCAATGCCTTTATGCTGCTTTTGGGATTTTCGTTAAGAAAATAGGCAGGTGCGATACTGGTTTCACTAATATTGCTTAATGATTATTTTTTTTTTTTACTTTAGGTTCTGTAAGAGCCTTTTATCCAAGCAATTGATTTAACTCTCCTGTATGCATACATGGTTGACTTTTTTTTTTTTTTTTTTAAAGTAGTAGTTTGTAATGTCTTCTAGTTTCAGCAGCCCTCATACCACATGCCAAGTAAAAAATAATTTTGCTTCATCCATGACTCTTCACATTCAGGTTTTTTTGTGTGGGTTTTTTTTTTGGTTTGTTTGCTTGTTTTGTTTTTTTTTTTCTTTTTTTTTCCAAACCAGTATTAAATATGGCTATGTAAAAACTAGAATGGTTTTGTTCCTTGTTTTTTTTTACCTAATTTTTGTTATTATATGAATGTACAGAATTTAAATTTTAATTTTATTAAATTTATTTGAATGTACAGAAAGAGTCAGTATGTCCTGTAATATCTCTTAGCTTTTTTCTTTATAGGGTACTCAGAAAATATGTCTCCCTTACAGTCCCACAAAAACATTATCAGTGAAATCTATATTAAGGTATGTATTTACGAATCAGTTATTAAGATATTTGTCTGTATGCCTTTACTGTAATTCAGACCTTGTGTTCCATGGTTTTCATAATAGACTTATAAAACCAGTAAAACCAGGTTTGCAAATCTTGATCGCTGAAGGCAGCAGAAAGTGGTTTTAAAAGCCTGTGCTGGAATAGACAAAGCGACAACTTTAAATGTAGAAAAATTCTCAGCACTTTTTCTTCAGCAGAGGGACTGTTTTCAGGTTGATTGGAAAAGAGGTGCTAAGTGGAACTGCAGTGACTGAGAAGAAATATCTTTTTTAATTAGATAGACAATAAACAGACCTAAGGAACAGCAGATTTTGCCTTGAGAGGTGGTTATTATGTGGCCCTAGCAGGAGGAAACAGACAGGGAAGAAACCAAGAATTGTTTCTTCAGTTGATTGTCTCCGTGTCTCACTATGGAAGTGTTATAGGCACTGGCAGTGAAGCCAAGAAAATTCCTTTCCTCAGCCAGAGTCCATATGACATGCTCGTACTCTCTTGCCTCTTCTGTGGCAGAAGAGAATACAAAATGATCAAGCCCAACACCATTTCTATGGCTTTTAACATTATAATCGGCTGAAATGTCAGAGCGCCTATTTGCAAAGTGT
Source organism: Tyto alba (assembly GCF_018691265.1). Classification (NCBI taxonomy): domain Eukaryota; kingdom Metazoa; phylum Chordata; class Aves; order Strigiformes; family Tytonidae; genus Tyto; species Tyto alba. Next base: position 44,670 of record NW_024881273.1, read on the forward strand.
TCATTCAAATTTAATCTGCAGTTTTTACCACCTAGTCACGTGGTGTGTTTTCTCAAATCCATCACTGACATTGTCTTCAGATGCATCTCCTGTAAGGATTTTACCTCCTCTAGAAACCCATAAAATGTATCTTCATTTACTGAACAGGTAGTGTGTAACAGATAAATAGGCAGTCTGCAGGTCTTCAACACCTTTGATCTGTATAGAGTATGAGCACATGTCTCTTGCTTGGTTGAATCTGGTCCACTGGATAACACTGCCAGTGCTGATGTGAGAGGAGAATTCTGGGAATGGGACATGTGTTGTGATGTGGTCAGTACCACCAGATCTGGATTCCTCTACAACTGTACAAGATTTCTGAGGGGCCACAAACTACTGAATTTGCCAGAGAGGCTAGCAGGCCATTGAGCCTCACTTCTTAATTCTTATTTCCTGGGCTGTGGCTCTAGTTTGGAGTTTCAAGATAGTGAGTTGAAAACACTTCAGATCATCTTCATCAAGATGAGCTGTTCTCACCTCTTCTAACTCCTACAGCACTGGTTTGAACAGTGTTCCTAGTTCGTCCGTACTGCATGCTGTACCTGCATAAGCACCTGATCTTCCACGTCTGACCACCAATCGCTGAAGTATCTCTTCCTAACATCCCTTCCTAACCCAGCCTCTCCCTCCACTCTCACCCGCTTACACGTTTTGGGTCAGGCATCCCAGAGCGGAGAAACTTTGTCTTCTGTTAGCTAGGGTCAGAACTTTTTAACTGAAACACCCTCGTATGTTCCATCCTGTGATGCTTCAGTATTTGACAGAGGAAAAAGCAGGCTTGTTTCAGACTTTGTTCCCCACTTCTCCCAGGATCTGTGCCACCTGCAGTCAGCTGGATAAATGTAATCTCCTTTTGCCCGCTTGGGCTAAAATCTTTCCTGACTATTCTTTTGCTTTTAGAATCCTCCAGTCTTCCCTCAGGCCTGATTGATATTCCTTTGACATTTCATCCTGTTCACAGCAGGTGTGAATCTAGGTACAGACTGTGTCAAAGAATTTCAGTTACAGTAATCAGCCTGTTTTTTCTAATTTAATTGGAACATTTTAATCCCTTTCAAAATGAACTAAAGCAAATCCTGTCTGCATTGTGATCTAGCATAAGCAATGATGGAAACTTGCATCAGATTTTACCTCGCTGTTAGTTCACTGTGCCCCAGACAGACTGCATTTGGCACTCTGTGACATGCTCTGCAGTTCTAGAAATTAATGCTGGGGCAAAAAAATGGGCAAAAATAACAGTAAATAGAGGAATATGAGTTAGGGAAAAATGCGATTAATTAGATATTTCTGTTTATTGAGGCAGTTGAGCTAGCTTCCTATTTAAATACTTTTTTATTTTCTGTTTGTGGATCTTTGGCGTGTGAATTCAATGATGAACTGCTCATTCTTCATTTGACTTCCCTTGAATTATTTTATAAGAGAGAGAAGAAAAGCTTACAAAATAGAAGAGGTTATTGAGTCCTCCTAAAATGCTCACAATGGTTATGTATAAAGCCAAAGTGAAGGGTGATGGAATAAAGCACTGTGTGTTATAAGTATATACAGTCAATTTAAACCTAATCTTCATGCAAGGTCTTACTAATTTCTGTTTTTAAAATACCAAAGAAGTTTAGGAAATCTTGGAGGTTAGTATTGTGAGGAAGAAATGACTATTCCACAAAACATTCCATGTAACAGAGGCTCTTTGAGCAATTCCTTTTGCAACCAGTTCTAACTGCAGCCAGTTAGTGGTTTAATGTTGAAATATAGACTTGCTATTCTATAAAGCAATATTTCATTTTCTTTTCAGTGCTATGAGTCTTGACAAATTTGAGAAGAGCCCAAGGGAAATTTTTCATCCTGAGATACAGAAGGTAGGAGGTGACTTCTTTTTTTCTTTTTTTTTTTTTTTCCCCTTTATTATTTTCTGGAGAAGGAAGTCATTAAGTATAAATGCTACTAGTTTGTTTCGTTCAGTAACAAGATAATAATGATGAGTAGGGTTACAGGATGCTACAAAGTAAACTGTCTTTATCAGTTGAACTGGCCACTTCAAAACAAAACTTATATATATACAGAGATGTTATAGTTTTATTTGTGTTATCTTTAATACCTGTGTGCTAAAGCTATTGTTTTGTTTACAGGATTTATTGGTTCTTGAAGAGCAAGAGGTAAATGTAAATTTACCACTCCTAGCTCACAGACCTGTTCAACGAATACAGCCGTGTATTTGCACTGCCATGCTTGTGACAACTTAGAAATCAATTGCTTATTGGAGTTAATAAAAAAATCTATTTATTTGCAATGTATGAGATGAAAAATAATTTTAAGCACCAACTTAATATATCATATTATTAGATCACCAAGTTAGTATCATAAAATCCATAATCTATGATCAAAGGTAAATTATTAGGTATCTGCCAATTGAGCACATACTGGAGTTGGTATGAAATGTATATTCCCATGTATAGGATGTATACAAAGGTATGTATATAGAAGTCCTTAGACAAAACAGTATTTTAGGTCTTTTGTTTGATTGCCTGTTTATCATATAATATTTGGGTTTATTTCTAAGGGATCTGTGAATTTTAAATTTGGAGTCCTTTATGCTAAGGATGGGCAGCTTACAGATGATGAAATGTTCAGCAATGGTGAGTTTTTCACCTTTTTCTTGATTGTTTTATTCATCTGAATAAAAAAATATAGGGTAGTGCCTACATGTGGAAGCCAGAACGGAGGTGATGGTTATGCAAGCAGTAGTTCTGTTATGTTTTCATGTTTGTGTTGGGTGAAAAATTGTAGTGTAGAGCCTTCTATTTCTATAAAAGGTTACTGTAGGAAACCTACTATTACAACTTGGATGATACTGAAATTTCTTTTCTAGAAATAGAATATAAAACATAAGATTTAGAAAAAGGAGGCAGTTGAAGGAGGTGACTCATGTTACCTTCAAAAAGTCATTGTTTCTAGTTCTTTTACATTTTTGCAGCATGATCGCATTCTTCTATGCGCTTGAACAGTGTCTTGGAGTTAGCAAAAGAGGTGACTGTCTAATGTCACATGATGATTCCTGTTCTACAAGGCAGGGATGCTGTTTCTGTAAATGTAGAAGGCTTGGATGACATGAGGAGAAACTAATTCAGCTGAAACTTTGATCCTGGTGTCCTGGACGCAGGACCTGTTCCTGTATTTTCATTATTTTTTTATAGGTATTCTATTATCACATGTGCTTTTCTGTTGTAATGTTTCTCCCCTCCACATGTAGAAACTGGAAGTGAAACCTTTCAAAGATTTTTGCATCTTTTGGGTGATACAATTACATTGAAAGGCTGGACAGGCTACAGAGGAGGACTGGACACTAAAAGTAAGAACTCATCTGAATCAAAAAAGGCGGGAGAGGGAGGCTGCAATATAAACATTTTTGCTTGTTGCATGCACATATTTTATATATTGTAGAAGTAATACAGTGCCAAAACAGACTTCCTTATGTGCATGCTAAATGCTTTGCTTCACCGGAAAAAAGTCAGGTTAGCTTACATCATTGGGATGGAATGCGGTTGAAGAAAAGTATTTATATGACCTGTATTTTCAAGGCGAATGGTTTCATTTTATATTGGAATGGGGTGAAGGTTAATCTGACATGTGACTTGCTTCATGATAGTAGGGCATCATGGCTTGAAGAAGAGTGTGTGATTTCAGGAGGCTAGGTGAAGGACATCATAGGTTTTAAGTGTGTAAAAATGCAGATTAGGTTGCAAACTTACATTTGGAGCCACATAAAACATATAGCGTGAACATTTTCTAAAATGGATCAGAAAAAAGGATGACTAAAGAAGGTTTGGTAGAAGGACCTGAAATATCTTTTGATCTTTAGAAAACCTAAAGGACATATTCCTGCTGAGAATGTTGTCTTCCCTTGCAGATGATACAACAGGAACCTGTTCCATCTATACAGTTTTTCAAGGGCATGAAATTATGTTCCATGTTTCAACCATGCTACCGTATTCTAGAGAGAACAAGCAGCAGGTACATGGAAATAAAAGTCTTAAGACTTTTGCTGTATTTTTTATCTCAATATTATGCCTAATGCTGAAAAATTCATGATGTTGGTTAGAAGATAATGCATCATGTTATCTCTAAGGTACAAAAGACACTTGCAAAGGTCAAAATTGATTGAGACATGATTGAGTATTCTGTTATTCAGATGACTTGTAGAGCTTCATTGCTGCATTTACAATTGGAAGGATGGAAATTAGACTTATGTGTCAATTGTCAGAATACTCACATATGTAACACACAACTTGTACTCAGGTAGCAATTCATGTAGCTTGAAAGAAAATCCCCTTGTGAGCATGTTAATGGGAAGCCTTGTGCATTTCCTCTACAGCACTGCCATTGCCCTCTCATAGATTGACTAGGTGGGTTCTTGGGTACTTGTTCAAATGTGCTGTCATCCATTGCTTGAACCTTCCTTGAATGAAAAATATACTTTATAAGCACATGTATTTACCTATACATCACACATTCATAATGATTTACCTAAAATTACTCACAAATTACTTGTTTTACTATTTTCTTATTTAAACAATAATTATACATTATGTATTATTATAATAATATAATTAGATGCTGCATTGTGGTTGGCTGCCAATCAGGCCTAAACCACGACATAATTATATTGTCCTTTTTTTATTTCCATGTCAGTTTTCTTATGCTTTTGCCTTGGATTGATGACAAGATCACAGCAGAAACCAGAGGCCAATCAGGACATTTATTGTTCTTAAAGAATAACTCAGTGTCAGGGTTTTTTTCCTTTTATTTCAAGTAGTGGATTTGCTTTTTTGGTGTGCTAGGTGTTCTGTGCCCAATTTGTGAATATTAATTATGGAAAATACAGGAATTATGAGTGCTTTGCTAACTTAAAGATATGCAGTAGCTGCTGTTCTAGCAGCTGCCTTGTGTGTGTACCATGGCATTGCTAGGTTTACTTGCTTAGAGTTAAGTAATAATTGTAAATTGGCTGGAATCATGTTGACCGTAATTTTTTTGTTTGCAGTTTAGGAATATTGTTTTACCATTCTCTCACAGAATTGTTAAGGTGTTTGTTTATGTCTTTTAAGTCATTGTGTCTGTTCTTTTTCTCTCTCTCTCTCTCCTTCCTTCTTTTTCTCTCTCTCTCCTTCCTTCGTTTTCTCTCTTATTCTCTCTTCTTCTTCCAGGTAGAAAGGAAGCGACATATTGGAAATGACATTGTCACTATCGTATTTCAGGAAGGAGAAGAGTCTTCTCCAGCATTCAAGCCATCCATGATTCGCTCTCATTTTACACGTATCTTTTTCCTTACTTTTTCTAGTGATTTTATTTTTTTTAAGATTAATATTACTTTTGATTATACCCTAAGACCTTCCTGCATGCTGATTATGGAGGTGAGAAGTATTTTAGAAAGACAGCTGCATTCTTGCGTTCTTTACCTTCACCTACTTGACTAGGAGTTTCTGTCTGCCTCATAAAACAATTTTTATGTTGAACCACTTAAAAGATAAAGTCAAAGCGAAAATGTGAATAAATTGTATTTTTATTGAAGGTATTTATTTGGATCACTTCACAAATTAAATTTCATACATTCTCATAAAATAGAAATGAAAATATTTCTGTTAGTGATGTGAATTAATTTGGCATTAGCTACTGAATATTTCATTTTAATGTTTAGATGCTGTTTATTTCAGATTAGTATTTCTCAAATCTTTCAGACCATAAACCACATATTCTCCAGATTTTCGGCAGTCTGTGTTTTTCAAACTTTTGCTTGAAAACATTGTAAAGACAATATGATTCCAAAAACCAGCTGCCAATCACTAAGCACTATTATGGGGTCACAGCGGTGATCCATAGATCCCAGTCTGGCATCTCCTAGGCTAGATTGAATGGAATGAAGAAAAACGGATGGAAAGAAGAAAACTCTTATTTCTATCTGTGCTCTGTTGCTGAGTTTTTAAAAATTGTCACAAAACTTACAAAAACATAATGAGTTGGAGGGGCAGATGTGCCCTAAATCCATAAGGATATGTAATCATTTAGGTAATTTTAAGTAATCTGCAGCTGGTTGATGGAGTAACATCACCTTCCTGATGTTTTCACTTGACAGTAGTTAGGGTTAAAGGTGTCCACAAGAAAACTGGGGGTTGACACTGATCTGTGTCAGATGTGATAAATCTCAAAGCACATTGGATCTGTACTAGCGCTTCATACTCACTTTCTACATACTAGATAACACCCCTTTTTTGTTACTTCTACCAGGGGACAAATTAGCATACAGGTATCCCACTGTGCTGTCCTACATAGCAGTGATAGCTGCTGTAAGGGTTTGCCATGTGTCATCTGTGGGGTAGGATTGAGTTACCCAAATAAAAGCATCCAGCACCAATTTAGATCTTCTAGCATATCTGAAATATCTGTGCAGGCCTGGTAGATACGACTCAGGGCCTACAGGTGATCTGTGCCCCTTTTGAAATAGCAGCTGGAGGCTGGGCAAGGTACTCTCAAGCATCTTAAACAGCTCTGGATGCTTACATTGAAATAATTGAATCCCATCATAAACCTTTTTTATTCTGCAGTCTCTGATAGTGCTGATCCACAGCTATGGGCAAGGATCTCTTTATTCTATCTGGAACAAACTCATACAACTAGTGAAGTTATTCAGACTTACACTTTCTTTGAGGACTGAAAACTTAGAGACAGTGTTAAGGAAATCTGTCAAAGCAAGAAGCCTCTAACTGATTCCATAAAAATATCTTGCAAGTCAACCATAAGGATTTCTTTGATTTTTCTACCCACATTTGCGCTAATTTATGAATTAAGTCTAATAATACATTTTTGTGTACTTGCACCTAAAATCATCCTCTCTTTTTCTTCTAATTGTGTTAGATAATTTATTTCATTGGAATTTTCTTCAGTGGAATAATCAAAGTTAAGAATCAGTATTTTGTTACCAACTAAAAGAATTTTTAATCACAAGTCTATGAAACACACAAAATACAAAACCTATGTAGTATCTTTTATGCTTCATGTAAGGACAAGAAAGTCTGTATTTGTGGTACTAGCTCAATTTTTGAAACTTGATCAAACACAAGAAAATTTTGTATGGGACCTCCTTTGTAAACAATATAATGTGTATAGTCTAGAATATTTTATATATTTACATTAATGAATATGTTTTACCTTTATTAAATCTGCAATCTGCTTCAGGAAAAAAAGTATATTAAACTACATATGAGCTTCATTAGTACTGGATTAACTTCCTTAACTGTATGGCAGATATTTTTGCCTTAGTGAGATATAATAAGCAGAATGATAGTTACAGGTAGGTGCTGATTGTAACAAGTAATTCACACTGAATTTCTGATTATTTAGAGATAATGGGAAAAGATTTTGTATTGTCCGTCTGTCTGTATGCCCGGAAGCCAGATGAATTTATGACGTTGAAGAGCAATATGGACCTGGATGTAAACTGGCTATGAATAAGTTGCATGTTTCTAACTATCAGAAGAAAGAAATTCTGGAACAGGCATAAACTAATGGGGCAAAACAAAACTACTTTTTAGATTAAATGTAGCAAAATGATGGAAGATATGCCTGGAACATTCATATCTGGTTAGATCAATGACATAGTGAACTACATGTGTGGTGAAAGTTAATTAGGTATAATGTTGTGAAAGCCATGGACTCTCGATCCTTACAGGTCTGGGTTTGGTTGTAGCTAAGTAAGCCAGTTCATTTTTAGGGATCTTAATAGAGTACGTGTACAGTTGGACATCACATGCATAAAACCTAGTGGAATTTTACTGGTAAATAATGTGTTCTTCATCTGGTTTCCACTTAGCCATGAGACCCTCACACTCGGAGGCATATGCTGTCCAACTCTGAGTCTGTTGGTTCTCACCAAAATCTGAAAAGCAAACATTTCTGCAGCCTCGTGCCATAGGCTTTGATGAACAAAGTGGCTTTAACTGAATAGTTAATCCCAACTATCATTTTGAGATTACTGGTGAGATGCCAGGGATATCTGTCAGTCTTGAAAAAGCAGAATGGCAATCGAATGTCATTGTCCAAGCCCGTGGGAGGGATTCACCTTGGGTTGAACCAAATAAGCAATAAAGAGAAATAAAAGAGCCACCATTTAGTGTGTGCTGCAGTTCTCAGTATGCGTAGACTTGCCACTGTTGTTTCTCCTGTACAAAGTACTAGCCATGTCTGTAATGATCCCTCTTCTATTGAAAGTATGCTAAGTCATTTACTATTAACTCAAAGTCAAAAGAAGGTCAAAAAGATATGGGAGAATTGTGTTCTCTTTTGGATATGTGTCTGAGGAGAGGATTGGTTAGGTTTGAAATTGCTGCCAGTTCAGATGCTGAAGTCTGTCATGGCTAAATAACTTATATTAGGAAACCAAAATGTTTGGTTTATCCAGCCCTAGAAAGGAAATGTCAGGGCATGAAACTAAAATTATACTTCAAACTGGAATATGCGTGTGTATCTACCACACTCAAAGCTTAAAAACTTAGCAAGAAGGAAGGGTGAAGTCTATGTGTTAGACTTTGAATGCAACTTTCTAATGGCTGTGTGAGGCTACATGACATCAGTTACTGTTTTGCAAAATTTCAAACTGTTTGCAAATCATTCTACACCACATTTGCAGGACGAAGCTGAAGGTTGGCAGCATTAGGTCTGTTCCTTTGAGGTAAACTACTAGTTAGCTTGCAGTGGAAAGAAAGGAACTTGGAAATGGCTTCCAGGAATAAAGAGTCCTTAGGTAGATTAGTTTTGCTTCCTCCTTGCTTGACAATTCCATAACTCTGAGGACTCAGGCAAATTGTGAAAGAGACCTGCAATACCCCGGAACTGATAATATGTCACTAGTGCTTTTTTTTTTTTTTTTTTTTTTGAATAACCTGTAATTGCATTTCTTTCTGTCCCTTCACCTTAGTCCTGCATGGGACTCTTGTTTCTTCTATTATTTTTTTTGTTACAACATTCTTCCAAGCAGCCAAAATTTCAGTCAAAAGAAACAGGGGATACTCTAGGCTTTTGAGACAAATTTTCCTTGTCTCATATGCAATGCCACTGTGAGGTCTGACACGGAATTTCTTCTTAGAATTAGTTTATATTTTATGTATGTTAATTATTTTCAGGTTTGTTGTAGTTTTCCCCATCCTAACTCATTCTGCTCTAGCCAAGGAACACTTCACACCCAGTGTAGTGATAAATGATTATTTTTTACCTGCATGGAATAACGTAGACGTAGGGCATCTCTGAAATTGTGTATTGAACCTGTGAAAACAGTATTAGAATGATCAATATTCATGCAAATGTAATACTGCACTTCAGATTGTATGTGCAGTTTCTAGACTTTCATGAAAAAAGACTGGATGAATCCATGAGAATCCATGTGACTCAATACCAGTCAATCACTGCTGTTTTTTTGAGCAAGCGAATTCTGTCTGGTTTGTATAACGGTAGAGATGGGTTGAATCTATAATTTTACCACTTAACTTGCTGTGACCTGTGTCAGCTGCACGTGCCACTTGGAAGATCTTTCTCTGACTGCTATCTTACAGTGAAGAAAATTGTGCAGACTATCATTTGAAATACTGAGGAATGATTACTTACCTTAAAGAAACTATGGCTTGCTTAGCATGTTGTATGCACAGTTTTTGTAGCTGCCATTTGTTCTTACTATGCTGGATTCCGTATGGGTCAAAAGAACCATTCCGTATGGGTCAAAAGTAAACCGTTGTTATTTGGAAAGAATCAAATATTTCATGCGTGTGGTGAATGAATAGGTAAGGTGAAAATCTAAAAGGAAAACATATTTTGTAGGCAAAGAACTGTTCTTTTACAGCTTTTTTGAAAAGGGCTAGATTTTGCTAGTGCCACTAAAAGCATTGTCAGTAGAATTGCAAAGTTCTATTGTAATTGTTAGTGTCCCAGTGTTTGTGTAAAGAAAGCAGAATTTTGCTTTAATGAATAATTCCAAGTGAATGTTTTGTTAGACCTGTGGGAGTTCTTACCTGAGACATACCTAGATAAGTTTCCAGTTCTTTCTTCTGTTTTGAATAGTGTCTATAAAAATGGTGGGGTTTGAATGTAACTTTCAATATAGATAAAGATTTGTTCTTTCAATAGGCTGAAAATATTTTCAGAAGAAAGTGTTCCTCTTTTTGGGCCTCCCCTTCCATCCCCACCTGTGTTTACAAATCACCAGGAATTCAGAGATTTTGTGTTGGTGAAATGTAAGTCAGTCTTTCTTTTGCTAGAAGCACTTTTAATAAGTTGAAATTCATGATGCTTAAAATGCAAGCACATTTTCTTGTGTATGCTGCTGTTCTGTATAGATTTTTTTTCTCCCCAAATCTGTAGCATAGATGGGATGTCAGTTTCATCAAATTGTTCCAGTCAGATTTACAAACAACTGAATTTCTATGCAATTATGCTTTTCAGGCTACTAGATACAAAGCGACTTTTACATTTGCAGAATGGGCAGCCATATTTAGCTTTGCATTTTCTTAAAGGACTTGGAGATCTGAAAATCTATAATGCTGTTTGATATTTAGTAGTAGGTGTTAGGTTAGCAGCCTGAAAATACAAGCTTTTCTGAATGCATGCTCCATAGGTGCCTTTCAGCACCTTTGAGAACTTTTTAATTCTGTAATGATTCAGTTCCAGTTTTCATTGACCCTTACTCGCCCTTCTAAATCAGTAAAAAAGAAATCTCAGAACTGATCATGATGATTACAATTAGATGCTTACCTGACAGGAACTTGACTAATAACTCATTTTGCATATTTAAATTGGTTTAGTACTTAGATTGATTAGCAGTTTGTCTTTACTTTTTTTATTAGTTAGGAGCTTATTGCAATGCCTTGTAGAATTCTCCTATTTTAGGCTTGAAGGACTATTCTCTAAAAAACATTCAGAAAGGAGGCAGCTCTGAATTACTAAGGGGAAAATAGGTATTTTTGTACAGAGGCAAACTAGAGTCAGTGGAAGTTGTAAGACAAAGTTCATGTAGGTAATGTATCTTCTTTTCCATAAAATTTTAGTAATAAATGGAGAAAAGGCCACTTTGGAAACCCCAACATTTTCTCAGAAACGTCAACGCACTCTAGACATGCTGATCCGCTCTTTATACCAAGACCTGATGCCGGATCTACATAAGGTAAATGTAAGTCAGAAGTCTCTGCATCCCTCACATTGGCTCTCCTGTTCTCACTAGTAGGTTGAATGTTCTGTTGCTCTAAAAGACTGTAGTCCTAATGAGCACTGAATTGCATACGCTAGGCTAAACACCTATTGTCATATAACTTGTTTTACAGTTATATAAAAGCTGACAGACAGTCCTTTCAGGATAGGACTCTTCGTGCATTTGTTTAAACCAGGTGTGAGGAGAAGCATAACATTGTCATGCTTTGTATAAGCTTACCTGGAGCAAGGGAATAAGAAAATTAGGCTCTACAAATACAGGTATTACTCTTGTCACCATAAAACCAGCACTTACTCATTCTATTATGTGGAAATTTGGATCCCTTTTACCCTTGGGTAACTGAGATAACTTTATTTTAGATGATGAAGTCATTCTTAAGGTAATTCTTAACTAACTAAAAAAAATTCAGTACTTCTAAAATTAGTGAGGTGCTGGTTTCTTCCTGCTGTTTATTTATCTTAGCTAAATAGATCTGCTTAAATTTTTGTCCATGTATTCATGTCCGTGGTCTTTGTTATGATTGTATAGAACACGACAGTGATAAACTATGACAAGTTGGAAAGTAAAGCGCTCAAAGATTGGAAGAGTTGCCATTTCTGTTCTGTGAGAAGCTGTACAGTTAGATTCATCGCCACAGTAAAATATCCCCCAAAAAGATAGAAAATTTAAATGATACCACATTAAATTAACTCAGATTAACAGATTATGAAAACTTTTGGTTCAGTTTAAAAAAGAAATGTTATCTGTTTTAGAACATGCTCAATAGAAGGTCATTCAGTGATGTGTTACCAGAATCCCCAAAATCAACACGGAAAAAAGAGGAAGCTCGGCAAGCAGAGTTTGTCCGACTTGGTCAGGTAGGATCAATTTAGGAGGTATGCACCTATATTTACAAAGACTGTGTCACTCCTTTTCTTAGAATTTGATTAGCTTGCAGAGTTGTCAGGACTTAATGCAGTTCTCTGTGGTCAGAAATAGTTTTGTTGTATTGTATTAGTTTAAGCCATGTTAAGGTAGAATATGAATAAAAATATTTAACTGTAATACCTGAGGTACACAATACAAATATTTATAAAATACATACGCTGAAGGAAGTTTGGAAAAATCACACTTTAGGATCAAACCTAAAAGGTCTTTCCCTACTTTGTACAGCAGATGTTTTCTGCTTCTAAGCAGAATAGTGCTTAGTGTTTCTGTGCTTTGGAGAAACATAAGGTTTCATGGATTTTCTCTATATGTTTTATTTATATTGAACTACTTAGAAATTATTTACACTGTTTTAGCCAGGAAGAAGTCTTGACAGTCTTTCTGCTAAATCGGAGGTTGCCATAGATCTTTGAACACACCAGCCACTGACTCCAATCTTCTGTGGACTTACTGACATTTTGATTCAGTGAGGAGTAAAACTTCCTGATGATTTAGGTAGTCTGGTTTGATCTGACAGTTCATTGCAGCAGAAAAAAAGGCAGTGTCTGTGCTCATTAGTTCCCTTGTCCCTTCCTGCTTGTCTCTACTTGATCCTGGACTGGTGATGTGGTCCTGCTGCATATGTTAAGAATACCTCTTTTCTGAGCTGATTTAACTCAGCAGGAGTTAACAGAGTGGGAAACCAAAAAAATGAAACAAAACAAAGAGAATAACCCACACCACGAACAAAACCCAAGCCTCCTCCCTTCCCTCCATTTTTTTTTTATCTGAGTTAGTTAGCTAAAGAGTGGAAGAGTCTGAGAAGTTTCAGATCTGGTTAAAGGTAGAGAATAGATCCAGGTGGTTGAGAGCTGGTGCAAAAGAATCTGAGGGCTGTTAAACCTTGCATTGGCAGGGCTGCAAAGTCTACTCCTCTGTTTTGCCCACCCTTTCCCCAGCCACCTTGAAATAGCTAGTCACTCTGGGTATGTGTTAAAAAAGTGAACGCATTTGTAATATTCAGACAGAAGTAACAAATTATTTGTTCCCCAAGTTTACTAATTACTTTACAGAAGTTAAAGAAAAAACATGGTTATTGAAAGTATAGAAACCTGTAAGCTTGATTCTCTCGGCTTCCCTTAAGGTAAATGGTGATAAGATACTCACATAACAAATCAAGTTGGGATCCATTTCTTAAACAAGACTTCCATCCCCGGCATGATCTTCATTGAAGGGAAATGTGTAATATCTGGGTTAAAAATTCATAAATACCTATTTGTTTGTGTTTTTCTTTAAGGTTCTTTTAACTTTTAAATCCTTCCCTTCCTTAAAATAACTTTCCTCTAAATTACAAATTGTAGGCTTGAACACATTTCAACATGTCTTCCAGGGCATTCTTGCCAAACTCTGTGAATGCGTCTGTCCCTTAGTTCTAGTCCACTGAGTTTTTAAACTGTAAACAAGACTCATTGATGACTGGCTCAGCACTATATTTAAATAATTTCTTTATTGTCAGGGTGATCTCTATTGACTGGTGGGATAAAATTAAAATGTTAATGCAATGAAGTATTTAATGTATCTCTGTAAGCTGACAGCCATGATTAATGCAAAGGTGGAAATGGTGCATGCAGCTGATTACTGCCACTTCACAGGGACCGTGCATGATGGTAGGCAAACTTTAGGACAGCTAAATTGATTTAGGAAATTTCTAAACTTTGCATTAAAGAATGCTGTGACAATTCCATGTGTCATCACTTTATAGGAACGCTGCTGTGAAGGTTAGCAATGAAGGTATATAAGATACCGTAAACGGAGTTATTGTATATCTCACTGGAACTATGTTTTTACAGTATTTCTCTGGAGTCCTTAGCCCTTTCAGAATCAGCTCGCTTCTAGTTACCTCTAGTTGAAAAATTTGTGATACTGTGACTGTATCCTTAGCACCCTTGGCAATGTGTATATTTATATATATATAGTTTGACTTAGTGGTTTGTTAGGAAGTTTTGCAAGTGAAAGGCCAGCTTGTATAATGGATAAAAGGATCCTCTATCCAGGTAGCTTATAGAATTAATTGTGTAGATGAGTAGTCTGTATGATTTGGGGTAGAGGCTTTGTTATTATGTTTGACACTTCTTTTCTGATTTGAGTTTCCATTTCAAAAACACACACCCCCACTGCACCCTATACACCCGCACCCCCCAAAAAAACCCCAAAGCTGACCCAGCCAACATACATTTTGGCTGAGAATATACCTGTCAGCCCTGTAGTGATTCATGCCGACTTTGTTCAGGATATACAGAATTTCTTTTCTTTCCTAATTACTTTAAATGTGATAGGATTTCCAAAGTGGAGTTACCTTCTAGTCCTAAATTGTCCTTTCTTTATAGTCTTTAGCTTGACTATTTCTGACAAAACTCAATTTACATAAAACATCTGTTTGTATCAGGCATTGAAGTTGAAAACCACTGTGAAAGGGGATGCCACAGCTAACTTGGCAACCACAAGCTTTTGTAAAAAGGAGGTGAGTGAACTGGTCTGTCTGAGGAGAGTTATGAGAAAATTAAACACTATCAAGTATGCCATTACATATCAGTTCTGCATACTGTTTATTTACTTTTATAATTAGATGCTGTAGCAGCAAAGATGAAATGTATAATATCAAAGTGATTGTGCAGCTGATATCAAATTAATAAAGGATGAGCCTGAAGGCAGGAGCACTTCTCAAATTAAAGCAAGTGTGGAGATTTTTGTATCTGAGAATATTTGATAAAAATGTTATTTTCTGTACGCAATCATCTTTTATTTTAACTTCTGCATCAAGTTTAAAACAAAATTCAGTTGTGTTTTTACTTTATGTAGTATGAGATTTTGTTCAAGGGCATTAGGGAGTGAAAGATGCGAACAACACTCTTCTGCATGCATCATACACAGAAGCTTCAGAAGCGCTTCTAGCATTTCAGAGACTTCAACTAATACTTAAATTGGGGGAGGAGGGGCAGACTCTGTGAGGTAAGTACAGAGAACACATGACGAAAGAACAATCTGGCAGAAAGGCAGTTTTAATTTATACCATGTGCTAGTGACTAAACATCACACTGAGCCATAAAATGTAAGCAAGTTGCGTATGCATGGTGGTACATACATTTTAAGTCTATAGGGCTTTTTTTAATAACATACATATTGAGTATTTACAGGGTTGCACTGAGTATCAGCTTTGTGTGTTTTAAATCCACTGTTTCAGAAATGTGTCTTGCACTTTCTAGTCTCCAAACCCAATTAATGTGGAAAGGAAAGTAAAGTAATTAAATTTTGATATTTCAAATTAAAAAAAATAAACTGTTTGGAAATGTATCCTGCTAAAAGCATTTGTATGTTGTTACTTGCCATTGTCAATTACATTCTGTGTCTGTATGATCTGTATTCTTAGTGTACTTAATATGTATCCCTTACGTTACTTCATAGCCTTGGGAATCTCAATCTTTCTGCAGTAATTTTCCTCATGAGGTTGTCTGCGCAGATTCTTGGGGCCAGTCCTTGCTGGTTTCTACAGATGCTGGCATCTTGCTAATAGATGGTTAGTAAATGATCCAGTGTTTTTGTGTCAATTTTATGTATCTGGCCATTTTCTTGAAAATGTATGTTTATAAGGTCTGTTCAGATTTGGTATGTCTTTACCTTCAGGGATAGTTACCAGCCCAAGTGAATTTATTACATTTATGTAACCTAGTTGCAAAAATTCTCTGTGCACCAGAATCAAGCCATATTGGGGAGCCAACGTTAATTCAGGTTTTGAAATGTTTTGTTATTTCAGATGTTTTCTTGGCCATCTGGAAAGACTTATGAAGTCACATCCAAGCTCAAGAAGTGTTTCAATGGCTTGTCTGGGTATCTTAGCCCTTGATGATAGTGACCATGAAGCCAAAGGCTCATGTGACAGTGAAAGCTTGCTTCTTCCATAATGATGATATTGCTAGTTTGATCTCCTGTTTGCCACACAATGCCAGCAGGATTGAGGGAATGAAGTTAGTTCTCAGTGATAATTCCCAGACTTTCCAAAGGAAAGGTCACTTTTAGGCTTCATTTGCATAATCTGATCCATGACAATGATAAAACTCTCCCATGAGGAAGCATTGGCTATGATGCTGAGGTATGTGTAGCAGCTTTGTGCAGGTATTTTCATTTTCTTAAGAATACGAGGCTTTTATTACAAGAAAGAAATAGGTCAAAACCAGTGATTAGCGAGTTTTAGCAGGATTTTGAATAAATATGTGCTTCTTTTTTAGATGGTCAGCCGTCAGTGCAAGTATTTGATAAAACTCTCCAAATAAAGCAGATGCATGTGTTGGAAGCTCTGGATCTTTTGATTGCCCGAACAGACAAAGGTAGGAGAGGTCCTTGTTCTTTGATTCTCATATGAATGTGGCTGGTGCTGGGTGTGTATGCCTCATGAGGCAAATGTGTCTATCAGTGATAAGTATATTAGATGCCTCATTTAGAGTAAGGGAGCACATACAGCAACTGCTAGTATTTTCTGAAAGGCTGAGGGGAGGGCGTGGAAATCCCCAAATGATCTTTCATGCTTCCTTCAAGGTAAGCCTGAAACTGGTTAAATGATCTTTCTTCAGCCATTGTTGGAACTTGACACTCTTTGGAAATCACTTTGACTGAATTATACGTTTATTCAGTTGTGCAAAAATGTGAGGGAAATTACTTATGCTGTCACTGTTTTACCAAATGTGTTTTATTGGTATTTATTCTGTTAACTGTCACCACATCCTAGTGCTATAGAATGTATTTTCTCAAAGGTTCTGGTATAAAAGAACTTAAATGCTGTTTGGACTGACAACGTTTCCTTTTCAGCCTCATCTGGAAGCATTAAATGTGCATAAACTGTGTCCTTTTTTCAGTGAGGTGCTTTTTGCCCAGTAGTCTGAGATTTGAATTTCACAAAGTCAACATATGCAAAGCAATACCCAAATCCTTGAATGTAACACAAAGAATTGTAAATTACTGTTTTATGGTTTTTTACCACATTATGTCTATTTCCTCAGTATTGTCTGAAGTTACGTTTAGGGTAAAACATGGTTCCTTTTGTATCACTGGGAGTTGCCCAGTTTGGCTACACCTGATGAAATTTACCCTGAGACCTTACAGAACTGGCTCAAACTGAGAGCCATTTGCGGTTGTCTCTCCAGACACCTGGAGGGTGGGCGACATTTCTGAAGATCTGAAAAGGGTAGTTGTATTTGAAGCTTAGCTTGTGAAGCTTCTAGAAAAGATGATTACATTTAATTGCCAAAACATTGTACTGTTTGATTAAACCTGAAGAGAGAGACATAAGCAGGCATTTTGAAGTAACAGAACAAGCATTACTGGCATCAATTCATGACACTTCAAACATCGTCTGATAAAGTCTTACTCATGTAAAAACCTGCAGAGATTTTTAACTCTTGATACGGGTGCTTTCTGAAGCATTTCATACTCACTAGAATTCTGGCCTATTTTGTACTTGCATGCCCTATTGCAAGTAAGACCTGGGATGGAAGAAAAATCATACTTGCCTTTCATTTTCAGGTTACACCTCAGCAGCAAGAATTAAACAAATGATGAGATAGATGGCCAAAAGCATGCTCATACTGGGCTTGTAAACTAGGTTCAGAAACTGTGTGAGTTTTTGGGATAAAATGTTATATACTACAAGGTTAACTTCTTAAGCTTAACTATCAGCAAGAGCTTATTCAGATCAACATACCAAGAGAAGGCACTGAAGACACCAATACAGCATTTATCAATGACAGCAGCACAAATTGCTGTGGTAGCAATGGCCTCTGTTCTAATGCAGACACAGTTAAATTTAACACTACAGGAGGATTTTTTGGGACATAGGCTGGTTAATTTTTTCCTAGTAACGAGAGGCAAGGCACAGAAATGGATCTATTTTGTCCTCCAAACATGTATTTTTTTTGTTCCAGCTTCATTTTGTAAAATGCCTAGACACGAGGGCGAGGGAGGGATGAGGAAATGCTGCTTTGCTCGAAAGAATCAAGTCTGTACAAGGTTAAATAAAACTGAAAAATCTTGGATGATGGTCACTTTTATAGGCAGACATAGATAAATCTAACACTACAGAGGGTTGTGCGGAACATCTGCAAAAGAACTAGTATTATGAAAGAGGAGTGATGGATCTTAGAGGACACACTGATCGAAGAGCCAAAGCTAATTTAAACAACAAGGAAAAGTGAACATTTATGTCTGCTGAAAGGCAGGCTTGCTGTCAACCTGTGGGGTGCACATCTTATGGCCTATGTGGGATTTAAACCCCAATTCCTTTTTTAAAGCATATAAAACCATTTTCAGTGGAAGTAGTGGTCATTGCTCTGCCTTCATAATGAAGTGCCTGCCCAGGAAAGAAGTTATCATACATGTTATTCCTTGCTGCACACACAGAGCATCTTTACAGAGGTAAATATGGCATGTTTGATGGAAGCATAAAAGGGCTTCTGAAGTTTGGCGTAGCCCCCAAAAGTAACACTGCTTAATTTAGGTGGCAATACTTGCTCTCCCCTTTGTCTGCCTGTTGACAACTGTTTCTTGATTTGAAGACTGCAGACATTCAGATTGGCCAGAAGAAGTTCTTGAGTTTTGCTATGGGTACACAGCTGTAGCATTTTGGAATTGTTTGCATCACCCAGAATGTTTGTAAAATATGTAGCAGAAGTAGCAGCTCAGTTACTTAAGACTGAACACTACAGTTATGGCCGGTAGGAACAACTACTTAAAGGTAGAATCTAGGAGAAAACTGTAATAAATGTAGAATAAACTTTTTTCAGTCTAGCATGGCTGCACTAAAAACCATCTCTGATCTCGGTGCAGTTGATGGTAGTCACAAGAATTACAACTGATTCTACATCAGGAAAGATGGCCTTCCTTCAGGTCATGTCCTTAGCTACTTTAGCTTAAAATCAAAGTTGATAGAAATGGAAGAGCATTTTAAGGTGTTTGGTCATGTGTAGGTTTTTATGTATGTGATGATGTTTGAAAACACATGCAGCACCAAGAATTGTGCTGTAGGTGTAAAACAGTGGGTGAACATGCAAGTCCTTGATTATATTTCTCATTTCATAGCATTAAAATATTTCATGAATTTGAGAGCCACTCTTGATTCCCTTCGTATATAAAGATGCCACAAACTTGTTAGGGACTTTAAATTGACAAAAACTATCAGTTAGTTAGTAGGCAGCAACCACAGCCATTCAGTTTTGGGCATGGGATTGTAATTTGCCCTTTTCAAGAGTTGGCAACAAGCTGTGAGTCTTCCTGAGCAGATATCACATAATCATAAGCAGTTATTGCAAAGGTTGATGACAGGGCTAGTACTCAGTTAACAGAAAATTCTCACGATACGATGTTCACTAAGTGTCGTTATTTCTAATACTGACTCTGCCTTATGCCTTTTCTGAAGTAAAATCAGAGCCTCCTATATCTTTTGTTGGTTTCCCTAGTCCTGTGGGATGCTATCAAAAGTTGCTGTAGTTTACTGAGAAAATGTTGGTGTACAGACTGCTATAGAGCCCCATTCAGTTGCCTCCACAGCTACCTAGCTCATTTCAGATGATCATTGCTAGCCAGGCCCCAAATTATCACACCTAGCATAGAAGTTGATAGCTGATCAAGTGCTAGGGGCAAGGATGGTTTCAGAGAAGTCATGGAGGTTCTTGGATAGAGTGGGAAACACCTTATAGGCAGACTTACTCATCAAAAAGGGAAAGGCTTTGGAAAAGAGCAGACTAGTATTGCCAGGACTTGAAGTATGGACTAGTTGATCCACTGTAAATCTACAGCATAGTTTTATCTTTTGGCAACTTGTTTGACGTTACAAACATAACGTGCATTTTCTATGCATTGGTGGTTGTCTGACTAATAAGATTTCTCCCTACCACAGAAAACTATATTTACAGTCTTTGCTTGTTTGAGGAATTTACCGGATTCTGATGCCAGATTCTTCAGGTTGTTATGTTAGGAATAACTGACTGAACACCAAAGGCAGGACTAAGTCCGAAGAGAGACTGAATTGATGAGAGCAGTAATGTTGTCCTTGAACATTTGTCTTAGCTCATGTTTTTTTACCTTCCCTCCAAAAGGCTGCGAATGTTACTTGCCATTCTTCTTCCATGAACTCCTTCATAGATTCTTGTGTGCACACATTCTTGAAATGAGAAGGATTGAATATGTTTTATTTTCCTTTTGTCAGTAAGAATTTTCTCCCTGAGTCAGATTACTCAATGGTTCAAATTGTGGAAGACTTAGGGAAGCATTGCATCTTCTCTTCCACTTGCTATGGGAAAAGAAGGTTATGCAGGGGCCAGCTGGCCTGATTTATGTTGCTGTTCTCAGAATTGAAGGCAACACCCATGATTTTGCTTTTGCTGTTATGGTGGGATCCACACCAACCATATATTAAGGAAGCATGCTTAATTTTTCTAGCCATACAAGCTAGTCTAGTAAAAGAGACCACCTTTGTCAGAAAATCTTGCCTTGCTTGCATTTTAAGAAACTTGGTTTCTTAGATAAGAAACTACTCTTAAGTCACTCATTTCCCAACTGCAAATAGTAGTGCATCATTTATTTGTTTTAAATTTAGGGGTTGTGGATTCTGCTTGTATCTATCATTGTGGGAAACAAATTTAGCCATGGAAGTAGATACTGTATTATTTTTGCAAATGGAATATGCCTTGAACCTAACTTGCCTACCTTTGAAGAATTGGTAAGCAAAACTAGTCTGCATCCCAAAGGATTTCAAACTCTGTTATAGATTCAGGTATCAGCTGCTCAGATGAGTGGTTCCAGCTTTTAAAGTTTAACCCTTTTATTCTTGCCCTGCAGTTTTTATCTATTATATTTTTGCTACTTTGTGAAATTTTGTGTACTTGCAAAATAGTGTACATTTCATTGTTCTGAAGCTCTTTTCACTATTTGCTGCAGCACCACCTAATGGGAAACTCAGCTACTGAGCTGAAGGGATTGCTTACTAGAATTGTAAAGCCTAGAGAGTTAATGAGCAGTTTTGTATGACGTTGCAGCTTATCCCCAGAGAAGCAGCGTGTTTTATCTTTGCTCTGTTAGGTGCTGCTTCTCTTTGGAAGTATTGATTTCAAACTACCACCATCTCCATTTTTTTTTTTTTTTTTTTTTTTATTTCCTGGCTCTCTTCATCCTCCAGGGAAAGATTCTCGTCTCCTTGTCTTCAGACTCAGTGCTGTCCAAAAAGATATAGAAACAAAGCAAATGATAAGAAGCAAATATGACTGCAGAGAAAATAAACTGGAGAGAACAAAAGGTGATTTTATTATCCTGTGTTAAAAACATCCACTGTGGTATGATACCTGTAGTTGCCAGGGGCTTATTAGCTCCCTTGAGGCAGTTTTTAGGTGTTCACCTTTCAGTTTTATCTCTGGACACTCAATTCAAACTTTAAGTTTATATGTGAAAATAAGTCTGGTAAAGTCCAGCATGACATTTTAGAACTTTGTAAAAATACCGCATTACTTCGCATTATCTGCTGATGAAAAGCTCTAGAGAAAAACAGTTATGTTGCTTTCAGGATTGAGGGGTGTATGAGAATTATACAGGGATGTGAAACTGAAATAAAGCACTTGAAGTTGGAGGAACAGTGGCAAATCTCCATTAAATAGTAGTGCTTAGGTTAGTCTGGGTGTTGCCAATTATTTTAGTAGTCATAAGCATTTTCTGGTGTTCAGAAGCTGCTGTGGAAAACTGGAACCTGCAGAATAGTGAAAATCCATGTATTTAGTCTTTATTTTCAAAAAGATCAGAGTGAAAAATAGGTTTCAGAAGAGTCATAGCCTTTTGTATTTTCCTAGAAGTTATTGTTATCCTATTGGGAGGTTTGTAATTCTGTATTGGCGAAGTCACGCATCAGAGCCCCATTGTAATAATCATCATACAAATACAGGAGAAAAAAAAGCAGACCCTACCCCAAACACTTACAATCTAGAGCATTATTTCCTCAGGCTGCCATTTGTACGCCATTAATACTCACCATGGCAGTGAACTGAGGATTGTTGTGGCTATTCGGAACAAACTACTTCTCGTCACAAAGAAATATAATCCACGCAAGAGTTTAATCAGCAGCTCTCTGCTGTCGTCATCTGAATCTCCAGTAGAGGAGTTCCAGTACATCCGGGTACGTGTAATCTAATCAGTAATTACCTTAACAGACTGGGAAGTGCTCAGCTGGGGTGGGGGGTGCTGGGGGAGGGAGGGGAAGACAGAGAGCATGCATTTTTATCTTCCTGAACCTACAGACAAATAAAAGTGAGAAGCCATATAATGGAGTTTTATCATATATATGCCAAAGAAATCTTTCAGGTTTTTTTATTTAAGTTTCTGCTTGTTCTTGATCATGTTTCTGTGCTTAGAGCACATCCCTTTAAATTCATGGAATACCTGTAGCACCCACAGTAGCTGTTTGAAAAAGAGAATAATTCTGTTATTTACATTATAGGAAATATGCCTTTCTGACCCTCCAGTGGTTATGACGCTGGTGGATGGACCTACTGGAGACAGTGACAATATGATCTGTGTAGCATATCGGCATCAGTTTGATTTAGTTAATGAGAGTACCGGGGAGTCCTATAGATTGCATCATGTTGAAACAAACAAGGTAAGTTTTCATCATGATAATTATTTTCTTGCAGAACCATGCTGAACATAAATTCTTGCAGTCTCAGTACATCCTGTGCTGACCTCCTGGGAGTGTTAATTTATAGAGATCCTCATGTCTCTCTACTTCTATAACTTCTGCTTTAGGGCACCCTGAGACGTGTTCCTTTCAGGATATGTGATAATATTCACTCCCAGGACAGATAGTTACAAGGTATGACAAGCTAGGAAAGAGCCTGTGTTTCAGGCGCTGTAATATTGCTGTCAGCATACATTATTTTTTCTCCTTTTGTAGTCAGTAGTTTGCTATTTGCTTTTTCTTGGTGGTCTCACTGTTTTATTGTTTAATAAATTACAGCAAAATAACTTCAGTTGTTGGCCACTGGTATCTCATTCAAATTTGCCTGTTTGCATGTACTAAGGCTAAAATATTTACACGTAGCTTTTAGTTCTAGTTAAGAAACTGCTGCCCAGTCAACTAGAAAATTAACTGAATCTTTCTAACTAGGACATAGGCTTGGGGTTTAAGCAAATGTCTTGATTTTTTAAAAAGAGCTCTGGTATTTCCTGCTGCTGGGAGGATAATGATCTTCATCTCTGAAAATCAAATAATTTTAATTGTTTCTAAATATGGATGTGGACATACAGCTTCAGACAGGAAAAAAAAAAAAAAAAAAAAAAAAAGGAAGATTTTGCACAGTTAATCTTGTTGTTGTTTTTAACTGACTCTTTTCCTCATAATAGGGACTACTCTTTTCATTTGATGGTTCTTGTTGATAGGTTATTTTCATTTTAAATCATCTGTATTTTTATTCAGATCTAATGATGAAGAGGTTTGGTACTCCTACCATGGGTGATATTGTGTAAGATTCTCCACAGCACTGGAAATCTGTCTTAATCTGGATGAGGAGGAACTACAAGTAAAGAATGGGGATGGAGAAGTACAGCCCTCCCCACCCCCCCGTTCCTCTTCTCCCCAGGAATCCTTATTTCCTTTGAGAACGTAAATAAAATAGACAATTAATATGAGCTGAGCCAAGGATTTTTGTGATGTTGAAGTGAGACACCAAATTATTTCCATGGGTAACAGCAGAAATGGCTTTCAGTCACTACAAAGGATGGGTCAAAATGTATTTGGTATAAATATATAAACTTCAAGATCTGTGTAACAATTCTTGACCCATATAGTAATGTTAAATCAATAGGTGAACACCTAGCTTATTGTAAAAAGAAAAGTCAAAGAACTGCTGTTCGTGGAATCAGTCTCCAGCCCTTCTCCCTGCCCAAGTATTAAATGCTGTGGTCTGGGAAGCATTTGTATAATGTAATCTTACATATTTCACTAGTAAGTTCTCATTTCCTGAGCATATACCCTACTTTCTATAGCTGTTCTGGGTCTTTTAATCTAACTGTAGAAGACAAATACAGAGCTGAAATATGAGAATTTATGTAACCTATGCTATGTAAAAAATACTGTGGATTATCCAGAACTGGTTCTCAGTTTCTAAATTCAGCCAATTCAGTACATCCCTATTAAACTCCCTAAGCATTAGTGGTTTTGAACCAGTAATGGGTGCATCTGATCTTTCTGCCAGTCATGATGAGCAAAGGAGCTTTTTGGATTTCACTTTTTGAAAATAATTTTTATTTTTAGCCTATCATATTGATTCACAGCTGTCCTGAAATCACCCGATTTCCCAAAATTTGTATTGCCAAATAAGTTATGTAAGATTTTATTGCTTTATACTGTGGTCGTGGTATTGAATATTCAGCACTGTACAGAACTGAATACAAAATAAATTGATTTCTGTCCTGAGAGCATCCTGAAAGTTAATCACAAAAGAGGCTGCATTTGAAAAATTGCCTTTTTTTTTTTTCTTTTTTTTTCTTGTATCTGTAGTTGTGCACTCCCCCCAACTGATTGTGTTGCTTGTTAGTTGAAACCTGGTTCTAATAACCTCAGTATCCTCTACCTATTCATTAGCCTTTCCCATTATTATTGCAGGTTAATTTTGTTGCAGCTATTGATGTATATGAAGATGGTGAAGCTGGTCTACTGTTGTGTTATAATTGTAAGTATTTAGGGTAGACCAAAAATGGTAATACCTCGCTCTGTATATGTAATTATTGTTTCATTGGAGTCTAGATCTGTATTTTAAAATAAATTTCAGTGTTTCATGGAAAGTTTTTCAATATGTGTTCTTTTGAATTTAAATGTGTATTAGAGACTAGGAATCAAAGTATTATTTCATTGCAGGGTGTTTTGAATTTAGGCATACTAGCTGTTAGCTTTTAATTTCAGGTATATAGATGTGTATCTATATAGATGTTACCACCTTACAAAAATCCTATTTCTTATGATCTAGCTCATTCTTTTGGTAGTTGCACAGTTACTAGGTGTTTTCAAGACATGTACAATTTAACATTCCACCCCTTTTTCCTCTGTGTGCTGTCCCATTCAGTCTTTGTGCTTTTTCTTCTGCCTACTACTTGGCACTGTTGCATTATTTCATTGTAATTTTCTCAATCTCCTGTCATAAACTGGCTTTGGATATAACACACATATGCTCTGCTCTGCACTACACAGGTACTTTTCCTTCTGATCCTTGTGAAAATAGAAGCTCTTAGCATGAAGCAACCTTTATGGGGCAGTGCTGAAGGACAAGGCGCAGCTTTGTTGCAGAGGGCCTTTCCTGTTTGCCTGTCCAAAGTGAACACAGGTGGAGACAGGATAAATACACCCGTGTTCAGCACTGGCTGTCAGATTGGTACCACAGAGCAAGTTTCAGGTGTCTCTAAACTGTATCTTTCTATGCTCTGTGAGGTCTTATTGATTCTGGTAGCTTGCCCAGATCCTACCTGGTTCCGGTTCACTTAACAATGCTTCAGAACTACAAAGCCATCTGACGGAGCGTAATGAATTCCCACCTGTATGTCTGCATGAAATCAGTTCCGCTTGCTGAGTCAAAGCTAACAAACTTAGCTGATCTTAAAGTTACAAAAACAGCGCTGCATTTTTATTGCTGAAAGTATCATCATGGAACAGATATGAAAACACAGGATATGGCAGTCTACTAAGTTTTTATTTAGAAAAAGACCTGTAATACATTTCTGCATATAAACTTTGATGCAGTCTAAGGACATCAATTACATCAATTAAGGAAAAAAATAGAATTTTGCCTAAAAAAATAGAAAAGAGCTGGAAGCAGCACGTATTTGAGTGGGTCACAGATGTTTACCTGGAGCCCCCAATACACTCATATGAGTTTGTCAAGGAAAAAAGATTACTGCAATTGCATCTCATCTTTAAGCTTTCTTTTGTTTGCCGATACGACTTCTTAAGTCCTGAATTTTTAATAGATGTTTGATCAGCACTAGTGCGTGTGTTTCAAGAAAAATCTATTGATAGTGGGTTACGTTTCTATTATCTAGATCTAGCAAATTAAAAATTCAGAATTGCGATGCCAATAAGAAGCTGTATAAGCCAGCTGACTCATACAAAGACTGTTAATTTCAGAATCAGTGGACTTCAGCAGCTAAGAAGTAGATTCACGGGTTATATGATTTACAAAGTCTTTGTGTCTGTAATGTCCTGTGTGTCTAACAGGCTTCAAGGAATGTAAACTGTGCTAGCATATGGCTGCTTGAAGGGCAGAGAGGTACAGTTCTGTTGACACTGCTTTCTGAATTTTTCTTGCATGTTCCTTTATCCATAGACAAGGTAAGGAACTGGTAACTGTTGAAACGGAGTAATACTTACTTTGTGAAATATGATAACTTATTAAAAGGTAGGTCTTTTTATTTTGATCTTTCAAATGCTGTGTTCACAGGGGAAGCACATTTCCCTTATCAGTTTAAATATAGAGGGACTTCTACATAAATTCTTGATTATGTATGTAATGCCCACATTTCTACAAAATCTGCCTATAAAGCTGGTGTTTGTCACTTGCAGGGTAAGGTGATGAATATTTCTTTCTTCTTTTTACCTACAGATGTTTGCCAATACCGAAAGGTATATCCTTTCAATGGAGGTTCTCCACTGATCCAGCCGTCAGCTTATGACTTCCACTTCAGCTGGAATCAAGTTCCTTATGCTGTTGGTAAGAAAATAACTCTTTTACTAGATGGCTGTTTTTTTCATTACTATTTAGGCTTGCACTTGGCTGTGAGTGGAATTACAGTATGTGTGCTAGGAATAAGCATGTTACATTCATGATGCTACTTTGGCTAGGTTTTTGCATATGATAATTTTAAAAAGTGGAGCCTTGATGCTAAGTTCTTCCTTTGATTAACTTTTTTTCCCTTTTTTTTTTTTTTTTTTTTTTTTTTTTTTTTTCCGGTTCTTCATTTTCCATTCAGTCTACATTCTGACAGGTGTGGAGAATTAAGTTTTCTTCAGGCTTGATGTAGCTCAATGTCCATCAGTATGTTAGACAACCTTTTTCATAGGAAAGGGAGATACCAGAAGAGGTCAGATGCTCAGGAACAGTTTTCATGGAGCATCCAAGAAACTTTTACACTAGCCATTTTTCCTTGCCAAATAATTTTTGTTTCATTACAGTCTGTGCTTTCCCTTATATCCTTGCCTTCACAACCGATTCCATTGAGATCCGATTAGTAGTGAATGGGAACTTAGTCCACACAGCAGTCGTGCCTGACCTTCAACTTGTAGCATCAAGGGTAAGACACAGCAAAATCACGTTTGACTATTTCTGTGATATGTTGGGATCTAATTCACATAAAAAGTTGCTGCACTGAAAAACAAACCAAAACTGAAACATGTGCTATTTAATTGATAGTAGCTGTTCATCTGTGTGCTCTTAGTTTATATTAAGTACAAAGAGTCAGAATTGGTCTCACTGTCCTTTATTACTCACAGTAATGCAGATCAGAGATGTTTATGGGGCAGATACTATCCTCAGAATCACAGATGTTCACTTACAGTGGACTAACCTTTCCATGACCAACCCTAGTTGACTTAGCAATACAGCAGTAGTGACAATAGAACATAATGGACAAACATTTGAGCTCTTACTCAGAAGACGACTAGGAAAGTCTCACTGTAGTAATGTTGAGTTATTTGTCGTTTCAGTCAGATATTTATTTTAAAGCTACTGCTGCAGTAAGTGGATCATCTGACAGCAGCTCTAAGGAAATGAGTTCAAGGAGTTCTCCTCAAACACCAACAGCTTATGAAATGCCAGAATGTCCTCTTTCTTCTCTAGAAGGTAACATGCTTTTCAGGCAGCTTGAATAATGATCTCTGATTATGCCAACATCTATCACATATCAATAAAGCTGATCTTTAGTAAGATGAAATCGATCAGGTAGATGTTGAGTTCCTAGCTGAGAGTCTGGAAGATAGAGATCTTCTATTTATCCACAGGTATGAAGCACCTGGCTGAGCTTTTGCCCTGTAGTATCTCTTCTGAATGCATTAGTAGCACTGTTTTGAAGAAATCCTTTCTGTAGGAGGGGAGGAATTAAGTTTCAGTAGTTTGATGAATCTTTGGAAATATGGCTGAGACTAACAATGCAAAAAAGAACTCATGGGAAAACTTGAGATTTCACATACACTGTTCCTTTCATCTAAAAAAAGCTAAACTACCACTGGATAGTTAAAGCTCCTTTGCGAACTGAGAGTAAGAAGTAGTTCTAGCCTTGAAAGAGTTTGCACAGTCGATTTAGTATAACATGATCTGTGAACAGTTTATAGGGGAACAATAACAGAGAAACAAGGGAACATCAACTAGATAATGCAAGATGCATGTATATCTTCCTCACTTAAATCTGCTGCTGCACTGTTGGCAGAAGGGGAAAGGAGAAAAGAATCACAATTTCAGTTTTTAAAAGGCCGTGTTATTTGATGGCAGGTTGTTGGGTTTTTTTCCATGAACTAGGAAAACACACGGTGTTTTATGTCACCTAAGATGAGAAGTCATAATATAAATCACTTGGGATCCAGGCTTCAATATACTTGCAACATATCAAAATACATGGGAAATATTACACAGTGCAGAGTCATGGTATAATAGTCAGAATACCCGCATCAGGGACATACAAATTCACTTCCTGGTTCCATGGTTCCATTGCTGATTTATCACATTGCCAACAGTCAGTCGTCTTTTTCTCTCAGTCAAATTGCAAGTCTGCATAATGTGATTGTATTTCTTCCTCCTCCTAGCCTATTTATATTGAAAGATCTCTGGGGAAAGAAAGGTCTTTGTTATTTGGGTTAAAAAGCACCCAGCAAAACGAGTATAACTTTTCTGTATAACTTTTTGTTTGGAAGTATTAAGAACTGACATTCTTTTTTTCCTTCTGTGTTTCAGGTGAAGTTCCATGCAAAAACTTGTATAAAATTCCTCTCAGTAATCTGGTTGGGCGAAGTGTTGAACGACCTCTGAAGTCACCTTTGGCTCCCAAGGTCATCACTACTGCAACATCCGGTGGCATTGCCTCACTTCCAGTTACTCACTCACTATCCTTATCTCGTATGGAAATTAAAGAAATTGCAAGCAGAACACGTAAAGAATTGCTGGGTAAACTCTCCTCATTCTTCAGTGTACTTAGCAATTGCTAAGTGTGCAATTTTTGATCTTTGGACCCTCACAGTCTGATTTGTAACATGCAGCCAGTATTCATGAATAAATAGTATAAACAAACAAATGAAACTGAGAAAAGATTATTTGCAAATAGCCTAGCCAGCATCTGATCACATATAAGGTGACAATATTCTAAGCCAAGCAGAAGCTATTTAGTTAACGGTGGAAACCAGTGACAAGATACCTTAACGTTTTCATGAATGCTTTATTTTCTGTTGAGAGTATTAAGTCTTTTATTCCTTTTATTGAGGCCTCTTGGATGAGCCTATACCCAAGACAGAAAGTGCACAGAAGCAGAAAAAGGTTCCTCGAAGACAGTCAGACCCCAGGCAGAGAGCAGTAAGATCAACTAGTAGTGACAGGTAAATATACTGGCTTTAGAAAAGGACCTAAGTTAGACTGTAAATGTTTTCAGAATTGCTCATGCTTATCTATGTTAGCATGGGGATGACTGAGACCTTTGTATACCAATGTGAATTTCATGCTAATGTGTTCACTGGAGTATCTGAATACTGTAAGTACTGAGATTATTATACTCTTTTCTAAAGACATGTTAATGAGCAAAGCAAGACTATGTGGGATTCTGTGGACACCTGCTGCTGCTGAGTCTGTCGTTAGGATTTGGACTACTAGATCTGGACTGTGCAGGCTTGCTTGCTGTTTTCTTCATATGATTTTGTGTTGCTAATTCCAGAATAAATTTTGCAAAGAAGCACGTAGCATTTGTCAGTTTGACTCTGCTTACCTGACCCCACTGCCATTCTCTTCTTTTCACTGCTTCATAACCTATGTTTATGTAGAGTAGCGGCAGAATTTGGCTGAGATACAGTAGACTGAGATCAACAAAACAAAACATCTGCTGCAGTGTAAAACCATATTTTATTTATTTTGTTATTTGGAAATTATTTGGATGAGGGTCTTCATTAACATTGCCTTTTGATGATTTTCAGTAGTGTAAAACAGAGAGAAACACACTTTTAATGGTCTGTCTCTGTCTTTAGGGTAATTTACTTGAATCTAGAAATAGCAATTGATCGTCCTTGCCCTGACCTGTCTATTTTTTTTTTAGTAACTTTTGTCTTCCTCTTTGCAGGTTAATCTCAAGCTCTTTTGAAACCTATTCTGAAGGACATCATCTTTCCACTAGTTCAGATCCCGATACTTTAGCAAACAGGGAGGAGAGCCCACCATCTAGCAATCCATTTCAGCTGATTTCTTTATATGATGAAGACATCATTGACTTGAAGTGAAGACAGTCTTAAAACCTTTCTTCCTTACTTCACATTTTCTTACAACTCTGTGAGCTCTATAGGAATGTCACAAACACTGCTTCTAGTAGTAAAATGTGGCTGGAAGTATTGGTGATTAATCTTTATAGAACCTATGTTCTGGCTAGCTCAGCCTGGTTTGGTGATGCTTATATCTTTGACATAGGTATGTTTTCTTTTTTCAGTTAATGAACCATTACTTTTTGTGGCATTCTAACAGTAGGTAATCAATGAGAAATCTAAGCTGAAACTGAAGTAAATAAGAGGTATTACTTGTTCTCAGTTTCTTCTAATTTGAAGTACCTGAATGACATTCAGCTAAGTTAATTGCTCTTACTACTATCATGAGTTGTTTTACAACAGTGTATGTCATGTGGGAAGAGGAATTTTATAACATAAATCACTCATTTTGTTTTTTCAGTCTTTAAAAAAACAAGCAAAACAAAACAACCACAAACAAACAAAACAAAACAAAACAAAAAGACTTGCAGGCAAGGTCTTTCCAAACGGTCCGGTCTGTCCCTGAAATGATGCAGCCGTGGTATGTTCACTGAAGAATCAGGGATGTTCTGTGAAGAGCAGGTAAGATATGAAGATGCCGCTTTCTTTGCTCTGGCCTGTCCATGCACATTTTCTAGAGAAACCTGAAAACTGTTTTGGCATTAAGAATCCTTGAGCAGAGAGACTTTTTATAGAAAACAAAAAACTTTCAAACTTTCAAAATATTTCTTAAGAATTGGAAATAAAAACAAACAAACAAACAAACAAACAAACAACCCCCCAAAAAAAACAAACCAAAACAAAAAACCGGTCAACTGTGTTTCTCCATCTACTGGAAAACTGTTATTGTAGTGTACCTACAGATTTTCCCATGACAGGCAGAAAAGCTAACCCCTGATTTTTCTTTCTGACTACACAAAGATTCCTATGCAGGCATAAGCGTTAGCTGTTGTCTGCTCTGGCACCAACCATGTAAGTCATTATTCCAGATAATCATATTTTTCTGCCTGGATCCAGACTGAAATTTCACTGCTAAGAAGCTAGTTTTCTATGATGAAATAGTCATCTTAGATTTTTTTTTTTGTTATGTTAAAGGACAAGGTTTAATGTTTGAAGCTTGATTATTTTTTAACACTTTCCTCTAGGCCAAAAACACATTTTAAACTATTCTGAAAGGGGTTTGGTTTGTTTGGGCTTTTTTGTTTTGTTGTTTTTTTTTTTTTTCATGAAAGCGTGATGCTTCCAGGCTTTTTATATATGAAGATTTTAGCTTTATTAGCAAGTATTTCTTGTTCTACATGTAGAATACTTCTGTATCTTTGCTTTTATTTAATAATACTGTCCACGTGTCATGATTTCACTTTCTGTCCAAGTATGACCATCTGGAGATGTGTGCCTTTTGCTTTGGTCTGTCTGAATGTAAAACTGTTTTTGCAAAGTGTTTTTTGCTCTGTTTATTGTATATAATGGCTTAATTGCTCCACCTAAGAAAATATGCAAGGCCTTATCTGAAAGGATAATTTATTACTCTCAACTGGAGTAGGCGATCAAGGAATGAAGCAATATTTTCAACAGTGATCAGTCTAGGAGCAGAAGCAGTATTAACCGGTGGCTACTATTATTTTAGTATTTTTGCACCCATGGATGTGTGGGGTGAACCTTAATAAGCAGCTAAAAGGAAGTGCCAGCTCAGTCTTTGCAAGAGCTTGTAATTCTTTTTGAGAATATTATTTCCACAGACTGTGTTAATTTACCCTGGTTTATTCATCTGGGCAGCTAAGCTTTACAAAAAATCAGTCTGAAAGTATCATGTGGTGTTTATTCTCCTGGAAGTTGTAAACACTTCTGTGAACTAACTGAATCCACTTTAAGGAGCACTGCTTACACTTAGATATTTTTAGAAAGCAAAAGCACCACCTTTTTCCATGAACAGGTTTCTTGATGTAGTATTTAATTTCTGTTATGTGGGTGTTTTTGACGACTGTACCGATCTGTTACAAAACTGGAGCTTTAGTTAAAATACAACTTTAATGGGAAACTTTGCAATGTTAGGATATCAGATTTTAAATATATTGCAGATGTTCACCTGTGCAATTCTAACATGATTTAACATGATTAAACCATAGCTCGATAGCAATTGAAGCAATATATGGAGATTTTAAAACTTGAAGAACCTGAACACACATTTAGGTACCCTGAAAGACAAGCCTTAGAGATGGAGCACTAGGGAGATGAAGAAGAATGAGGAAAGCTTGACAGAAAACTTGACCGCTGGCTATGATGGCAGTCGGAATGCATGTAGATGTGGCATTTGCGTCACAACCAAGATACAATTATAGAAAGAGGGGCCATAAAGCAAGAGTGGGTTACTTCAACCAGAACCACATCAGTGGCTATAAAGTATTGCTGTAAAGTAAGAGCGCGCGTGTGTGTGAGAACCTTTGGATGTCTACCTGCAAGCACAGCATGGATGACATCTAGCAAATACTAACAAACAGCAAAAGGACTGTAAGGAGTACAGATTAACTTTGATTCCTCTAGCTAGACAAAACCAGATCCAACTAGCTTCATGGTACTTATCTGGAACAGGATGTTGGTTGTTGGTATAGTTTGGAGAGAGAAGCCCAGCAACCGTCCTCACCCGCCACCTCTGACCTGAATTTTATGCTATAGCTTGACTTAATGAGTCAAGTGCAAGCTGTTACACCTCACAGTGGGAACTACCAGACTATTACTTGTATAGGACAGGAAGGATCTGAACTGTGGAAAAAAATTACCTGTCTTAATTCCTAATGTATGCAGTAAGTGCCTTAACAAGGCTGCCACTTACTGAGTTTTTGCTTCTGTAATTAATCAGCATGGCTTGCAGAGATGTAGGGATGATACTAGACCTAGCAAAAGAAGTTGGTAGGGATCAGGCAACATTAGTTTGATTTATATGACACCTAGAGATGGTAGCTGAGGCTTTAGGTCATGTGATGTAGTTTACTACCTACTTACTGTATGAGAGAAGCCCAGAGTATACGTAGAAGGCAGAGAACATGGTAGTAATGTTTTGATTTTGTTTGACAGAAGCCACAAGAACCAAATTCTTGAAGGTCTTTATCACGTTTGCTGTATCAAAAACAAAATATCACATAATAATGTGAAATTGCTGGCACAACTGGACAAATACCCACTGTACAAGAATGTAGTTTCTGTGGGCTCTTAAGTCTCATCAGGCCGCCATGAGTTACATGCCTCTTAGTGTGCTGAGTTGGCATCCTCTGAACCAGCTTCTAGCCACTGTTTCTCTCAAAATAATCTTAGATCTATACCATTCAGCCTGCTAATTAAAATCAAAACAAAGGACCAATGGTGGTATTGATCTATAAGCTCTTGTGTGTCACTTACAAAGGGCAAGGTTTTTATACAGCTCTACAACCTCTCCTACTTCAGACCAGTGTCAGATGACAAGGCCCGTTGATAGGTTACTGGGATGGACAGCTATATTGTCGTTCACTCCAGCCTTAGAGCCATGTTGTTTCCCCTCTACCTTGCCAGCATGTGCATGCATCTACTCATTAAAACTTAGAAAGTAGTCTTGGGCACAGATTGTAGCCATGTCCACCCTAAGCACAACCCTTCCTACTTTAACTTCTTATGTTAAAGCTGCCTTTAGCCTGCATTCTTGGTGTTGGCTGACCATCTCACGGTTGAGAGAAAAGATAATCTTTGAATCTACAGCTATATAAGATGGTGTTTTAATAGAGAGGAATACTGAAAAATCTTGCTGCAGATGAAAGAAATTCGTTTTGAGAAGGAAGAATTGTTGCTAAGTTGAGCACTTGCTATCAAGCCAAGCTCAACTGAAGGCCCGTTCTGGACTCTTATAACAGGTAAGTTTCTGCAAGAAATTTTTTCTATCACAACATGCTGGATTTGTTGGAGGAGGCAGGGCTCTTAACCCCTTCTGACTAATAGTATTGTCACCACTTCAGCACTGTGCCTTAGTCTGACTAAATCATAGGAATGTCATTTACTTTGGTGCATCAGATTGTACAGGCAATTAATTTAGAATGCACTCATGCCTTCTCTCCAGCATGGGTGACAATGCATGGAATAGTTGAGGTTGTACCACTGCAGATCATCTAGTCCAGTACCCACACCCATGTACCTCCATTCAAAATAGCGTTAAGTGCCATGTTGTTGCATTTTGAGTCTGTTCAAAATGGGATGCAACGCTTTGAGCTACCCATCATCTTTGTCCTACATTTGCAGTACAGCATGCATATAAACCATCACCACAGCTTTGAAGTGTCACTAGGACTCAGGAGCCCTGAGATGCAGGAGCTACGTTAATTCTTTCATGTACACATAATATGCAGCTCCTAAGGCTGAGGCTTTGAAGAGCCCTTCCCAAGGTCTATACAGTTTGGACTTTAAGAACTGTTGCAGACTAACAATCATTTTTGTCTAGCTTTGTTCTTCTAGTGGTAGAGCAGTACACCTCAATTTTATAAATGTTTAAAAGCAAGGAAACACTTCCTTCTAAGGAGAGATAAAGATGCACTTGCAATTTGAAAGGGCTAGGTGCTATTCATGGTAATGAGAGCTCTGGACTGTAGGTTGAATGGATGTATGGATACCTTCAGTTCTGATTACAATCCTTCTCTGGCTTGAGGCTGTTTTTTGTTTGGTTTGGCTTGGTTGATTAGGTTTTTTGGGGTTGGGGTCATTTTGGTTGGGGATGCAAGTGGCACCCATAATGGACAGAAGGTTTGCTGTCTGCTTTCACAGGACTCTTTCTGTACAAGTGCAAGCATTTGTAATTGATTGGTAGATTCAAGTTAAAATATGTATTGTATTTTCTTTTTTTTTTTTTTTTTTTTCTTAATACTAGGCCAGTCAATTGAATAAATTTAAGCAGTTCTTAATAGGGCAGGGGACAGGTAGCACCCACATAAAGTGTAACACTATTACATAAACAGTTACATGTGGTCAGGGTTGCTGCTTCTGACATTTACTTTCAGCTGCTCTATGTATATTTGACCATGCCACAGATTCAAGCTCATGCACGTTTTTGTAAAGGTGTGGGTCTGTAATTTGTGCTTGCAGATGCAGCAGCTTTCCCAGAGCTCTTGGCTTAGCCTGCATTTGACATATATAATCCTTTGGGCTTGGATTTGATTTTTAATATATATGCATATGTATGTATATACATATATATGTGTATATATATTTACCTTCTACCAAAAGTTATAAGGGATTAAAAGCCCTAAGCATATATAGGAATCTAAACTAATGTGATCTTTTGAGTGTGGGGGGGGAAATTCCATCTGCAAGTGACAAGGTAATTCAGAATCATTTTTTGTTGCCTTCTGTGTATGGAAATGAATACCATAGTATTGTTATTATTAACAATTCAATGTCATGGTTCATATGCACAGTGCTTGTTAATTCTGTTAAAGCAGTATTTTCTCAGATAGGCTTAGTGTGTTCTTGTAGCAGAACAAATTATACCCTGAGAACCTAATATTAACACTAGGGGAAAGCTCGTATGACAGTATGCAGAAACAACTGTACTTGCATGCAGGTTAGAAAGTCTTGTATACTGCCTAGCTGCTTCACTTTGTTGCTGACATGCAACTGACTTATTCCTGTTTGTTACTGGAAATAAGGATATTAGCACATGATTTGAAGAGAAAATTTAAAATATTATTTTCAGCATATTTGTAGCTCCATTAGGTATTTCTTTGGTTGAATGGAAAATGTTATGTCTCTAAAGGTTTATGCAAAAAGCGTTATCAACCTGAAATGTCAGTTTTAGCTGTCTTTGAATGTTAGCAGACTGCTTTTGTAATGTAATAATTGCATCTTGTAAGACTGTGGCTACATTTGTGCTCAAAAACTCTTTACCACTTGTCTTAAATGCTGGTGTATTAACATTGGTTTTAATGTCGTGATAGTGTGTACAGTTTGTGGATTAGATAATGACATCCAAATAGAAACAGTCCTGTCACAGCTAGAACTGTTTTAAGTGCCATTTATCACCCTTGTGAAGGAGTAACAGATGACTTACTTATTCCTTCATATGTAATAAACCATAAATTTGACCTCACATCTTTTACACATGGCTTTTCCAAATTCGGTTCATCAGACAAATTGAAAAGGAGGAGGTAATACACTATTGCAGACAGCTCTGAATTACTGTTTCCATTTGAGTTGTCTAAAAATTTTGTTTCAAAGATATCATTCATTTAGTGCTACATCATACTTGTGAGATTGGTGGTTTTTGTCTTAAGCGTTACCCATCTTTGACAGGAACTATAACCCAGCATTGGTTTGTGGTTCCAGGTATCTTTTAGACTTTCATAGACCTGCTCCCATTGGAACACCTTAAATTAAAACTACAAGAGAGAGCTTTTCTCCTTTTCTGGCCAAGAGTATATCCCTGCTGCCTCCAGGACTCTAATTCCTTTTGGAAAAGCAATGCTCTTGCATTGCTTTTAAAATACATTCTCCTAAGAGCTACAATCCTTCTTGTGATTGAAATGCATTCCTATCCAACTTAACACTAGCATCCATGAAAGCCAAGCATTCATCTCCAGTAGGGACCAAGACTTATTCCACAGTCAGGTATCCCGGAAATAGTAGCAGCAACACAAAGGTAAAGTACTGCAGTCTAACATTAGCCAGGCTACATCACTCATTCACTGTAACAGAAGGGAAAAGTAAAGTGGGGCAAGGAAGTTTAAATTTATTTATTTACAAAATTAAATCTTAATTTACAATTTAGAAAAAAGATACTGGCCAATACATTTAACATTCTTTGCCATTATAGTCAGTCTGCACCTGGTGTAAAAGAACACAGGAATCTAAGAAAAAGAGTATGTCCAAGATCTGCACATGGGAGATTTACTACAGGGAGTGTGCAAAAGTATGCAGATTCCCACAGATAGTTTTTTAAAAAACAGAATTCAGATTTTACAAAATTCATTAGCAAGTTTAGTAACTGAGATTTCTGCCACATGATGTAGTTAGTTTCAACCATAGCATCATAATTCATGATATGAAGGTTTACATATCAATATAAAAAGCTTTAGGCTTAAGATCTTCTGAAGTAGGCCTCAATTTGTTCCAGGGTCTGTCCTTTTGTTTCAGGAACATAAAAGGCTGTAAATGTTACATTGAGGCAGCAGAAGGCGGAGAAGAGCCAGAACGTGCCATAGGATGTTAAGAAACCCTGAGGGAAGGGAAACAACAAAAACCACATTATTACAGCTCACTATCATACAACTACAGCCCTGTATTGCCAGAGAAGACTGTGGCTCAAGGGTCTCTTAGGAGCATATTTAATAAATTTCCCTATGAAAAGAAACTTCAGATTGTAATTTACAATGCTTACTATTAAATCATTAAATTCTTTGGTTACCAAGAAGGCCATAAACCAGTTTGTTAACACACAAGCACCACTTGATATGCCTCTAGCTTTAAGTGGGAAGATTTCAGATATCACCAGCCATGGAACAGGACCCCAGCCAAGGGCAAAACCTGCAATTACAAACAGAAGACAATAAATGCAAGTAAAGTACATAGTAAAGGGAACACTGAATGATGCCCAAATTAGTCAAGTAAGGGGGATGGAGTTTTCACTTCAGATTCTTGGATGATTCCAGTAAAACAGTACCTCAGAAAGAAAGAAAATGTTATTTTAGGGCAGCATGATAAACACTAGCACATTTTACATTAGGTTAATTACAAAAATATTCTTGATAAGCAGAACTTCTTGCCACAAAGTCTCTGAAGCAGTAAGTTTAGAAGCTGACCTTGTTTCTAACTGCTGCTGCTGCCTTATACCATCACAGAATTCAGTGTGGCCCAGGCACTAACAAAGATTGTTTTTTCCATTAATGACTGTAAAGCAGTTTAACTTGAGCAATTACTACTTATTATTAGCACAAGGAGGTATAAATCCATTTTCCAGGTAATTCGCTTAACTAAACTTCTAGCTCTATCACTGAGGTTGTGAATGCACAGCCCAGCTTTGCACTGTACACTGAAAAGGTCTGTCAAAGTCAGAACTCCTTTCCATTCGTCAATAATGTGACAAAATGGAACAGAAGTGTCACAGCATTGATCAGAAAGTTTGAGATTTGTGTAATGGCTGCTTTAAAGCCTGTTCCACTTACCAGCAACGAAGAGCCCTAGGCTCACAACTGCAAGCCAGGATAGGCTGCTTTCTGTGCCTGGGGATGCTGAATTTAGACTGAACCATGTATCAGGATTTGATGAGTTGTTTTGTTTTGGAAGGACCATTTTAAAGTAAA
Source organism: Tyto alba (assembly GCF_018691265.1). Classification (NCBI taxonomy): domain Eukaryota; kingdom Metazoa; phylum Chordata; class Aves; order Strigiformes; family Tytonidae; genus Tyto; species Tyto alba. The sequence continues at coordinate 83,719 of NW_024881273.1, forward strand.
GCCCAAACAATGCAGTGCTGAGAGCCATGATTATCCCTGAAAAGTAAGCAATAACCAATTTGTCACTAGTTTCCGTTTGGGTATTCTTCAGAGACACAGAACATAGTTGGTCATCCAAATGTAATGTAGGCTGGCCCCCACAGAAGTGTTTCTTAAATGATACTGTTCTTGGAAATAAATACTGGCCTTAACAGGAGTGAAAGATGCTAGACAAGCATTCAGAATGCTAGCCAAACAGTATAGTCTTGACAGCAGTCATTACTACTGAGTGTGCAGCACAGCAACTCTATAAAACAGGTTTATATTTAGTACATGTACTTGAAGATTTTTAACTATAGTCTTGTGTAATGCAACACTAAAATGCGCCATGAAAGTAGCAACAGCAGACACAGAGAAATTACTTTGAAATAACCATTTGTTAACAACTTGGGTATGAAAACGTCTCATGACACTAAATCTTACTAAGCAGAAAAATTATCACAGTAGTAAGAACTGTCTCAGTGACAGCTGTTTCAAAATAAAAATTGGCCTGATAAGGGGACAAAAAGATAGCCAAATGTAGTTTCAAGGGGTTTTACCTACAGTGTATATAAAACATGATAGTTTCCTCTTACGAGTTTAAGTCTATAGTTATACCAAATTGTAACTATAAAGCAAAACACTTAAAAATGCAGAAATTGCAATACTTCATTCCCCCACCAGTTAAGACACTTTTTGGTTCTCTCTCTCTCTCTCTCTATATATATATATATATATAAAAATTTTTCTTACTGAACAAACTTCAGTAACATGTCTTACCAGATATGTAAAGCAGCACTTTTCGTCCAGTTTTATCTATGATAAGTGCAGCCACAGCAGTGAAACATACTTGTATGGAACCCACAACAACAGAAGCCATTCTGCTATCCTGAAATAAATTTGGGAGAATTTGCTGTTTCAGGCTGATAAGAAGATCACTTATCAAGCATTACAAATTAATCTGTTTCTTGAATCTGAAAGAAGACAAACTATGTCACAGAAATTAATGGTAAGGGGAAGGCAATAGGGAAAAAAAAAAAAAAAAAAAAGACATCACCAATTAACACAACATATTCTTAATAAACTTTTAAACAAAACAACTTATTCCTAGAGCTTCACTTTCTCTGAAATGCTGCATTTGCAACTCTAAAAAAAATGTACATAGAAAAATGACTGTAATAGGAATTCCTATCAAAGTTTCCAACAAAACACAACATACTTCCCCCACACACACACAAAAAAAAAAAAAAAAAAAAAAGGAACTCGCAGGTATGCCAGAGTAACACAGTCAAGAGGGTACACAGAATCCAAGAAAAAAAAAAAAAAAAAAAAAAAGTCCACTAAACCCCAAACACTGTTATTTATGACACAGGCAGGATCATTATCAAGTCAGTTTGTTACGTGTTTTAGTTTCAGCTTAGTGCTATAATGAAGTCTATTATAGACATTTGACAGTTTGGAAACACACCCTGATTACCTTGAAGTTTGCATCTTCAAAAATAGTTTCTGCATAAAACATAATTGCATTAATGCCTGTTACTTGCTGGAAGAACATTAGAGCCACACCAATAAGAAGTGGCCTGTATATTGAAGGGTTCTTAAATTCAGAGAGGTTCAGTCCCTGTTAAAAAGATTAAGCAATGCTTTGGTGAAAAATTTCATCTTTTAAATCACACAACAAAGCAACCCACAACAAAAAAAAAACCCTCCTCAGAGCCATTTTAACCTGTTCAAACTGTTTGCCACCCTGCCCTTTAGCAAAACTAAGTGCCTTAGCAGTAAAAATGTTTACATCTGAGGTATCTGAGAACTCCAAAAAAGCATTTTTTTTCCCCCTTTTCTCAGGTTCTGGAGACAGAAATTGACAGTACTTTGTAGAGAAAGTTAGCGTGAATGAATCCACAGTTTGCAGTAAACCAAATTTTAAGACCTGCCTATTAAGCACGTATCTCACAAGAGGTTAAACGATGCTTTTAGAGACACAAGAGAAAATGCATTCATACAGCACAAACAGTGGGAAATTAGTATTAGAGGTGTTGAACAATCCCAGAGAGTTGCTAAACAAAGCAAAAAACTAAATAGCCATCATATAATTAACAAGGTCATGAGCCCAATTGGTACTCATGTACACCGACGTTAGCCAACAGTGATAGCAGTTGCAGCTGAAAGGTAGAGGAAAAAGGTTCAAAGAATCTCACTTGCTTCCTGGGTATCATTTTTGTGAGGGAACACATTTGGACCACCATTTGCAGGAAAAGCTATTAACTAAGATCTGGTAAAACCCTTTTAATTACAGAATATGCTTTCAGATGTCACCACACAATAAGTTTTTTAAGAGTAAATCAGATTCTCATCACCTCTTCCCAAACACTAGCTTCAATCTGCGTACACTCCCATTCATGGTCCACATGCGGTCCCCGCAGAAAGCGCAAGGAAGCTATGGCTTCTGAACGTTTGTTCCGATTCAACAGAAATCTCGGTGTCTCAGGCATGAAGGACATGAAAAATAGCATTATGCAAGATGGAAAAGAACACAACACTGCCAGCCAGCGCCATTTTAGTGTTATTCCTGGGTAACAAAAATGAAAAATGAGGACTATGAACATCACTTAGTTGTACAAACAAATTAATATTTACTTTCAGTTCTTCAGTGTAGTTCTTTCATTACATGTACCATTTCCTTTTTGTAACCTAGAGCCCTAACCCCAATACCTGCAATGTAGGCTCCCACTATGCCAGTCACCACCATCAACTGAACACAAGAGCCAAGCATACCACGGACTTTAGGATGAGAAACTTCAGATATATACACCTAAAACATAGGGAGAAAACAGCTAGTAATTACTTACATCCAATTTTGGATTACGGACTTGATAACTAATTAATTTCTGAAAAAAACACAGGTGTATTTCCTAGTAACCCCCCTCCTTAGAAAAAAAGCCTCAGTAAAATGGAGTAGAAAAGTACCATCTCAGAAACGTATACTGGCATTATGAAAAACCCTGGAAAAAAGGCAGGATCTAAGCCAGGAGAATGCTGACACAGTACCAGTATTCCAAAGGTGAATAAACTTGTATTAGTAAGAGTTTCTTTTATTAACCATATTCAACAAGAAACGCATCATCACAAAGCAGTCTAGAGCTTGGAACAGTCTTTGCATATACATGTAGCGTAAAACTGCTTGCAATTAAAGTTTTAGATTTTTAATTCAACATAAAGAGTGCAAATTATTTAATTCTTCATGAGGTTCAAAATTGACAGCTCATCTTAACACAGACTATATGAACAGCATGCCACCTCATCCAATATTTGGGATCAACTTAAACTTTTCAGCTATTTTTTAATATACTGACCCCAAGTCAACAGCTACAGTTTAGCTGTATGCATAAAAAAGAAATCCCTCATATTTATATAAACAATTATTTCTACAGTCACAGTTCATACTTTTTCTGGAAGTAATCCATCCTTATTGCGAGAATAATTTAGAGCTATAAAAACCTGGTATTACATATGACACTCCTCCCTCATCATTGCAGTCACACAGGACTGTTGTGAGTTAAGGCCTTTACATAGGGGAACTTAGAGCTCCGTTGGTGAAACAAAGAGAAAACAGCCATTTGTAAAGCAGACAGAATTCCTCCAAAACCATTAACACAACACACTAAGCAACCAAGCTTCCAACAACAGAGAAGTTGCACAAGATTATCATTTAGACCCTACCACCCCGAATAATTTTTAGATTTTATTTTTATAACCTTCTAGATTGATAAAGAAAGAGCATTTATTCAATACTTCATTAGAAGTACTTCCTATCCTTTGATTTCTAGTTTGCATCTCACTTCAAAAGCTAGAAGTGCTGGAACCACCAGAAAAGAAGCAAGCTTGAATTCTAGGTGGTTTATTTCACACTGCTTCCTTATTCAGCTAGATCCAAAAGGTCAAATAATACCAGAGACGAAGACAGACAACAACAGAATGAATTCTCTCCATTTCCTTAATGCACATATATTCCTGAATGCACAGGGAAAGTTAATATTCAGAAGGTAATAGGTGAATGGAATCAGAAGGTACTATTTGGCATTGCTACAGGATGACTGAGCAGCCATAGTTTCTTAGGAAAAACAAAAAAATTGGTGAAATACAAGACAAGCGTCTGGTAATAGGAAAAAAAAAAAAAAAAAAACCCACACTCCTCCCCTAATGTTATATATGAGGTATTTTAAGATAAATATTACTAGACTACAGTAGAACATAAACAGAAGCAATCAAATAAAGGACTAAACTGAAAAATCACATCCCTGTTAGGAATGCACAGTACAGAAGTGACACTAGAAGAAACAAGTTTTGTTTTATTTCTATTTTCTTAATGATTGAAACCAAGCAAAATATGATTCTATAAAAATAGTTTCTTCGAAATCCACAAACTGCCATGGCTACAGTCATTCAGTTACTTCACCCAAGCCACCTATCATATTGCTTTGGAAAAAGAAACAAAAAAAAAAAAAAAAACCCACAAAAAAAATAGCAACATGTGCATGCACACCCAGAAAAACATCTTACTTACCGGAACAACAAGTGAAGTAATTCCACTAGCTAAGCCTGTTAGCATTCGTCCAAAATAAAGCATCCAAACATTCTGAGCAGATATAATAACTACATATCCAAAAACATATGGTATTGAGCACAGCATTAGACTCAGCTTTCTCCCAACTTTATCCACAAGATAGCCTCCTAGTATTCCTCCAGCAGCAGCTCCTAATGTTATTACTGACTTCAAAAACAAATAAAAAAAAAACATTATTATACATATATATGAATAAATATAAAAATAAACGACAGCAATTTATTTTATAATCTTGAAAAATAAATAGCAGATTGCTGTGGTTTGAAGCCACCGGCAGCCAAACACTACCCAGCTGTCCACTCATCCTCCTGAGAGATGGGAGAAGAAATTGGAGGGGTAAAGGAAGACTCGTAGGTTGAGATAAAAACAGTTTAATAATCGTAATAAAACAAAACAAGTGTGCAAGAGTATGCAGGTGATTTGAAAATCAAAATAAACATTAACTTCTTAATGAAAACATAGTCAAGACTCATCACAATTGAACAGCAAGTAATTTTCATATTGCACACAAAGCTCTTTCAGTAAAGAAAAAAAGCTGCAATAACTGTTTCTCAATCTGTCTACAAAGCTGTGCAATCACAAACAGGCCTTTCGAACTGTTTTAAAGCCCTAAAGAATTTGTTATCTTGACTAACCTGAAGTCCAGCCTGTATCCAAAAAGCAAATATTGCCCATGTTGATGGATTGCACTAATTTCTTAAAAAGTTTGTTTTTTGTTATCCCTTAACAGGTTCAACTGAGAAACACAAGAATGGTTAGAAGACATTTCAGCACCAAAAATAAGTTCAAATAATAGGAGCATTTATTAATATACGCTGAGAGCTATTGGAGCATAACAGCACTGTTACTCAGGAAACATTTGAATCACTGATTTTAGAAACAAAAAAAAGGATTTCATTATTAAGATCTGCATTTACCCTCATTCTTAAGAGGACTAAGACCCCATCACATAAGCAACATCCTGATCTATGCTTTCAAGTGAAATCACATAATGGTAATGCATCATAGAGACTTACCCCAAACCACGAGGCTTGACTGTTGTCCAACCTTAATTCAGGATCATTGATTTTCCTCAACTCTGGAATAACAGGTGAGCTATAGCCTAGCACGAAGCCAAAGCTAAGCGGTCCCAGGACAGCAGCAAACGTTGCCAGGTACAGCTTCTTGTTCTGCACTCTGAGGCAGAAGAGGCCGACAAGGATCACGACGCTCCCATCTCCCGCTTCCGACCCCTTACTAGGGCCGGTAATGGTCGGGCGGGCCTGGCAGAGGGCTCGACCCAGAGGTCGCCTCAGCCGCCACCCGCTATCTGCCGCGGCCGAGCTCCACGGCAGTCAGCGGGGCCCCTGAGCCCGCCAAAGCGGCGGGTCGCGGCGTCTGCGCTCACCTCCGGTACGAGTCCGAAGCGGGGTAACCCAGAAGGCAGCGAGACTCCTCTGCAGCCATGCCCGCCTGCGGGGAGCGCCTCAGCGCGGCCAGACCCAGCCACTTCTCCACCGGCCGCCGCTACAGGCCGCCGCTACAGGCCGCGTGCCCAGCCGCGGCCTCCGTCCGGGCTGTGCGGGCAGCGGCAGCGGACCGGGACCGGGACCGGGACCGGGACCGGGACCGGGACCGGGACCGGGACCGGGACCGGGACCAACCCTCGACCACGGCGTCTGGCGCGACGCTCTCCGCCCCCAGCCCCGACGGAAATGGCTAGCGTGGCAGCGGGGAGTGATGACGTCTAGGGGGCGCGCCGGAAGCTGCCTGATACGGAGAGCAGCAGGATCTGGGGAGCGCTCTTCCCCAGGGTGCTGGCCAGGTCGCCCGGCGCAGGGGCCGCGGCGCGGGGCTCGCCCCGCCCCTCCCGCGCCGGGCGTGGCGGAGGCGCCCGGTCCTGTCTGAGGGCGATCTCGTGCCGCGGGTGTCCGCGGGTTGTGGTGTGGGCCGCGGAAGTGCGGGGAGCCTGTCCTGCTGTGGGAGCGATGGCCGCAGGGAAGCCCCAGCCCGTGCCGGGCTCTGGGGCGCCGCGCGAGCCGTGGCGGCTGCCTGCCGAAGGACGCTTCGCGCCTGGACGCTACCTGAGGTGAGCGCCGCGGCCCACGGGACTCGGGCGAGCGGCGCGACGGCTGTCGGCAGCAGCGGCGCTGAAAGTCTGCAGTCCTCGCCGTGCGTTTTGCGTGCGGAGGTACATGGGAGCGGGCGGCGGGAGCGGAACAGGCTTGCCGAGTGACACCTCAGAAAGAGCCTCGTGCACGTAGCTCAGAGCACCGGTTTCGGGGCCTCACAGCAGCTCTTGATTTCAGTATTAGATTCATGTATTGAATACAACAAATGCCTTAGAGCTCACCTATTTTTTATTCATAAAGAGCCTTTTAGAAATTGTTGTTTGTTTTAAAGAGAACACATGCCTGTTAGAACAGCATGTATATTCACTGGCATATGTGCTGAGGAAAGCTGGTAAGTGCTGTCAGCAGTAAAGGTTACTGTATGAACTCGTGACTTGGTAGGAGGAGCTGTTTCTGTGTGTCTGACACCAGCACCTTCTTGTGTTTTTATCAGTAATTGCATGCCATGTACAGCCTTTCATAGTGAAGACTGTACTTTTCTGTACTACTATGCATGTTAAGAGGTGTACTGTAAGATCTTCCTCTATGAAGGTAAAATGTCTGTATAGGAATAAACACGTTATTGACTCCCACTCAGATTCCTCAATTCTTTTGGTTTGGGAGCTTCTATGAATTAAATTCAGCCAGTTGTCTATTGAATGGAATTAGATCTTCCAGAGAAAATAAATAATTATGGCTTTTTAACTGTTTGCCTGACGTTTATCTTGTTAATCACTTGTCCAAGCTTATTGTAGGAACTTGAGATGCCACAGGATAGTATAAATGCATACAGATTGCATAGTTCAGGAGGTAGTATTTCAAACTTTCAATTTCACAGTTACTTTTTTTTCATTGGAAATAAACTGAGAAAATAGGGAAAAAAACCCAGAAATTAAAAAAAAAAAAAAAAAAAAAAGAAAAAAAGTGTTTTGGTCAAAGCACGCAAACATGTCAAAACTGATACTAGACCAGCACAATCTATAGTCTTTACATGAGCCAAATAGAAGGATGGCTAACATATCCTTCAACATAATTTTTCAGACATCTCTGTATCTTATTTAAAAAAACCTACAGTAACCTGCTTTGTGTTTAAAATAGTTCAGGACAAAGGTGTAAGTTCTGTCAGTAACTAGTTTATCACTCTGCTTAGATGCTTTGCTTTCTTCCCTTTATCAGTATAATCCATGAGTATTTGCTATAATAAGTTTAAAACTTTAACCCTTAATTTACTGGATTCAGAATTTAAAGTGTTACCCTAGGACAAGATGTTAACGTTCATAATGAAAGCCAACATTCGCTAGCTCCACACAATTCACTTTTAAGTCTGATGCAGGACAAATGATAGTTCAAAGTGCATGCAAATGCTTAGTTCTAACCTAATGAATATTTGAAAATGCATTTGGTCACTTCAGTCTATGTGTTAACGTGCCATTTGGAATACTGATGTACCAGTAATAAAGATGTGATGCTTACCTTGTTTTCTGAACGGAACTAATACAGTATTTTGATGTATCACAGGTAAATTTTTCCATAACCTTATGGAGAAAAAGGACTTTGAAGCATGGCTTGATAACATTTCTATTACATTTCTTTCTCTGACGGACTTGCAGAAAAATGAAACTCTGGATCACCTGATTAGCTTGAGTGGAGCAGTCCAGCTCAGGCACCTCTCCAATAATCTAGAGATTCTCCTCAAGAGGGACTTCCTCAAACTTCTTCCACTGGAACTTAGTTTTTATCTGTTAAAATGGCTTGATCCTCAGACCTTACTCACATGTTGCCTCGTCTCTAAACAGTGGAATAAGGTTATAAGTGCCTGTACAGAGGTGTGGCAGACTGCCTGTAAGAATTTGGGTTGGCAAATAGATGACTCTGTTCAGGATCCTCTGCATTGGAAGAAGGTTTACCTAAAGGCTATTTTAAGGATGAAGCAACTGAAGGACCATGAAGCCTTTGAGACATCCTCTCTAATTGGACACAGTGCCAGAGTATATGCACTTTACTATAAAGATGGACTTCTGTGTACAGGTAGGAAGGACAGAAAACTTGGAGTCTCACAATTCTTTGTTTTCTCCCTGCCCCTACTCCCATTATGATTAATGGCAATTTGTTTTTCCTTTACCAGACATACTATTTTCATAGTGCTAATGCAGTTTAAGATGATTCGAAATTACTTTTTTTTTTTTTTTTTCTGAAACATGTGGCACACTAATAAACTCATTAGTCATTTTAATAGGAAAACACAGAGACCGTTTTCTTTGTTAGTTAAAAGACCTGTAACAGTAGCTTTCATGCTTCAGGTTAGGAAGCCCATTTGAGAAGTACAGATAGGTTAGTTATCCTCTTAAGAGGATCTCTGCTGTCCTTCCAGATTTGGTGGACTCCTTTCCTACCTGAAACAAACTAAAGCTTGCAGTATAGTCAGTGGCTCTGCAAACCTCTGAGTGATGTATCATGTAAAACTTCCATGCATCTGTTTCAGTAGACAATCAGAGGCAGTGCTGGCATCTATGGAAGGTGCTAAAAGGATATAAGGAAACTGGAAGGCCAGACATCTAGTAGCTTAATTAAAACAAGAGGCTTTGCTGTAGTGCTGCGACTTAAAACTAGGGCTTATTCCCCATTTATGCAGCTTGAAATTACTATTCAAAGAGAAAAAGTTCAACAAAGAGAAACACAAAGCCCTGCACCGGAGGAGGAACAACTCCGTGGCACCAATATATGCTGGGGGCCACCCAGCTGGATAGCAGCTTGGCAGAAAAGGACCTGGAGACACCAACTTGAACATGAGCCACCAACATGCCCTTGCTGCAAAGAAGACTTAACAGTATCTTTGGCTGCTTTAGGAGGAGTGTTGCCAGTAGGTTGATGGAGGTGGTTCTTCCCCTCCACTCAGCACTGGTGTGGCCACATCTGGAGTGCTGTCTCCAGGTCTGGTCTCCTCGGTACAAGACACAGACATACTGGAGAGTCCAGTGAAGGGCCATGAAGACGATGAAGGAACTGGAGCATTTAATATGAAGAAACACTGAGAGAGCTGGGACTTCTTATCCTAAAGAAGAGAGAGCTCAGGGAGGATCTTATCTGTGTATATAAATACTTGAAGTGAGGGAGCAAAGAAGATGGAGCCAGGCTCTTTTCAGTGGTGCCCAGTGACAGGACGAGAGGCAGTGGACACTCACTGAAACACAGGTGGTTCCCTCTAAAACACTTTTTTACAGTGAGAGTGACTGAGCAGTGAGGCTGCCCAGGGAGACTGTGGAGTGTCCATCCTTGGACATATTCAAAAGCCATCTGGTCATGATCCTGGGCAACAGGCTCTAGGTGGCCCTGCGTGAGTAGGGGGTTTGGAAGAGTTGACCTCCAGTGCTCCCTTCCAACCATAAACATTCTGTGATTCTGTGGAAATACTGTATTTAAGACAAAGATGGAAGACGAGTATTGGTCCAGAAATGTTATTTACTATTTGCTTCCAATTACCTTGTTCTTTTATATTCTAGGATCAGATGACTTGTCTGCAAAACTGTGGGATGTAAGCACAGGTCAGTGCATATACGGCATCCAGACACACACTTGTGCTGCAGTGAAGTTTGATGAACAAAAGCTTGTAACGGGATCTTTTGATAACACAGTGGCCTGTTGGGAATGGAGCTCTGGAGCAAAGACACAACATTTTAGAGGACATACTGGTGCAGGTACATTGAACTTTTCAATTTGTAATTTCACCAGTCAAGTAACATACATCATCATCAAACAAATTATAATTTAAGTTAGATCTCTGTACTGTAGCTTTTTTTTTTTTCTTATGGCTCTGGCCCAGGTCACATTTGCAGGGGGTGGGAGAAGGAGCAGCCAGAGCAGATCTAGATGTATCTGCATTTGAATAATGCCAAAGCTTAGCCATGTAGTATTTTGCAGTTGTATGGAAATAATACTAAATGCCATGGTTATTCAGTACTTTCAAGACTACCAAAAAGGTGCAAAGCCTAGGTAGCAGCGAGCACATGGCAATGGTAGTTCTTTATATCCCCAGAATGGAGATGAGCAGAGCACGATAGGACCTGGGAATCTGTATTTGCATTTCCCTCATAATTAACTTCTCTGTCCTCTACTGCAAAATATCCTCAATTCAGCTGTAGGTCTGTTCCCCTGTGAGTAATAAGATATATCAAATGTACTAATCCTGCTGGAACTGACTTAATAGAACTCTTAAAATAGGAACTAGCTTAAGTTAGGCTTTGCGATAATCCAACCATAAAGGAACCACTGATGTACATGCTCTTAATTTGGACAAAAATCAGTAATTTTGCAATTTAAGTTTAGGAATCCAGAGCAACAATTCACATACACAGTTCAAGAACAGCAGTTAAAACTGTAGTAGCATATTAATTCAGAGGCTACTAAGTTCGCTGCTAGTAGTTAGTGTCTTACAGAAAAATGCATGCATAGAGAGTGGTATTCCTTATTTAGTACTTTCTTTGCTTGTAGTTTTTAGTGTGGATTACAATGATGACCTTGATATTCTGGTCAGTGGCTCTGCAGACTTCACTGTGAAAGTATGGGCCTTATCAACAGGAACGTGCCTGAATACCCTTACTGGACACACAGAATGGGTCACTAAGGTGGGAATACTGATTTTTAATTAATCTTGAAAAACACGTACTTGCACTAACTTTCTAATATGTGTTCTAGATTTCGATTTCCTAATGCTAACCCTACACCTAGATGCAGAATCTGAAGGACATCAGGAAATACTGCAAAATAACATTTCAGCAGAAAAAATACTTAAAGAAGATACCATTAAACCTTTCAGACCATTAAAGATATTTCTATTCCAAAGCAGCTGGAACAATATTAGGAATCAGTGTTTGATTTAAAGCCTGAATAAAACAATGGTTCTGAAAGAAAGCTACTTTAAAAATTATGTAGAAAAACTAATGATCTTGATGATAACCAAAATCTGAGCGTGAAAAGTGTTCTGAAGACAAGAAACAGTATTTTTCTTCTGAGTATTTCAGAACTTGAAAGGGGGGGGGGGCTGATTCTAGAAGTGAAGTACATGTGTTTGCTTATTAATACAGGTTGTCAGTTAAATGAAAAATGCAAATGAAAGTTTGGTTAACAGCATCAACATAAATCATTACATTCTTCAATTACAGGTAGTTTTGCAGAAGTGCAAAGTCAAATCTCTTATGCATAGTCCTGGGGATTATATTCTTCTAAGTGCAGATAAGTATGAAATCAAGGTATGTACCATGTATCATATACATATATCATTTCAGTACCCAGGAAAATAAAATGCTTGAGTGCTTTGCTGAAGTTTACAAATAATATAAGACTTTATTTTGTCCCATATTCCCTGTTTACTGCGTTCAAGACATGCAACTTTGGAAGCTAACTTTTCAAAGCTTTCCTTCATGTTTAGATTTAAATGATAGCTCTACATGAATGGTAAGGGAAAAAAGTAAGTCCTTTCAGTGCATGCCTAATGTGCTAACTTGACAGTGAAGCACTGAACTGCAACTGTTACTGTTGGGGACTTTTGGATTGGAGGGTGCTGTAAATAATTTGTGGCTATGCAAGTGCTTCATGACTGAAACACTGTTACATTTCTGTCCAAATGGATGGTTGATTTTTTTTTTTGCTGTTCTTTAAAGCAGCCATTTTCACTGGGATTTTTTACAACACACGCTACAACAATACTGTAAGACAAGTCACTTAGTTTCTACCTAAAGGATAAATATTTCTGAAAAAACATGCACACATTTACCTGATGCTTAAAGAGAGACTGTGACTCTTACTCCATTTGTGTAATGGTTTAATGGTTTATAATGTGAATGTTTTATGGTTGTAAACTGTGTTTTAATTGTAGATTTGGCCTATTGGAAGGGAAATAAACTGCAAGTGCTTAAAAACACTGTCAGTTTCTGAAGATCGCAGCATCTCCCTACAGCCCAGACTGCACTTTGATGGTAAATACATAGTGTGCAGCTCAGCACTAGGATTATACCAGTGGGACTTTGCCAGCTATGATATTCTCAGGTAAATCTTTCAGTTTAAGTCTTAAGTCTTTAAATAATTAAGAAGCAGAACATATTAGTTTTAATAACTTCCTTTAGATATAGGCAAAAAGAATCTTTATAAAAATTCTGTAAACATCTTACTTTAGACATATTGCCAGGTTTAATTCTAATTTATCATCTATTAATACAAATCATTTGATTGCTGTTTTGTTTTCTCGCCACGGGCTAGTCCTCTTTCTTATTTTCATTCCATAAGCTGAATGGTTTCAATATAGATTTAAATCAGACTGCAGTGCTGTAGTTGTGAATGTGAAACTATAGTGACTAGAAGTTAATGTTGCCACGGAAACTGCTCTACAGAGAACCGGGCAACCATTTCTGGGGGTCCTTTGACAGGACAAGAAATTTAAAAGACTCTTTTTCCTTATACCACTACTGATTTCTCACGCTCAATAACACTGCAGAATGACAGTGAAATCTATCAGACTTCAGTAAGGCATCAAACAGAATGGTATTCTGTTTCCATAACAAGAACGAGTCCGTATCTGTTAGAAATGGTGGCATCAATGATTGTAACTTCTTAAATAAAAAACTGCGTTTTAGAACTGTTAGCAGACACTTCATTGAAATGGCCCCAATACTTATAGAGTATCTACCATAGGAAGATTACTCTAAAAGAAGTGATTCTTACCAGTAAGAATAGCCGAGTAATTTCACCTTAGTTTACCCTCCCGTTTTTCAAGAGAAAGATTTCTCTTACTACTGAGAACAGATTTTTCATCTCCATACATTTTTATGCCTCAGTTCTGTGCTTTATGTAATGCTATGATGAAATGCTCAGTCAGTTGTGGAAAACTTACTCTCTTCAATTTCTGTTCCAAGTTTTATTTATTAAGGCAAAAATATCCTAAAAGTGTAGGGGAACTGACAAATACTTCTATTTCTCCCTAAGATGAAAATGTGTAACTTCTGCTAAGCATCAGTAAAACAGCATTCTGTTAAGGACCAATCTTGAATGATTTATCTTCTTATCACAAGAAAGCATTTCTGTGTTTTATTTCCAGCTTTTAAGAGTGGTGGAAAGAATAATAAGAGGTTCTACCTCTAAACTTAAAGATATTGAGGCATGAAATCCCTATGGAAACTTCCTGTAAAACACAAGTACATCTGTTCTTTCATGTGTATCTGGAAACAAGAATTTTTTCTTCCTTGTGCTGTGCAGAATCCCTTTCAAACTCTAACCTTTACTTATGTTCAGAAGGGTCTGTCCTGAATGCACAAAGCTAGAACTGAGACCACGCACCTGACTGCAGCTAAGTCTTCAGTTGCTTAATTTGAAAAATTTGTATCCAGTTCTTTCTAAATCCTTTCAGAATTCTGAGTTTAAACGCTTATTTTCTATAGACACATAAGAGTTTGTTTTTGTAATGCTGGTTGATGACTATATCGTGACAGAGTTTCTAACAATGTTGTTTTGTCTTCTAGGGTTATCAAACCTCCTGACTTCTCAAATGTGTCCTTGCTGGGCTTTGGAGAGATATTTGCTTTACTGTTTGATAACAGATACTTGTATATAATGGACTTGAGGACAGAAAAACTGATAAGCCGCTGGCCTCTCCCAGAGTATAGAAAGTCAAAGAGAGGTTCAAGCTTTTTGGCTGGTGATATGTCTTGGTTAAATGGACTAAATGGCCAAAATGATATGGGCTTGGTTTTTGCCACCAGTATGCCAGACCATAGTATCCATCTGGTGTTATGGAAAGAACATGGCTGAAAAGCTCACATATGCAGAATCTTCAGGAATATATGGACTATCAGCAGCGTGTCCATAAAATAAGACTTTGCATGAACCAAAGTTGCACATCTAATGGTATCATCATGCAATGCACAATCATTTACTTTTATTTGGGCATTCGGGAATGGGTTGTTTCGGACATAATGCAATACAGCATGCTAACAGTATTCACCACAAAAATTTGTCTGTACTCATGTTTAAGCATACCTATTTGGTCTCTGAAGCATAGCTTGTAACATTTAAACCATTCAAATCCACCATCAAGTCTGAAAAGAATTAGTGCTTGACCTGACTTCTGACTTATTTTTTTGTTGTTGAAACAGAAGGTGAAGCTATTATTTTAGAACCACAGGCTTTTGTACATGTAACAGCAAATAGTCGTTACAGTGCATGGCTGCTTAACTCAAATGAGAAGATAGCAAACCATTTCTCCATTATCGTTCTCTTAAAAATATTTTTTCCTTATGATAGCTTTAAATACTTAGCCTTTGAAATAGAAGAATCAAATGAGTCCCAAATGAGGATCAGATGCTAACAACCATAGTTTAAGTATGGGAACGTGTCAATATGAACCCTCCTCAGCAAAAATGAGTCGACTTTTCATCAATCTGATACAGCCTGACAGTGCAATTAATCTCAGAGAACCTCTGACAGTATTCATTGTATTTGCTGATGGTAACTGAGGATGGCTTGATCAGTATTTTATAGTCCGTATTTCCTATTGTTTGTGTGAGAATATGACTTAGTTCATAGGTAGGTAGAAATACAATGAATGGGAAGATGATATTCAGTTCTCTACAGCAAGAGTCACTCTTACATTAAATGATGTCTAGCAGCCATTCACTTTCCAAAAGTTGCAGTTAATATAAATGTGCACTTAAAGTAGTTGCTACATCTAGATTTGGAAAGCAGGGGCAAATAACACTGAGAACGTCACATCTCTGGGGAGAAAAAAAAAAAAATCAAATGTCTGAAGAAAAGCCTATGAGTAGAAAAAGGTCTTTTGTTGTGACCATCATAGGAGACCTGATGTACATGAGTTAATTACTGAGTAACAAGTACCTATCCACATACTTTTGTGGTATTTGACATGTACGTAAAAGCTGTATCTAATGACATCACATGCTTTAGAAATGCTTTAGGTTGGTTTCCCCTCCTCCCTTACAATAAAATCTCCCCTTAATGGCTTTTTTTTTTTTTTACACAACTTGAAAACAGGAGTTTTCATGAAGATTGGCTCATGTCCTTGAAAAGATAAAACTGACTAGCATTACTATTGTTAGTATGTTGGCTTTTTAATTCCCACTATCCAAGGAGACCTAATTTCATACTTTGTACTGAACAAAGGCCAAGGTTCCCAGATGTATGCAGTATGAATTACACCAAAGGAAGGGGAGTTTTCATATACAAGAATCAGTATTTGAGTGATGTGGTAGGAATTGCATTAAGTCACAGTGGAGCAGTACCTCTTGAATACAAGGCTAGAATTTAAGTACTGTTTTCCACCTTTAGTCACACAAACTTACTTTGAAAATGTTTGTAGTCAAGGATTTTATCAATTGGATGCCAAATTCACAGCTTCTGATGCAAACTGGGGCACAAATGATGATCTCCTGGAGGTTTTGTTGTCTCACTCAAAAGTAAAGAAAACTTATATGAACCTGAAAGCTTTCCGTAACCTGTCTTGAAACCCAGTTCACATCATTCTTAATGTGGGAGTAACTATACTGCATATGATGTGTGCATTAACTCTTAGCTTACTCTAAAGAAGCCATGTGATGATGGGCCACCTAGAAAACATTGCATTAGCTTTAAAAGATTACTTCACAGCAGGAATTTAGACAGGAACATGCCAAAAATGTCCTTGTACCCAAATCAATGAACTATGGAGTGAATACCTGGACTGCTAGATGAGTGGAAAATGGGCTGGCCTGCCAAGCTCAGAGACTGGTCATCAGTGATACAAAATCTAACTGGTAACCAGTTAACAGAAGTATTCTTCATGGGCTAGAATTGGTTAACTACTTTATTAGTGGTCTTTATTATGCAGAGTCCACTCTCAGCAAGCTTTCAACAATACTAATTTGGACAGGAAGGGGAAACAGCCAATATGCATGAGAATAGGGAATGCTATTTTGAGGGTCCTCAACAAACCACACAGGTGGGCTGACAGAAACCTCATGAAGTTTAACGAAAGCAAATGCACCATCCTGCACCTGAGACAATCACCCCACACAGCAGGCAGGTTGGAGGCAACTAGATGGAGAGCAGCTTTATAGGACCTGGGAATGCTGTTGCACAGCAAATTTAACACAATTCAGCAACAGCCCTTGTGACAAAGGCAGCCAACTGTATACTGAGCTGCACTAACAGGTACATAGCTAGGACTTCAAGGGAAGGGATTCTTCACCTCTGTTCTTCACTCAAGGCCTCATCTGAGTCCAGTGTTGAGTTTCCCAATACAAAACAGACTGGAGCAAGTCCTGTGAGAGGACACAGAGAAGGACAGAGAAGTAGAGCACAAGATGTCTGAGAAACAGAGCATTCAAGAGAGAATGGTAGGGGAAGGGAAGGTGGCAGTGGGCATAGGGTAGGGAGCTACTGCTACTGTCTCCAGCTACTTAAGAAGGAATAGAGAAGTCAAAGTCAGACTCCTCTCAGCATTGTGCAGCAGGACAAGGGCAAATGGTCACAAATTTTAAACTACCCACTGTGAGCGTAGTTTAAAACTGGAACAGGTTGCCCAGAGAACCAGTGTGCCCAGCTTACCTAGACAAAGTCCTGAGCAAACCATGCTACCTTACTCTGCTTTGACCAGACAGTTGAACTTCCAGATGCACCTTTTAAACTACATGAGTCTAAAATTCTAAAGGGACCTCTTGCCAAGCAAGATAATACCACTCCAGCAGGCACCTTTGATGTTAATACAGCTACAAGAGTTTCTTGATACAGACTCTGAGAGATGCTGCTGCCCCTGTGAAGCAAATACTATGGTTTGTTAAAAGCTGTGAAGTGGTAGTTGGAAAGGAATTCTGCCACAAGTATTTCACAAGTTTCAGAAAACTTTAAAGAAATTAAGAACTCTGAATTCTCCTTTCCTGCATTGTCCGAGAGCATGCAAGCAGAAAAGCACGATGAGAAGCATCCAACACACACTACACTGTTCTACCCTTTTAGTTTTATAATTGATATTTTAGCCTGTTACATAGCAGCTGATGATTATTACAAACACAATTAGCAGTTATTTACAGACTGTCTCTTGAAGACTTCCAAGTAAAAGTTCCAACTGGACATTTCCTAGCTAATGATACTAATCCACTAATGACAGAGCTCTTTAAGGACATAGGTATGTGCCACCACAAAACAGATGAAGGAATGAAAACATGACACTGGTGTAGAAATTTAAATAAGCATACCTGCTCTCACACACAGATACACCTCTCTCAAACACCAAAGTGTCAGACTAACACTGCCCTCACATGTCCCTTCACAGGAAGGTTCAAACATATTGCCACGTCAGTACAATGCACATAGCTTTGGGGGTTTAGCAAACAGAAAAAATAAAACTGAAACTGTGAAACAGCAAATGTTTCTTGTTTGCTTTGCTTTCCATCTGACCCTTCAGCAGAAGTTAATAACTACTTGGCACTATTTTTAGATAGAGGTTGGAAAAGATGCAGCTTCTGTACCCTTACAGGTGTACATAAAGAAACAGCATAATTCAACTTACGCATCACATAAAGGACTAAAATCAATCTGATGTCTAATTTTCACAAATTAAAACAATATTTTATGAGGGTTCAAGGTCCTAGGAAAAAAAAAAAATAATAAAAAAATATGTATCCGAAGTAGTTGTTCAACCATCCATCTTTCCACCTGTAAATAGCATTCTTTTCATTTCACAATAGACTTTTTCTTCAATATCAATCTGTATCCCTTGCCTCTGTTTTAAAGCTTTCCAACATGCCTCAGCACTTGCCACTTAAGTAATTCAGAACAGCTGTGGGTAACAAAAGAGATATCACACTTCTTAACCTTAAATGTCTCAAAATTCCAGTTGAATAGTCATTTGGATCAGCAAAACTCTAACAGCTGTGTTTAGTGTTACAATACATCACCACTTTACAAAGGGTTCAACTTTTTTACGATTGAAACTGGTAGATTTTGCTCAATAATTTTTACAATGTGTTTGCTTACCTTTCACTCAACTTGGTACATACAAATTTTGTACCCAGTGACACATAAACTGCAAGATTTAAGCAACATTACCTTTAATACTAATGACTGTAGTTGTATTTTTGTGCATAGGTTGAAAAGAGTGTATAGCCTTTTGCTTTATTTGAATCACTTAAAAAAAAAAAAAATCATTATTTCTCAATTGGAAACAGATTAATGTTACATCTTCCAGAAGTAGTAATACCATCTGCACTGATCCTTGGTATCATTAAATGGCTTACGGCTCTGCTACAAATTCCCATTTGCCTTAAGAAGAAATACCTCTAACAGGTGACAGTTTCGGTGTTAAAGCTGGTGCGTTTTCACATCCTGCTGCTGTGATTATAATGAGCTACAGTGTTAATGCCAATGCAGATCTTCATCTGGAAGGTGCTGGCCCCAGCCATCTTTTAATAGGCATCTCTAAGCATAGATGTATTTTTTTTAACCATCAAGTACTTCAGAGATACAAATAACCAGAAATCAGTAATTCTTTCCTCAGGAGGTTTACAGGTTCATTGTACTAGCTAAAACATATCTGCAGATGAATAAAGGAAAACAGAGAAAGCTAGAAATCGGTACATTAACTAATTTCTGCATAGCCACCTCCTAGGCCTTGAAGAACACCCCTTCATAGTCACAAGTATGTAAAAGACCTATCTTCTCACTGTGCCTCAGCTCTCACATCTGACAAAGTTGCAGTAGAGACTTTACCTGAGGAACCCAATTCTTAACCACTACTCGATCACAGTGGTTTCTTACAAGGTTCCTTCATACAGTTTACAAATCACGTGGATTTCTCATTGTACATTACCTAAAAAGGCTGTTCTCCGAAATCTCTGTAAGATGTAAACTTCATGCGGCAGTGATTTCAATATGACCTCTAAATTACATCCTCTGCCTCCCCACGATATGGGTGGCTCTCCACTTTCCCACCTTACAACCAAGGTTTCACTTTTGAGCTTACAGGACAGTTTGATACAGCGCCTTGTTAACGTTCATGATTAATGATGAATTATATCTCCACAGTGTTGTATCCCTGATGAGGGACTCCCTGGGAAGGTTTCCCTGAAGGGGTACCCGACAGTGATAAATGAGGGCAACATCCATGGGAACATTCACACTGTTCCCATAAGCACGAAGGACAGAGTGGACTGAAGTCTGAATCACCTTTCGTGGATCAATTATCATCTTCCTGGGATTGATTACATCTTTCCTGTCAGGCTCTCTGTGAACATGCTGTAATATGTTAACACCCGGCACAGTGTTCCAGGATGAAATGTTGAACACTTGAGTAGATACGGTTTCTGGGAAAATATGGTTCTCAAAGAGGAAAATGCCAGTCCCCGGGTTTTGCTCCTGAAGGCTGCTCATCATTGCTTTCCAGTCTGGGTGCTTAAGGGGAAGAATTATTTCATCAGCATCATTAAGAACCACAAACTTGCTCCTCTGCATGTTACGGTATATACAGTCATTTAGAGCTGTGATTTGTCCATAGTAGCCAATGTGTGTTCCGTCTTGCATGAAGTGCCACTTAGAAGAAACCTTGAGGTGTGAGTTTATTGGCCAGGGAATTACTTCTACAGTTCCTTCTTCCATATAAAACTTCAAGACTTTCTCCATCAGCTGGCTGCAGTTGTTCTTATAGATCACCACTTTCTGTACCCCAAGAATCTTGTACATTTCCACACTCTGTATAAATTGCAAGACATTGTTGTAATTTCCAAACATGGCAGAGATGCATACAGTGAAGTCAACAGAAAAAGTCTCAGCCTTGCGGTTTTTAATTTCAAACCTTGGCAGCTGGTCAATATTTCCATGTGGAGACTGATGAATTGATACATGTGTTGGATCACAGTTTTCAGGTTCCAAACAAACTATATCTGCTGCACCATAAGGGAACCCAAATCTGTCTGAGTGAACATCAATTTTTGCTTTTGATACGTATATCTTTCCGTCAGGCTGACAGCAGAACCAACAGTAGAGTTGCTTTACATCTTCATGGTGAACAATACCAATCACACGAGTGACTTTGCTTTCTCTGTCATCAAAATATGGGGATATAATAAAAGTTCTGTTATCTTTTAACGGTGTTATTGTGCTATTGGTAATTTTCCCTCTACATCTGCTACGTTCTTGAATTATTTTTGGCAGGTGAGAAAGCCTTTGTAACCTAAGGTAAGAAAGCGTGACCATTGAAGTTAGAGCAATGACGCACACAGCAGCAGCAAAGTAAGATTTTTTCCCACCACACAACATTTTGAATGTATCTAAATGCTGATGGAAATGTCTTTGTTCTTGCACTTTATGCTGCTGCATCTGCAGAAGAGAAAATATGTAGTATGAGATAATATCGACTCATTGACTCAAGAATGTCAGCAACAAGATGGGGGCAAATCTCTATCACTGTGCACTACCTTAATCAGAGACCCAGATACTGTGCTTTTATGAAAAAACAATCACAGAACACACCTTTAAAGGGATGGACAATGCTGTATGTGGCACTGAATGTCTCTATATGTCAGATGTATGGAACAGTTTCTGTACATGGAAGGTTCTGCGAGAGAATATTCATTCCATTATTCATTATTTTCTATAATCTGAATTTTAGAACATCCAATTATGTAATTAGGCAGTAATTTTTAAAGCAAAACAAAAACTTTTTTTTTTTCCCTTACACAATGTATATGTAAATTATACATGAAAAAAACCTCTACCAGTCTTCTCACGGACAAGTTAGGGGCAGATACATAAATTACAGATATACAGAAATAATCAAGTTTGGGGGTTGTACATGATGATCCAGATACAATCTCTGATGTATAAATTCCCTAAACTGGAGCTCACCACAGATGAGACAATACATACAGAGGAAGGTCAATTTATACATTACAGCAGAAGACGAGTGAAACCTATGCAAATACAAATCTTCCCAGTTTATCAGCTCTACCCTACTTAGCACTGTACAAGGCAGGGCTTGCAGAGAAGGTCGCCTCATATTATGCTTGCTAGAGATCTGGGCCTCTTCACATTGCATCAATGCTGGCTCAGCTCCTGGCATGGTTTGGGGGTCAGGTCTTAAACTCTTGTCGCTGCAGGAACAGATAGGCATTCCTGAGTACTTGGAGAGCCAGCCTTCAGCAGCACTCACGGGCCAGCAAATGTTAATGCCTGACAGGGAGCTCATGGCACTCTCAAGCAGCAATTCCTACAAGTGGAACTCAGATTAAAGTTTCCTCTACAAATTCATCTTTAGGCATCCAGATAAGATCCATAAACAGTAAGGTGACGGCAAGTCTCCGTAAAGGCCTGCTTTTACCACAGAGATTCTTGGAAGAAGAGTGCCCCAAATTAATCAAATTCATGTTAGATGAGAAAACTGGACTTTTAGAAGGGAGTATCCCTGACTGCCAGCAAGAAGTGTGGGGTAAAATGCAATCATGAAATAAACTGATTCTATGGCACAAGATGAAGAAAATGTTTCCAGTAGACATGTCATTGATGCATAAAGCCAGCTGCTGAGAAAAAAAAAAAAAAAAAATCATACCATTAAAAGATCCAGATTTCTAGGTAGATATTTTATCGCTGAAACAGGTAGCAATGCCATAGGTATAGCAGATATTGGATGATTCACGCATTTCTTGTCCTTTCATTTACTTCTAAAGATTTTTTTAACAAAATCACTTGCCTAATTACTTAGTAATCTAAGTATCCTCTGAGAGTATGCCCATGCTAAATATCTAACACTATTTTTTCAAAAGTATATTACTCATTCTATTCTAAAATATTAAGCAAACTTAATATTTCATACTCTTTTTTTTTTCAGATTTCACACATTGTGTAAAGCTATTTTGAGAGTATCTTGATATTGTTTTGTGATGGAACAGAAAACTAGCATTTTCAAAGAAAAGTAAGAAAGAAACAAACTAAATAGAACCTAAATCGATAGTTTTGATCCAGATATACTCCACAGCTTCCTAACTTTGGCAGTGTTTAAATTCACTGGCAACTTCACTGCTTGGCTTGAAACATTCCTCTAGGGTCTGGTTTTCCACTTAATACAGTATTCTCCAATCAGCAAGATCTAGCTTCTGAATACAGCCATCTAGTTTCTGAATCTCAACTGATTTGAGGCAAAAAATAATTGCCCATGCCTTCAGAATAATTTTAAATATGTTCACTATTGCTTTTTCCTGAAAAAGGAAAGTAAGAAGAACTATGATCACAACATACCCCTTAAAATGCCCCATTTGCCATGGCTGATAGGATTTACAGCAGCCTTTCCTAGCTACCAAGAAATGGCAGTCATAGGATACCAGAAATCTCATTACATCACACAAGGCACAAAGCCGAACAGCAGCAGCAGACTGCCCTGACCCTTCTGTCTCTACAATTTAAAGCAAATACATGGTAAGAGCCTGATACTGTCATACAACTTTCTGCTGAAGATCTGTCACTGAGAACAACTCAAATTTTCTAAATCTTTTTATTAAACGTTCTAAAGTCAGACAAAGTTTCCTCCGAGCATTCCTATTCCCAGATTGTTATGTATCTTAGCATTCTTACAACATAGAGTAAGTCACATTTAACATTTTTTCCTCTGTCTTATCTATTTATGACATAAAATACAGTTCAGTCTTATAAATAGTTTTTACTAAACAAATATCAGAACATGTCAACATTAAATGCTACAGTTAATTTATTATCTGTTAGTTCTTCTGCTTTTGCTAGCTATTAATAATGAACAATAAAAAAAAAAATCTTTTCAACTGTGTTTTGAACAGTGAACGTGAGAAAGGAAAAAGTACCTTTTAAAGCAGGTAAGTTGAGTGAAGTTCTGTTCAGTCCTTCATTTATCTTTTGCTAAGGTATAATCTATAAATTGTTTATTCTAACCAGATAAAACCAAATATTTTTAATATAAATTGCAAGAGTGGTTCAATACAAAACAATAAAGAGGAAAGAAAATGCTGGTATAACACCTAAGACACTTGCTGACACATTCTATTGCAGATGGTTGGTATTCTTTAATGTCAGTAACAGCAGCCACACCTACCGGAAAAACAAGTTTTCCCTCTCTTGAGCAAAGCACACAGTTGCCTCCCAAGAACTTAATTTAAATTACAAACTTGAGTGTGCAGTTGTTGAAGCAAATTAAACCTAGGTGCTCAGGTGATTTTTTTTTTAAGGCTACTTAAGCTTCCTTCTGGAAATTAATCCTGCATGTTGATATATCCACAGTTTGCACACATACTTAAGGAGAACTAGAAAAATATAGTATATATCTGTATTTCTTGGGCAATCGTTTTTTTTTGGTAACACTATAGGCCTAACTAATTAGGTAAATACAGATACAGACAAGGAACTGTGAAAGAGATCTGAAACAACAGCAGGTTCCGGAAGTGGAAGAAAAGAGCGAAATACAGAACTCAAGACACACCAGAACATAGAATCTTAAAGAAAATAAATAAGTAATTATTTGAGGAGTGAAATTCATGGTTTTCCCAACACAACTCATGAATTTTGCTCCTCGGAAATCAACATCACAGATATGCAGTTGTAAAATATATAAAGTCAGATTAATTAGGAACATTACATTTATACTTCCTCACTATAGAGAGTACTTGGCAAATTTTAACTTCAAAAATATGCTTCCAGCATACTTAGAAGAGTTTATTTTATAACAAGAACAATTATACATTCCAGTTTTGTGTCTTTAATTTCCAATTACTATTCAAATAGAACATGATACAAATTATGCAGATTTGCTTTAGTACTAAATTTAGCTAATGGCATCAACAGCTACTTTGCACCAGTTGGCTCTTTTTCAGTATTCCCCTTAACAGTAAATAGCCTTTCTTCCTCCCTATTGCACATATGGACTGCAGTCATATCACCTCCTAGTCTTCATATTTGCTACTTTTTCATTAACTAAGACATGTTGTTCTAATACCATCTCGTAAGAAACACTCTTCCTTGATCAGCTGCTGCTGTGCAGTTGGCTCATTTTCAATTAATTTCTATCACAGGAGATCATGATTTTCTGTTTCTTGTCCATTTGTACGTGACAGTGATAAGTCCTCATCCTTGCTGGAAATTCTCTTAACATATGCTAGGATTGTATTTTTTGCAGATGCATTACACCGCACATATGCATCTGAGCTTGTCCTCACTGGAAGATTAACACATCTATATAGTCTTTCAGCCAAGTGCTGTTACACAGTTCTGCTGCAGAATTCTGTTTTCTTCTGCAGCAAGGTCATAATAAAATGCTCTTATCCTAGTTGGAATCATAGAATCATTGAATGGTTTAGGTTGGACAGGACCTTTAAAGATCATCTAGTTCCAACCTTGCTGCTGCGGACAGGGACACCTTTCACTAGATCCGGTTGCTCAACTTAATCATACTTCACCTTATTTAGAAGGACTATGACAAAATAAAATCTACTCCAAAACCTTATATGTGACCAAGAATGCATCTACAAACTTGCGTATGCTTAAATCATCTTTCTCTTCCTAAACCACGGAACTGCTCATGCTTTCTTTTGCCACATTGTACTACTATGCTCACAACACATTTATTAAACACCCTTTATAAGGTCGTCAGTAGCTTGCCTGTCTTCTTAGGCTTTTGAAATGGAAATTACTTGGTATCATCTTCTAACTGGAATGTTGTTTTTACCTTTACTGTACAACTTCTATTTTCAGATCTTCTTTTCTGTCATCTTTCTTTAACCCTCCACAATTAGCACTGTCCTTACTAAAAGGTGGAACAAAATGCTAATTTAGTTCAAGAGCCATTCCTAGGTCATTCTTAATCTCCCTCACATTTTCTCTGCACTGTGGCCTTCCTTTGTAAGTTGTTTTCTTTGCCTTGAGACAGCTAAAGACCTTTTATGCTGCTCATTTCAGTATCGTCACAATGTCTGTATTGAGTTTAATTTTTGATAACTCTCAGTTTATTACTTTATATCCCAATCTAGGGGGAGGATAGGGGGCAAGTGACAAGAGGCGACTGTAAAGTTTCAGTCACTAATATGGAATATTGTATTCAGTAGTATAGGAGCAATAAACAGTCTAATCCTTCATTTACCCAGGGTCTAACTAAAAAGGTACCACTAAGAAATAGCCTTATTATTTTTGGAGAAAGTTATTCTCTATCATCTGCTTTATGGTTTTCGCTAAAAGTAACTACAGAAACCACTGGTGCTTAAATAAAAATTCCAAAGACTAACATTGAACATCTTCATCTAGATTGTCTTTTGCTAATCTTTTGATAGCTTATCTTTTTCAGAAAGACTCTGTGAAACATCAGTGTCCTTTCTCTCTTATAGGAGCCAAAGTCAGAAGCACATTGTTGAAGAATTAAACTGAGGGCAGTATTATTCCATTATTCGTAAAATATTGCTCTACAAAACTAAGCTTGCCATTTCTATTCTAAATACAAAGAAGGTAAGCCAGACCAATATAAAGTGTTGCTATATACTTAACTTCAGTCATTTGAACTGACAAACCACGTTTCCCTGTACAGTCATAAACTTCCCCATTACAATCTGCTGTGCATCCCTAGGCCAAGTTTCTCCTATTGTAAACAATTAGACTCTGCGTCCTTTGAAAATAAATAGATCAGGCAAAATAAAAATTGCGCGACGACATTTAAAAGACTGTTATTTCAACTTTTTGTCTTTCACACTGTACTTGTTTTAGCTGGGACTGAGTTAGTTTTCTTCATAGCAGCTGGTGGGTTGCTGAGTTATGGGTTTGTAACCAAAAGTGTTTAAAACACACTGATGTTTTAGCTACCATTGAACAGTGCTTACACAGCATGAAGGCCATTTCTGTTCCTCATGCTGCTCTGCCCACCCCATCCCAGGAGTAGAGTGGCACAAGAAGTTTTCAGGGGACACAGCTTGGACCGTTGAAGCAAACTGACCAAAGGCCTATTCCATACCATATGACACCATGCTCAGCAATAAAAGCTCAGGGAAGGAGGAAGAAAGGGTAGACATGCAGCATTATGACACCCATCTTCTGAAGTCACCGTCACGTGTTGAAGCCCTGCTTTCCTGTACACGGCTTAAAAACCTGCGTGTCTATGGGAAATGGTGAATAAATTCCTTATTTCGCTTTGCTTGCACACATAACTTTACATCTTAAATTGTCTTCATCACAACCCGTATATTTTCTCAGTTTTGCCTTCCAGCTTCTCTTCCCCATCCCACTGCTGGGGCAGGGGGGAGTGAGTGAGCGGCTGTGTAGTGCTTTGCCTACCAGGGTTAACCCACAGCACATGCTGAAACCACTCTTTCAAGGAGTTATGCATTTTTTTTAAATCTAAAATTAAACTCCAGTCCTGGAATGTGTTCAGATGGAAACTTCAAAAAATTGGGATGCACAATTAATATATACCTTTAACTTACCGTTAAGTGGCTCGCACCAGTACTCAAAAACAATGCTACAGCTGACCACCATCTTATTTCCTATTTCTTGAACGGAAACAAAGTCCCGAGCCCGTCGAGCCTCTTCTGCAAGTGATGCTAGTTACAGGACGCTGAGCAGGAGCCGCAGTCCGACGCCCTGCCCGGTCCCAGCAGTCTGACTAGACAAACATGCCGACAGCAGCGCGCCTGCCTCCCTGCTTCCCTCGGTCCTCCGCCCCGTCGCTTCGCCTCTCCCGGCGCGGGGGGAGCTTCTGCCGCCGGAGCCCCGCGCAGGCAGGCTGATAACGCTGCTAACGCTGCCGCCGGAGCCCTCGCGCGACCTCCCCGGCCCCTTCCGCGGCAGGGAAGCCAGCAGCCGCCAGACCGCCTCCGAGCCGGCTACTGCGGGCCCCCTGCCGCTGCGGCCCAGGGAGAGGCGGGGACGCCCGACCCCTTCACCTGCCGCCCAGAAAGGCTGCGGCAGCTGCGGGCGGGAGCGCCAGGAGACCCTGCGGGCCCCCGCCCACGCCGTGCCTCCGGAAGAGCGCCCACCCGCCGCCGAACCGGGTGGAGTCGTTCGCACACACCCACGCTCCGCGCGCGCGGGGCCGGAGCGTCGGCGCACTGGGCCGTTCGGGCGCTGCCCCGTGCGGCTCCGGTGCGGGTGGCCCGCGAGGGCCAGCAGGCAGTGGCTCCGCCAGAGCGCGGCCCCAGGAGGCCGTCCGGCAAGCCGCGGGCAGCGGGCTGGCGTCGGCGGGAAGCCCGCGGCGGCCCGTGCTCCCCGGCACCGGCCGCTCTCCCGGGGCGCGCGGCCGCGGCCCGCCCCTCCCTGCCGCGCCGCCCGCGCCTCTGGCCGCTCCCACCGCTCCCGCAGCCGTCGCAGGTTCCCCGGGCCGCTCGTCGGGGCCGCCCCGCGCAAGGCCGCGAGGTGGGGCGACACAGCGGCCGGTCCCGGGACGCTGCTGCGGGCGCGGCGCGGCGCGGGCTCGCCGGCCCGCCCCGGGGGGCCCGCGGAGCCGTCTGGGGAGCAGGGCCTGACCCGGACCCCGGCGGCGCCGGGAGCGCCGTTCACCCCGGTCCGGGTGCCGTGCCTGCCACACACCCCGTCCCTGGAACGGACAGCACAGCCCGCACAAGCGCAAAGGAGAGGCCGCAGCTGTGCCGTGCCTCGCGGGAGGAGGCCTCTGGCCTCGGCACGAGCGTTGCACCGTCAGTTTCTCTACTTGTGTAAAATGGAGAAACACGAGCCGTTATATTTCCAAAATGCAAGTCAATTTTTAAAAAGTAAAGGGAAAGTTTACATAATGATAAAATCCAGTCGTTTACACCACTGCTTTTACTTTTTAGAGACAACAAGTAGTTGGATCATTCTTACAACAAATACAACGTTAGGATTTGTACGAGTGGTGGGAATTTTTCTAGTGGTGAAAGCCATGAATTAACATTGTTCCTGTGAGTAAAAGATGATCTTAAATACACAGTGCATTTGTTGCTGGGGAGAACGCAGCATTAAGTGCCTATTGCAACATCATTAAGTTTCATTAATGCACTTAGAATTGTAGCATACACAACATAGTTAACTTTCAGAGCAAAAGACATACATATATATTGAAAAGGATTTGTGCCTGATATGTGCCTGGTACGTCACACCTATTTCCTGCGAAGACAACAATTTCATCAGGCGCTTACCAAACATGTAAACATCTCTAGAAAGCAGTAGACTGAGGCCTCAACTGCCCTTCTTGGATCAAATAAGTTTTTCAGTTTTGAAAATCTCTTCCCTAGATACCTTGATTCAGTTCACAAATCAAATGCATTTATCGTTGTACATTACCTAAAAAGGCCGTTCTCCGAAATCTCTGTAAGATGTAAACTTCATGTGGCAGTGATTTCAATATGACCTCTAAATTACATCCTCTGCCTCCCCACGATATGGGTGGCTCTCCACTTTCCCTCCTTACAACCAAGGTTTCACTTTTAAGGTTACAGGACAGTTTGATACAGCACCTTGTTAACGTTCATGATTAATGATGAATTATATCTCCACAGTGTTGTATCCCTGATGAGGGACTCCCTGGGAAGGTTTCCCTGAAGGGGTACCCGACAGTGATAAATGAGGGCAACATCCATGGGAACATTCACACTGTTCCCATAAGCACGAAGGACAGAGTGGACTGAAGTCTGAATCACCTTTCGTGGATCAATTATCATCTTCCTGGGATTGAAAACCTCTTTCCTGTCAGGCTCTCTGTGAACATGCTGTAATATGTTAACACCCGGCACAGTGTTCCAGGATGAAATGTTGAACACTTGAGTAGATACGGTTTCTGGGAAAATATGGTTCTCAAAGAGGAAAATGCCAGTCCCCGGGTTTTGCTCCTGAAGGCTGCTCATCATTGCTTTCCAGTCTGGGTGCTTAAGGGGAAGAATTATTTCATCAGCATCATTAAGAACCACAAACTTGCTCCTCTGCATGTTACGGTATATACAGTCATTTAGAGCTGTGATTTGTCCATAGTAGCCAATGTCTTTTGCATCCATAGAAAAATGCCACTTAGAAGAAACCTTGAGGTGTGAGTTTATTGGCCAGGGAATTACTTCTACAGTTCCTTCTTCCATATAAAACTTCAAGACTTTCTCCATCAGCTGGCTGCAGTTGTTCTTATAGATCACCACTTTCTGTACCCCAAGAATCTTGTACATTTCCACACTCTGTATAAATTGCAAGACATTGTTGTAATTTCCAAACATGGCAGAGATGCATACAGTGAAGTCAACAGAAAAAGTCTCAGCCTTGCGGTTTTTAATTTCAAACCTTGGCAGCTGGTCAATATTTCCATGTGGAGACTGATGAATTGATACATGTGTTGGATCACAGTTTTCAGGTTCCAAACAAACTATATCTGCTGCACCATAAGGGAACCCAAATCTGTCTGAGTGAACATCAATTTTTGCTTTTGATACGTATATCTTTCCGTCAGGCTGACAGCAGAACCAACAGTAGAGTTGCTTTACATCTTCATGGTGAACAATACCAATCACACGAGTGACTTTGCTTTCTCTGTCATCAAAATATGGGGATATAATAAAAGTTCTGTTATCTTTTAACGGTGTTATTATGTTTTGAGCAGGTTTTCCTCTACAAAGCTCACCTGCTGGACTGGAAGTTGTTGCCTGGCGGAAGATTTTTCTAGTTATGTTATTCTGCAGCTGAGGATCTTTCCAGGAGCAGATTAAAATGCTTGCAAAAATAAGAATACATGCAACAACAGCACAAATATGTTTTTTTCCACAGTGTATCATTGCTGAATTTCACAGTTTGGAACTTAACAGGCTTTTACACTCAGTCTTCTGTGCACTTTCTCTAAAACAAAACAGACACAAAAAAAAGCACACTTTCAGTGATTTGCCAAAACGAGGCAATGTTTTGTCTTGAACTGTATTCTCTTAAAGGCAACAGGTACTGGTTTGATACTTGGAACTTTAGTATGAAGACCTGCCTTTTCATACAGCTTTGGAAAAAAAAAGAGAGATGCTCTTACTCTGAGCTCTCTCTGTGCTCTTTACATCTTCTTATTCAGAACTTTGTTACATTTTACTCTACAGCTGGGCCCAGTGCAACAGTTTGAGCTGTTTTGGTATACAGTTATGGTAATACAATGTGATTTGAATCACTCTGATGCCTGGAAGAAATTTTATGTTACTGAACCCCCATATTCTTTATCTTTTGGTATTCTGCGAAGATTGTAAAGCTATATACTTCTCCTTTCCCCTCTTTCTCTTTAAAAAAGGTACTGTGAACAAAAATTCAAACTGTATTCTTTTGATTTGTCTAGGAGTAATCCCATCATAGTCTCTCAAGTGTCCTGATTCCTGAGTCACAGTGAAAATGTTTTCAGAGGCTAGTGTTTTCAGAGTTTAGTAGGTTCCTATGGTATTCAACATTATCTAGTAAAAGACGTTTGAAAAGAATGATATTTTCACTTGTTCAGGTGGCTGAGATTACCTTAAATGTAAATTGCTTTTGCCACTAAAGATTACAAGTTTCAGACCACAGTTCTAAATCAGCAGTTGATTTCAGTCAGACTTTGTGTGAATTTTGTGACCATTCATTGGGACCACATGCACTACTGAAATTTTTAACCTTGCCATGGAAACTTCAAATTCTCCAAGATACTACCAAACCAGACTACAAAGTGAAGATTTTCAATATGCAATCACAGCTCAGTATTTACACATGCTTAAACCATCAAGCAGATGGAAGGCAAATTAAACCAAAACCAAACAAAATCAAACCTTGCTTTATTCTGTGAGCAGCCATGAGGGCATGGTATAATGTGACACATCACAACAACATATCAGAACAATTCACCAGTGCCTGTACCATTTGTAGGTGTTCTGTCCTTTTTTGTATACACTCAATCTCAGCTGAATAACAACTGCTTTCTAATTATGCACAAAATTGCCACTTAAGTTACAGCCCTATTCTGACTCCAGAGTACTAGGTTTGAAGAACATGATGAAAGCACTGCTGCCTGGTGTTATCTGCAAATTTAAGATGTTGCTCAACTGCTCTTTTTCATTTTTTGGCCTCAAAAAATGTAAGAAGTTATTTTGAATGATGTATAATGACCCATTCTCTAAAGTGAAAATTTTGTGTTGCTCTCTGCAAATTGTTATGCAAACTGTACATCTTCCCCTTTCATGCAAGTATTGGTATTCACCGATTTTAAGATTACCCTGCCTGTGCAGAATAGTTTTTCTAATACGATCACAAAGTTTAAAGTTACTCATTTCTGCAAAAGATGTCTCCTTATCTGCTTTAAATAATTCTAATATTGCCTCCTCAACTAACCAAAAAAATTCAAATATGCTTTTTGTCATTGGCTCACTGGTAGCTAAGCAGAACCTTGCAAGTGATATTTGCATGGAAAAGATGACAATATATAGAAAACTAGGGCTGCATCATCAGTTACCAGCTTACATCATTCTTCAAAAACTTAATCCTACTTTTTGGATTGGAAACCATTTACAATTACTGACATGCTGTCTATTAGAAAACTATGAGACTATTTTAGAGTGAAATGGGTTTTTTCTTTAAGAGTATTCATTGGGAAGTGGGATTGAAAATTACAGAAAACTTCAGGAGAAAAAAAAACCACACACACACACAAAAAAAGCCAATAACAACATGGAAAAATAGTAATTTCAAGTTCTAGTTCTTGTTTTTTACCCACAATTGCTTTTATTTTCCTTTTTTTTTTTTTTTTTTTGTCTCTTCCCACTTCAGAGGTGGGATTTAGCTGTCTGTTCTCTTGGAGGAAATCAACAGAATGCTTCAGAGATGGGAGTAGGTCTGAAGATCAAGAGGCATGTAACAAGGACAGAGGACTGGAAGTTGTAAAAGTAGAGTAGTTTATGGGTCCAATCTTGACATCGAAGGGAACAATAAAGTGACTGAGGAAGGTAGAGAAAATCAGAGAATCCTGATATAAACTATTCTGGGGAGGATGATTTACTGCATAAGAGATAGGACAAATTTACTAAGGGGTGAGATGAATCAAAGCACTAATAAAGTGCCTCATCATTAATGTCTGTTACATTTATTTACAGGAATAGAGTTCAGGTTGGTTTTTTTTTTTTGATACAGATGCTAAGTGCAAAAATCATTACACTGTTCTGGTGAAATACGTTTACAATTGTCAATTTTACACCAAGCAGCAATACACCTTAAAAATTACATGTTAAATTAGGCTTGGGAAATTTACATGCAAATTGCATTTTTAAGATTTAAGAAATATTAGAAAACTAGTGATCTCTTCCTGCAATAAGGAATCCACTCATGGCAAGTACTCTCATTTACCTGTTCCTTTTGGAACACCACTACTTTCTAGCCAATGTGAAAAGAGAGCAATTCCTGTACATCCTGCTGCATAGAAGACTCCATCTTAGTTTTACGCGCAAGTTACACAAAGCAGGAAGTTCACTCACATGTTCCCTTGCATCTCACGTCTTCTGGATGAAACAATCTCTTGTCCATTTTTAACTATGTGCAAACAAACTTTTGATATAATTTCTCTTCACAAATTTTGTGTGCATACGTTACCCAATTTGGGCAATGCAAATTCATCCTAATAGCTTATTTTTTAGACTAACAATGAGTAGTTTTAGCATGCCAAAAGCATTATTAACCATTTGATCCAGGTAAAAAGTAAACTAGCATTTGTATTAGAAACCAGAGGCCTCCTGTGCCATGAATGGTGACTGTGAGTAAAACTTTACAGACGGGGGACAATAAAGAAACAGGTAAGTCCCTTTTGCATAAAGAAGTCTATAAAAACTGTAGAGACCCATAGAGATCTATATAGTCCATTTAAATAACCTACTGTCTTCTCCTCAAAGAATTGTTTAGTTTCTGTAAACCTCCAGTGCCTGCTAACTTTCATCCCATTTCTGTCTTTCATCTTGACCTGCTCATGATCTTGACCTGATACATGATTTTTTTCAAGAAAGGGATGACATCAGTTCCTAAATATGAAATATGATTTTGTATTCAAGCTTGTGCCACCTCTTTTGGAATCCACAGGCTGCAACCATTAGCTGTGTCCACTGAATTAGGTGACTAAAACCACCAAGTTTCTCTTTATCTAGCTGGGATGGGATCATTAAAAAAATGCAGCATCTCAACTATCGTCAGAACAGTAATTTCTGAACAGAAATAGCCAGTCATTCTGAAAAAGGACTATACACATGGAGTTATTAAAATATACTTATTGCACTGCTTTGTACTGTCCTTTGTTCAAATGAACATATGTTGGCAAAGCTTCATGTCATGTAAGACGATGTTCCAATGTTGAGCAAATGACCACTGTTTCACTGTGTCGGATATCACTATGGTCTCTGTTATTAAGGAAAATATTTAGTGTGCTCTGAAACTGAAAAATATCCTTGCCCTGTAAAACAGGAGTTTTAAAATATATTAACAACTCTGGACCTTCTCTGCCTGTTTTGGTTAATACCACAGTATTGCAGTACAGAGAAGTAATCAGAAGACGTTTTACAGCAAGGTATATAATGTCAACAAAGTTTAAGAAACTTATTCATACAAAACAATAACAGCCTTGCTTTTAATAACTGTTTTAGTGAAGCTTTATAAAACACTGTCACCCATTTTTCCTGGAATAGTTAGAAAACACCTCGGCATTTTTCAGTTGTCACGTGAAGAGAAAATAATGGAGTCCATGTTTGTTATGTGCAGCCTTGATATTTCACCAGAACGCGCAAAATCATGCCCTCCTGAACATAAAAGGAATCAAACGATAGTGTATTTACTCACAGTTTCAAGCCTCTCTGTCTAGCACTTCATGCTTTCCAGTGCTCCAATACTGCCTTATGCTCCCACTGAAATGAGAGACCTTGCAA
This sequence comes from Tyto alba, assembly GCF_018691265.1. NCBI lineage: Eukaryota > Metazoa > Chordata > Aves > Strigiformes > Tytonidae > Tyto > Tyto alba. Next base: position 118,326 of record NW_024881273.1, read on the forward strand.
CCTTGCTTGTTCCCCAACATCTGCTTCCTCTACAATTATACTAGTACTTTTGACCGTCTGTGGGAAGTCCCGTGACTTGGTTAGCTTCCTGTACAGCAAATCAGCTTGCTTTCTGTTCTGTCATTTTCTCAGATAAACAACGTTGACTTAATTGAATGATTCTTCAATTGATGTTTATACAATCTCAGCCTCTCAATAGTCATATTTGTTAACTGGGAGAATGATAGATGACAATTTTCCTCTACTTATGGTGTCTGCGTGTATGTTCTAGAAGATTTATCTAGATCAGGATTTAAATACTTCCCATTAGATCAATCGTAACCTAATGTGTTTCAACAGTCTAATTTTAAATAGCCCCTTGTGTTTTTCAGAGGAGCTTTGGGGTAAGCTTAGTCCTCTGTTAAGATTATCTCCTTCACTTTATAATTACACAAAATAAATACAGTAATTGTGTGCACAGTTGTGAGACCAGAAAATAAAAGTCCGTATTTAATCACATCTACCTTTAATCTACAACAGCAGGTGTCTGAAATAGTAGGTGGATATAACTTGAGTCAACACTCGATTGGTTGGTGGAGCTGTATTAATAGCTAACATAAACACTAACTCAAATAGGAGGAGTAGCTTGGAGATATGCAAAAGAACAGAACAATTTATTTTGGGTTGGCAAACTGGATTTGCTTTCTTTAATAGCTATTTAGAGATAAAAACTCTCCCTTTCTCTTAATAGGAGTGAGGTGCTTGCAGTTTTTGTTTTAAATAACTTATTTCTATGGAAAGACACACATCTTCATCTGTCTTAGAGGGAAAAAGGGAAATTGCAGAGGTGGCTTGATTACAGCTGAAGTATTCTGAAGGGGAAATTCAAGTTGTAACCTCTCAGCAATGGTAATTTGTGACTAAGGAACGATCTGACATGGAGGGCAAGAAGGTTTAACTGCTGAGTGGATTAAGCTGTCTGAGAGCAAGAACACCAGAAACAGAATGACTCTGTGAAAGGGAGAAAACTCTCCCTTGCTGATAAGATAAGAAATGCCTTGGTAATTGTTGTGTACCATTTGATTGAGAGTGTTTTGGAGCCACCTTTGACCAGCAGAGCTGGCACTGGGGGATGGATTCAGTGCTGGGCTGAGGAGCCCATGCTGACACGCACAGGATCCGTGCTCTTGCAAGTGTATATAGGGAATTGGCTTGTGTTACATCTTTGCAGACTCCTTGTAGAACTGCTTAGGGCAGTAGGACGCTGTCCAATGCATTGTTCATTAAATCTCTCTATAATTAAGCACAAATGTGTGCTTAATTCAGCTCAAGGTGAACAATAAAAATTCCCCAACAATTTTTACTGTTATTTATGTTTGCTTGTTTCACTAGCATCATGTGTCGGCACAGTCATGGGAAAATAAATAAATAAAAATAAAGTAACAGAAGAAATATGCTGCTTTCACCTGTCTCAGGTCTTCAGCATTGTCTAGTAGTAGAATGACCAGAAAAAACTGTTCACCACTGATCCTGCCTTAAGTGAGGCTGCTTGTGTTACATGACTGTGCCCTTTAGGTAATGAGTCTCCATTTAACAGTACTGTTAACAAAGCTTTATACACATTTTTTTCAAGTAAAACAAGATAACAACAACTAAGCTAGCCTCAGGACTCCATCTGTAATTTTGATATGGAGCAGAACAGTTTATTATACAACTAATATCAATTTGCCTTTACTTACCACACATGGACTTAGCTTAGTTCAGTATTAGAAATTTTGATCCTCTTTAGCAGTACACTTTATCAGCTGAATCATTTGATCAGCATTTTCAAACATGTATGTTGTTAAATTTCCTTGAATTATTATTATTATTATTGTTATTAATATTATTGTTATCATTATCATTAGTGTTATTAGTGTTATTATTCAAGTCCTTGCTGGAGTTATTTCCAAAACGACTCTGAATTTATGCTTGCTTTTCACTAATAAGTAGTCTGGGGGGCAAGGGATGGGAGGAAGTAACCAGCACATAAGCTTTTCTGACTTGTTTATCTTTTCTCATTAAGGCATCTTCTATTGATGTGAACTGTAACACAGAAAAGCGACTGCCAGTTGACTCTTCTCAGAAAGCAGTTTTAAAGCTCTGACCTGAATCATACCCTTCATTATAAAAGCTTTTCAAAGGTTGAAGAAGGTTGCCAGTAACTCATTTATTTTATTTGAATGCTATTGTTATAACTGCAGTTATTGCTATGAAAGTGGCAAGTCATGACTTGCCTATTTAGTGCTTCTGAGAGAGAAGCCTGTACAGTAGCTGCAGTACATAATACTCAGTAGGGCTGAGGTTGTCATTCTGGTTCCACAGATTGTTCATGTGTGAGATACAAAGGCTGGAATAGGACAGGTTTAAGTGGTTAGCCTGTGCAAGCATGTGCATGCGAGTTGATGGAACCAATTGCTAATTCCTGGAAAAAGTGGTGGATTTACAAGTATTTAGTTAGCAGTGCAGCAAAATCTTCCCTGTATTCCGCTTCTTGGTACTGCTCAGCAGCATATGCAATAAATGTCACAAAGAAACTATCATGATCTGCGAATTTCTCATTTACAGAAAACAAACTTTTCAAAACCATGCCAATAAATAACACTTCTTTTCCTGGTGATTACTAAATGTAACTTCAGGTAACATTTTAATTTTTTAATTTTTTGTTTGTTTGCTTGCTTGTTTGTTTTTAAAAAGGTTTAGAGTAAATAATACTACAGCTACTTAGTATTATAATTGTCAGTAGACTAACATCAAGAAGGACCCAACCCTAGAAGCACTACAGTCTTCTTGTTTTTTTCTTCCTGAGTAGATGCATGCCGTTACACACTTGAGCAGCAAGGGCTGCAGTGTACACACAGATATTTCTACAGAACTTTCAGACAAACACTGTGGCCACATGACTGGAAATCTTAAACTCTCAACAACTCTCTTGGTTTTAGTGCGAGAACTAGAAAAGTCTTCGGTGACTGCAACCAATACCTATGAACTAGAGAGGAAACCCTGGCAGAAATTAAAATTAAATTAGTTTGTACTTATATTGTACAAAATTATCAAGATAAATGAAGTAACGCAGCTGGGCAGCAGCTCCATTCACATCTTGTTGTCTGGTATTCTTTTTGCCTTTTATTTAAACAAGAAAGTGTGATGTTTCTTGCTAAACAACCTGTTTCAGATAGTTAAGCAACCTCTTATCAGCATTCTGTCATTGTTTTCTTTTCCTGTACATAACAACAGCCCACTCTTTCCTCATTCTATCTCCCCACGCATCTGTTCTTGCAAAATCCTCCTGTGCCACTGTGCAGTTTCAGAAATGTTTAGTATTTTTGCTGGGGAGAAACACACATTTCTGCTTCCCTTCTCATTTATTTTCCCTTCAGAAAAGGCATAAAGTGGGCCTAGAACTCAGAGCATCTGTGAATGCCTCCGTTTCTCAGTGTGGAGACAATCACAAAGAACGTTACCAGAGAGCAGCAAGGGCTGGCAGCTCTGCAGTCAACCAGCAGCCAGGGCCTGAGGGGAGCAGGTCGCGCTGGGGTGCGGGCCTCGGCAGCCAGGCCCCGGTCCCTCCATTTCTGAGGCAAGCAGGGCTGGCCATGCGCAGGACCACAGGCTCACACCCACAGCCCCAAGTTCAGACCAGCCAGCAAGTCCATGGGACCAGACAGGTCTGGGGCCAAGCGGGGAAGCTGACCCACAAGTCAGGGCAGGTCCTGTGGCTGCTGGGTGGGACCATGGGGACAGGAGAGGGCCACAGCCAAGTCAGGAAGCCAGTCTGCTGGTCAGGGCCTGGATCCACAGGTTTTCTGGGGCACGAGCCCGAGCTTCGGATGGCACAGTTCAGGCAAGGGCTGCTGGGCCTGCGGGCAGGGGCTGGGCAGGGCCCTTAGGGCAATTCATTATTACCCACAGGGCTCTAACAGAATGCTTTAAAAAGGTGCTTCTTTTTTAATTGAAGTATGAGAACTCAGCATATATGCTCATGATATAAGTCAGTTACTTAAAAAAAAAACAAACAAACAAACAAAAAACAAACAAAAGCACACCAAACCCCCAACACAATGGCAAACTAAAAAATTATTAGAAAAAAAGTCTTTCACCTTTAAGACTTCACATTTACTTTCATGGAACTGTACTACACCACCAGAGCTGCATCCATGTGCCCTGGCCGCTGTGGAGTTTCCAAAGGGCTTGTGCTCATGCCTGGAATCCTCTTCTCCTTCTCTGATGTCACATCATAGATGGAGGTGACTACAAACTTCTATACTTACCTTTGACTTCTAGTTTCTTCAGAGAAATCTCCATTCTAGGAGGTCTCTTCTGCTGGCCCTGTCACGATGTCAGGAGATTACTAAACTGAAGGAAGAGTGGCAGTCAGCAAGAGGTGTGTCTCTCTGTCTGATCCTTTGTGACTTTGTGTAAATAACCAGCAGAAGGAACCAGGCCACTGTCAATTGGACTTTGCACTGATACGTCCCTCTTTCCTGGTGCAGCTTTCCTTTTTGGCTACATTAATTGTTAATTAACTAGAGAGAGAGGAATGTTTGAACACATTAAAGAACATTCTGAAATACACTGACAAGTTTCCAGTGTTTCTTTAGAAACAGAAAGTTCACTGAGAATTTATGTTTATTCTGCCTAGTAAAAGGTGAGAGAGAAACAATGAAGTTCAAAGAAAGGTAATAAGGGAGACTAAAGGGTTCACTTAAAGACACAAAGGAATTACTCAGCCCATTTACCTTAAAGCATAGGCAAAGAAGTTAGCTCATGAAAAAGATTTACAAAATAATAACTGGAGGAGAAAAATAATAATAAAACCCCCAACAACAAACCCCACCTTAAGGCCCTTTCTTCTCTTGTTCCCCCTTTTCTCAGTTCAAAAATTCAGAAAATTTAGAGAAGTTTTAAACTCAGACATAATCATCACTTGGTGATCTTTAGTGTTGATGGAAGCCCATGCCCCTCATAGTACACGCCAAAGTTGGAAGATGGGTGTAAGCCTGAATGTGAATTGTGTTCACTGTCTGTGTGTGCCCCACATCACTTCTCTCTTTCCATAAATATATTCAGGGGGAAAAAAAAAATAGCATATTTCTTTAGCAGACCACTGTGCTAGGCACTTAAAATAATTGCAACCAGAAGTTTAAAGTCCTGATATAAACTGTAAAATATACAAGGCACTGCAAAGTAACACTAACCTGCAGTGTGTTAAGACTCAGTGTGGATGTGTGTAACCAGAGAATATATATGGGTATTGTAATTGTAATCTGCACAGCAAAAGCTTGCTATAGACCACATGCTTGTCTCACAGCATACATATGTTCCTTTAAATATGAGTGGATATATGAATGCTAAAGAGTAGAAAGGTCAAGCAAAGAAACTTGACTGAAAGCCATGTACATACCCACAAATGCTTTGCTTGTAGAGTACATTCTTGCCTCATTTCTTGTTTTGCCTTATTGTTTATGGTTTGGTATGTCCAGTAGTTTTTGGATATAACACCTGAACACCTTGGAATGCTGCTATACATTATCTAAAACTCCTGCTGCCATTACAAAAATGTACAGAATGCTTGACCACAATATATCTTTGAGATTAAGTTATACTTTCATTAATAATTTATGTAACAAAGATAAATTATGAAAAAAATTCTTCAGTCTCATCAGTTGGACACCAGATAACAGGATAGGAGAGAATTATGTTGCAGTCTGAATAGTGCCTAATGGCAGGTACAGGCTCTCTTGCTGCTTCTTAGAAGGCAGCTAAACCCAGTCACTAGTGAAGATGGAGTCTCAGACAACACCAAGCTTGCTTTTCACCCAAACACTGTTATTGTCCACATTCTAAAAATGGGTACAGGACTTGCTGATTTTTTTTTTTTTTTTAAGAACCAGGACAGGATTTCCATGATCTTCCATATGTAATTATCTTAAGAAAACTTATAAGGTTTAGTGAATCAAGAACTGTGCTGCCACTCTACAATACTTTTGCATCAGAATTTTGGGTAAAAAAATCCTCATCTAATAATAAAGCTCAATCTATACAGCATATCACTGCTTGAACGGTAAGGAAAAGAAACAGAGAAAAGCAAGTTATTTTTTTGACCTTCAGCTCTATAAGAAAACAAAATGAGTCAGGAAAAGAATAATAATAATAATAAAAAAAAAGTACAAATACCAGCCTCTGTACGTTGTAAAGATTAAACAGAAACAAAACCATCTAGGGAAGCAGCTATCATCAGGAATCTAAGTAACAGCAAAAATTAAATAAATCTCAAGAGACATGAATGAAATCACAATAATTTAATAGAACAAAATTCACACAAGTCCAAACCCCATCTTCTCTAACTACTGTTCAGTTCTTCTTCAGACACAGAAGAAGTAGAAAAAAAAAATCAGTTTGCAAACACCTTAATCTAGGCTGCCTGTATATCATAGGGTTAAGTGATTACAGTGAAAATACATCTGTCCTAAAACAATTCATCACTGAGACAGAAGCTCAGCGAGCTTACATAGTTGCAGAGAAAACTGCAAGATATCAGCATGCTGATTTCAACCACCATTAGGATGATCCCAGTTTTATAGAGTAATCTTAAGTATTAACTGACAGCCTTGGCTTAATCAGCCATAATCTGAGTTCACCTTATGGCATACATACCCTACCTTAGCATCAATCCTTTTTTTATTTCCTACCTTTTATGATGTGGCAGCATGCTATGTTGTCCTCACTCCAAAGTGAAACATTTGATGGAGACACATGTGCTCCTGCCATACAGTAACCATGAGTCAGGTGTTGGTACAGAAGTTGGTATCCCTGACATTAAAAGATCTCCCCCTTTCTTTGCCTCCTCAGAGCACAGAGAGGGCAGCAAGAAAGAGGCAGCTTGATCTCAAAAGATGTCTAAAGAACTGAATAACCACATGTGCTCCACAGATACTTCCCCTAATGATTAATCAGCACATTCACGACTCAGGAGTTGCTAGATCTCCCTTTAACATTTCCTATTTTGCTGCTAAATGAATGTAATTATCTCATTGGATTCACAGTCCTTTGCACCTCTGGAGATGGAGCATACCCATAATATTACATGAGAGTGGAATCAGGCTAGGTATTAAGACAAGAGCAGTGCCAAGGGTAGCTTCAGGGCAGGCTATGCTATGCTGAGAACAGCCTCTTTGCTACCTGTAGGGCTTTTATTAACACTAGCAAGCCTCTGCCTCTAATCTTGGGGGAAGAAAACTGCATTGTTCCTGTAATACAAATTTAGAACTACTGTATGAATCTGCTCAACCTACTTTGTTAGAGGTAACCACTATCCTCTTCTAGTTGGAGACTGCCCCAGAAACTTAATTACTGAAAGAAGAATTTAATTGCATGTTACTTTAGTCTTTGTCATCTCATGTTAGTTCTTTAAAAAATTAATTACAAATATTAATTTTATTGTGAACATCCTTGTTTGTTTTGCTCTAGGACCTAGGAACTTCTTTCTGGTTGTGGAGGGGTTTAATACATGGGATCCTTCTGTAGAAAACAAACAATCTGTGAAAAACAGTATATTAACTCTTAGCTACAACATGTAAGGTGTTCAGCTTCACACAGTGATCCAAAAAATGGCTGCAAAAAATGGTGGTTTTAATGACTGACTAAATAACTCATAACTCAGTAGCTATGCTAAAACTTGGTTTTACTCTGCCACCTGCACTCACCCTCAGGGATCTGAAGATCAAGTCTCCTCAGCAGTTACAAATATACCCTCCTTGAGGCTAGCAGGTGAAATAAAAACTGTTCCCTCCCCCTTTTCCAATTGTTGAAAGAATTACAAGAATTGCACTACTAAAAAATGCAGAAAGGACTAGGTGGACTTTCAAGTATACTGGACTTGAAAGCAGCAAAGAACTTCTTGTAATCTAAAAGGAAGTGTTGATTTTTGTGGGGGTTCTTTGAATCTTCACCTACTCATTTCTGCACCAGCAAGTTGCCCCTTCCCTTGCTTTTAACTATTTTTTTGTCTCTTTGCCCCATGGAAGAGTATGACATTACTCTCTAAAAGATAAGGCATACATTCATGTTTGTGTCAAACAGGTTCACATCAATATTTTTGTATTATTACAAGAAATGGTAACCATTATTGTACAACTAACTTCCAGTGTTTCCAGGGTTCTAGGGTGTTCCTATGTGTTCAAAAATTACATTTACCATTTTATTAAGATAGTGGTATCAATTAACAAGTCACATGTAAAATAATTTATCTATCTAGCTGGTTGTTTACTTTTTTTTATTCTGCAGAATTGGATAGTCTTTGCTCTACATGTACACTAGGACAAATCTATTTGTTTTCTGACCTTGCTTATTTGTTTTATATTCAGTTACATCATGCCTGCAAACCCAAAGCATGGATCATGTGAAGCAGGTAATCACTTGGAACACAATCTACTCTTCCTTAAAGCTGAAAAGCTGATTTTTGGCAGTAAGAGCATGGCTACAGACGAAGTCCAGAAATAAAAAGGATACTTCCTCCAATTCATTGCTATCTGCAATTTCTTAAGCACAACTCTATTTTAGTTGACACAAAGTGGGTGTTTTCTTCCTTCCTAATATGCTTATCTGACTTGCTGTCACATCTGAAGTCTACTGAGACATGTAAATTTTGACTTCTTTTTTCTTTACCCTCCCCTCAAGGAAAGGTCTGGTACATTTTCAGAATTTAATAAACAAATGTTGTTCACAGTAATAGATCACAGCAGTGGAAATACCACAACAAACATTACTGATTTCAGAAGAAAAACTAATGCAATTTACCAGTGCTAGCACTTACATACCTAGCACAGCCTGCCGTCTAAAGTAGGAACAAACTTCTTAAAGATTTCAGTTTGTTTTTTCTCTCCCAGGTTATGAAACAAGAGACTTGGACATAATGAACATTTCATGAGCTCTTCAGTACTCATCTTTGGGTGTTGTATCACAAAAACATGTCACCTTATAGTGAAATTCTGCAATACAGAAAGTAGGTATTTTTCTCCTCTGCAGTTCGCCTTTATAACAATAATAGCAATCTGGAACATAGTGATTGTTGCTTTTCCTTCCTAATGTGCTCACTCTGTTTATTTTCTATCCTGTTGCCTATGGGGAGGAGAGTAATGAAAATCAGTTTTCCCATTTAAACTGATGATATCAGTGAAAACAACCATTTGGTAGATGCAAGAGACAATTACTGATGCTTCCTTTATAAAATATTTAGTGAAACACTGGACGTGACTCTGGAGGAAAACGGCATAGATCCAAGTGATTTCCAAGACTACAAAGTAATAAAAAAAGTCTTGAAACAGTCTTCCTGTTTAATTTCTGGGGGATAACAGGAAAAGGAGTCCTTTTCAGAAAAAGGGTATGCTCTTTTTCAGCTCTAAAAGTAGCCATTTTATATGAGCTTGTTTTGCTCTTACCTTCACATTAGTTAACATTTAATTGAGTGGGACTGAGTGCACCCTCAGCAAGCTCACAGATGACACCGAGCTGTGCGGTGCGGTGCCACGCTGGAGGGAAGGGATGCCATCCCGAGGGACCTGGACAGGCTGGAGAAGGGCACCCATGCAAACTTCATGAAATTCAACAAGGCCAAGTGTAAGGTCCTGCCCATGGGCCGGGGCAATCCCAAGCACAAATCCAGGCTGGGCGAGGAGTGGATGGAGAGCAGCCCTGGGGAGAAGGACTTGGGAGGATTAATGGGTAGAAAACTGACTGTGATCCAGCACCGTGCAATTGCAACCCAGAAAGCCAACTGTGTCCTGGGCTGCATCAGGAGAAGTGTGGCCAGCAGGTCATATATTCAGGTTCCTCAGGTGGTCTTGAACTCTATCTCTTACAGCGGGAGGGACTTTGTTCCCCCCCCCCCGCCTTGAGGTCCATCCACTCGAGAGGTGTAGGAAAAGGGATTGCCAGTGATGACTGAGGCAAAGAAGTTGAGTGCCTCAGCCTTCTCCTCCTCCATTGTTGCCAGTTTGATGGTTGTGTTCACTGGGGGAGTATGCTTTCTTTGACCTTCATTTTCTGGCTGTCTAACTGATAGAAGCCCTTCTTATTATTCCTTGTGTTTCTTGCCAAGTTCAGGTCAAGCTGAGGCTTGGCTTTCCTGACCCCATCCCTACACAACAGGGCAATGTCCCTATACTCTTTGCAGGGTATCTGTCCCTGCTTCCACTGCCTGTGCGTTTCCTTCTTGCCCTTTAGTTTGAGCAGCAGGTCTTGACTCATCCATACTGGTCTCTTGCCTTCCTTTCCTTATTTCTTACACATGGGCACAGAGAGAAAAATTATAAGAAAACCTATCAAAAATGATGGACACTGGTCAAAATTTCCACACCGATCTTTTCCAAGAGAAAGTGCTACTGAAGTTCTGATTGCTAGGGTATCCCTGTCAGATGTGTTCAGCATTTAAAAATTCTAACTCGACCTTGATTCTGTCACGGAAATCAGAAAGAAAATTTCAGATTTTAATACCAGAAGATAGAATTACAAGTCTACACTGATGGGCTGTGTAATGCAGGGCAGATAATTTTATTAGTGGATGAAATATTTTTTCCTCTTGATTTCAGTGGGTGGAGTTGAGAATCCAAGTGTGTAAATAAAGTTTAATTCTAGATGCAAAGAAATTTACCTTGCTATCCAAGTCAACATGTTAGTTTGGCAGTGAGAAAATACATTTCTTAGGAAAACAAGAGGATAGGTTTGTCTCTACTTCTTTGGACTTTCCAAATCCTACTTGAAAGAACTGCAAATTTGGAGGGATTTTTAATTTTTGTTAGAAATTTGGATTGTTGTGTTTATACCATTAAATGTTTCCACACTGTGCCCTATAAAGTCTGTTCAACTGTATTACCATTCATTCACAAATAAAACATGCTTGTTGTCTTTGAGCTAAAATGTTCCTTTTATACCTCTACTATTCTTTTTCAGAATATTTTATTGTTAACAGCATACATACTCTTCACATTTTTAACTTACAACCAAGTGCAATTGCTGTTGAAGTAAACAAACTTTTTTTTACATTAAAGTATTTAATTAGTGAAACAATCATTATCAATGTAACAAACTGAAAAATACAACAACTCGATACAAGACTGAGGTAACAAAATACTTTGCCAAAAACCTAGATTCCAATGCCAGGGTTATTATGGGTGAGACTGTTCACAAGAATTATAGAAAGAATCCTTACACAAATGGCATGCAGTGGACTGCTGAAAAATACAGACAAAAATAGTGCAACAGTTTTCACACAAAACAAACCAAAATGTTGAAATTGGTTTACATTATAATGTGACAAATAAGTTGCAATTTGAAAACTACTTACTTTGCCTCATTTTAGCGCTATTTGGAAAAACATGCATTTTGGCACTGCATTACATCAAAACTGCACATTAATAAATTAATAATATTGCCTACATATACTTTGTATCTTCACAATTCTGAAAATATTAATTCTGAGATAATGTTTATTTTTACACAACTATTGCAGTTATTCTCTTTGGATGAAAACTTGTATGGTTTGTGATATTTTTGTGAAAATGCTGTATTATTCAGTACTGATTTGCAATAGGTTGTATTTCAATAGCAGCTTTCAATTCACATTACAAGTAGCAGATGACAGCAAATGGTACCAAATGACAGTATAAAAACTCAGATCAGCAGTTACAAACTGTTTAATACTTAAAATAGAATTTAAAATTGCTTTATTATAATCTTACACTGCCATCATTCGGAATTTTTTTATATTATGCAGCAATTTTATAATTGTGCTATACTGAAAAGATGTTTACCGGACAATTGTGTAAAACTATTATTTTCTATGTTCACCTTTCTTCTATATAATGCTTTTTACATTCAAATTACAGAGTGTGAGAGAATTCAAGTTACTCTTGACATGTTTCCAAATTCCAAGGTTTTAAGTAGTATTTGAGTTTGAGAATTGAGTAAGATTGATGGGTTTAATTTCTCCACAGATTCATCTTCTGTCAGCGTCAAATGATTTGGTATAAGAATCATTCATAAATATTGCCTTTCATTCAGTCCACACTGTTTTGGGGCTCACCACTGTTTCTGTCAAAGATGCTTCCTTTCTGGTTGGAAATCTTTTTTACAAGTGAAAATGGACCCTTTTGTAACTTCTCCAACAGGCTGTATGGCTTGTAATTTTGAGTAGAAGCATATTTTTGAAGGCTAGAACTTTCTTCTATTTGTACATACAATAACATATATAACACTTTATAGACCCTTAAATTTTAAAAGTCATTGAATTCTGAGTGTGTACAGGCTCATTCTATTGCTACTGTATTGGTCAGCCGCTATTATTTTTCCCCAGGGAGGCTTGTTAAACATATTTGAAAGTTGTTACAACATTGATTAGTTTCTCTCAATTGCAATATGCTGGAAAAAAAATGTCATGAGTCCTCACTGGTGTTCACTTCCAGTACATCATATTAGAAATGAATAGGTAGTTACATGCTTCTAAGGTATCTACACTTCATGCCAATGTGTTTTATTTTAAATTTAGCTTATATCTAAGACAGATCAGGTTATTCCCTTTTAAGGGGAAAGGACTACTAATAAAGTAACTCTAAAACTTGACTCTTGACTTAGTCAGTTCTGATTTGGTTAATGTGTGTCATCATTTTGGTCACCATTCTGCACATGGTTCAAGCCCTATGAATGCTAATAACACACAATACACATGGTCATAGGTGGCACATTCATGAAAATGGCAGTCTACATAACACTTGCATCTTCATGAATAATTTCACTGATAATTAATCACAAAAGTCCACAGGTGCAGAATAATTTAGTTGACATCATATTCTAACATTCTGAAGTAATTTACTGGTGACAGGATTTTACCACATTCAAAAGCTTCTACACTGTCTCTAATGGCATTGGATGCTCTGCCTTCGCAGATACTGATGTTTTTCCTAGTTCAAAGTTGTCTTAATTTAGCAAAAAAGGAGAAAAAAAGGTATAAATATATTTTGCATTACCACTCTTTTCACACAACTCCTGAGCTATTAAAGAAACTTTGTCAACTTTACATACACTTTCACATGTCCCAGGATCTAAATGCAGTTGTTGTCAGGAACTGGTTTTCTCAAAAAGTTCTTATGTATTAGGTTTCATACTCAGGATTGTAACGTGAACACTTAAAATAACACAAAAGTTACAGTTGACCTACATTTAGCAATACAGATTGGGGTTTTGTTGTTGGAGAAGTGTCAAAATAAAAATTTAGAAAAATCATGCAGGTCTACAGAATAAATACTCCTAATGCCAGGGAGCTTGTTCTAATATAGGCTCTGTTCAGTTAAACTCACTTTCATTTTTTTCATGGCTTGTAAGATAGATTGGATTTCAAATTTCTCCTCTATGCAATCTTAGGAAACTCAGAAGAGGTTTTCCAGTGATTGATGAAGTCTGAATACTGATGCCTTATGGCAAAAGAGTTTCAAACAGAAAAAGTGCTGAACTTAGCATGGGAACAGAGAACTCTGACCACATGAGTGCTAGGGCACAGCCGTAGATGCAGAGAGAGTTCTTTCAGAAAAGGCTCAGTTACCTTCTTTTTTTTTTTGTTGTTCTCTGGACACTGGTGTGGAGGCTTCTTTGTACTTTCTCTACTGTCAGACAGTCTTCCCTAGCTTTCATAGCCATGATTTCATAATAGCAGTACCATGTGCCAGCACTATACATCATGAAGGTGCATCATGTACTGGACTTGAGTGGAGCTGAGTCATCCACAGAAAAACAGAACAGAAACAATGATATGGAATCATTCTGAGGAGTCAGGGCCAGGTGATACGTAACACCTGATTACCTGCTTCACTGTACCAAGGGATTTAAGATGAACAACACTCAGACTGAAGAAAAGAGCAAACTTATAAGCAACTATGTCCCTAGTAAGAGAATGAAAAACGACCTTTAGCACAACATAAACAGCCTTAAATCCATTGTCAGGGCATTCCTGAGTAACATAACTGAATTAAAAGAAAACCAACTGTCCTGTGCCAAAATACACTTTTCCCAAATAGCTCAAATGTGAACAGCAGAATTGTCCAGTGATTTGATACAAAATCTGAGGCAGCCACATTGCCGAGTAACTCAGTGCACTTAGTTTATAAAAATGTTGTTCCACAATTTTCTATTCTAATTGACACTTTGCAGCAAGTTAACACTGTCAATCAATCTGTGCATTAGAAAGAATTGAAACCCAACATGGGCCAAATATTCTTCAGTCACACAAAGCAGCTTAACAATAAAAAGAACCATTTAAAAAATAATAGGCAGAAGATATGATGCTCAGTTTGTGGTCAAACATCAGTTCATGGCAGTCTCTGACCACAAAAAGTTGACGGCTTTAGAATCCTGCAGAAGTCAGGATTAACCTTCTCTCCATCTGACTTGCTCACTTTCACCCAGTGCATGAGACTGTATCTGGTCCTAAAGGACAACATTCACTTTCTGCTTCTAAAAGCTGTGTCAGAATCACTTTCAAGTTACACAGGAAAGTGCTGAAATATTTGTGGCTGGCTCATGTCAGGAAAACCATTCTCTTCTTCATCCTCAGAGAACAATAGCCTGTTTTTTCAGTTTGGCACTTGAAGTTGCACCAGGTAGGAGAGCAAATTATTCGAATGACATTAGATTAGCAGGTACCTGGGAAAAGAATGTAAATCATTCAGTAATATAATGCTCCTGAGCCTATTATGGCATTGGGCAACTGCAAGGTTACAAAATAGAGTGGGTTAATCATTTATTATCCAATGTGAAAAGTGTAATCAGTCCCAAACAGGCCCAAAAGAGGGCTAACCCCATAACTGAAAGGAAATATAAAGACTCAAATGATTTTTTTTATTCATGGATCAAATCTAGCCAAAGTATTCTAAGAAGTCATCAGTATGCATGGCAAGAGGATGTGTGTGTGTAAAGAAGATTCTTGAGATAGATCCTCTTTTAGGTCCCATTTGGATCTGCATCCTATTAATACACAAACTTTATAAAATCTTTTAAGGAGGAATATTTTCCTCAAGAGAAAAAAAAGGCTGCTACATAAAAGACAAACAGCGTTTTATAGGACACTCTTTTCAATGTCACTTATAGACCCGGTCCTGGAGTAAATGCTAGCATGTTTGCTTTCTCCGTCCATGAGAAAGCCCCTTCTGAAGTAGAGATGGGATTACCTCACTCGAAGTAGTGAGCGTAGAGGTTATATATTGTTAAGGTAACCAAACCTATAGCTAGACCTGCAGAAATCCTGATTTGGTAGCAATTCTGTAGTTTTAAGTAATTTTTATTCCTCCTATTGAAAAACAGGATCAATGTACAAAAAGAGGAATTAAGTCTGTCCCCACAATACTATGTATACACACAGAATGAAAAGAGGTATCTTTTCTAGTAAGGATTTTCTGGCAAATATTAAAAAGTGGGTAGAAATAAGTTTCACAACCTTACCTGAGGCTTGTTGCTTTTGCATGCATCATCCAAATGCTTATGCCATAATATTGCATGAAACCTTGAACCAGTCTGGAACTTGTAAACATTGCCTACGAAAATAAAAAGATCAAATGCTTTAAATTTGCAGACAGGCATGTATTTTCAAGGGATTCTAATTTCTGTGCAGAAGCCAATGTCCTGATTTAAACTGTTAAATTAATTTGCACCTCAAATGCTCAAACAGGATGTTGCTCAGATAAATAATAGAGACCACGTGAGGCATTGTTATCCAACAATCCTTGGGTGAAGGGACTCACGTGTGGCCTGCAAAGCTAAGAGGAGTTACAAATTACAGCCACAGAAAAGACCACTTAGGTCACGTCTAATTTACTTCTGGCTTTCTTCTCATTAAGACTGTTGTGGTTACTGCCAAACTCCTTACATTTTTGATATCTGTGAACTTAGTTTTCTTCAATGTCCTATTATGAGTTTCCTCAATGTCTCATTATTTTCTGAATTGTTTCTTGCAATCAAATATTTTGAGCATTTTAGTCAACACCCAAGAGATGCATTTCACACAGTAGATGGAAATCCATGTCCAGCACCAAAGTTGAAAGCATGAAAAATGAAGGAAGCCTCAAAAATCTTTATATAACCACTCAAAGTGCAAAATAACTCCAGGAGGTTTCTGACCTTCTGAAATTTCTTAAGTTTAATCAAGGTGGAATAGTTATGACACTTCAAAATTAATTATAAAGAAGTAATTAAAAATTAAAATAATTTTTGGTAAATGGTTTGATGTTTGAAGAATTTTCATATTTTAATTGGCCTCAGTGTAAGTCAAGATTTGATATTGTCCAATTTTAAGAAAATTATTCTGAAACTTGGAGATCAGGGTATGCGGGCACATGGACATGCAACAACCTCATACTGGTTGGAAAGTTTCTGCAAAACAGTAATTGTCAAGATACAGCAATACCTCTGTAGGCACTATAAAAGCACCACAGCATATTGTAGAAATATGTTAAATTCCATTTGTACCCTCCCTTGAAAACTGTGTATTGAAAAATCTCCCTCTTCAGTCTTTTAAATGAGTGCCACTGCAAGTTCTGTAATCTACAATCTCATTAATAGAGACTAATTTACTTCATATCACAGAAATATAATGCAGATGATGTCCATCCTGTAACATCTACCTTTGTCAGGGTTATTTAGCTGGAAAATATCAGGATGCTCAGGGTCGTCGGGCAGTGCCACCATCCAGCCCACAATGGAGACTTTTTTACCAGGTGTAGATTTATACTGGAAGAGACAGACAAATCAGACACAGCTGAGACTGTAGTAGGGATTAACTTTTGACTGTAGAAGTTGTGCGGACACATGGCTTAGCCTGGAACAGCAAGTACACTTCAAACACCCTTCCAGATCTGCTTATAAATATGTAATTTTTGTTTTTAGGATAAATTTAAAGCTTACATGTTTTCTTTCAGTGCCTCTTAGAGATTTTGCTCCAAAGTACAGAAGAGTTGATCCTGAAAGCATAACCCAGTATCTAGTCCATGAGGAAAGCTGAATCAGAAGGGAAAACAATTAGGAAAAACTCTGCATTTTCTCCAACATTTCAAAAATCTACTCACAAGCAAGTCCAAGTGCTACCAAAGTTAATTTCAGAAGCAAGGGATACAAGATTAGATAAAGGGCGTCTCCTGGTATAAATCAGACCAGCTGCCTAAATTTGGATGGATGGAGGTAAATACAATCTATCTTACTTGGGTAGCTCATAAAAATATCAGGAATGATTTCTTCACAGTGAAAGTATGTTGCGTTCTACTGGACATATATTTGACTTCTGCATTTGATCAATAAAATGTATTGAGATGACATCTCTGCCATTTTTCATATCTTTTAGCAATGAACAGTAGGGTTGCACATAAAAAATATCAATGAACTCTACAGAAAACAAAAAATCACCAAATGCATAGGACCAGAACCATGTGAAACCTGTGAATTTAGGCTAAGTATGCATTACCATGTCTTTGGTGCTATGGGTGGATGCCTTGCAGCCTTCCCATTTCACCATGACACTAAATTTCTGCCCTCATAGAAATGCATGCTGATTTATAGACCTGCTTTACTCTTGCTCTGCTGTCTCAACCTAGAGACATCACTCACAAATGCAGGGAGAAGCAAAACTGCTGCAGACCAAATGAGATACAAAGGTTATAACCTTGTTATAACCCAGTTAAAACTTTGAAAATTATTTTACAATTGATAATAGCAAGGAAAAATGTTTTCTGTGGTATCAAGCTGCAAATTTAATCTAATCCTAGAAATTAAAACAGCCACTACTGGATTAGAATCACAGGGAGAATTAGAATCACTTACAGTAGGCTTCTTGCCTTCTTTGAGCAATGTTTTTCTTCTTAATGGCCCTTCCATGGTAATAACTCCTGTGGAACTACCTAATGTGCAGCTGCAGGCCCCTGTTGGGCTGGAGAGACAAAACATTGCCATACGTATTTGAGCAGACAAGTAAGGACAAGAAGCAAGCAATATAATTTAGAGCTAAATAAATTTTTCCTGCATTGCCTTACTTATATTGTGTCATCTGACACTTGACTCTATAATATGTATTTTCCAGATCTAGGTATCAAATAGGAATCAGGATCTTTGAAAAATAACAAATCAACAAAAGGTTCTATTCTGGGGGCTTAGACATAAAAAAAATAAAACAAAACAATAAATATTGAGGCCCAAAATCAAAGGGAAAACAGGCAATTTTCTATTTTATTCTGGTAAATTACAGAAATTATCTGGATTTCTGGAAATTTATGGCTTAAAATTTTGGCAATAAGACCTCCCACAAATGTAATTTAATCTTAAAATAAACTTTAGCTATCAAAAAGGAATATAGGAAATTACCTTGGCTAATTAGAAAAAGGTTGGGGAAATTATATAACAATGCCAAATAATTTATTGTACAGTGATTAAAATATTTTTTCCTTTCCCAGGATGAACATAGAGCTTCTCCTCATACAACAGTGAAAAAGTGCTACAACTGAAAGAACCCAAGTACAGGCTACGTTTGAAATGTAAATAGCTGTTAAGAACATAACAACCAGACTGACTGTTAGGTGATGATCTGTTGGACTTATCTGCTGCTAACCTCTGTTCACTGTTATGTGATCACAGCCCTTATATTCTCATAAATATAAGGGCCAACTAAAGTTAAGTTTACCAGGGCCAACTAAATCACATCTAATAATGAATACAAGGAAAAGCACGTGATGACCTACCACTCAGTTGTTAAAGGATTTAACATTTAACATTCACCATTCTATGAACAAGTATGAGGGTGTCATCTAAACACACACTAGTGAAAGTGATATACAAAGCAATACCACCTATGCAAGAACAGAACTTCAATTCAATTAAATGGAATTGCCTCGTCTGTGCTAATGTGTATTCTTGACAAATCTAGTTTTCTGATAGAAGCAGTAGAAAATTCCAGAAAAGGAAGAATGAATGCAAGCATTAGAATTACTTGACCATAGATAAATGTAAGAAATGTATTTTGGAGTATAATTATTCTTGTGGATTTAATAGGCTTTTCACATTTTTATCTTCTTCTATTTTGTATTCCTAGATTGTAAACATTTTTGAAACAGATCTACCATGGAAAATGTTAAGAGAATCTTTTCCAGAATCAGGTATAATAGCTGAAATACTGTTCCTTTACTTATTTATAATGCATGTGTTTTCATTCCTGTCTAACTACTTCTAACTTGTGCGGCTATCAGATGTTATTAGCTCAAGTAAAATGGCTGTACCTTCATTTACACATTATCCCCACATTTATACAATGGCCAAATCAAACCAATTTATACAAAATAAAAACCGACTGGATTTAAACTCCAACTGAATCTCAGTATTTGCAGAATACTGTTTCAGGGCCCTATATTCTTTGGTTCATCTACGCTTCTTCACTTCCCACTACCACAGAATTTATCAAGTCCAGGTCAGGTATGGATGCAATGAATGATTTTTATCCCTCTAACTATATACACTTTTCCATGTCACCTCTCTTTGGCCTGTAAATGGATTACCTGTTTCTGAAAAGTCCATTTCTTACTGACTAGCAACATTAGGAGTGCCTGCTACATATGGCATTGCAGATGTTCCCTCTCTTACTTGGAGTCCAAGGTAGCACCTCTTTACTATACAAAATCAACACATCATACTATAGCTCTCTGACACAAACAGATGTTATGGATAGCTGTCCTGCAAATCAGGAAATAAGTTGCGAGAAAGGGTCAAGAAGTTATCTTTCTAGCATCATTCTTTGTCACAGAAGGCAAAGACGGCCTTCATGACAAACCTGCTTCTGTAATGTCATAAAACCCAAAGTAAACACTAGTTTTCCCCCGTATGGAAACTGGATATAATTAGTTAAATCAACAGCTAAACTGAATTTCACCCGGACGGGCCATACCCCTGCTTTAGCATTAATAGGAATTTTTACAAGCAGGAGGGGAAGACTCCCATGAGTTGATATGGTCATACAAGGATACTTTTGGACACAAAATACATTACGCTAGGGAAGTGTAGACAACAAAATGAAAGTTTAGCACCATGCACTGAACAAGGTAGACCCTGAACTGTACCTGTAGACACAGCTTTGACTCCTAGGAGAATTCCGGATCGGTACCCTCCAGTTAGGCCCCAGCGTGGCATATAAACGACCCCTGTTTGTGAATTCAAATATCTGATGAAGGACATTCTCGTCTGAGATTTCAACAGTTAGGGTTTGGTAAACATGACAGAGAGAGTTCTCAATCTTTTCAGGCCCATGGGAAGAAAACCACAATAACTTTACAGTGCTTTATTTCAAAAAGTTTGTCATTTTTTCCTAATCAATAATTTGATAAAAATAACTACTGATTTAGGGCTTACGCATGTTAGGGATCATTCATAAATTTCTTAGCTGTGGAGTGCTCAGTGAGTGTACATGAAGACTAACTCACCTTTCAAGCCCTGATGGCAGCTCCTCACTAAATTCCGAGCTTTCACTGCTATCTAGAAAAGAGTAGTACAGAGAAGGAGTAAGAAAACCACCCAAGGGAAAATACAAAGCCAATGTATGTGGATCGCCAGAATAATCTTTATATAGTACCATGGAAATTGCTTGCTCAAATCATGTTTCAAAGTTGAAGTCTTTAGAGTTCATGGCAAAATCTAAAATTAGAAGAGGCTTACATAAGCCCTCTCCTTTATAATATCTCATTGATGAAAGAAGTCATTGTTCCTGCTGTGTTTAAATACCAGATATCTACATATTACTTTAACTTTCATTAAGCTGCTTTTCCTTCAAAAGCTGAGCACTTCAGGAATGCAAAATCCAGTTACTTTGTAAGACAATATTTCTACCACAACATCTTCTATTAAAGTTATCAGACAGGATATCATTATTTTCAACAAGCAAGCACACCTGTAAGAGGATACACCAGCTGTATGCTGCTGCTAGGAGCCATAACAAATCAATATGACTAATTTGTTCTTCTTTCCCTGGCACAGCGATTTAGCTCAGTTTTCATTTGCCTAGGACTGATCTTCTAATGCTCAGCATAACGCAGTGAAGTGTGCCTGTATTTTCCAAAGTTCAGAGATCATCTTGGTGTCAAACTGTTCTCCGTCAACTAACCTGCTATCCTTCACAGCCTATTTCCAATTCTAGAAATAGCTTGAGTCACTTAAAAGGCGATTTTCTCTTGCTTTGAACAGATTCTTAACTGCTTTGGTTTTATTGTAATAATTTTTTAATTAATTATAATACCATAATGTAATTGTCATCATCCTTTTGCAGAAGTTTATGTTTTTTAGAAGTCTCAAAGAATACAGCTAAACTATTCTCCCACCTTCTAAAACACATCATTAAAGTTTGCTTTATGAAAAGGTAGCTTTCAAAATACCCACTTTTCAGTAGCACTTCCCCCCCCCCCCCAGCTGCGGGCGCAAGCTGACAAACAGTTTGTGTCACATACAGAGCAAATACAAAGACAATCTTCCTTCACGCCACCTCCACCAACGCCATCAGTGACTGAGTAAAGCGGAGATAAAGCTGGCGAGGTGGCGGGGTACCAGCCCCGACCCTTCTGCTAGGCAGGGGGTGCGCCTGCGCACAGGCGGAGCTAACGCTCTTGCCAACTCCCTACGGGTGGGGAAGGGCGCTGACGGCGCGGGGAGCGGCGGCAGCCGGGGGGGGTCAGCGGGGGTCGGCAGCAGAGGGGGGTGGTCAGCGGAGGGGTCGGCAGCGGGGGGGGGTCAGCGGGGGTCGGCAGCAGAGGGGGGGGGTCAGCGGAGGGGTCGGGAGCGGGGGGGGGGGTCAGCGGGGGTCGGCAGGGGTCGGGAGCGGGGGGGGGGTCAGCGGAGGGGTCGGGAGCGGGAGGGGGGGTCAGCGGGGGTCGGCAGGGGTCGGGAGCGGGGGGGGGGTCAGCGGAGGGGTCGGGAGCGGGAGGGGGGGTCAGCGGAGGGGTCGGGAGCGGGGGGGGGGGGGGTCAGCGGAGGGGTCGGGAGCGGGGGTGGGGGGTCAGCGGAGGGGTCGGGAGCGGGGGGGGGGTGTCAGCGGAGGGGTCGGGAGCGGGGGGGGGTCAGCGGAGGGGTCGGGAGCGGGGGGCGCGGCGCTCGCGCACAGCACCTATGGAGAGGCCGTTGGCGAGGCGCGCGCTGGGCGCGGGGCCGCGCGCCGGGCTGTGCGACTCCAGGACGCTGTCGTCCAGCAGGTGGCGCGGCTTCTCCGTCGGGAAGGTGGCGCTCCTGCTCTCCGCCACGCTGAACTGACACATCATGCTGGAAAATCGGAGAAAAACGCAAACCCCGCTTATGTCCTCGCACAGCAACCCCTGGCTCCTGCCGGGCCTACTCAGACTTCGCCGTATCAGCAGGTTATCAAGGAGCAGGCACTTGAACGAGACTGCTCACACTTTCCCTCTGCTGCACATACGCTCCCTGACTACCCAGACAAGTTCCAGTTTTAGTGGTGGTCTTTGTAAGTAACAATTATTAAATTTCTGACGATGAGAAGTTCTTTGACTCCTCTCCATACAAAACCTGATCACCCTGTCTGAAGGCAAAGGTAGAAAAACAAAAAAAAACCAGACCCCAGCTAAGCCAATGCTTAGTGGTCCTTCACTAAACTGAACCAACACATCAACACTCCATGATCCTGGACAAGTCACATGAACTTCCTTTTCCCCGAACCCATTAATTGTGAAGTCTGGTAGATGCTGAAATCTAAACTGGGAGCAGGTGCTCCTGCTTAGCTGTATAAATGATAGAAGTATTTCTAATCCATATTACCCATATAAAACAGTGCAAAAGGTCACAACTTCCCTGAATGGTAAGGTGTGCCAGGCAGCTAGGAAGCTTCCTTAGTTGTATTAGCAAAATGTTTAAAAAACAAAAACAAATAAATCAGTTATGCACACCAGGAACCCACAGACCAAAATGGACACACAGCTTTCAAGTACTGCCAAGGTCTGGTCCTAGCAGAGAACAGTCAGCAAAAATAACGAAGTGTCAAGAGAAAGCCCACAGAATAGACAATAAAGCCTGAAGCCCTCTTGCAATACAAGAAATAGGAAGGACAAATACCAGAGCATTCTCAACTACCAGAGTGTTCTGCTGCTATCTTAAACCTTTGTGATGCATGAAATTGCCTGAGCATGAGACAGCCTGGAGTACTCACTTGTTTCCCAGGCTGTGACTCTTCCTATGCCTTGGTACAGGAGGTGTAGGTAGACTCGCTGCTACTGAGGCATCAGGACATGTAGGTCTCCTGCTGAATTTCATAATTGCTGACACATCAGATGGACCTAAAATACAGAAGTCATTTAACACTGAACTGATGCAAACCTCAGAAATTTCATGGGCTGGTGTGTTAAGCCACTGATTAAAATTAATTGTTACAGATAACCAAAGGCGCCACTTCTGAAGAACTGTTTCTTGAGCATTAGGGTTAGACCATCCATTCACGTTATGAATCCATCTCTATATTCTTGAACTGTCTGGAAGTAATTTTTAAAACAGCTTTGCACATACTTTTAACAATGAACTCCTACAAAAAGTCTTGGCACCCTTACAATAGCTGGATGTGCCAGAGTGTAATACGCGGAGCCATAAAGTCAGTGTGTACCTCGGGTGTGAGCAGGAATGCTCACACATGTTTTGCATTTTGTTCACAACTCCATGTTGTGAATAAACTGTAAACAATCTGCTCATACTGACTCAGAACTTAAGCATGTAAGAGAAAGCAGGGGCTTTTCATCCATCTAATGGCCAGACAGATGCATTACTTCTCAATCATCTATGAGCTCTAGAGATGGCTCACTGCAACTATTCTTCCTCTCGTTTTACAGCTTTTATGAGGCCTCATGGAAAACATGGACAAGCTGTTCTAGTTCCAGTTCCTTGATGCTGTTCGCAAGAGGCTGGCAGTGAACTTTGCAATACAGTGGTGAACAACGTGGCCTATCATCATCCTCAGTGAATCCAATGCTATTCTTGGCTTCAGAATAAACAGTTGAGATTTCACTTTTAAACATTCAGTTGTGGCATTGCTGCCTGTGATGGAAGTGGGAATAGTGGTCATGAAAGTGACTGTCTGCCCCGTATCTATGTCCAGACTTGGTACAGCTCAGGTAGCAGTGAAACACACTTCCCCTATAGTACAGGAACCACTTCTTGGAGGTGCCAGCTTAGCTTAGTCAGCTTCTGGCCTCTATCCTAAACCCACCTGTTAAGAGGTCGACAGAGACAGAAAGTTTGTGATGTGAAAAACCACATACAACTATCATCATAATCCTTAAAAAGGTGTCCGGCCTCAAATTAGTGATAGACATAGAAAAAAACCCCAGACAAAACCCCAACGTTCCAGGGTAGAGTTTGACAACAGGATGTGAAGGTACACTCATAACAAATGATTCTTAGAGTGTGGTTTGTCACTGTAACAGGTTTCCCGGGCAAACGGTCAAGGCACCAAGCCTGCCAGAGTACAAGCAGTGTCTGGACAACGCTCTCAGTAATATAATTTAGTTTCAGGCAGTCCTGCAAGGAGCCAGGAGTTGGACTCAATGATGCTTATGGGTTCCTTCCAATTTAAGATACTCTATGATTCTATCTGTTATATAGGCTACTCCATCTCTCCCCACGCACAGAAGTTATTCATCAATTTCTTCTGCCTTGAACCGAGGATTCATGAGACACAAGTAGAAACAGGAAAACCAGTAATGAATTTGTCCTAGTAAGAGGCAAAAAATAATACAAATAGATGCAAGATGCTTTACTGTCCATACCCACTCTGCAATATAGACTTATATCAAGTTGTATGAAATACAGGAATTAATTCCGAATTACTTGGATTCTTATTTCCCCATAGCCCAGACTCAGGAATTTCACTATGAGCTGGATCGTTACGATGAAGAATTTTAAAAGTTTTTCCATAGCAGTAAGGGGAAGACTCTCATCCACACAGTGTTATGCACATTTGAGCAAACTGTTCTCTATGCTGTTTAATTAACAATGAAAGGAGTCTGAAGACAAGCAGAAAGAGGAAACTGCTTCTAGCAAGAGAGGAAACGAATTCATTAGAGGAACCTTCAGTAATATCATTCATCAGATCATCAATTTAATGGGAGAACAAAGAGAAAAGTCTGCAATCCTGTTTTCTACCTTATCACTATAATAGGACAGCATTTTTGCCTGCCTATCTTTGCTACCATCACACAATTGAGAATTTGTGAAACATGACACCACTAGCATGAGTCACTGGCATACGTGGCTTCAGAGATGGTTTTATACTTAAAGGCCACAATGCAGTTTTAAAAAAAGCCACATTTTTAATCATTACTTGATCCATGGATTCAATCAGAACCATTCGCCTGGGATGCTGGAAGAGGGCTGAGTACAATGTTCTGCTGCATTTGCAATTAAAATTTTGTTGCATTTGGGCTGTAAGACGACATTGGAAGCTTCTTCCCTGAAGACAATAGGGTTCATCTTCCTCTTCTGACATAGAGGATAAGCACATGTTAGCATATAAAAAGTATGAATCTGAGCACAATCAAATGGTGACTTGTTTAGTGTAAAAACTGCTTGGATTCCTATTTCACCATTAGGTCTGAAAATCTTGTCTGTTGCATTACGAACAAGAACATATAGTACACTAAAGTATTTTACCACTATTTTTCATTATTAATTCTTAAAATTTATGCAGAGACAAACTAAATGCATTCATAAGTTTCAGAAATGATTACAAGTTCTTTTATTTTAAAATCTTCAGCCCTTCTGATGAACTAGGTTCACAAAAAGGAGTTCTCTCTACATGCTTTGTTTGCAGTGCTTTTCCATCAGGTATTTTTCAACTTGTGAATAGTAAAATAGTTAGGACTACTGAGGTGTTTACTACCTGCTCAAAAGCTTAAAATACATTTGATCTGAGACCCAGTATGAAGTTAGTGGCAGCTGAAAGAGATTTTTCTGAAAATTATGAGCGTGTATCAGCAAGAGTTTAGTCTGAAACTCGGCATAAACTTCAGCATTAGTATGGCCACTCTGAGGTCACCATCACACCTTGCAATGCATTAACTCACTACTTGTCCCTTAATCTGGCTGCAGGGTTGATTCAGTTTTCTATTGCTTCCTGTTGTGTCATTCAGTTCTTTCTCTCTGGTGCCAGTTCTAAATCCTGATTTACATTAAGTTATTTTAAGTGGATTACATTATAGTTCACTGAGAGCTACTGAAGCATTATGTTTAACAAACTGTTGAAACTACAGCTTGTGAAAGAGTAGCAATCTCAAGACACAGCCCTAAATGAGTATGGTGCAGTGCCTTTTCACACAGACACTATTACCTATGTCAAAATAACTATTACATTTGCTAATACATAAGAGTTTAAAGATTTAAGTTTCTCACCTCAGAGGAACACAGAGCTGAAAGCAGTAAGACTGTTCAACTAAACTGATTCTAAGACAATGTTCCAAAACTACACCAAAACTACACCAAAACTACATTTTGGTCTGCACCAAAACTACATTATCTAGAGAAAGAACCGTAAAATAACAAGTCTTGTGCTGACACAATCGAGCCATTACAAAATCGAAGTCAGCTGGATTTGACTCCAGGTATTTTAAAGTCTTTATAGGTTCAAATGTTACTGCTATCAAAACCTACAAAAACTAAGACAGGTTGTCTACCAACAAAAATACTTTGAGAGTTTTCATTCTACACTCTCTTCTTTTGAAAATTAGACTCCCATTTAGGAAGCATGGAGTGAAATTTGCACTAATATGAATACAACACAATAATATTTAAATATTGGTCATTATAAAGTGACTTTAGGAAGAGCTTTTATTACTTGGACAGCTTCAGAACTGAAAAAGTTTGTTACAAAAAACCCCTCTGAAACAAATGCTGTAATATGTCTAAAAGGACTGCATATCTCAAATTGAAAATAAGATTACAGAATCAGACTTCAGTTCAGGTAAAATACTGCCTGGCTAATGTGAGATGTGTCAAGGGTGACAGCATTTGTGGAAATCAGTATAGGAATATTACAACTTAAGCCAACAGTCCCAGCCTGGCTTCCTTGCTATTACACATAGCAATCACAATTGCTTTCATCAGTCCTGTGAAAGGAGGTAATAGGCTTATTCGCATTCATAGTTGGGTGTCTTTAGCGAAGATCCTGATGACAGAAAACAGAATGCTTTGTGCGATAAGAAGACAGAAATATCAGCTGTGTTGTTATTACTCTTATCTGGAGTGGCCATTTTCTGTGTAGTTCTGCATCTTCCACATCTCTAAGGCAAGAGAAAGAAATATATACAGTTTGGCTCTGTTAACCCTGTGCTAAGGTAGAAAGAATCTGAGCTTAAAAACCTCTACAAAGTCTTTCTATCTGCTCTGCTGCCAAATTTCTGTGAAGAACTGTGAAGTTCACAGTTCTTGTTAGACAGGACCTGTGTTGCAGGGTACACTCAGTTCAGCAAGAAGTCTCGGGTGCAGAGGGTGTCAACATGAGTTAAGGGACACGGGAGATGACCTAATTTCTGTAAAGGGGTAAGAGATAAGAGAGCCTGTACCAAGAAGGATGCCAAAGAGGGTAAGTGGTGAGATACTGATGAAAACTGCACAGACCAAGGGATGTTTATGGACATACCAGACTGCTGAGCAATTAGCTGGGGAAGATATGCCTGATACTGCTGATAACAAAATCCCAATATTTAAATTCATTTGAGATTGAGTTATTTTGCCCCTTTTTTTCCAATAAGTGAAGTCATCTGCTACTGCTAACTCTTCTCTTTACTCTCCTGGCTCCACTCCTAGTGCATACTGTTACCATGATGGCTATTCTGTTATTTTGCCTTTCATGGAGACAAAGCACTCTTAGTAGGATTTTCCAAGTCAGTTGGCATGAACTAGGGTTAGTTTGGTTTTCATTATTTCTCAGCATCATTTTCAAGACTATGCTGACATGCACAAAAATAATATATAAAAATATTAAAACATTATTAAAAATTTGTTTGTGTTAGGGAACGTGAGACAACTTCATCAGAGTGAGCTGAGTGCTGTTCAGAGATCTGTGGCAAGAACATTTGGAAAAGTTTACACATATCCCAAAGGATCTCACTGTTTTTTCCTTTGCATAATTTTTCCATGAATAATCCTTCAAATGTTATAAATGAATGTTACTTTTGCAATCCTTCAGTAGAACATGTGAACGTTTACAGTCTCCAGAGTTTTTAAAAAAAGCAACAGGGTGAAGGAGTTACAGTTCACAATTTTTCCCTATTAAAAATCTATCAATAAACCAATACTGGGCATCCAAACAGAAAACTGAAAACGATTTGCATATTATATAATGAAAAACTGAGTGATTTTTCAGGAAGGCAAAACAGTCTCAACTATTTACTATTTTTTGGTGAGCAGCTAAGAAGTAAAACTGATACTTACCAGCTCTGTTTCTGAAACTTAATAAAGACATTCCAAGCCACAGAGTCTCTAGTTAAATCTTCGCTGTAAATTTTTACTGTTTTGTTGCCATTGTAACCAAAGTCAGTGGGTGATAATTAAAACTTTCAAGTAGAAAGACTTACTTGCAAAACACGCAATAAGGAACTTAAGAATAATTTTGTTCACAGAATCTAGAATGATGGCTATTGTAAAAGCACAGTTGTAAATTTCAGAATTTTGCTTTACAATTCAACTAAAGCCTTTTAATGCATACAACATGCAAGAGACATGTATGTTATGTCTGTTTCTCAGACAAGTGCAAACTAAGAACAAACATCAGAATCTTCGACTACACCTCTCTATGCTCTTCCAAGCCCCACAAAAACCCCAGCTCCGCCCCCCCCCAAAAAAAAGTGTGTTTTGGTCAGAAAAGTAAGTGTGCCTGCTCTCTTTGGAAACAGTCAGCAAAGGCCTGTTGCTGCAGAGGTCAGGAAGATGATTTTGATTATTGAATGAAAGTATTATTTTCTTCAAAAGTACTATGAACTATTTCTAATACCATGCTCTGGGAGGAAACAGAACATAAATCGGATTTTGTATTTCTGCTGCATGATCCCTGTTGCTGTAATTAGTGTCCTATTCTAATCTCCACCTCCACTCTATATAACAGCAAAAAAACAGATACATTTATAAAAAGAGATTTGGAAACTTTACTCTGCAGTGCTTTTTTTTTTTTTTCACCCTAAGGACAATAATTGATATAGACTATTAGTCTGTCTACTTTGGCAATAAAGAATTTCTAATTCTAGAGATATCATTGGAAGAAAAAGATTAATTCATTGTTTTATTCCAGACTTCATATTTTTAATCTTTCACAAATGTTCATTCTCTTTTAATTTTTCGCATTTAAGAAGAATATGCCAAGTCTAGGGAAACATTCAGTAGAACTCATGATTAAGATTGCTGCAAATAAACTGTCTGGCTTTGCTGCACTGTCCTTTCCTTCTCTAAGTGTTTTTCTTTCACTGACTGTCCAGATGAACCACAGTCTTCTTGAGTGCCTTCTAATTCTAATATGTGTAAAGAACATCCTGCTGTTTACATTTTCCTTCAGATCATTCCGAGTTTCTTTAATTTCTATCTTCCACTTATCCAGCTAGAGATTGGGTTTTTTTTCTTGATTCCCTTCTACTTCTCAATGATCCTTCTGTTATTACAGCCTTCAGTGGATTATCAGGTGAAATGTGCAGGTTTGCTTTCCTAAATAATCAGAAGGTATCTTAAAGTCATCTAATAACAAACTTTTTCATTTAGTAATCAAAAAAGTTATGATATGGACATTTCCTTCCTCCCTCAAACTCAACTGATTCGCTTTGTGCAAGTAATCTCACATCCCAATTTTCTTAAACAAGCAAAGAAAAAATAACAGACTGAGTGAGCAAGACATGGACTATGGGGTATTCTTTTGCTTCACTTCCAGATTCTATTTTTTAGAACCTATTTTATCTTTACAGAACTCCAGAATACACTTATTATGCAATTTATTAGAAGATGCTTCTTCATACCCCTTATTGTCCCATATATATCTCTTCAAATCTGTAACAAGAATAGTTTGGCCCAGGTTTTTTTTGGTTTTACAAATGTTACCACCTATCAGTGCCAAGAACGCTTGGAATAGATAACAGTGTGGTTCTCCTTTGATATAGTCCTTGCTTTACATTCAAATTTGCATTAACAAAATCCACTAATCCAAAATTAATTGCAGCACGGTAATAAACACTGACATGTATGTCCATCTTTTGTAATGTCTATCAGTAACAACAATTATGAAGAAGAGATCTTTCAATCACATGAGCATATTAACTTATACTGTTTCTTCCCATAATTTAACGGTGAATCATGCTGGGTTGTTATCTCAGGATACTAGTGTCCCTTAATGGACAAGTACAGTTTAATCAGGTACATCTCTGTTCACCCTGTCTCACTTGCTCTTATGAAAAACCAGTGTGCACGTGTGAGGAAGTAGTTTAATCTTTTTGACCCATTCAATCCTGGCTTACCTTTTTTGCTGTAATTGCCAGAAAGGGACCAATTAAGTGATTTGAACACAGAGGGGGAGTTTGTTGATGTTAATATATGAAGTGTCAAAACGTACAAAATGGGCCCTAGAGGAGTTTGTCCAGTAGTACTCAATTTAGTGTCTCCAAGAGTAGGACTGTAGAAATATGTTAATAATGTAGTGAAAGATATAATTACAGTACAGGCAAGATCACAAGTTTAATATAGTTAGCAAGGACAACAGCAAGAGCAAACCAGATGAGTGCACCATAAACCTGGGGCACTTTTGTCGGTGCCACTCAATCAAGATCAGGTACAGCTAAGCATATTTCTAACATATTTCTCACTGCACAGTAAGCACACTTGCATGTATTTCTTTCACACGCTTCCTGAATAGAAGCGATACTTTCAATCTCAGGTGTTACTTTTATGGAATATTTAATTGTCAGCATTTGTGTTGCTTATACTGCATCAGTGGAATGTGCAAAACCCTGACTTACACTCCAGCAAAAATGTTGAATTTCTTGCAGCTGACTCTGCAGGGTAGTGCATGATCTTGGATGACATCTATATTGGCAGTGAAGACATACCCATTGTAAGAGCATAGCGGTAGGGAAACTCTAAAGTTTGGGTTCAACAAAATACATTAACCAGTCCATCAAAAAAATAACTTTTTGCAGAGATTATTTCAAGTGACTGCTCTGGAGAAAGAGACACACACACACAAAAAAAAAAAAAAAAGAGCAGAAAAGCCCCTTGTCTTCTGGCTGTTCTGTATGTTCTAACATTCCTAGGGAGTAATAGCTTGGTAGTTAAAATAAGCATCAGTAAACTAGGACATTAGACTCGTTTGGTAAGGAAGTAAAAGTTGTAGAAAGTGATAAAGTTAAAAACTGAGCATGATCATTCTCTCCCTGATAATTTTGTATTTGCTTTGACACAATATTCTTCTGCAATTTTTGTAAAGCTTTGGTCTGTTAATTAAAAAAACACAGCACACTAATTCTGCTGGGATTTAGTGGTTGACAACAACATGTGAATCCCACACATCTGTCTGGTATTAGTTTCTTTCAAAAATATTGAAAGGAGTTCTAAAAATTTGTAGAGAAACTATCACAGAGGAAGAGATTGGCAATGTGTGTAAGTTTGAAACTAAAGATCAAAGTTTTCTAGATGGTCTGTAAACTTTTGTGAAGAAAACTTAGTTCTTCCATTTCTACCTTAAGTACAGTGTAAGAAAAGCAGACACTATGCACATGAAGCAATAACCAACCACTTGCACGAGGATTAGACAATCCTCATTTCCACAGAATGATTGGCTGCTAAAGCACTTAGCACAAACTATTTATTAGTTGCCAAAGCAACCAGTAAAACAAATGGCAAAACTAAATATCAAACTCAGTGTTTACATGGAAAATGACAGTGTGGGGTTTTTTATTCTAAAATGCTGGGACTGTTGTACAGACGTCACTAGTGTGGTATACTTACATTCAGAGGGTTACAAGTGTGCAAACATTCCAGTCTGTCTTCCTTTTGTTTCTACATTTTCAATTCCTACATATCATGTACTTTACACCTGATAAATCTACTGCTTATAATTAAAATAAATAATAAAGTTATTTAGCAGCTCACACAGCTGAATAGACTCAGCACAGCGGGCTGAATTTTACACCAATAACAGAAAAGAGAATACACCTGTTTCAGATTAATTACCCCAGATTCCTGGTAGGGTGGTAACTAAAACCTCTGGTCTACTTATTCTTCTCTGAAGAATTATACCAAGACCTACTTGGAAAAAAAAAAAAAAGGGCGGGGTGTGTGTGGAAAGGAGGGGGTTGTGAGAGTCCATCCATGATTACTGCATAATGAAAACCCCAAAATAAGAGCTGCCCACAGCTGAGTCCTGGCTGTTGCTAAAAAGGACTTCTAAATGCTAACTTTAATGAAGCAGTTTATTAAAAATCATGGAATCACTAGGACCAGTTTTTGAGTCACTTAGTATTAGACACTATTTCTGGATATGGTAAGTATTGTAACATTATTTTATCTTTTTTATATTGCTTTCCAAGACAGGACAAACATGGTATATTTCAGAGAATGAGTAACCATTTTCTATTTTCTGATTAGCACTGTACCCTGAACTTTTCTAATAACATTGAGATGATAAAGAACAAACATAAAGTTTTCTACACTGAGCTGCATTTGGTGTGCAAATTCTAAGGACCTTTAGTTGCTTAGAAGACTGACTTATTTACCATATATTACATTAAATCTTTTCTTTTGTTCTGGGAAAATATATTGAGTTATAACTTCCAAAACAATCTGTCTAATAGCTGTACCATAAATGCTGGGCACCTTCTAGCCAACACTGCAGCAACACAGATGTCTTTTACAGCTAATTTAACTGGAAACTGTGAACAGTTAGCATACTATAAGGTCTCCAGCTACTTTCTCTCTCTTTCTCAAACCGTTGCAAGGCAGAACGAACAGACTTAAGTTGCTGCCAAGGAAGTGTGTGTGAATCACAGTTCCTGAAAGCATACAATTAAACTGTTTAAAGCTGCTTTTTAAATGCTACTTGCAGGAGACAAGAATCTCTGCAGCGTTATGGAAGGCATGAAATCTTCCTGTGAAAGCACTATTCACAATTATAGATGCATTTGGTAATTAAATGAGACCATCTTAGCCACTAATATACAAAACATAGCTTGTTGCGAGACATTCACTTTAATCAGATGTCTGCCTCCTGTTCGAATTTACTGGAAAACCAGTTGGCAACCAAAGTGGAAAATGGACACATGGTTTTCTCCAGTACTTTGCAAACAGAAATACTGAAGGATTTAACTGTTTTTATTGAGCCTTACACTCATAAAGATATTTTAAGGGGAAAAAAAGAAACCCACAATGTCCCTGGCTAGAATCTTCCTTTGAAAGAGAGAACACTGAAGTTGGGTAGAAGATAAAGTCACTGGGAAGAAAAATCCATTTCCATCATTAACACCAGTAATTATATTTTAGGACATGAAGAAGACCCTATTACCTTCACTTAAATCCATTACAGACTTTGGAATTATTACTACGATATCGAGCTTTTTCTCCATATTTGAAAACACATGGCAACGTCTAAGAAGACAGTATGTCACATGCAGAACTCAACTACACTTACTGCTATTAGTAACGTATTAACATTTTGACTATCAGGAGAACTGAGCTGATGCCTACCCTTACGGGCCAAGAACCTTTATTTTACCTTAAAACCACTATATTCAGACTCCTATGCCTTAAACTATTGACTGGAACATTAAACTACTGCCTAAACTATTTTGAGATCATCTCTTACCATTATAGCTTGCTGACTGCAAATGATTTACTCCTGGAACACAATAATTTGAATTCAAATAAAGTTGACTCGAATACCTTCAAATGTGCTATTTTTAATTCTCCATGGTCAAATATCTCATTATTGATATTTGGGTATTTTAGCTTGGAATTATTCAACACTAACATATGGATATATTTCTAGTGATTAATGTTGTGAAATAAACAATAAATTATTGCCTTCATGTTTAATTCAAAAATTAAAATTTCAATTTGAATTCATGCTAACTTACTTAACTAACCTTCTCCAGGAATGAATTTGTTTTTTTCAATGAAGTACACTAGATTCCCTTTTAGTAACATTTTTGCAGCCACATGGGTGCAGGTCACTGCAAAATTCATATGGGTATTACAAAATGCTGGTGGCATTCATCGTCTCACTGGCAGTAAGTGAAAACTCTCTAGCTGAGCAAGAAATACAGCAGTCCATAAGTGTGTCAAGCTATCGAAGGAAATACTGATAGGAATGACTCAAGACTTTCTTGTCATCATATTACTTCTCACTCTGAATAAAGTAACCTTACAGAGCATAAATGGGCACTGCAGATTCAGAGGGGAAAGTTCACCCTCTTCAAATACTGCCAGATACCATACCACGACCTATTAAATTGAGTAGGTACTACTGAATATTGTCCTGATCAGTATTTGTGGACTCCAGCTGAGCTTACTGCAGTATAAAGCCATATTCTTTGCCTGCCTCAGGAGCGTTCAAAGTTCTTGTTTCCAACTTTGGAACTGTATTTTTAATTGTCTTCTATTACAGCTGTAATAAAATCTAAGCCTTCAATTAAGAATTACAGAGTATTGGTGATAATCACATACTATGCTGCTACAACTGAAGTTAGAACTTCCACAATCATCTTAATTAAATGTTAATATAAAAACCCTAGTGCAAATCATTTAAACATGAGCAATACAAAGTGAAAGCCAGACAACAAAAAAGTTCACTTGTGTATCTGCTTTACATATGTAAGATATAATCATATGAGAAGCTATGCCTTAGTTTTAAGTTTCAGGTATGAAAAAGCAAAAAAAAAATCGAAAGCAAAATCAAATGTTACATGTTGTGGTGGCTTGACCCTGGATGGCTGCTAGGTGCCCACCAAGCCGCTCTGTCACTCCCCCCTCCTCTGCAGGACAGGGGTGTTGAAAGTAAGATTAAAAAAACCCTTGTGGGTCAAGATAAAGGTAGTTTAAGAAAAGCAGTTTAAGAAAAGCAAAGGCTATGTGTGGAAGCAAAGGAAAACAAAAAAGCATTTATCCTCTACTTCCCATCAGCAGGCAATGTCCAGCCACTGCCTGGGAAGAAGGGCCTCAGCACTTGCAGCAGTTGCTTCAAAAAACAAACACCTTAATAACAAATGCGCCCCCCCCGCCTTTCTCTTCGCTTTTATTGCTGAGCACATCATATGGTATGGAATATCTTTGGTCAGCCTGGGTCAGCTGTCCTGGCTATGTCCCCTCCCAGCCTCTTGCCCACCCCCAGTCTACTGGCCTTTTTGGGGGGTGGTGGGTTTGGAAAGACAGCCTTGATGCTCTGAGAGCTGCTCAGCAGGAGCTAAAACACTGGTGCCTTGCCTTTCTAGCTACGAACACAAAGCACAGCACTATGAGGGCTGTTATGGGAAGTTAACTCCATCCCAGGCAGACCCAATACATGTCTGTACAAAGAAAGTGTTCGTTAAGAACTCCTTTTGAACTTACCTAGTTAAAAAAAAATCCTCCTGTGAATTACTTCCTTATACACAGCAATTAACAATACTGAGCATGGAGGGTAGAGGGGGAGATCGCCTTCCTGAAGAAATGTTTTCTTCCAAATCATTATTTCTACAGATTTTATTCCTTTTACCTTAAAACTGTATGGACTGAAGACCAGGTCAAATGTTCATCTGACTCTGGGAATAGCATTCACCATCCTAAGACAAACAAGAGGTTCCCTATAAATGCCTGGCCATTTGACACTTAGGAAGGATTTCACAGCAGCCAACATGAAGAGCTAGGAGGCGGAAGAAAACCACCCGTTTTTGTACTTCTCCTTTCATATTTAGCATCTTCTTTTTTTTCTTTCATTCACTTTCTCTCTCTTTTTTCTCTTTCTTGTCTTTCTCGTCTTTTCTCTTTTTTGTCTTTCTTTTTTCTCTTTCATTCACTTTGTCTCTCTCTCTTGGTGAGAAGAAAAGACATTTTGAATGGCAGATGAAATTGCTTGTCAGAATTGGTTTGGACCCCTTTGTTTTTTTACATTCACACATGGTTTAACATAATGAGACAGAAAATTGGCCATCCAGGTTTAAGAGATTAAAATAGAACTGCTTTTGAGATAATGGTTCCTACAGTAGCAAGTACCTTTCACATAGTCTGATGTTTGTTTAGTCTGTTCACAGAAATAAACTGTGTTGGTACAGCAGATTTGTTTTGGTCAACTTATGGATAGTACTGTAGCTTTTTAGATGTTGCTAAAAGCTATTACAAATTTTGTCCTCCTGCTTTACACAATGCAATTGTCTCAAATTTATGTGTTAGTTCACACAGAAACCTGAAAGGAGAATTTCCTATGTTATTCATTGCATGGATTCCTTTGTACTGAAAGAGTGCTCCTTCTTCTTCAGTTATTAAATGATAATGAAAATGCAAGCATTTGTAAAAGCTGACACAGTCTAATTTTTGTTCCAATGCTAACACCCCGTGTTATCCCTCAAACTGCAATTGTTTATACACAAGTCAGCAATCTTTACTGATGACTCATGCTACTGTTAATACCTCTGAATTACCAGGTCTGGCTTCTGGACAATGAAGCTCACAGAAATAGTACTGGGAATCATGGTCCCGCAGTAGACTCTGATATGGTAACAAGGTTAGTGGGAGACTTGTATTGATATGGACAACCTTGGCAATTTTACAACTATCAGAGGAGTGGTGTTCTGGACCAAGGATGTTCAGAAACTGGGCATATGCATGGAAAGGGATCAAATCTCTAACAGCCCTTACAAGATAATTCTGTAATTGCAACAAAAGCCTGTAACTGAAACTGATTAATTCCTCCAAAACCCTTTAAAAAAGGTGTTTCCCATATACTTCAGTGGAGGATTTCTGTAATTAAAGTTATTTCCTTACTCAAATTTTCAAATGAAGTTTTATACCTGCAAGATCTTCTTTGGAGGAAACCAGTCGAGGAGAGCTGTTACCTGGCTCAATTCTTAATGATAATCTGGAAAAACAAGTTTTTAGAGAAATTAACAAAAAAGTTTTCTCAATAAAAGTTGAAAGAAACTGAAGACAGTAATTATTTTGGCAGTGGTAAGCAGGAATTTTACTTTGTTGGAAATGTAGTTATTTATTTTGTTATGTAACAAAGCAATGCATTTTTTAAAGTAAACCATTACCTGTTAGATCCAAGGAAAAAACTGTGAGGGAATTCTGTGTGAACAGAAATGGAAATTGATATTTTATACTCCCTATCAGTGTAAAAACATGAATTCATGTAAGTTTTACCTGAAGAAAACCCCTCAAAAGTTAGTAAACTTAGATACAAACCTAATAGCAAACATTTTATTCCCTCTGTGCATGAAAAGTGAATTTATTCTGTTACCATGTGGAAATGTACATTCAGAAACAGCTATTTAGAAATATTAGTTACTATGACTTCTAGAAAAGGAGCATAAGTGGGTAAAGTGACCAACACTTACTAGTTAAAGAAGATAATTAGAAGAAAGTTATAGTATTATATGCCCCTCTGCCTCTCTCCATCTGTTTTACGATGCACTCACTGTTGCCTTGTCTCAGCACCCCATCACGTCTTGATCTTCCATGTGACTTCTGCCACCTCTCAAGTTAACACACTCTTAACTTGACATTCATGGGTCCTTTGCTCTGTACTAGTTTGACAAAAAAGTATGGACAACTACAGTGTTAAGTAAATTTTAATGGAATAGGCATAAAATCAAAGGTAATAACTGCTGTCATTGCACAGCACTACCCAGGCAAAAAAGTTGTGAAGGTTTTAAGCTACAGACTGCCGTACTCCACTGTATACAAACACCAGTGAAAGTCTTTTTAACTTTAGATAAAAACATACAAAGGGGCAGGGTGGGGGAGGAACCTATGACAGCATTTCAAAATATCTCATATGGCTTAGCTATCATTTTCCTTAACTACTTTATCTTTCATGTACACAGAGTTTTATAGGGAATACCTGCTAGTCCATTCTCCACAGTATTCAAACACTGCCAACTATGTTTTAGTGTGAAGTTAGTGAACAAACCTATGGATCCTTTTCACATTTTAGAATTTCTATTCTTCTGATAGTACCAGATTGTTTTAACTATCCAAAGTAATGCATTTCAAGTAGGTAATGAATCATTCCTTTCCAGACTATCTTTTCTTTTTGTCAGCATGATTTCCATGACCACACAGTGGCAACATGCCTCTCCTAGAAGCCAACAATGAGAAAGTGTCCTGGGTTTTCCCCATCCCAGTCCTATCTTGAACCCCAAGCCTGGCTCTCTGTCCCTTCTCATTGCCGGAGGGGAAGGGAGAGAGAGCTGCTGCATTGTGGTTGGCTGCCAATCAGGCCTAAACCACGACAGAAAGTTACAATAAAATTACTCAGTTAAAAATGAGAAAGTTACTCTGTGCACAATTCAAATGTTAATCATATAAGAATTCTTTTCAGTATGGAAAAATGGCAAAAAAACTTAACGAAGTCCTTCCCTATAAATAGGGCCCTGGTGTGTGAGTTTATCTTCCATGCCTGTAGAAACGTTCCAGTTCATCCCTTGCATGGTAGTTACTCCCTTGTTTATTTTTAAGACTGATCTGTTCCTCACTATATTAGATTGTTCCCATGCTGTGAGCTTGATTTTTGCACTGATTTTTTTTTTTTTTAATTTATCTTTTGAGAATCTCCTGCAGAACTGTACTATTTACAGATATTGAGAAATTTGGGTATTAAGCTATACATTATACTGGGCTCATATTTGACAAACCAAAGTCGTTATGCAAAACAGAACACTCATTTCAACCTATTTCATAAAACAGCTGTTCTCCAAACAGAAGCAGACAACCCTTCTCCTGCTAACCCATCACTGTTCCACATTTGCTAAGTTTTTTCTTCTATTTCTGTCTGTAAAAGGGAACTGTTACCTATCCTTACCCACATGTGACAACTGTATGTTTTAGTTTCTGCCAGCTTTGAGAAACTCATCTCTGGTGCTCTTTCCTTATCCTGTTATCAAATAAATTACTCGGTCTTATTAGTCCCCTGTGGCAACAGCCACAATTTATTGGGTCACTGTGAAAACATTAGTCTAATAAGCCCACTGCAAAAAAATAAAAATATGACTGCAATTCAGTCCATGCAAGCAAATAGCTTCTCCCATTTACAATGATGTGATTTGTAATGCATGCCTCCTGAAAATTTCTTGTTTTGTTAGACTAAAAGTAATTTAAATCTGTATGTAATAATTACAGAATAGACTCTTATTATTAAGCATGATGAACTGAATTGTGCTCATTAAGCAGGTCCAGTCTATCATTTCAGGTAATTATTTACAGAATCAGGTATTTTTCAGAGCAATTGTGGCAGGACTACCTCACCAACCTGAGGAAGCCACCAATCATTTGTCCAACTTTTCATTTTGTTTCAACTTAATTAGTTTACAACATATCAAGCTCCAAGACCCAGTACAACTCACATCTGAAAAACAGCAAAGGTGAAATACTGCCTACAAATACCTACGTAACGAGAAGTGCCATGACCTGCTATCAGATTTAAGGCATGAGCATTCTTATACCTTCTTTAGTGACCAGAATATCTGACAAAAGCAAGTAAAATGAACTTCCATGCAACTGCTTTTATTTTATGATTTCTCTGTTTAAAAATATTCTGTTAAAGAAGAAAAGGGGGACATAACAGCAGAAAGTAAGACTTAACACCTTTGTGCTTTTAACAAGGTTTTAGAAAGAGGCATGGCATCATTATACAATCTAGAAAGCTCCTGTGGTGCATACTGCACTTAAAAGTTCACTGACAGAGCAACAAGTGAGTCTTCTGTGCTATAAAATGAGATTGCATCACTCTCCATTGGTCACCTCTCTAGAAAATGCAAAGTTAGATAATGTTTTTTGGACTGGAATCTTAGCCCTTGCTAGGTCTCTGACAGTTTGGTCATTGACTTCAACAATGCCAGAATTCTGCAATGTTTTAAAAATAACAACAGTGCAAATTAGGTATTCAATTTAGGAAAATACAGGATGTATTAAAACAACAAATAAGTATGAGCCTAAATTTGAGGTTTGGTAAGTATAAAATACTCATGCTGACATGTTTAACAAAATGTTTAAAATAAACTGTGAGAAAAGGAAATATATTCTGACAATGAGATGTCACTCCTGGACTACCTTCTCTCCTCCTTCCTCTCTCCCCCAGAAGGCTGGAAACAATCAAACCCATTTTTAATTCAAAAAAGAGATACTGACAGTCAGTACAGTTTCAACCAGTCTTGGCTTGTTTGTTATCATCCAAATTCATTTTTGCAATTCCTCTGACACTGTATTTTCCACTGAGAAGCACAGGTTACAGGCATGTACAGACATGCTCATCTGCTCTTATCTTGCTACATGTGCATACAGTTATGCCAGTAGCATGAACAATGTCTCCCAGATAGCACTCTCAGACTCAGAATTCTCTTTGGTTCCTCAGAGGCTTAGTGTGATAATATCAATAGGTCTGTGAAGACTTTGACACCTGATGACCTTACAACCAACATTCATTATTCATATCCATCACATACCAAATTATATTCTCACAGCTCACTGTCCCCAATAATATTCATTGTACAGTGACAGTACATCTAATACATACAATATCACAGAATGATATTACTAGTTTAAGTAAAAAACTACCTTTGTTCCAGAATTCCTAATAAACTACTCATAACCATAAAGACATTTTCTTTTCTGTGTTTGCACCTGTATATGATCACAGAATCATAGAATGGTTTGGGTTGGGAGGGCCCTCAAAGCCCCCCCAGTGGTACCCCCTGCCCCGGGCAGGGCCCCCTTCCCCCAGCCCAGGGGGCTCCCAGCCCCGTCCAACCTGGCCTTGAACCCTTCCAGGGAGGGGGCAGCCACAGCTGCTCTGGGCGCCCTGGGCCAGCGCCTCCCCCCCCCACCGCACAGGGAACAATTTCTGCCTTACGTCTAATTAAATCTACCTTCTGTCAGTTTAAACCCATCCCCCCTCGTCCTACCCACCCCCACCCCCCCCCCGTCCCCCCTTTAAGCCCTGGGAGGCCACTCTCAGGGTCCCCCCGGAGCCTTCTCTTCTCCAGGCTGAACCCCCCCAACTCTCTCAGCCCGGCCCCCCAGGGGAGCTGCTCCAGCCCCCCCAGCATCTCCGTGGCCTCCTCTGGCCCCGCTCGAGCAGCTCCGGGTCCTTCTGCTGTTGGGGGCCCCCGAGCTGGCCCCAGCAGTACAGGGGGGTCTCCCCAGGGTGGAGCAGAGGGGGACAATCCCCCCCCCCGGCCCTGCTGCCCACACTTCTCCTGATGCAGCCCAGGACACAGTTGGCTTTCTGGGTTGCAATTGCACGGTGCTGGATCACAGTCAGTTTTCTACCCATTAATCCTCCCAAGTCCTTCTCCCCAGGGCTGCTCTCCATCCACTCCTCGCCCAGCCTGGATTTGTGCTTGGGATTGCCCCGGCCCGTGGGCAGGACCTTACACTTGGCCTTGTTGAATTTCATGAAGTTTGCATGGGCGCCCCTCTCCAGCCTGTCCAGGTCCCTCGGGATGGCATCCCTTCCCTCCAGCGTGGCACCGCACCGCACAGCTCGGTGTCATCTGTGAGCTTGCTGAGGGTGCATTCAATGTCACTGTCCATGTCGCCAACAAAGAAGCCACTCATCACTGCTTTCCACTTGGGTATCAAGCCAAGATGATCAGAAATTCATCTTATAAATCATTATATTAATCCAATATCACAGCACTGTTAGAATTATTTTTTTTTCAGGAATTCTTTTCAAAACAAAAATCTTTGCTTTACCATGGTGAGTAAATCTAGTCTTAGTGCTGACATATGAAATTTCAACATTCCAACATCATACAGCAAGAGTTCAGCTAAGAGACATGACAGAATAAATCTTAGTTATCAATCTCAAACTGCCAATTAGAAACTGAAATTCCCAAACTGAGGAGTTAGTATTAACAATCTAAGGTGAAACAAAAAATAAAAGTAAAATCTCTAGGAAAAAAAATCAGCAGAGATTTTTTTACTGAATTAACAAACCACCAATTTACCTTTGGTAATTAAGACAAAGATTTTAAAGAACAAGACATAGGGACGCTATGTGAAGGCTTTGTTTTTGGACAGTAAAAAGATGATGAAACAATGTATTTTTTTTAAAAAGCTTGAGACTCCAAATACTTTCTGGAATGTGTTAGGGCTGGTATGCTCTGCAAAGTAAGCGGGAACTCTACCTCAACCTAGTTTTAAATAATACTCTGCTACTGAGTGCCGCCATATAGCTCATTTAAGAGTAACCTTCTGATAAGCAGGAAGAGAGGAACCTAACATAATGCAGAAAATAAAATAGGTAGCCAGTCTCGAACATAGTTCTGTTTCATGGGAGTATGCTCTCTGGTACAGGATGAAACTACTGCCAGGACAATAAAGATACTTTTACTCAATTCTCCTAATACTAAGCAAGTGAATGAAGACAGAGAATAGCCTTACATGAACAATAAATTTAGCTGCTCCATGAGAAGGCTGAATAAAACTTATCAATCCTTCCTGAGATAAGGAAGATCTAAGCTGCAGTAAAACAGCGCAGTCCGCAAAGCTGTCACTCAGGGCATTTCTGAACAGCATTTGTGTATGAAGCAAAGTGGGTCCTGACATCTGAAACATTCTGGGCTGCCTGTGTAGGATTTAAACAGTAGGTCCGAAAGTTCCTGGAAGCTTCACTGTCCCTGAGAATGTCCTGTGGAAGACGCAGCTAAGACACAACTATAGCTATTGACGCACGTGGCCACTGGAGCACTACAAATCTCAGACTAACAGTGAAAGTTTCCCCCTACCCCTGCCTGTGACAGTTCTTGGTGGAAAAAGTCCAGGGAATATAGCCGCCTGGGAGGCCATTTAAGATGGACTATGGTCAAGGTTGATTGTTATAAGTAATAATATTTTAAGCACCTGCCATACAGTTCCTGTTACCATAAAACCAAAACCAATATGGCACTTTCACAGTGCCATCATTGTTGGGAGTCAGTATAATGTTTTAATTGTCTAATATTTTCTCTTGGATGCTTTCCCACAGCATACTGCCTATCCAAATCTAAATTTGAACTGAGTTTTCTCTAGATCATTTTACTAGCATATTGGAATATCAGTTTCTTGCCTAATATGCTCTGAAGAACTGAATTGTATATATAGATAGCAGCCTAAAGAGTAGGATTCCAATCCTGATTGTCCTGTCCAGATAACACTGTAATACAAGTAATAGCCTTCAAATTGGTTTTACTCAAAGAACAACTCTGGAGACTACCAAGGCCAAATTAGACCAACTGTGGAGAATACCAGGCCTGACCTCATGATACCAGTAGGTCAGCAAAAGAATTTGTTTTGGAACAGCTGCAAGGCATGGCAGGCTAGGAAAGGATATGGCATGGTGCCACAATGGATAGTGCTGTCTAGCTCAGGGAAAAACTGCGTACCTGGGGACAAGCACTCTCCTCAGATCACTTCTTACCCTCCTGGAGGCAGAAGATTCTGCAGCAGCTGCGTCACAGTATCTCTGAAGCACACTGGCTGCCAGTGATGCTCTGATCCAACAATGATTCGCAGTACATTTTGGGTATAACTGGAAGGAATTCTGATGCTCTAGGTCCCATTTTTGCTCCCTTAGTCTCGTAACTAGCAAATGTTATCATTTCTCAGCTTCTTTAGAGAACAGTATATGGGTTGAGCAAGAAAGATCTATTATTTTTAGGATATGACATCATTGTCAGGGGTTTTCTGGAGTGTCCCTGCTTGCTGACAAGCATGAAGCTAAAGCAAGCAATTGGACTGGCACAAAAATTGTAGAGAAAAGCTTTGTTTATATAAAGTGGCTGCCAAATTTTCCTTTTCAGTGTAATGGAGGTTCTCATTTGGCAAAATGTGTGTTGGGATCCTGCCAACACATTTTAGGGCAACTATCTAAGCTTCTCTGCCTGACAGCCTGGTACTGAGATAGTTTTGTTCTCCCTGCCAAAGGTCAAGCATACATCTCTTCAGAGTACACTAATGCTGTCCCTGGCTCAAAAAGAGCAGTCACTGGAAAGAGAGAGGAGATTCTTTCCCACTATAAAAACTTAGCACTCTTTGCCTTTTTAAGGCTTACAGTTTCTTCTGGCATGGGACCAGAAAACGCTATGAAACGGAAGATCCATTAGGGAAAACTGAGAGGAAAATGTGAAATCAAATATTCAAAACAAAAGCCAAAAACTTATCAAATACAAAGATGGAAGAGAAATGAGAGTTCTCTTTAAGGGTAGTTGTGATAAGTTTTGATGAATACAGACTTTAATTTAAAGCTTTATTCTGATGAAACAAACATGG
Source organism: Tyto alba (assembly GCF_018691265.1). Lineage (NCBI taxonomy): Eukaryota > Metazoa > Chordata > Aves > Strigiformes > Tytonidae > Tyto > Tyto alba. The sequence goes on from NW_024881273.1 coordinate 162,858, forward strand.
TAGCAAAAGGTCAAAGTTCTCCAATATATATAAACTGCAGCAACTTTACTATCCTAAGAATCAAATCTTTCCCTCTTTTTAATACCTCCTGTGACTTCAGTCCAGTTTTCCTTTGCCATAGTGAAGTCTAGAAAGAAAACTGTTAAATTTGATTGAAATATTCTCACAAATTACTAAATCAAAATAAAAAGTACTAAATGATCTTTAAGATACATCAAATACCTTCCAGCAAGGCTGCTGCTGAAGTTAAAATTATTTCAAAATTTAAACTGGAATTACTCATGACTTGTAGCTTTTTCCAAATATTATGTTATAGTATCATACACTTATAGAAACTACTTGTTTAATCTATTTTTCCTAAAATTTTACAGTTCATGAAAGCTATTGTGTATATATAGTGTTAACATGAATGCGTCATCAGGAAACTCCATCTAAAAATCAAATTAAGCAACATGACCAGTTTCTTGAATCCAATCCAGGGGCTGTAAAGCCTATACTGAGTACATTTTTTGCCTTTACCAATAGTATAATTTTGCTCTATGATTATGACTTTAATGAAGCATGGAAGCATGTGGGAAATTAGTAAATAATGACCATTTATTAAATTTTAACACTGAGATTTAAATCTCAGACTACCCTTAACAAAAGTCTTGTACTACCTGACCTTTTAAAAGGCCGTGTGCAGTGCTAATGTTCAGCATGCATCTGTTGCACAATGCATCTCTATTTGTGAAACATATACAATGTCAGGAGACTGCGAAAAGGAAAAACATATGCATTCTATCATCAGTATTCTGGCAGGAAGTCTAATTCAATGAAGCAGATATGTTTTGCTATGAAAACATCATACAAACACATTCTTTTTTCCCAAATAATTTCCTACAGAAATGTCACTATTCTTAGTATCTGTGATCAACCAGACACAAAAGCACAAATGTATCAAACCATAGCCAAGTACAATCTTCTGCAGTGAACTACTCCTGCAGTTGGCTCAGCTTTTCTTGCCAAAGTTTACCCTAAGCAAGGGGACAAATTTTAAACATTCTCTCCCTATTTGAAGTATGTCCTGATAATACTCAGACAAGTTCCAAAAGGATACCTTGGATGGTTTTACTTTTAGAATTATTCTCTCAGGAAAAGCAAAGTTTCATACATGCTTATCACAAGGATCTGTATCGACAGATTTGGTTGAGGAATAGTACTGGCTTGAACCAGAGCCATGTCGAACAGCTTTGGCAGCTAGAGTTATCACCAACTTCAGTTATGTTCAAAATTGAGGAGAAAAGACAAATCGCTTGACTCATGCTATGGTCAAACATGTTTTTTTTTTTTTTGTCTCTGATAGCATGAAACATTTTTTTCCCAAACTGTCTTAGTAGGATTTTACATCTGTATGCCAGCAATATCAGCTATAATTGCAGAGAAATATAGAATGGTTAGGATAGGTCATTCTTTATCCTCATATATACATGACCCCACACTGGTAATATACCGTCTTCTGAGATTCACTGAATCTGCTCTTTTCTTTTCATGAACATGAACTGGTACCCTTCACTTAATTTATCAAGTTTCAACTTAAAATTATTTCATTATTTGTCTCACTACTCTGATTAAGAAGCTGTTCCAGAATTCCATTACTCTGATGGTTAGGAACCCTATTTCAACATTTAGCTTCTAAATTTTTGTATTCATTTATCCTTGTGCTACCATTACAATTCTGATTAAATTGCTCTTTACCGTCCCTATTTTTTCCCAATTGTATTTATATGTAAGTGATTCTATTATGTAAACTCCTCTTTTTCTAGGCTAAAGCCAAACCTAGTTCCTTACAGCTAGTGTTACAAGACAGACTTTACTCACCTGATTGCACCAGCATTTTTTTAAACCCACTCTAAGCATGGATGGCCAGAATTGCATACAATACTCCACATGAGGTCACACCAGCCCCTTTTAAAGCAGTATTAGCAATTTAGTTTTTTAAAGAAACACTATATTTGATAGGGAGTAGGGATGAATTTCTCTTTTCATGGCTCTATCTCACTTCTGACAGACATCTACTGATCAACACCATAAATTACTGTTAGAATAAATATAAAATATTTTGATATTTGTGTCACCATCATTTCAGTCATCAGGCCATCTGATTCTTCCTTCATGATATCCAAATCATATTCTGCTTTGATGAACCCTTTCAACACTCTTTTAATAGCATATGGTCTAACTGCACACAAATTGAGACAAAGTTCTTAGAAGTATTTAATAAAATTGGTAACAAGACTGTTTTTAAAGAAGTTCATTAGCAACCTTGCTCTCCAAAACATTCTAAAATCTTTCATACCACCATCATAGTACTGAATATCTGGTTGCCTTGAATATTGTTAATTCTGTTCACCTAAATAGAGGTACTATGTTTATCAACAGCTAATTATATAGCATTGCATCTACCTTGGTTATTTAAAACCTTGGCTGCTAGACCTATGATTTAATGTGCTAGTTCTTTCAGAATTATTGGCCAGGGATTATGACTTCCTTTAACTGGAGCACATTCACATATTGAGCAATGTGCTCAGTGGTGCTTGTTTCACACCACTGTGTGGGTTAGCTCTTCTCCACCTCTTTTGTAAGCATTGCTTTAGCATGCTTAATCCCCCCAAATTGCCAGGTTCCTATCTTAAGTACCAGCTTATTAAGAACAGTAATTTGAAATTGGAAGATGTTTTTAATGTATTATTTACAATAGCATTGAGTCAATCCTAAACCTCTTGGAGATGGCTTTAAGGTTCCTGAACAAAATTCCCAGCGTACAACCATCATATAATAAAATAAAGACTAGATTTTCACCTGCTTTTAACTTTTACAAAGATATTTCACTTTGGAAATCTGGTTAAAGTCATAAAAGAACACTCTCATTCTGGATTATACTCAGGCATCCTGATATTATGAGCTGTCATAATGAAATATTAAGAACATCGGAAAAACCCCAAAATATCTTCAGCCAATGGCTTTTTGTTCAGCTCTAAATGAAACTAACAGCCAAGCGATCTTTACATTAAATTCCCCAAAACCTGAAGAATAGTACTTACTTATAATTGTCATCTTCTACAAATTTCTGAAGTTCTTCAATGTAACGGACAGACTTCAAATACTTTTGCACATGGGGCAGTGTTGTAAGATGATCTGTTGAGCATTCAAACAAACAAAGATGAATATTCACATCATACAAAATTAATTGTTCTTTCACCTTTTTTTTTTTTTTTTTTCCCGTTCTTAAGGTTATCTTAATGGAAACAGAGAATTTGAAGCTTCCTGAAAAACAAATCAGGCAGAAATATTACTTTGACTCTAAGAAGATGTTCAAGATTTGATTGAGCAAAAGTGATGCTCAGTTTTTAAAGAAAACACAGATCCATTTCATCACCATGAAAACTAGTGGATTTTATTATATACTATCTCACAAGTGGAAAAGAGTTATTTAGTGCAAACTCTGCTTGAATTTTGTGCTTAGTGTTCTGAGGGGAATTTAAAGCTTGCAGCCTTGGCTGCTAGTGATTCTCATATGAACATGAAGTAAAGAGACTTAAAAATTACAATACTGAATACTAAGACAGACAGACACTAAGTTCTGAATGACAGAAAAATCCTTTGACACATGGTGCATGGACAGGAACGTGCCTTGTAGTATCTAACTTGTCTTTACAAGACCATAAAATTTAACTGTTTTAAAGGCATCCATTATTCCCAAATATTGTTTCATCAAGGCCGTATTTTAATTTTCATTCTGATTTTAACAAAAACACTCAAAATTAATGCATAGGAATGTATGAAGATGCCAAAACTGTAAAAAGGAAAGCGGCAGTGAAATAATGAGATTTCTTTGTCATTCAAAGTATTCAAAACACAAAATAAAGCTCACAATAAGAACATGATAGCTGAATAATATAGCTATTCAGAATCATACATTATTATGCCTAGCTTCTACCTTTAAATACTTTATAATACCAAAGTTGAGAACAAAGAACAAGGGCTGGATACTTAAGCACACACAAGTAATTTCTCACCTCATTTTCTCACAATCTAACATTTAACTTTTTTCTAGTCAAAACTCTCCAAAGCTCTAGCATATAAATATTCTGAATTTATTTAATTGTACAGCTGCTCTCATGGCTTTCCAGCTTGTTTCACATTAAGCAATGAAAATTCATGATAAGTCACCAACAGTACACTGAGTATTCATCAAGACCCCAAACCCAGCACATTTGTTGACATAAGGCTTCACTAACAGGCTAGAACTGCAGAAATTAATTTTAGAGTAAAATCTTCTTAACAAAAAGAAGCAGCCCGCTCGTTCCTCAGATCATCAACAAGTGAAGTATGTGGAAAAGCTCAACATGCAGTTTAACAACTGCTGTATAGGTTTAAATATTTGTATTTCATTTTGTAAACGTATCATCAGGATACTAACAATAAAATTAACATATTTACACTCCAAACACATTGTATCTATAGTAAAGGAAGAATATTAAGATAATTCTCTCTGCCTCCGGTGGAAACAGAATATACCCCAAATGCAACAGCAGTACTTGAAAGTATGTAATTTGTAGTCCACATGTAGCAGTAAACTCTGCATAGCTTCTGTTACAGCTCTTACCATTTAGAATACATGCTTATTTGTCCAGTTTACTAGCAAGATTGAAACCGCACAGAAGTGGAAGCTGTATCACTTACTAGCGTTCAACTCTACCAGTGTTAGCCTCTTGTGTCGACTTTACGAAGGACTGAAACCCACTTTCACAATGTTATACTACTGAAATTTTAGTTAAGGCTTAATAGGTATAACAAAATCTACCAACCATAGTTACAGGAGACTTGCAGATCAGCTATTATTCGGAGAATATTGTTCATTTGATTGGATCTTTGTTCATTCTCCATAATGCTGCCTGAAGCAGGATATGCAGAATCAATGTAGATTAAATCCAAGAGATAAATTCCTGAAACGAACAAATCAATCAATCGATCAAGTGTTTCAAACAAAAATAGTTATATAATTTTTAACGAATATAACAGCCAGCAACTATTTACCACCACTGTGGTCTGGGACCATTAAAAAAGGAGAGCTTGGAATTTGTATGTTGAAATATTTCATAATTAGCAGTTGAGTTCTATGAGACCTTTTAAAAAAGGACATAAAATATTTTGCTCACATACGCTTATATAGGCTAATGTCTACTATGAGCAATTTGCATGGTCATAACAAGGACACTGAAAAAAGAAAGTGCCAGCTGCCATGAAACACAGATGACAGTACAGGCAGTCTGCACAGAACTGACAGCAAGTACACCAGCCTCTGGCCACAACTGACCGAAGCTTAGCACTGCACCGTAGTGCCTCCTAGGTCTGCGACTATTCACTACATTAACATTACTACTGCATGTTTTGGCTGAAGCTCCAGGCTGCATTTGCTAGAAGATAACAGGGATAATATTTAGGTTTGGATTATTTGATGATTTAAAAAGCGTAAAGAAAAGGGTTTTACTTATGAATTTGTTAACTGAAAAAATGGCATACTTATCTGTCTAGGCCTGGATTTCTCAGCAAATACAGAAAGATATTGATTACTGTATTTGCCAAAAAATGCTGATTGTTCTTATTTGTATTGCACTTTTCCAAAGCACTGGCGCACTAGACAAAATGTCATTTTGGTTGGTAAAAAAACACAGGCCACTCAGTTTCACACATACCGTTATGATTTGTAAGGGGCTTCTTTTACAGCTCTAGAACAGTTGGAAAGCAATCACAAATGAAGGGAAAAATTACTGACTGGGAAGTACATAAAATACACAATCATCAAGTTTGAGAAAACTGAATCATCGAGATTGCCTAGAAAGTCTTAATTTTTAACTGTGGAAAACTGAAAGATAACTCTGCAACACAGCCTTGCAAAATTCATAAAAACTACTATAAAAGCATAATTCAAGGCTTATCCGTTTACTTCAGTAACTAACTGAACGCACTTAAATGAAGATGAGGAAGAGTAACACTTGTCTTTTGTGAGAATACTTTAATCAGTTTTAGAATTTCAATTGTATGAATGCAGGGAAGGAGTACAGAGGCTTTGAGTGTGTGTGTGAAATGAATTTAAGGACTTGTAGTTATGCTCGTTGTTGTCATGCCTTGGGTGCAGATCATAGGAAGGAACAAAGTTGTAATGCACAGTACTTCATCTCTTAGGGAAGTGGAGTAGTTAGTCTGCTGAGGCAGAGTTACAACATACCTCGTCATCTCCAGCGTGCCCTTGGCCACACAGGCACTCTGTGACTAAGACCTGCTGAAATAAGTAAGGGCAATCGCTATATAAAGGAGATGTGCTGCTCTTTTGCCTCTTCAGGGAGCCATGCAATGGCCACACATAGCCAAACAAGTGTCACAGATATCTTTGGCTGGTTAAGTGCTGGTATTTGTCGGCTCTGAAATTTAGTTAAGACAACAAACAGCATAATCTCCTAGTCTCAGATGTCAGAGGTTCTGGAAGGGAAACCCTTTATGAATGCAGGGAGAAAATGCTGTACAAAATGTACTGAGTCTGCTGTGAACACTGTATTTAAATAGACTGAATAGAAATCCCTGTATGTGCTCCATTCTGGGATCACTGCAGCTATTGCTACAATGTGTCAAAAACATTATCTCAGTCTGATTTTTCTTTAAAGAATTGCTCAAACATTTAGGGTCAGCTAAAAGTCGGACTTTAATTTAATATATTACCATTCTATTTGATGTGCAGGGAAGTTAGTGCTTCTTTCTTTCATAATAAAGTAAGACTCTTTTGAGCAGGAAAATAACTTGTGCAGCATAAAAATCTACCATATTTCCACATTAGATTTTCTATACTGTTTTTTGAGCTTGTTTATAATTAATGACTTCTCCTCTGCACCATGTTTTCTTGCCCTGCCTTGAAAAGATCATTCTTAGTTTCAGGAAAATAGCTAGGTGGCTTAATTGCACTCTTCTAGCTTTAGAACATTACACTTTCTCAGTGAAACCCAGCTACTAAATCAACAGCAAATGCAATTTTGTTAGTCAAGTGCAACTTTTTAAAAGGGAAGGAAAGCCACTACAATGAAATGCAAGGAGCATAGCTAAGCAACACAACCCTGAGAGAATTTCAGCATGCCTGTGTTAATTACTACTAATAATCAGATCTTTGGAATAAGCATGTGCAGTAAAACCGAATTATTTTAATCTAATCTCCTGGTAGTCAGTGTGCCTCAAACTCACTCATAAAAAAAACGCCATAACCCTGAAAATAAGAATTCCATCTGGGAAAATACAAATTAGTTTTTGAAATTAAAATGTTCTTATGTGTTCTCTAGTAATGTCTCATTACTGTCATGCAGAGCTATAAATTACAGACCACCAGCAATAGTCTAGCAAATTTAAGAAAAGCCATCTGGCTTACTAAGGTTTTCTTCTCTGCAACTTATGGGGAAGAAAAAAAAAAAAAAAAAAAAAGAAAAGGGACACACCCAGTAATTTAATTAATTTTAATAAGTACTGACTATCTGTGTAAGCAAAATCTCATTCACATGTTGAATACATCCCATACTTCATTACTACGTAGCTTTATAGTTCGCATTCAGTCTTGCTGTGGAATTTTGTATATCTCAAGGGCTGTCTGAAAGATCTCCATTAATGTTTCTGCTCTGAGACTTAGGAATACTTCATGGAAATCCCTTGCAAGACTTCTTCTCACTAGTGCTGTGCTTGCTACATTCCTGTTTCTTCAGACCTCTGCCACCTTGACAACTAAGTGGCTCATTGGGTCACACTGGATTATGTCCAGCATTAGCCAGGCTAAAGTGCCCACCTAATTTTTTAGCCTCTTGATTCATGAATTCTGGAAAATCCTTTCACTGCTTAGGGAGGAATGGGTGAAAAAATATGAACCGTCACTGAAAAATGAAAACACTGACATAGGTGCAGTGATAAGCAGGAACAAACTCAGTTCATTAGGAACTGTTAATGCTTTGCTAGGGAACCACAAGGCCATGACTAAACTGTCTCTCAAGACCCCGCCAATCTGTGAATTTAACTAAAAAAGAACTATATCCCTGTTGGACCCACTGACACAATAGATAAGAGAGTGCTCCAGTGGACAAAGGCAATTTGATAACCCCAACAAAACCAAAAAGGATGTTTAGTCCTTGTAAATGAGTAGGTGTACAGTTTATAAAGCAGAGGTTCATACGACTCAGACTAATGGCTTATGAGCAACCTGGGATATTCATTGCTTTCTCCCAAAAAGTACCTTCTAAAAACCATTCTGAACTCATCTTCATTTCCATCACTAAACATTTCTATCTCTAGAAAGACAGAACTGTGTATCATTAAACGTTATATATATTTTCATTAACAGTTATATTTGTTCTATTTTCTCATGAAAATAGCCTCCATTTTTGTAATCTGTATTACTAGTTTGGTGTTCTGGACCTTTGGATTAAGTATGCTAATATGTTTCTACTTCTCTGAACTATAATAATAACCCAAGCCAAAAGATGAGTGACATTTTAGGAAGAGAGTGTGATTGAGTTTGCTTTTCTGTATGCTTTGAGTACAGCTGTTAACTTACCTATAGCAGTATATTTTTGTCTCTGTGTCCACATGCTTGGAAACCACAGAAAATTAGACTTTTTCACTTAAGAATGTTAGCTGAAAAGGCCAGCATAGTTAGTTTTGTACATTTATATATTACCATGGACAATATTTTAAAACTAAGACATCACAGTTAATTCCACAATAGATTGCCTACTGATAACTATAACAAGAGTTATTTCTGACAGTTGCTGGTTCTTGCTGCCATCTTTATATTAAAAACTCCACAGCATTACTCTTTCAATTTCTCATTCCTTACATGTTGCCTAGCTTCCACATCCCCAGATTTCCTCAGTTATGCAGGAAGACTAAGTCTCTGACAAGTAAGTCTGTGAATTGCCTGTACATCTACTCCATAAGTAACCTGTCGAATGACCTGAGCTTGACTGTTAAAAAAATAACCCAGATGAAATCATCTCTCCTTTGGGGACCAGGTTTTTCCCAGTATGGCCTGAACACATCTTGTTCTTCTTCTGTATGCTCATTCCATTCTCTCACTCTCCTTTCTGCTTTCTTGGTTTTGATTTGACTGGTCTTTGCTGTTTATATGAATGTCTGGATTAACAAAGTATATACAAAAGCAGAGGAAAAAACAAAAGAAAAAAAGAAGAAAAAAAAAGGACTTAATCTGTTTAGAAGACAATTTGCTACAGGTCTGTCAAGATCAGCAACACCTGCTCTTCCTTTGTCCTTTCTCACTCTTGTGAAAGTTATGGGTACATGTACTACTTTATTACATCTGATAGTAGATTTCACATCTCATATTAGATTCTACATGTCATATGAGAGAAATAAGATAAGCACAAATAGCACCTTGGTCCTGCTTATATCTGCTTTGTTTCCATATCCCAGTATTATTTACGTTTGGGGGGCTGAAATCAACCACCTAAACCCCAATTCCTATTTTCAGCTCTTCCAAATTTACCTATTACAAGGGGTCCAATCATACTGGGAGCTGCTTCAGCCATCATCCAACATACAAGAGTTACTAACATTTACACACTGACAACGTGGACCAAGCACCTTACACATTAGAATGAAGGGAAGAACCCCCATTTCTGCAGTATTGGAACGGCTCTGTAGCAGTCTGATGCTGAGTAAAACCAGTCTGAGTCACCAAGATTTATTCATGGCATGGAGATCCTACCTAGAATTAGATTCCATATAGCAGGTCTTTACTGTCCTCCCTTGTCAAGTAGTGCATCAAAACATAGCAAAAGATTGTAAAAATTCTATTTGCTCAGAGCCTCTATGCTGCAACGTGCCTTATGGCAGCCTGGTTCAATGCTACCTTCTAGCTATTTTGAGGAAGTTAACAGCTATTCTCATTGATAGCAAGGGTATAAACACCCTCTCAATCTGTATCAGTAGTCATAAGTACTTCTTCAGAACAAAAAGTAAATTTTCCAGGACAATATACAGATGAGGACCAACAAGATACACGAACAATAAAAAGGATAGAGGGAGCTGGTTAGCATAGGCCCTGTAAATTCCAAATAAAAGTGTAAAGAAATGGGCTTTTTGTGGGCAATGGGGTGGAGAAGGAAACCAAACTGAAGGGTGTCAATAAAAAATTAAACTGAATGTAACCTGCTGGAATGTAACAGAACATATTATTTGTAAATACACATTAAACTATGCTTTTTCAATGCTGCTCCTCTTCACCCCTTATTTTAAAGCAAGAAGGATGATTAGTTTATTGTTTTGGGTTTTTTTTTTTTTTGAGTGTTACCAGCCTTCATCTGGGCAGTGGCATTTTGAACTCTTCTATATATATGATGTGATAATAGGAATAGATGAGCATCAGCTTATTCTGCTCACAGGAATCGCAAAATTATTCCCTTCAGCAAAAGACTTTAAGACCTGCTTTTCAAAGGAAAGGCTCAGGGTTGCCATATGCCAAAGAAAACACACAGCACTAGCTTTTCAAACCCTGGCTTACATTTGTGCTACTGTGCACTGAAAAAGCTCTCTAAGATGTGAAGCCATCAGGATATTTTCCAGAGGGTGAGCTCATGGGCAGCTGCTTCCACAGGCAAAACATTTTCCAGTGATACTGACTTTTCCCCATTGTTACTAGAACTAATTTTGCAGCTGGATATTGTATGTGGATGACACAATATTCATTAGTTTATGGTATCATGGAAATAACAACACAGGCTAAGGAAGAGCATGGCCAAATAATCCAGAACTAAATTTACCAATGGTAATCACACTGTGTAAAAGGGACTGATTATTTTTAAATTGGCAAGAAGAACTATAATGACTAGCTCTTAAATTTTTATTGCAGAGCTCAAACGAAGAAGTAATATTACCGATAGTTTAAAGAAATGGAAACTGAAGTATAACAAAAAAGTGACCTTGAAATGTAGCAGTCAATGCTACCCAGATCATGCATTTTGAGTGCTCAATCCACCAGACAACAACTTGCAAGGCTATATTTTATTGAAAAATTATTTATGGAGAACTGCAGTGTTCAGCAGGATGCAAACCTAAGTCTGTATATTTGTGCGTTGATTCACCGTTTAGCATCTCCCATTATTTCTTTATTCAATACTCAAGGCTTCTGAGAAAAAGAAAATAGCACTGAGGCAGATAATAAATAAGAATACTTTTGGAGTTGATGGGTACTAACAACATGTTCTTAAGAAAAATAATCCCAAGAGTTCAGAAACTCGTGGTTATTCAGCTTCACCCAATTCCAATAAACCTCAGCTCAAGCATGTAAGCTTTAAAATTTTTATGAACAGCTATGGTGTGTGATTTTTTCCTCATTAAGAAACACTGACATAGCATGCTATGAAAGACAAAATACTTTCAGTCCAGCAAATCACATGTACAAAGTTATACCAATGAGAACAGCTAGGATATAGTTTAAAATAAACTGCAGTAGCAGAAACAAATGGAAATCTGTCTTTTAAGGCATTTGCCTGGAATTGAGAAAATCCAGGTTCAAATTTTCTGTTTTATCACAGATTTATTTGACCTGGGCAAGTTATTGTTAGCCTCTATTTTCCAGGAGTTGAGTGAGAGAGATCGCATTTCTCTGTCAGAAAGTCCTCATGAAAATAAATAATATGACCAGGAAGACTTAACAAAAGTGGGGTTTAAATTCTTTATAGAAAACAGGTAAAGATGTGCAGCCTGTAGAAGTAGCAGCACCATTTACTCTTAACAATTCAGAATCTCAAATCTCTTTTGGGGGTTTACAACAATTTGCAGGCACAAGCTGTAAACTAAAACTTACAGTACCTAAAATTGTCTCACAAATACATACTCGCAAAACATTGGAAAAAAACAGTGCAGATAAAGATTGAAAACTTGCCTAATTCTCAACTGTCGCTTCCTTTTTTTTTGTTGTCTTTCCTCTTTTTTATAATGGATATAAAACTATTTTGTGAAACAGCAGGGCTAACAAAGTGGCACACCACTACTGTATACTTGACACATACTTCAGTGCATAGTGCTCTGTTAAGGGTCTGTGCAATTCTGCAAATGCAAATAAGCTAGGAAACAGCTGCTGTATGGAATTTTTCTTAGTCAGATATTCAACTATGTTGCAACAAAGAATAATTAGCTGATGAGGAAGTATTTCAGATTAGCCTGGGGACTTCAATTTGTTATTTTTACTTAACATTTTGATCAAGTACTATAATAATCTTCCACATTTGTTTGGTAACTTCCACTGTTACCGTGACAACCACAAACATGCTATAAGAGGAAAAAAAAATTAAATGTTTTAATGAACAAATTTAGCTCCCTAGTTATCATGTACACTTTGTGAGGATATTCACAACCCAGAAGCCCCTGAATACACATATGCTGCAGTGTAACATGGATGTCTGGGTATAGAGCATTCTTTCAGTACAGGAAGCAGTGTCTATAGGACACATGGTAAAGGGCACATATAACAAGAGGGAACCTGTGGGAAGTAATTTTGTCCCCAACTAGTTTGACAGGAAGACCAGAAGAGACAAAATTATGTTTCGAATTTGTAATCAGCTATATTTATGAAAGCCTTTTCCCACATACAGTAGTGTGGTTGTATCATGATAAACAAAGCAGAGGACAGAGAGAAAGCAACTTAACAATTAACTAAGTGCTAGAAAATCCAAATCACTACAGTCAGCAGTCTGTAAAACCAAAGACACCATTCTTAGAAGATTAGCTCATAGTCAGAAAAGCCAACAGTTTTGTGGTATGATTGGTTTCAAGAAGACAGGATATTTTCCATGGACTAAGGGCTGGAAAATTTTTCTACAAAACCAAATGCATATACTGGTTAACCTTGGTAGGACTTGGAGTACTCTAAAAAGAACTGAAGACAAATCTTTGCCAAGGCAACAACATGTGGTTTGTACTACATGTCGCTGGCATAGCAGCCAAAAGGACGGGATCACTCACAGGAAAGTAGAAGTGGGATTATGACCACGTTTATCACTTCTTTCTGATGCCAGTTAACCAGAACATAGCATCAGTATCATGCATGCACACAAATGCAGAACTATAGTGAAATTGAGTAAAAAAGAGAAAAAGTTTTGTCAATTAAAAAGTTTTGTATGATTTTTACTTACACAGTTCCAAATTCTAACACAGACATTCTTGCCATTCTCTGGCATCCTCCTTTGCATATCCTTGAATGTAATGAAAGTGTGAATACTCACATTATCACAAAAGCTTTCTTCCAAAAACACAGGTAAAAGCAATGCCTGTTAATGATGTTGCTAGTAAGGTACTAAGAGGGCAAGTAGCTAATATGATTGCTTTCTGGAATGTTATTTCTTTAACACATAAACATGAAAGGGAAAACAATCACAGCTTCAAACCATATGACTTCTATCTTAAAAAGAGAGTAATGAGAAGCATCTCAAAAACATATCAAGAGAATTTTCCTTATACAAATCCTCATATAAGGGAAAAGGAAAACTTAAAATAGATGCCTTTCTTAAATAAGTTATAAATATATTACTTAGAGCTTTAAATAATTAATTTCAAATATTTAAATTTTAAATAATTATTTAATTGCTTTAAAGCAGAAATAGCTTGACATGAAAATATGGAACACAACAGTTGAAACATGTCAAAACTGTAAACTATACAATTAATTAATTTTTCAGCTCTTGATAGGCTTGAGGACCTCTTTCAATAGGGAGGCAGATGCAGATTTGCATATGTATATTTAAATCAGAATCTCTAAGCTGTTACCCAGTGCAGCTTCATTGGAAAGGATTTAGAGTATTGCTTTTGTCTACATTTTCTTATTAAAACAGCAAAGCTGCTTGGCAAAATCCACACTAATTCTACAGAGAAGATGGAAATACTGTCTTCAGTGATACACAGCAACAGGACATGAGGCAATGGGGTAAATTCTGTCTGCATATAAGCAAAAATTCTTCACTGTGAGAACAATGAAATACCGGAATAGGTTCCCCAGGAGTGCAACTTTCCTTGAGGGAAATATTCAAGATTTGGCTTGATAGGACCCTGGATAAGATAACCTATGGCCCTGCTTTCAACAAAGGTTGGAACAGATGATCTCCAGGGGCTGCTTGCAGCCACAACTCTATTATTATGATAAATTTTATAAGTGTGCTAGCCTATGCCTACACATCTACTATTGTAAGGCAGTTTGGAGTACAGCAGTTATATGGGCTAATTTGTTATAGCAAGGCTATGAATGTACAAGCAGACAGCTGACACTGATTTTAACTGCAAATAAAGCAAATACTTCAAGCAATCTGTTTTATCGTGAGATATGAGCAAAACTGAGCTTATAAAAACGTACAGCTAGAGAGAGAACCTTATTTTGGCTCAACTAACCTCAGCAACATCAACTAATAAAATTAAACTTTGATGTTGGTAGGATACACATTTAAATATGTGGCAAAGCTAGTCTGGTGAACAAGAATTAGCAACTTTAATTAGAGATAATCAACACTCACATTGTACCTGAAACAGTGTTACATCTTATGCTGAGCAAAAAAGCACAGTATGCCTAACATGCAAGCCTGCAGTATTTTTTGACTTGAAATAGCAATGTATCAACCAAAACCCCAAAGATGTCCTGTACTAGGCTGTTTGGTAGATTGTGTGTAACTTCTTAATTGAATCTAACTTGTTTTCACACCGATAATCATGCATATGCTTACTGTAAAAACATAAATTTCTCTCTTTTCTGGTTTCAGAACCAAAAAACAGTCTGGGCGAGCCACATTGCCACTCTGGGCTTGTCTATACCTGGAAAGCATAGACAAACTATTTTGGAATATTTACTTTGGAAGAGATAGTCTATAACAGGCCCAGCATTCCTCAAAAATGATCACATCCAAATTGAGACATTCACTGGAATAACTACTTCAGCAGGTTTTCAGTGTAGACAGCATTTACTTCAATAAAACCTAGGAATCATCCAGGCAAATGCACTTCATAGGTTCAAAAACTGCGTCAATGTAACACCTATGCATAGCGTAACTCTAATATACAACTCCACCTCCATTAATCAAACACAAAACCCCAAATAATTCAGTAATTTAAGTGAATGTTCTGAAAATTATTTTCCTTCATGGCAAACAAGAAGATGTTATTGCAAACAACAAATAGTATTATGTACAATTAGTATTTAAAAAAAAAAAAAAAAAAAAGAGTAAAAATACTTGTGGTCTGTTAGCCTCTGTCAGTTTATATCAATATTTTTAAAAAGACAACACTCACACAAAGAATTAAAAGATTTGTTCCAACCAACACAGTAATGGCAAATACATTTTTAAAAAATAGGTAACAGTAGTAATGGAAACTACACTGTCATTATTATAGTATGTACATGAGTACAAAAGCAGTTCCACTCACGCGCAATAGCTTCAACAATAGGATATAATGAGCAACTACATTATTCCTAAACAAGTCCTTTGAAAGGCATGAGTATCTTTAAAATCAAGCATTCATTCAACAAAAATCAAAACAAAATTCCAGCACTCATACAACTTTTAATTCTACCTTCTGCCAAGGGCATCTCTTATAATGCCCTGTTTCTTTTGGCTCCTTCTATACCTAAAAAAAGAAGTAATGATCACCAGCTCCAGAAAAAGAGAAAGGGTTCAGTTCACACTACCTTCTCAGAGGCTGTGACACCTATTTAAGCCTTAGCTGCTAGCCTGAATACATCAACTGTTTAGATACCCCTGATCCGACCTACCAGGAGAAAAGTAACTTTCTAGCCATTTATGACTTTTAAGAAAGCAACATTGCAAATCAAACTGTATTTTTAAACTAGATTATAACATGCAGTTTACAGGAAAAGTTGCTTAGTAGCATGCCTTCTTATAAAATGCAATGTTACTACATGCACAGTGGTGGCAACCAAACAGAATACAGTCCATTTTCAAAAAGGTTTTAAAGAAGATTTTTGTATCTGCTTGGCAGCAGTGAGGCCACATTTGCAATACTGCAGCACAGTTTTGCTGCACCTCTGTACAGGACTGACGTTAAACTGGAGAGAGGCCAGCACAGGACCACAGGCCTGGGAGCAGAAGCACTTGACGGATGAGGACAGGCCTGAAGAACTGGGCTTGTGTTGCCTGGGGAAGAGATGGGGCCAGAGGCGCAGGATGTAACTACGGTTATTTCCCTAACAGAAAGGAGTGTCTGTGGGAGTTGTAGGGAACAGCAAGTTTTTTCTCAGAGATGCATTGTGACAGGACAAGAAGCAATTGACACAAGCTACAGCAATAGACATTCCAATAGAAAAAGGGGAAGAAAAAAAGGGAAGGGGAAGGAAAAAAAAAAAGGGGGGGGAAAAAAAAGGAGGAAGAAAAAAAAAAGGGGGGGGGGGGGGAGAAAAAAAGGGGAAGAAAGAAAAGGGGAAGAAAGAAAAGGGGAAGAAAGAAAAGGGGAAGAAAGAAAAGGGGAAGAAAGAAAAGGGGAAGAAAGAAAAGGGGAAGAAAGAAAAGGGGAAGAAAGAAAAGGGGAAGAAAGAAAAGGGGAAGAAAGAAAAGGGGAAGAAAGAAAAGGGGAAGAAAGAAAAGGGGAAGAAAGAAAAGGGGAAGAAAGAAAAGGGGAAGAAAGAAAAGGGGAAGAAAGAAAAGGGGAAGAAAGAAAAGGGGAAGAAAGAAAAGGGGAAGAAAGAAAAGGGGAAGAAAGAAAAGGGGAAGAAAGAAAAGGGGAAGAAAGAAAAGGGGAAGAAAGAAAAGGGGAAGAAAGAAAAGGGGAAGAAAGAAAAGGGGAAGAAAGAAAAGGGGAAGAAAGAAAAGGGGAAGAAAGAAAAGGGAAGAAAGAAAAGGGGAAGAAAGAAAAGGGGAAGAAAGAAAAGGGGAAGAAAAAAAGGGGAAGAAAAAAAGGGGAAGAAAAAAAGGGGAAGAAAAAAGGGGAAGAAAAAAAGGGGAAGAAAAAAAAGGGGAAGAAAAAAAGGGGAAGAAAAAAAGGGGAAGAAAAAAAAGGGGAAGAAAAAAAGGGAAGAAAAAAAGGGAAGAAAAAAAAGGGAAGAAAAAACAATGGGGAAGAGAAAAAAACGGGGAAGAGAAAAAAACGGGGAAGAGAAAAAAACGGGGAAGAGAAAAAAACGGGGAAGAGAAAAAAACGGGGAAGAGAAAAAATGGGGAAGGGAAAAAAACGGGGAAGAGAAAAAAACGGGGAAGAGAAAAAAACGGGGAAGAAACAAAGGGGAAAAAGGAAAAGAAAAAACAACCCCCCAAAAGTCACTTTAAGAGGGGTCAAGCAGTACAGCATTGCCCAGAAAGGCCATGAAATGGCAAATCCCCATCTTTGGAGGTTTATAAAACTCAGATGGAGAAGATCTTGAGTAATCTAATCCACTTCTTAAATTAGCTCTTCATTGAGCAGGACGTTGAACCAGATGACCTCCAGAGGCCTCATTTTCTACATGATTTTTTTCCTATCCCCTGTAACTTGCTAATGTGGCTATGGAACTGGCCTGCATACTATACTATACACACACTGACAGAAACCTAGATAGGGAATACTAATTGTCACAGATACTTTAGCAGATTATGACTTTACTAAATACTATGCTTTTTACTGTAATATAAAGGTAAAATATGCTATTTGTAAAATATGTATTTAGGTAAAACATAAGGATGCTGTGGAGAATCATTTCAGCATATGCAAACAAAATAGCTGCACAGTACAATAATATATTATTTCTTAACACGGTGAAACTAATTTTACTTTTGATGTGTGCATCTAAAAGGAATCAAAATTATTTCTGCAAAATTTACAGGAACAGCACTAAGAAGAATCAAAGTAAGAATTAAATATCAGTTTAACCCTTTCACTCTAGAGGTCTAGGTTAGTCAAAATTCATCCCCACACTAAACTTCACTCTCAGTTTTCAGTGTCAAAGAATAAGAAATGTGCATCCCGTAATAAAGTGCATCTGTTTTGTTACAGAAAAGCTATGATCAGTATCAATGAAAACCAACATTTAACAGATACTTACATAAACAAAAAAGATGCATCAAATCAATAATGATGCATTTTACCAAGACAGCTTCCTTGAGCTACTCACTTGGGTGGTTCATCAAATTGTTTCTGGTCTTACTGCAGCCACACAAAGTGCATCATATATCTAGACCTGATTTAGTTCCTGAGTCAGAACTGTCCCATTAATGAGAGCTACAAGAAACAAGGAAATATTCATACAGCCACCTGATATTTAAGCCTGAGACATGTTTCAGTTTGACAGCTGATTGACTTAAAGTGCTTCAGAGAAAATAAAAAATTCCTAAAAGACATTCTTCCTTAACTTTTGATGTATCAAATCCTCAACTGCGCAGCCTACAATCATGTTGCACCTCATGCAAAGACTGTCACTGATCTATATAAAGTTTTAGTCTTCCTCACTCAAGCACACAGGTGATCTCAATAAAATCTTTTAGAAGCAGGGTTGCTAATCCAAAAGGCCACTCAGGAGTGTCTGTAAACATCTGAGACTTCTCAGAAAGTCACTATCACCTGGAACACCAAAGAAACCTCTTTAACTCAACTAACGCACTTTCAGCCATTCCTCTCGTCTATGTGTAATGAAAGAAATAAAATATTTTCATTGCTTCCTGCTTAGCTTTCCTAAAACTAAAAGGAGGAAACAATCCCTTGGTGTTTGCTGAATAAACTCAACCCAATCACTGGAATTAATCATTCTAGCTTTGTCATTGTAGCAATGAAGCCTAACATGGAAAAAGATGGAAGTATGGTATAAATGAAGCACCTTTCAAAATAATATACAAGCGTGTGAAAGAAAACGTTAACAGTAAATCAGCTGAAATTATGTTCAGGAATTTACGCCCAAATTCACCTCTGACTGTTACAATCATTCTCTTATTGACCGAAACAGTCTAAAAAATTTCTGAAGCTGTCTGGAGCTTCCTCATAAAGCTTTACCTCTGAACAAATCAGATTTTCTCAAGAGTACTGCCAACTTTATTTTTTTTTTTTATTTTTTCCCCAAAACTCAACTGTTTCCTAATGCTTTTCCCATGTATCAGGAAAAATATATTACAGAAGATTGCAGTAGTGATTAATTTCAACATTTTAAAACATATGTTATTCAGTGTCAGAAAGCCGAGAATGCTTCAAAAAAAAGAATATAGGAAAAAGGCAAAGGTACAATAGTTGTCCTCCAGATGTAGCTTCCCGTCAGCAGTGAGCTGTGGTTTAGGGACTTCCTGAGATAGATCTTGTATAAACACTCCTGTGTTTAAGTCTGGGTGGTATTTTTTTCTTTACAACATTTATTCTCCAAATCTGTCCACTTTTTCCTGCTATTCCTCCACACATACTTTTTTAAAAAAATTTTTAGTTTCAAAAGCTCTTGTGTCAAATGAATTCAGCAACTGAACTACACACTGTCTGAAAAACAAATCAGTTTGATTTCTCAAAGTTTGCCTTTTTAAGACTGGCACATTCTTATCTATTTTGTTTACCTTGATCACTGACTCAAAGTTAACTTCTATGACAAGTTGTTTTACAGTAGTTTCACTAGTTTTGAAAGCCAAGTCTAACAATTAGACCACTCCTTGCTGATTGTATTACTCTGGTGAAGACAACTGTTAGCTTTCACAGCCAGAAATAACCAGCTACTAGTATCCTACTATTAGGAGGATCTGTTATTCTCCAATCATAGATTTAAATACAAACTGATCTCCGAGATTCTCAGTATGAAAATGAAATGGCAGAACTATTAAATGTTTTGAAAATCACATCATTCAGCATAAAGACTTTATCAAAAAGCAATGAACTCCGCTTCATAGTATTACAAATCCAAGGAAGAGGCATTCTCATTTGGTCCAAGCAGAATGCCTACATAAAGGCTAATCCCATTTTTCTCTTCAGTCCTTCCCAAATGGCAAACACCTAGTGTTATCCAAACAATGTGGATACCCTACAAACACTTGGCTCATCCAAAAAGAGCCCTGTCACCTATCAAGTTGCAACAACTTTATTTTCCCAAACAGACAAAACTGCAACAGACTGAAGAAATAAGGCGGCTTTGTCATACACAATTTGGAATGACCCATACACAAAAGTTTCCGGGAACAGGCTGTTTAGACAGCTTTAAAAAGACAAAAAATGCACTCAGCACTTAACCAGAAGGTTGATCTGTGCAATAATGTTTCTTATTCAGAAAAGAGGATGATCAAAGAAATAGGGTTTGGCTATTCTTGATCTTTCAAATATTTGTATTTATAACACAATTATCTGCAAGAGAACATTAACAACTGAAAAACATACCACAAGAGAAGTCGCTATTTAGTCTCCTTCACTGGGTAAAATTTTTAGGCATTTAACTGCACTTAAATTTAAGTGACCTAAAAACAATGGATCTTAATTATATGTTAAAGAATTTAAAGTTGGTTATGGATTATTTCTAAATACGGTCCTAAATAAAGAACTTTAACCTCAGGAAATCTTGTATTTCCAAGAACCTGGGTGCTCTGGGGCATAACAGCAAGTGAGAAACTTGGATTCTTCTACAAAAGCAAAGAATCTGAAAATGTTCACTTTAAAATGAAAATTAAATACTTAAGTTGTGATCTAGGTAGGGAATCACTTTCCTTGCTCTGTAAGTAGTCAGGAATTTCAGAAATGGATCAGCACAGGAAACAGCCACCTCAGGATCTTGGCAAACACTCATGGCAACCAGCTCCCTTCACTCTTCCTGCTCCCCGTTTCCCTCCCTTGAGCAGCTCTGTTTATCTGTAAGTAAAGAAGCACCTTGGAAATGAAGGAGTGTGAATCATATGCCAGCTGGAAGAAAATTCAATGGGCCTATTGCAAAACCTGTCAAAAATGAATAGAATTATCACATTCTGGTTCAATTAAACCAGCTTTTTCAGTATAAAACTAGTGAACTGGAAAAGCTTTGGACTGCTTTAATCCCAGGTATCCAGACTATGCTACTTAATACCACTGAAACAACCACTTCAGACCCTGGGTTTGTGTCTTCTCTCTTTAGGTATAGAAAGGAGTAAGCTTTTCAGTTAAATTAGAAAATAATGATAAAATAACAGTAACTAAGAGGCACCCTGCAGGAGTCCCAGGCCATAGTGTAAAGGTACAAGAAATTTTAAAAGCCCAAGGCATACTGAATTACTAATGTAATATATTTGGATGTGTTTTTTTTTTTTTTTCTTTGATATAGTAGACATTCACTTTTATGATGGAAATAATTGATTACTAGACTAGCCACTACTTTTCCACATTTTAACTTGAACAGAAATAGTTTGGTTTAATCCAGTATATTTAAACATCTTTATTTTTCCTTTGATTAATCTAAGTGTTCTCATACTGGTTTCCTCCATTTCTTCAAAACCCAAAGATCTTTAAAACTCCTTGAAAAACTATGAACAATTATATTACTTCAATATGGTACAGCTTTCTAAAGATGGCTATGATATATAGTGACAGTGAAATAACAGTTTGGTTTGGTAAACTGTTGATAAAAAGTACCTAAAAAATGAATGTTTTTGTATTGCGACGTTTCACTTCTGATAATTTCTTTGCAAGATTCCCAGCAAGTTATAAATACATCGTAGAGAAATTTTACAGTAATTATTTTTATTTAAAAAACAAACAAACAAACAAACTGAGGTGATATCTAATAACCAGAGGTGTTCTACACATAGAAACTTCTATAATAGCAAATTTTTAGGAAGGTTCTAGGGAAATGCTAAGTATTCACAGCAATCAAATGAGAAAAATGCTTTGGATGACTGACATGAGTAGCAAGCAAACATTAAAAAATGCACTGGTGTGCAGCGAAGTTATGGATTCTCAATCTGCACTGAATTATTTTAAGAGTTTGCTTGAATTTGGATAATTTTATTTTCCTTTATTCCTGGGCACATGCCATTTCCTGATAGAAGTAACCTAGGAAGCAGTAAAAATGGAGAGCATCAGCGCCACTCTGAATAAAGCTGTCTATTTCCCTCTTTTAACATTAAAGAGGTCCAGTCAATAAAAACTAGTAGAGCCAACTTCAGTGTCTGTGATGACAAACAGCACACAGTGTAAATATTATTAAGCAGGAAGTAGCCCCCCACCACCCCCGACATTCTGGGGACAAATCCTATGCAGTTACATATTCTAACAGCTCATATCATCTAAAAACCAGACCCGCATTCCTCAGTCTCCAGAGCTTCTTCCCAACGATCAGCGTTTCCACACACCACGGACAAGCAGCCTGCGTTTGGGGTTACCCTCACGCGCCCCCGCTCCGGCAGCACCGCGGCCGCCCAGCACGCGGGTGGCACCACGGGCAAGCGCTCGCGCCGCGCGACAAGGACGCTTCCCTCGGCGCCACCAACGCCCAGGACCGCGCCCCGCCCCGCCGCGAGCGGGCCCGCCCCCGCCGCGCGCCGCCAGCCGTGAGGTCACGGCGCGCGGGCGGGCCCGCGGGCGCCGGTTGCTGGTGGAGCCCCGGTGCTGGGAGGAGGAGGAGGAAGGTCTGTCCAACCAGAACTTGTCCGCTTGCGGCAGGCTGGCCCTTTCTTTTCGCTACCAGGATGTAAGTCTACCACAAAGGAGCTGAAGTTCAAATAAGGCTGCTTCAGCCTCGCGTGAAATGATGGATTCCGAGCTCTAACACCGGATTGCCGAGTTCTCCCCTTTCACCAGAAGAACGCCTGGCTGCGCCCCCAGAGCAGCGCAGCGCGGATGCGTGGCTTAGCCTGGGCAGCCAAGCTGTGAAAAATCTTCAAGAAGAAAAGCGGAGAAAGAGTTTTGCAGATCCCCTAGTTCTTGCCTTGTCTAGCTGCAGCGCAGCATACAGCTATTCAGCTGCAGACTACAGGGGAGTCATGCTTCTGACACAGTCAGCCAAGTGAGATGTCACAACTCCTGTGGATGAGCTGTTCTGAAAATTTTTGATGAAAGCACACTCAGGACTGAAGAACGAAGCCAAAGGAGACAGGGTAAGAATGGAAAGTACAGATGGATTGCGTTTAAAGTATGCAGCTGGTTTTATATGTCCAGGGTCCAAAGTCTGCCTGGTTTGCAAAGCCAGCCAGCCAGACTATCATATGAGAGAATGTAAGCCTGTCAAAGATATTACTGCTCCCAAATATAAAGCAGCAAGCCTGGATTTTGTTTGTTTGTTTTGTTGTTGTTTTTTTTCTTCCCTCCTCCTTTTTTAAAAACAAACTCACTCCAAAAATCCCCACCAAAATATGAAGATAGTTGAGACATTTTATGATGCCAGGCTGTGAAAAGCCTTCTCTCCATTATTTTCACAAATATTAAATCTTTTTTATAATATTACTTAATTCTGCATGTAATTTAGGGCTTCATGCTTCCTCAAGCTCACTGAAAATGCATATGCCTTTCAAAAAACTTTATAGGACATACTAATTTCTATGATAAGCTTTATAAAGGACTACCTGTATTAAAACTTATGAAATCTCCATTCAGTCTTTCTTACACTCATGTCTGATCAAGGAGATATAAAAGTTCCTGGAACTTTATAATAGAGTCTGTAAAATAAGTATTTCAAAGACTTTGCAAAAACTTAATTAAAAAAAGAACCTAGCATTTGTGAATACCTTTGTGTAAGCATTAAATATTTACTATATGATCTAACTAGTATTTTTCATGGGCAAAATGAGTCACATTTATTAAAATGTGAATCTGTTCAAGGGCTATTATGGACAAAGTGCACACACACGTGAGCACAGTATGAGCACTTTTTGGTAGTGATTGGATTAAGTGAAATAAGGTGAGGCCGCTGTTAAGGAAAGCAACAACAAAAGCAGCACTCTCTTTCAATAATTACATTCCACTTCTATGACAGAACTTTAGTAAAGCACAAAGAACAATCCACAAATAACATGACTAAAATTCTTGGTAATCCAGAAAGAAAATTCATGCTTCTTGTAACTAAAAAACCCATCTTTTGCCAAAACTTGAAAAAAGTTACAGGGCAGCAAAAGATACATAGTCTTTTGAAGTTTCTTGCAGCACTTGATAGTATTTCAAAACAAAAGTTCTCAGAGCTAATTAAAATACTCTCATTCTGAAGTGTTGCTTTAGTTATCCACTCAGTGAAAAAACTATTTCCTTTTAAGAAGGAACTAGTGCTTGAACCAAAATTCCACCACAATTTTAAGTGGACAGAAAAGCGGAGTATGGAATGCACTTAAATAAAAGTATCTAAAGCAATTAATTGGTGTCTGTCAGTGTGGCATTGCTTACAGTGGAATCAAGTAACTAGTGGCAAAAAAACCAAAGCTCATTCCCCCCATGTTGGGAGTTAAATTTTTCAACTTAGTTTTACATCATGTTTTCCTAACTGAAACTGCATGCTATTATGTGTCAGCCCTTCCCTATCCCCTATTATATTTACTTTAAAACTTCAAACAAAACTTTAAAGCTTTTCCTAATACATGTGGCATGCATACTACTGTGCTGTATTTTCACTGTGAATTGCTGTTTCCTGTTACAAAACTGAAAAAAATCAGTATTCAGGTTTTTCACAGCAGTACTCTATCTAGAAATCAAACTACATGAGTTAATTCTAAAAGAAGACTTTCACTAGTGGAAGTCCCTCTCCTTTGAGAAGAGCAAAAATTAATAAATCACATTAAATATGAAGACTACCTGAAAAACTGAGAGGATGGATTCATGTAATTCAATGCAAGAGAATGTTTGGGAGAAGGAGTAAGAACAGAGCACGAGCTTGAGAATAGGAGCAGGGAGTAAGAAAGAAAGCAGCTTCAGAAAGTTCATGCTTATGTATCTTATCACAACGGTGTTGTGAAATCCAGATCATATTACTGGCCTGGTGCCTGGAACATGCCAGCTAACTGTAAATCCACAAACACTATCAAAGGACTCTGCAGAAGCAAAAACTAATGTTTGTTAACAAAAAGCAAAACCAAACCCTCTGATCTTTTTATAGTTGGATTTTATATTTTCGACACCCTTGTTCCATTTGCTTTTATAATCCAAAGAAACAGTGAAGATTTGCTGCTAGTTTTTAATGTTTCTTCTTTAGAAAGAACAATTATCAAACTATGTGTGAATACACAATCAAATAGAATAGTTTAACTTTTTAAGAATGAATGGTGTAATAGCTAACACTATGCCTTTTGTGAATGTGCCTTCATTTATATGTCTAAATGCTTGAAGAATCTGCACGAAAGGTACCACAGCATGTAAGGTATGTAGGAAAAGCCAGCTCATTAAATGAATGCTAGCCTCATTTTATTAAATGTGACCAGCAAGCAAGAACTGATTAACCCATAGAACTGCATTTTGTAACAGTGTGATTTAGCACAACAAAACAAACTCATCTGCATGTAGGATATCACTGGCACTTTTTTCTTCTATGTCAAAACAACCATACAGGGAAATGTCAGAAAATACCAGCGTTGTGCAGAAAGCGCGTATCTCAACCTTCTTATATATCTGGGTATTTCTAAAAGGCTCTGAAGTATCAATTTAATGATGGTGCATTCAATTCTGGTATATTAGACCTGTACACACTCCTAATGATCCAGACTCTAGACTATAAGCCCTTGATTCTGAACAATTTTACAAGAATCATAATAAATTTTGAGTGTTGGGCCTTGCCTATCCACTCTTTAATGACATGAAAGTCACCTATTATCAAAAAAAAAAAAAAAAGAAAATATGACACATAAATAAAACCATATACAGAAAATAGAGTGAAATAATAAAAAACAACTCCCCAAATTCTGGAATTAACGTTCTAAGGGATGTAATACTCTGGGAGCCTCTTTTTAAGGAGGTTGAGTGACAATGATAGAAAATGCTAGCAGTTTGTAAAAACAACATTTGTTATCCCAAAGATACAATGACTTACATGGAGAAGCTTTTTATTTTGACAGCTTACTGAGCACTCCCACTTAAGTGTAAAAAGTCACATAGGAAACCTACTTCTTCACCTTGTTTACAATGATTGTCATAACTGAAGCCTCATCAACTAAAAATGCCTCCTTAATTCCTGAGCTGCAACACAGAAGCCACTAAAAATCTATTCTAACTTTTTGAAGTGAGAATTGCTGCTACTTTCATCATATACCAGGTTCTGATTTATTAGCTCCTCAAACCAAATTGGTGATGTTTTTTCTTAATTAGATTATCTTTGCAATAAATTCAACAATACTGCAATTCAAATAGTTGCTGAAGTCCCCAGAAATCTCCTTGTGTAACATCCTAGTTTTAGCACATAAAATTGCCTTCTCTGTAAAGCAGTCTCCAAGACACACTGTCACGTATCACTTGTACAAAAGCTGCATTTATATAACTCAGTGCATCACACTTTCATACCTACAGTCGTCTGGCTTAATAACAGTTTACTATATATAGAAAAACAAGAGCAGCAGCAAGAAGCAATTCTGCTTTTACTTAATGGGTTCTTCTATGTTTCTTATCTGTAGGAGTAACCCATACCAATGCAATGTAAGATACAAAATATATATTCTGTTGTGAAAACCAGGCAATTATTTTCCATATTTATCTTAGTTACAGTTTTCCACAGAAGACTTACAGATCATTATTTTGCTTTTGTATTTCTCCAAAATGCTATAGTACAGGTGATAGCCTTCCTTAAATGTCAAAACATTTCCTCCTTGAACTGACTTGTAATCCCAAGTAAAGGATAATAAACTTCAGTGCTCAGCCACCATCCAGTGGTCTTCCTACTGTCTCAGCTCTTTTTTTTTTTTTTTTTTTTTTGCAGAACACTGAAAAGTACAGGTGTTAAAAGAACATAGTATAAACTCCCAGAGAGAAGATGCCAATTTCTCAGTGGCTGAAAGACTCAACATTATAAAACCACTTTAGATCTAGATGCAACAGTGTTGACAATATATACTCCAGCTTTCATGAACACCTTCCTTTCCAGAGTAATACTGCAAATGTCTATTATATGAGCAAATTTGATGCAACAAAAACAGCCATAGCACTGAAAGGCTACTGGTAGGATTTTCAAATAAACTTAATAGTACTTTATTATGTTAGTACAAGTCATAGTTTTCATCTGATGGAGACATACCTTTGTTCTCTTCCATACACAAAAATCCAAATGAAGCATAGCAGTAGAACCAACAAGTAATGAAAAAAGGTATACGTGTTGGAATATTCACAATGCAACATCTATTTTGTTTTAAGTAGCTTTCAAAAAAAAAGAAACAACCCAAGGCAATAGTGCTGACATTGCTACCTTTAATGCTTTTTCTTAAGGCGAGCTGATTAAAAAAAAAAGTAATTTGCCAAACAGTAATACTTTGCACGTAGAAATATTTTTACCTTTATCATTTCAGGATTATGACAGTGATTAAACTATAGGATGTGAAACACCTGTATAATTTTAGATGGTAAAATACTTGAATCCTGTTGAAATACCACATATGAATTTCAAGATACTCATAACACTCAAAAGGTAATATATTTTGACTAACAAAATGTCCCATATAAGCATGATAGAGTACAGGACAAAAAAATATTTCAAAGCAAAGCTGAAGAAAGATTTTATTTACTTTTTCCTAAGGGACAGGAAATGCTGAATGAATGAGCAAACAATCCAACTTATTACCTACTTCCTGTTCAATATACAGATAGGCCAACATTTGGTCTACAAACTGAAATTTTAACCAAAGCGCTTATGCTGGCTAGGCATATGAAAAATACGATTACAAACCACACAACAGTGTCACCAAAAGTTTTTACACAGACGCAGTCATACTGGCAAAGGACAAATATAAAAAAAAAAAAAATTTTTGCCTGGATAAATTAATATATACTGCCAAGTCGGAGAAACTGACACAAAACTGACTTTAGGCACATATGCACTAGGGAAAATTTGTCCCAACTCCATTCCCATGAAAAGTGCTTTTACAAGTATACAAGCCTTGAACAGCTATAATCTAGAAATGAAATTACTTTAAACTTCCACACTATTTCTAATTAGAAGTTCTATTTGATTTTTAATTAAAATGACACAGATCTTTTTTTTTAAAGTGTGCTTCTTTCACTTCTTCCATTTTTTGCTCATATGCTTGTTTGTTGAAGCTTTGTCAGTGTGTACAAGGATAAAAGACAGACATCCTATATTTCTAGTAATTAAGAAAATTTGCACCAAACCTGCGAGCATGCTTTTACATAATGTAGATTTGTGTAATGGTGAGGTTGAAAAGTCTACAGCTACCTAAGTGGAATTCTGCACTGGGGATAAATATGGCCCAGGAATATAGTTTGGTCTCAGTCCACTGCAAAAAGGCTACTGGGAGAGGGAAAGAAGGGTGCAGATCCAGAGAAACAGAAGAACTGAGTGATCAGCAAGCAACAACACTAGTTAAGTACAAGGAGTGTGAGCAATTACTTGGCATAGGCACAAGAGAAGAAAACTGAGAGCTAGTGTGCTAGATATCAAATAAGTAAGATCTTCCTCTCCCATGGGATGGAATTCTGATGTCCTAAGAATCTGATGTTCTCCTACTAAAAAAGGAGGGGAAGATATAAAAAGCATTAAATCCTTCCTTAAAATAGTTTCTCTGGCTTCCCTCCCCACTTCCTCCAGCAAGCTTTTTCTGTCCCTGAAAGATTAATCAGAGTAGTTCAAACAAGCATATTGGTTATGAACTTTATTTGAATCCAACTGCAGAAAAGAAGAAATGCTGTTTATGTTATGTCGTCCATCACAATATGCAACAAATAGGCCTCATTCTGAACACTTTGTTTTGTTTTGTTTATAAACTGAACAAGAACAGTCAAAAACTTAAAAGATCACTTCATAAACTGAGTCTTCAGGAAGAACATCTGAAGACAGTAAGGTTCTTGTTTCTTTTCGTACAGGAACATTCTCTTACCAATGTACTTTTCCTTCCAATGTTTTTTCTTATAGGAGGAACACATTAGAAAAGGTGACATGCAGGCAAGATCATGAGAGAGAAGCATTTCAGCACGGTCTAATCATGCTGATGTCATTCACTGATGGCTTACCTTCTGCAAACAGTGGCCAAACACTGGAATGGGCTTCCTGGAGAGGTGGTCGATGCCCCATGCCTGTCAGCGTTTAAGAGGCAATTGGACGATGCCCTTAACATGCTTTAACTTGGTCAGCCCTGAATTGGTCAGGCAGTTGGACTAGATGATTGTTTTAAGGTCCCTTCCAACTGAAATAGTCTATTCTATTCTATTTTGAAAGATGTTTGAACTGGTATGTTAAGATGAGGCTGATGAACTCTGTTCCATTTCTTTCTTAATTCTTAAAAAAAAAAATGGATAAAAATCAAACTGTTATATATTGCTCTGTATTTCTTCAGCCTGGAAAAGAATGTGCACGCCAAATCCTGTGCTCTATTAAAGTCATGAGATGCTGTAACAATGACACAAGTGAGCGCCGAGATAAAAATTAGTTTCTTTTCAGTGGTCACAATAATTAGAGTTTTTGAGGGGGAAAAAAAAGATAATTCACACAGTGAAGTAAAACCCATTTTACACCTATAGGCAAGACATTTGCAGAACCAGTCCATATGTGCAGAAATACAAGGCCTGGAAAACTGCCAGGATTCCAAGTGTGACCTGCTGTGCAAATGCTGATTATGCAAGTTAAAGCTGTCTGGGGTGAATTTATGTTCCCTGTTTTCCAGGGCTCCAAATAACATTCCTTTACTTACAAAAACTGTTAAACTCCAAACTTTTATCTGACATGTTTCCAAGATTTTTGACAAGTTCTGTAAAGCACAATTCCTTTCCATTTGCAAAATGGAAATGAGTTTATTCCAAATAAGGAACTGAGGCAAAAATGTATATCCAAAAACTTTAAGGAGGATCAAGTCCTGGTCACTTTTGTTTGAATCATTTAGAGAAGCATTTACAGAAACTTCTATGTTTTATTTCAAAAGAAGAGAAAAATGTGTATGACTGACAACCATATCTCTTCTCAGTAGGAATAATCATTTAAGCACGCATATCCATCATTATCTTGAAACACAAAAAAAAAAAATCTTTCTTAAAAAGTCACCAACTGCCTAGAATCATACAACAATTCAGATTGGATGGGACCTCACCTTTGTCCTACAAAGCAAGACTGATTTTAACATTCAATCAGGCTGCTCAGAGCCTTGCTTAAATCAAAACTTTACATATTTCCAGGAATGGAGATTTCACCACCTCTTTGGGTGACTGCTTCAGTCCTTGGTCACCTTCATTGGGAAACTTTTTCCTAAAACCCTAAATTAATTTTTCCTGAAGCAAGTTTGTATCCATTGACCATTATACTTTCACTGGGCACTTCCAAAGAAGAATCCATCTTCTCTTCAAACACCCATTAAGTAGTTAGGGACAGCAGTAAGATGTCTCCTTCACCTTCTCTTCTGGAGCCTAAACAAACCTAGCTCTTTCTGCTGCTCCTCATATATCATGTCTGCCAGCCTTTAGCTATCCATGTTGGGTGCGCTCAGCTGGACTCATTCCAGTTTCTCACAGCTGTTACTACCATCATTTCATGTCATTTAAAACATTTCACTGTAGTAAAGATAACCAAGCAGTAAGGTGACAGTTATTTAAACAGTGAATGGTTATTCTGTGTGAAATGTTTTACAAGCAAAGAAAAATCTGATGGTAACAGTACCTTGGTTTTAAAAAGTATCAAGCTGGCTTTTATATACTGAAAAAGGCCCACACTGCATTTTTCCCCCCTAAACTAGGTTATACATATACACACCTATTAAAATTCAACAACAAAAAGCTGTTAGAAACACACGATATCAAAGTCCTGTTCAAGCAGCTGATAAGAGAGTGGTTTGTGACAAGGGCATTCCTGGCAGTAGTGACAATGCTAAGCTCAAGTTTCCAAGATTACTGTTGCCTATAACTTATTTTTTAGACTTATTTTTTAAGAGATTGTGATGGCCTCTATTTTTCACCTTGAATATGAATTTGTTCCAAGAACTAAGTTAGCATAATTTCACCAGATGGGTACTGTTGCAGCATGTCAGTAAACACTACCAGCTAATTCTAATAGCTGGGGGTCATCTTTGTCCACCATGCACATGTGTTTTTCCCCTTTCAAGGACAGACTATGAAGTGAAATGACCAATCTGAGTGTAAAGACCAAGTCTCCAGTGAGAGTCACAATAAATATTTTAGTTGTAAATTCTGCTAGTCTGGAGGACCAACAGATTTTATTGCCTATTATATTTGGACAGTAGAGTTTTAAATTTATAATTATTAAGTACTAATGTAGAGTAAGTTTTTCCTTTTTTTTTTTTTTTTTTTTTTTTTTTTTGGTTAAGCTATGAGGTTCAGTACTGCTGACTAAAATTGTTATATTTCACCTTAGCTCTATCTCCTGCAATACTTATGCAGTTATAAAATATTGCAAATGAGCTATTTGATATTTTTAGGACTTTTAATGGCACATATTAAATTACATTCTGTTTATATGTAAAGGTTGTACTTATAACTGTAAGAAATTAAAATATAGTTCATATTTAAATGAAAATATCAATCTTGGAAACTTTTCTGGTACTTGCCTGGAAGAAAGGACTCCTCAAATCCTGGTATCTTTTACTTAGTTTCTTGTGGTACTTGGCAGGCTCTAGATAAACTAACAACTAGTAACTACAGTTCTGACCATAGAATTATACAACTATTCCCCATGATATCCCCTTTAGCCAACAGAAGTTCATGCTGGACAATATTTGTACACAGGCATACTAGTTACTATGTAGTATTTTGTAATTTTTAGAACAGATTTTCAGTAAGTTTGCACTGATTTTCTATTTGTTACTTACTGTAAAATTTATTTTAAAACAGATTTTAAAAAGTTCTTTGCAGAAGAATATTTGATCAGAACAAGAGGATCATGATGACAACAAGATTCATCTGTCTAATGCTAATAGCTGTTGTGGGAGCTACTGCAAGCAAAACACAGGAATTTGAAGGCAATGATGAGGAAACAGAACAAGAATTCATTTATATGAACAGATATAAGCGTTCCAGTGACACCCAGGACAAATGCACTTACACCTTCATTGTACCTCAACAGAGAGTGACAGGTGCCATTTGTGTTAATTCTAAGGAGCCTGAAGTTCTACTTGAAAACAGGGTAAACAAACAAGAATTACAGTTACTTAACAATGAACTTCTTAAACAAAAGAGACAAATAGAAACTCTCCAGCAACTGGTAGAGGTGGATGGTGGGATTGTTAATGAGGTTAAACTCTTAAGAAAAGAGAGCAGAAATATGAATTCTCGTGTCACACAACTCTATATGCAGTTACTACATGAAATTATCCGAAAACGTGACAACGCCTTAGAACTTTCGCAACTTGAGAATAAGATTTTGAACCAAACTGCAGATATGTTGCAGCTTGCAAACAAATACAAAGACTTAGAACACAAGTACCAACATTTGATGTCAATTGCCAATAATCAGTCAATAATAATTGCCCAACTGGAAGAACACTGTCAAAGAATGCCATCCATAAAGCCACTGCCACAAACTCCACAGCCACCAAATAAAGTGTACCAGCCTCCTAATTACAATCGCATTATTAACCAGATATCTACTAATGAGATTCAGAGTGATCAGAACTTAAAGGTTCTGCCACCTACCTTACCAACCATGCCTGCAGTTACTAGCATTCCGACTTCAACTGATAAACCATCTGGTAAGTAATATTATTGATATGTCTACATTAGTTTATGCTAATATGCAGCGTGCAACATTTTAATTGTAGTATCAAAAATACATACAGAACTCATTAATTTGGCAAGATAAATGCAAATGAATTGTTTTGTACTAAGTGAGATTTCTTAGACCTGACATTGTCTATCTTATGTATTTTTAATATACATGTTGTAGTACAAGCACAGAAAGAAAGCAAAAAAATTAATTCTGAATGTTTAACAGATTCAGACACACTAGTCCCACAGATTTTTTTCATGTTACTTTGACAAGACAAACCCACCATTTATTACATGTATGAGATAAAGAAGCTGCAGAAAAATCTTACTAATCAACAGTCAGTCATCTAAATTTCATTTACCTGTGCCTGAGACCGAACTGTTGTAATTCATGACATCTGAAGGTGTTTGACATTTTTTGTGTAATCATTTATGAAGTCATTACAATTCTGTTGATGTAGCATGTGGTAATTTTTGTGCTTGTGTAACTCAAAAAGGAAGATGTATCTGCTATGTACCTCACACAGGGCACTTGCACCCTAAGACAGGAACAAAGGAAAGCGAGTGGTGGAATAGTAAGTGATATTATACAGCCCTCACTAAGAGTCTTAAGAATCTTAGGAGTTCTTCTATAAGCAAGATTAGAGGCATCTGAAATCACATTAGAGATCAGTTGATCTATGTGATAAATAACAGGTAAAGAATACAGTTTAACCTATGGTCCCACATATTTCAAAAAAATAGTTCAAGTATTATGTGTCTCATAGAAGAGAAGTCTGTTCTTCAGCGTGTGGGCAACATGTACTTGCTTCAGAAAAAAAATAGGAAACCCACAAATGTCTGAAACTAAGACTTGAAATTGAGTAAGGCATGTGAAATGCACTCAGAATATATTGCAACATATTCCACATGACATTGTCAAACTCTTTAGAATTACCAAATAATGCAATTGCCACATTAAAAAAAAAAAAAAAAAAACAAAAAAAACAAACCACAGACTTATTTTTCCATGGAAATAACCACAATGAAAGAAACTTGAGCAGGTGTTTCAGTCTAAAGCAGTCTCTGAAACACTCTGCTACAAAGCAGTTATTTCACCGTGTTGTCAGAGATGAACTCACCAAAGCCTGCATTGTGGCATGCAGAATGTCAGCCAAAAATAACATGATTTTAATGTTCTATGAAAAAAAAAAAGATAATCAGGTCTATTACAATTTATTTGGACCAATACACAAGATGACCTCTTTAATAATTACATTTTGACTTTGATCTCAAAGTAGGTTCAAGCTTAGTACACTATTTCCTATCTTTCTGTAAGTGAAATATTCTTCAAGCATTCTGTTAAGACCTTTCCCCTTCCTGCTACGCTCTTTTGAAAACTCATTAATTGGTCCACATCCTCTTTGTGCTTTTAAGTACCGAAACTGTGGCTGAGACTTCACCATCACACAACAGAACAGAAAAATTACTTCATGTGCACAGTACTTTTGTAAATCTGTCCTCATAAAGTATTTTCCTTTTTTGCAAAGGACACATGCACATTGACTCACGACCACCTTGCAACCCTGTAGAACCCCTAGATCCTCGCCTGAGGAAGTGCTGCTTATCCAGCTATTCTTCATGTTCATCTCCAGAGCTCCCTTGCAAAGCTCACGATTCTAAGATTTGACATCTGCTACTTCTCCCTTATCTACACAACTTACCAGAAAAAGAAGTTTCACATTTCTTCTGCACAAATCCATTATAATATTAATTTCTATATTGTTTTTCTGCTTTGCAGCAGTTTGATATGTTCAAGCAAATTTCCAACAACTCAAGTTAAGCTATTTAACCTTTTATTTCCAGAGTATTGTCCTCACCTCTTCCCACCTTTCTTTTTGGGCAAGAAACATTTAATACCTTTTCTGCGTCCACTAGAATGTTCTCCACTCGCACAGCACATCTCAAACAAAATCCCTCGCCACAATTAACGCTGTAAATGATGCTTCAGCGAGGTGTTGGAAATGAACTAGGAAAAACCCACAAAAACACCCCCCCACACTACCACCCCCTTACCTACAACCAACACCTCACAAAACAAATAACCACAGCCACCACAACTGCTCAGCCACTGGAAAAAATCCATCTATCATTTATCCAATCCTTTCTGTACTGTGACTCTGAGTTCTCAACCTTTGCCAAAGCTCCTGGTTGTACTAACCATCTGATTGTATCCAACCTGCTCAATGTAAACTGAAGAAAAATGGAAGAAAAATACTAAATGCCTTCTCAGTTTATTCTGTTGACAGCTCTCTTCCTCACAAAGTAGCAGACCAATATTTTCCCTTGATCATAGACTTACTGCAGTCTTACTATTCTCAGTAGCTTTCTTTGATTTTGTGCGTTTTGTGCACGCTTGTTTTTTGAGGGGGGCATTTGTGGTTGTTTTGTTAAAAACAAACAAACAAAACCCACAACCAACCAGCCATGCCTTATACTTTGAGCTGGCATCTGCTTAGTATGAGCTGAAAGGTCATGGTTTGGCCAATTTCTTACCATTTTCGCTAGCTGCCTTCTACAACAGCAATATCCATTGCAATGTCATCAGAGACTTTTTAACTTGTAAACTCTTCGCTTGGACTAATTGTCTAAAGGATTTTCTCTGCACACTCTCTGAATTTGCTGACATCTGTTACATTTAAGTTAAATTTGTTTTGCTTTTCGCTTTTGTAAGAATTGTGGCCTCCATTATTTCACAGTCAAGATCACCTGCACTACTTTGCATTTCACATTTTCAATCAGTTCTTCCCTAGTTACTAGGTTCAAATGTAATATATTGAATGGTTTTTGCCTTCTCTATTTTAGGCATATATGAAGAACCTATCCCTAAAAATTTCAGAAACTTGCTATGTATTTTTTATCTGTTGTGTTCTTCTCCCAACATATAGTTGGAAGTTGGTAACTCACTGGAAGAGGCAGGCAATGAGTGTCAAAACCCAAACATTTAAGTTAATTATGCACAAAAACTGCACAGAAAGTGAGACAAGTTATTTCACTGCTTTAAAACAAAGCTCATATTTCCTTTTCGTTTGTATTAATGATTTTAAATTAATTAAAAGCTACATTGATTCAAGCCTCCAGTTCTCAGTAATCATACATAGTGCTTCATGGAGTCTCATCAAATCCATAAGACATAAGAGCTTGAAATATGATATGTCATTTCTGTAAAACATTGTGCAGTGTGAAAATATCAGTGCAGAGCAGAATTAAGGGAATCTCTAATTCATAAGAGCCATTACATGGACCTGTTGGATTGGGTCCAGAGGAAGGCCAGAAAAATGATCAGAGGGCTGTAACACCTCTATCAAGAATGGCTGAGAGAGTTGTTCAACCTGGAGAACAGGCGGCTCTGGGAAGACCTTATTGCAGCCTTCCAGTATTAAAGGGGTCTTTCCAGAAAGATGGGGACAGACTTTTTCATTGCCTGTAGCAACAGGACAAGGCATAATGGCTGTAAACTATAAGAGGGTAGATTCAGAGTAGGTAGGAAGAAATTTTTTGTGATGAAACACTGGCACAGGTTGTGCAGAGAAGTGGTAGATGCCCCATCCCTGGAAACATTCAGGATCAGGCTGGACAGGCCTTTGAGCGACCTGGTCTAGTTGAAGATGTCGCTGCTCATTGCAGGGGGGTCGGGCTAGATAACCTTTTAAGGTCCTTTCCAACCCAAACCTCTCCAATACTATGGTAATCTTCTGTGATAATCCTAGCTCCCTCCTATTTTTTTTTTTTTTAATTACACATTTTAAAAAAAAATATTGAGAAAATATTTTGTTTTGTACAATTTAACTGTTCAAATTAAGGTCAAGAAATAAAGTATGATTAGAGAAATTTTCTCAGAATCCAAACAGAATTAATGACTGTGGAAGACAGAAATTAAAGAGATGCAAGACAAAAAGACAGGGTTGGGAAGAATAATCATGTGGTTTGGGTTAGCAAAATTACAGATACAATTTTAAAAACTTATTTCACGTTCTTCAACTTTGCACAGATAAGTGCGAGTCCAAAGCAATACAACACATCTCACACAAACAGTTATCAAAACCTGTTCTGGTGTTTATGTAACATAAATGTGTGGTCTCTTCATTATACAGCTGTGTCTCCATGCTATACATCCAATACTGTAGAAGTATTTTTGTAGTCAGATGTGTTTGTGCCTGTGAACACGTACTCCTCAGAGGTCTACTTGACTTCCTAGAGGCAATTTTATCAAAACTACCTATCTGTAAGTCAGGATGCTCTCACTTTTTCAAGGGAAGATAAGAAGACCCTTGTTTGTAAAGCATGCTAATATTTCAGAAGGAAGATTTATATTTTATTATTGTAAAAACACTAATTATCAGACAGATCTAGTAAAAAAAACTTTTATCCTAACATCAGCACATGCACTATAGAGGAAGTTTACACAATTGCTCAATTACACAATTTTTTTTGCCAACCAATATGACTGGCACAGTCACATCCACCTCAGTCAAAAACCAGGAATCTGAGTTGGAGAGCATAAGAACTGCCACAGAAATTAATTTAACCAACTTACGGAGGGTTCCATAGACATCACTTACAATAAAATAAAGTCCTCATCTTTTTTTTACATGAATATTTTTAAAACAGTCTACTTTATAAGTTACTTGTAATTTAGAATCTTCAGAGCAGTGACCCTTTCTGTAATGACTTTATACAGTACCAGGATACTGGACCCCTATGCCTACACTCAGAGAAAGGTACTTCAGAACAAAACATTATGATCTAAAACAAGACAGTCATTTACAAGTACTCCTCTGTCACATCTGAAGTGCCTTTGCTATTATAATTTACTGTGTAGTGTGATTTAAATGTATAACTGAGTATTTTATCCATATTCACAAAGGTAAGCCAAAACAACTAGGCAAAAAACAAAAAATAACGTGCTGTATTTGAGAGGCAAGGCATAGAAGAACAGCATCTCGTTAAAAATTTATTAGGAATATTTGAAGCGTTGGACATTTCAGAGACATTATAGTCTATTGCTTCTAAGGTGATAAAAGCTGATGACTGCATAACAACACTGGCAGTAAATCATAAAAACGTGATGTAGGTAAATTAATGAACCCCAGTCTCATAGAAAAATGTTCTAGAGAAAAGAAACTGAAAGAATGCATTGTAAAATGTGGGCATCATCACTGGTTATAAAGTAATTTTAGAGATACACACTTCATAATAGACAAGTTAATTTCTCTGCAAGGACTAGCATCATGCTTTGATCCATGCATTTCCCAGAAAGCTTTACTTTATAAGGCATAAAAACCACCCCAGTGTTCCTGTTGCTGGTTCTTTGCAAGAATAAAGGAAAATGTAAAAAAATACTTGGGTTTGATTCTGAGTAGAAGAATTTATGATTTTATCCTAAATCATCTACTTCACATTCTTATTTATGCATTCTTTTTTCCCACTCATGCCCAAAATAATAGGTTTGGTAAGTTTAATTCTTCCTGTAAAATACTGACCATGTACACAACACTGAAATTCTACAGGAAAATATTAAATAAATAAATAATAAATCAGTAATTAGCCAGTAAAGTCACCTCACGTCAACACCAGAGATTGTTCAAAATAACTACAACTGTATTTTACTCCAGTCTACTAAGCAAAAGATGAATCTCAAGTAAAACTTCTATAGTCCTATTTAGGAACACTGCTGTTTAGACTTGCTTGAAAGAGCTAAAAGCCTAATAAGAAGACTTCAGGATGAAATGGTTTAGCTGTGACACTAACAACTCCTTTCTTGGAGTTATTACCCAGAGGTTTGGGGTGGGATGTAGAGCTATGACACACCAAACTCGAACAACTTTGCATGTATTAATGCTTAACAACTACAAGTTTTAATATGCCAATACAAAAAGATGATGTAGTTTATCTACAGTGGGTTTTAGAACATCAAAAATTCTAGCCCACAGTGTCAATAATTCAAGTAGATCTGAAGCAGTTTATGAGTGTAGAATCCTACACGCAACACGACAAACAGTATTATGTGAAGTACTGCTACATTTTCTGTACAAAATGGACTTACATGAATAGCTTATCAAAATATTCTGCTTTGTCCAAATTTGCTAGTGCAACACTGGAAGATGACTAGACACAAGACAAATGAAAGCTGAACTTGAAAACAATGAATTTGATTTATCATCCTTACCCAACAACTAAACATCTCTTTTTCTGAGACAAAACATTTAGTTAGCCAGTTGTACCAATTATGTTTTCTTGTGCAACTGCTATAGAAAACATTATTTCTAGAAAAACATGAAGATGAACCAGTTTATTATACTCTACCAGATAAAACTTGCAGGTAAACATTTTAACTCCATGCTGCATTATAAAAAACCAAAGTTAAATAATAAACATCAAACAGTAATGCTGAGGTTAACGCAGTATTAACATACAGTGTATGCTAATTTTATATGGTCAAAGAAAGCATTTGTATACAAAAAATCAACATACATAAGACAGACAATATATATTCATACTGATAATTATGGCTTAATGAAGCTGATGGTTTAAACTGGTATATCCTTTAGGTGAAGCAATGCAGATTTTGTATCATCAAGTAAAATCTTTGGATAGGAACAGTGGACAAAATTAAAGAAATGCTGAAATGTAATCTGAAAAACATTTAAACCAGGCACAGAAATATTAGGCCAACATATATAGAGAGGCCAAGCCAAACATATATATGCTTCTAAACAAATATTACCACTCAAGCAACAACAACAAAGATCAAAGAACTAGAAAGCTGGGGTTTTAGGCTGTTACATCAGATCTTGCTATGAGGAACTTGAAATGATACAAGATAGTGGAATATTATAATACCAGTACATAAAGTGTTAACTGAAAAGGTAAAATGTTTTCAAGTACCATAGAGACTATTTGAAGATACCCTACTGGAAATTCAGAACTATCCACCCATCCAAAAAAAAAAGACTGAGAAGACCAGGAAATCTTGTCATGGTTAAGCAGCTTGATAAAAGAGCAGTATTATAAGACAGACAGCATTGTTCAAACCACGAAAGTCATGTCCAAATCAGGAAACAAGAAAAGGACATACTCTCTGTCAGGTTAAATATAAAGACGCATTAAAATCTTAAGAATGATTTGCAAAAAGAATAAAAGGCATAATCTGATTTCTAACACATCAGGAATAAGAAGCCTGACAAAGCTTATAGGGAAAGATATACTGAGAGAAATTAAAGCAACAGTAGAAAATCTGAATTAATTTTAGTATGAGTACTCACTGAGGGGACACTTTGATGTGCAAATCTGAATCATGTATCATCATCCAATCACCTTGAATAAGAATCAACCTGGTTTTTGCAATACCAATTTTGTACCACTTTTAGAGATATCTGAAGGGCTCAGTGCCTATGCAGAGTTCTGCTTGATATGCAGTCTGTATGTACTTCCAGAAAGCACAAAACAGGTTTCTTACTAATGGTGTTTAAACTGCTACAAAGTAGAAAAAGCGAGCCTCACATAAATAAAACATAAAAATCCCTTAATTATTCAATATTTTTTCCATGAGGAAGAGTTAACTATGGTTTTCTTATGGCGATCTGTGCTGGAGTCAGTTATCTTCAGTACCTTCCCTTTAATTTCTGATGCCAGGTGACAAATCTATACTACACAGTTTAGCCAAAATCTTGGAAAGTTGGTATCTGACAAAAAAACACCTGTCATAAAAAAGTAGTATCAAACTCTGCTTTGAAGTATTTATAATAGTTTATCTTCATCTTAAAGCACTTCCAAAAAAAAGAATCATGTACAGTAGAGCACTGTTGCCATGTGGCCTAGAAAAAAACTGCAAGATCAGAAAGCTGTAAATACTACATCATACATATACTGCTATATATTTAATTTTATGATCAAAGATCTGTGGTTCACTATTTTAGGAATTCCTTCGATACTGACTCTGAACTGACATGTTCTTTTTTGTTATTAATAAAGTGCCACTATGTACATACTGTGATCAAATAAACAAGAGCAATTTAAGTTACCAGCATTCATTACAGTTGTCTTCTTCCACCTCTCATAATAAGCTATGCAACTGTGTCACAGAATACTGCATTTACATCTAAATTGCCAGAAATCTGGTTAACCACAACCGAAATGGAGAAGGGGATTAGAAGCGGCACTCTAGCTACAGTCTGTGAATATGACTAAGGAAACAGGAACAACACAGCATGGCCACAGACCAAAAACTTGGATTGCTTCTTGGCACATTGCCTTTTCGATTAACTAGTTAAAAAGGCTGAAAAACCCCAATCCCCCAAAACACTGAGGTTGTTTCTATAAAAATAATTTATTACTAACTCATTTACAGAGTACAAAGGTTGCTCTGCTACTGCCAGTGTTGGACACTAAATTATGAAAAAGGATAGATGAACTTAAATAATTTAAAAGAGAAATTACTCTTGATAGCAACATATGCTTCTGTAAGACTCCTCACGAGAAGATCTGACAGGCCTTCCTCCTTCAGTGTGTGGAGAAAATAAATAAATAATAAATCAATCAAGGCTTTCCAATCTGTAATCCTGAGGATTATTTTTGACTTCACTCTTCCGTTTAGGCAGCAAAGCAGCCGGGGGAGTCTATGTGCAGATATCAACACAGACTCCTAAATCATTTACAAATAAATTTCTCAGGACTCATTAATATGGAATCTAACTATTCCCATTAGAGAAAATGTCTTTAAAAATCATGAATGTAAGATACTTTCAAAAAGAATAAGCTCTTTATGGACTCTACTAAACTCCAAGAAAAAAATACATTCTCTTTCTGAAAATATGAGTGCATTATCTATAATTTCTGTGAATGTGAACTATTTTAAGTCTTCTAATTTATCTACAATTGCTCTCGCTATATAATTGGGCATTCCATGTTACAAATCTTAATTTCTGTTTTGTGTCATCATTTATTAAAGTGACGACAGTAACACCTACATTCTTAATTTATGTTGCCAGTTCCATTGTTAATGTCCATGACATTCTCAGGGATCTAAAAAGCTGAATTTCTCAAAGACAGAAACAACGTCAAATGTACCATTTTGTTTTCTGAAGGAAATTATTAATACTTATCTGTGGAGTCTTTGAAGATACAATCAATCTTGTAAGTGTAGCTGTCTTAAATAAAATACATTTTTTTAAAAAAATATCTACCTTTATCAGTAATTCATTGCAATATGTTCCAGAAATAAAGTTATAACAAATTAATCTGTTTGAAACACTTAGGGGACACTCACTGTACCATCAGTAAGAGGAAGAACAAACAAACTATTCAGCAGAAGCAAATCTACTGTAAAAAGCTACCAATTCAAATATCTCTGTGCATTAAAGATATGCTCAACTGCATTTTGATGCAGAGCCTTTCTGTTTTGACACAGGGCCCTGGAGAGACTGTCTACAAGCATTAGAGGACGGCCATGATACAAGCTCCATCTATCTTGTAAAACCAGAAAACACAAATCAGCTTATGCAGGTCTGGTGTGATCAACGGCATGACCCTGGCGGCTGGACAGTCATTCAGAGACGGCTGGATGGGTCTGTCAACTTTTTCAGGAACTGGGAGACATACAAGGTTAGGACAAGTGAGCAGTTTAATGTTTTCTACTGTATAAAAATTATTGGAAAAGTTAAGTTAAGGGTAATTTTACAGCTTACTTAGAGACCAACTTGTGCGTTTACCCTTCCAGAAGAGGAAGTCTCTATAAAATAAGTTACTGTGGTTTTCTACTTGACAATACACTCCAATTTACCACTAAAACAGATGCAGAATATTAACAAGCTTCTCTTGCTTCCTTTACAGCAAGGATTTGGTAATATAGATGGAGAATATTGGCTCGGATTAGAAAATATTTATTGGTTAACAAATCAAGGCAACTACAAACTGCTCATAACAATGGAAGACTGGTCAGGTCGAAAAGTATTTGCTGAGTATGCAAGCTTCAGATTGGAGCCAGAAAGCGAGTATTACAAATTGAGATTGGGACGCTACAATGGCAATGCGGGCGATTCTTTCACTTGGCACAATGGTAAACAGTTCACCACACTGGACCGGGACCATGATGTATATACAGGTACAAGATCCCTTTCAGTTGCCTTACTTATTCTACCTTCCCCCCTGCCCCTCCTTTTTTTCCTGCTTTAAAAAAACAAACCAAACCAAACCAAAAGGTCATACACAAAAAAGAAGAAATTACATTTTTAGAGATTTGTCAATTAGTAACTTAGGAAACACAAACTGATGTGTCAACCCTTATACGTACTAATACTGAAATAAAAACTCTCACCGAAATATTTGTAATTTCTGTAAAATATGCCACAGGGGTGGTGATTTGAGACAGTAATGCAAACAAATTTTCCAGCAAGGGAGAGTAACACTGAGTGTATCTGTAGAACCTAACTACAGAGCTGGTTCCTGAAGAAACCTAAAATTCACCTTGTACCACATGGTATCTACATGTTAAACACACAGTTAAAAAAAAAAAAAAAAAAAGTTTTGTGCTTAGCTTGCTTGCTGTAAGATTTTTCATTTACTCCTAAGACTGAATTGGACTTCTCTTTTGCAGGTAATTGTGCTCATTACCAGAAGGGAGGATGGTGGTACAATGCATGTGCTCATTCTAATCTTAACGGAGTCTGGTATCGTGGAGGACACTACCGCAGTCGGTATCAGGATGGTGTTTACTGGGCTGAATTCCGGGGTGGATCATATTCACTGAAAAAAGTTGTGATGATGATAAGACCTAACCCCAACACATTCCACTGAAATAGTTCTTCTCTTGATTTGCTTTCTTGTTCTAAAAATCACATAAAGCTATGATGTTATTACCTGGAATTATCTTTTCAGAAAAGAGGAATGTAAGATATTGTACATTTATTGCTAAGATGCGAGGGCTTGTATATTGTATTTTCAAGAATCATTGCAGTAAAAAAACACTGAAGAAAAAAAAGGAACTGAAGTGACATAACATTCAGAACACCTCTTGGTACTAAAAGTAGTTATATTAAGCCTTTTAGAAGTGGCAGTTTAGATGGACTGTAGATAAAACTTTCTGGTTTTTATTCCCTGTAAATTAAGTTTGGATGGTAAAAATACTGCCACAACATTTAAATATTTTTGTATGCTATATTATGTATAAATATTCTCAAATACAGGAAATATTACAAACTGTACAGCAAGAGTTTTATTATTATTATTATTATGAACAATCATTTGACACAGGAAATCATATCCTTTGAACTGTGTAGCTGGTATATGTACATTAGTGTGATTATTCTGATTTAATCTTTGTTAAATGCCATGAATAAAGTTAGTACTATATAATTTGATTTTGAGCATAGATACTCAAACCATTACTGTTGTGATAAATCCAGTTTTTCCCCTTCACTTTGAGCATCAGCCTCTATAAATTAGAATTCATATTCAATTAAAATATTTTAGACTAAAAACACTATTGATTTTTCTTATCAAAGTGAAGTAGCTACCTGCATATGATTTACAACAGATATAACATGCTGTATAGCTAACACGTTATACTACACAACTGTCACAGTATTTTGTACCCGACTTCAGTCATTACCTGCTGTGTAGCCTCTGTAATCAGAAATGGCTGGATATAAATTAAAGGGACTATCCAACTTTGCAGGCAAATGATGGATACCAATATATAAGCTATTTACTATCCTTAGCCAGTAGATGAAAATGATATAAAGAAGTTACCTGAAGTTACCTGTAACCAAGAAAAGTTATATTTACCATATTT
The DNA here is from genome assembly GCF_018691265.1 of Tyto alba. Lineage (NCBI taxonomy): Eukaryota > Metazoa > Chordata > Aves > Strigiformes > Tytonidae > Tyto > Tyto alba. Next base: position 207,499 of record NW_024881273.1, read on the forward strand.
CACAATTATAACATATTACTGTCAAATCATTAAATAGATTTACTCATCTGTATTTAGAGGTCAGTCACAACTATGAAATACGGATTGGGATAATTCTAATATTCTTCTGAGGTAGGTTTCTAGAACAGATTGTTATAACACCCATTTCAAAACAGAAACTACTATGAAAAGTGTAAGTTAAAGAATGCATGTAAGAGGGAGAGCAGAAGTCTCTAGAAGTTCGGTATATTTTTCAGCAAGACTGTAAGATACTGTACAATTGTGTGTGCTTGCACACTTTTTCCCTTATTACCTCATCACTTCTCTACAACAGTGTGATGTGCATTGAACTGATGTGTGATGTAGCATGTTTTGTGTATAACAAAGTAGGGTTTTTAATATATTAGATTACCCCTGTAATATTGTAATCCTTTAATAAAGCAACAAATGTTATTTTGACATGTTCAGATTTCATCCTGTTTTAATTCAGGTTACTCACAGAAAAGAACAGATAATCATTTAAGTTCACACCACTCTGCCTCATGGCTCACATCAACTCTGATATGCAACTACTATTAACGTGTATGAAGTGTCTAAATATTACAACATCAAAAACAAAGTAATTTTCAGCTGAGAAAAATACAGAATTTCCACTCATCCCAAGCAGGAAGAACTTTTTGTAGGTCAGATGAAAATTCCCAAATTTTCAAAGAGTATTCAAGCTTTATCTTCTATCGGTTTACCTAATTGACTCTGGAAAACAATTAAGTTTTAGGTAAGAAATAGTAAGTACATCTACCGGTTCTAGAGCCTGGCCACTGTGCTCTAACAATTTGGGTTGTAGCGTTAAGGCAGTAAAATTCCTGCTGACATCTATAACTAACCACTAGTTTTATCAGAAGAAAACGCACATAGTAGAGTGATGCCTACCTTGGAAGAGTCACTTAAGAATTCTTCAACATGCACAGTGTGTATGCACATTCAACTTATGTCTGTAACTAAATAATCAAAACTTCCTGAAAATACTTCAGCATAGCAACATCTTTAGGTTACGTTCACACTTCACCCTCTTCTTGTGCTCCTTTGGTAACATGCTACCACAGCATATCCAGGTAGAACACAACACATAACCCATGGACTCAGATACAGGGGCAGAAAAACAAATAAGAACTTCATGCTACTACTACCTACCTACCCTGGAGTGTTTGCCCACTTTCAAAACATAGGTTACGACAAACATTACATCCCTACACTCACAGGTTGCATGAAAAGGACCATCAGAAGCTTTATGAAGGTAGCAAATTCAACATACTCTTCCAAGTGCTACTTTTGTGCTTGTCTTGGTGAAGAAATGCAGAGAATTTCATGTATCCATTGTGCAGATCTCAAGAACGGGTCATTCTCTAGGAAAGCTATTACAGGTGCTTTTCTGTAGAAGAAGATATGGCTACAAATACATCTCCATAGTATACACTCATGACAGGCTTTAAATCCACGTCCAGGTTGACAGTATATTGGCAGAATCATAGATTTGCAATATTTTACTATTCCTTTTTTTTTTTTTTTTCAAATTCACACAACAGAACTCAGTTTGCACTAGATCCACCATTTCACTACTGTAGACTGTGAAAGGTCTTAGTTTTTCCCGTTTCCCTAATTATTTCCAATTATTTCAGTTATTTTCTTGTTTCATCACTCCCCAAAGTAGTACATCTCTGACAACACTAGGCTGCCTAAAAATCACATACAAACCATTTTCCTATCATTAGCAAAAGCACGTGAGATGAGTTTATGTAGGAGAGAACTGCAGCACGAGAACAGTTTTATGAGCTTCAATTCTCCTGTATTCCTCCTTCATTTGAAAAGTACTGCAGAAGAATAGTCCTGCAACTGCCAACATCCTAAACACTTAGGCTGCTCTTCTGAATTCTTAAAATATCTCTATCTTTTTAAGAACAGTAAAGAAAAAGCTGTTAACTAATACATTATATTTGTATCAGGAACTAAACAGTGGGGCTCCACCTAGAGCATTTAGACAAAAGGCTGTCACAAAATTTTAGTTACTTTGGAAGACAACTCATTATTTTCTTATACATATATTTCATGAGACTTCTTTCCTGAGACTTCTATTATCATTTAAAGTTTTTAGCATTATCCCCATTGTTATATTCCATGAAAAAAAACAACAAAACACCACAACTCAGTGAAACCTGTAGATTGTGAAAGAACATACCCATCTTTGCCCTATCTGTAACATACAGATACCACCTAAAATATCACCTACGGTGAAGACAGGAAAAAGCTGTAGCTAGATACTGCATGCATGAATTTTCAAAACAATGTGGCTGCTATTTTTTTCCCTTAGATCACAGCATGGCTAAATACCTCCAACAGTCCACACCACAGCCTTGCCAATATCATGGTTCTTTTTCTACTTTCTCTCCATTTTTTTGTTGTGGGTTTTTTTTTTTTTTTTTTTTGGTTGTTGGGTTGGGGGTTTTTGGATTTTTTTTTTTTTTTTTTAAGTTTGGAAGATCTGCCTGAAAAGAAAACAACTGTTGGATGTTTTAACTATACTAAGAAATATATTAATTTCTCACATTATATCCTGAGGTTGCAAACACACCAGTTGTTGTCCCCTGTATTCATCTGGTTACACAAAGGTTCAACTGCACCTCTTAGGAAACATGGAAAACCTTACTTTAAAAGAGCAGCAACATTGCTCACTCTTTGCAACCACCAGGGAGAGTCTCTGGGATGTACAAAACCTGAGGTACAATGTATGTGGGAGGATAGCAAGTTGAAAAGAGGTTGTCTAGACACCATCAGGAATTTCAGATTCAATCCTGTAACTCGGAAACACGTGGATTTCTCCTTTCACTTTCATTACTAATGTCTTATTAAGCTTGCAACAATTTTGTCCATTTCAGAAATATCTGCATTTTAAATTTAATTAAAACTAGTTTGGAGTGATGTCCCGATAACTGTATAGTACTAAAGCACTTCTTACAAAAGGCTGTGAGTCAGTTCTATAAATCAGAGCATTTGGACAACATAAGCAGTTGTTTAAGTCCCCAGGACGTTCTCCAGTGCATCTCAAACAGCATCTCAGACTGCCCCAGATGGAATGAGAACTGGTATCTTAAACTAAGTAACTGTCTTGTAGTGAGAGACAAGAGGCTCTGCAGCACAAAATGGGAGCCCCATGAACTCCGCAAATCTTCAGAGACTTCATCATGATCATTCTGTGTTTCAAGTTCACTATTTACTTCTAACGTAGATCAGTCTACTTCTTCGTTTAAGCACATTAAAGAAGCTTGTCGATACCTAATAGTCTCCCCTGAGAAGATATGCATTGAAACAAGTGCCCTTTGAATATTCTCTTTTCATAAGCTAAATATTCCTTCAAACCTGAAATTATTTTCAAAGAATTTTCAACAACTCATCCCATTTTTTCAACACATTTTTTAAAGTATAGCCATTAGGAACAGTTGTCAAATTTATTTAGTAAGAAATATTTTACATAAACAGTGCTGACTGTTATCCACAGGACTTTGTGCTGGGACTCATGCTGTTCAACATAATCATAAATGACCTGAAAATCGGAGTGAACACTGGAACAAAAATCTGATGATATTAACTAATTGAGGGTAGCAAAGAGAATGGCTGACTGATAGGAATTGCCGAAGAATTTGACAGACTGCTTGGACAATGAGACAGAAGATGAAAAATTTATAGAGAGTGATACATACGGGGGAAAAAAGTCCTGACTTACCACATAAAACAAAAAGAGCAAATAATTGCCAATAAAGGCAAGATCTTGGGATTACAATAACTAGTTCCTGAAAACAACTTGATTTCTTGATTGCCATTATAATTTGAGCTAACAGAACGTTAGGAATTATTAAGCAGTACACAAAAAAGCTTTCTGTATATATCTAATATGCACTTCTATATTGAATTTTGTGTGTAGTCCACGTGCACTCTTCCCCTAAAAAAGGATACAGAACTGAAATGTTGCCACAAAAGGTTGTCAAGAATGCCAAATGGCATCTGTACAAGGCATGATCAAGTAATCCAAGGAAGTCCTTTTGAAAGAGAGGTAACTGAAGATTTAGTGTGAAGACAACAGAGATAATGACTGAAGTCCGTAATGTCAGGATTAGCTTCAAGAAATTGTATAAAGAACAAGGTAAGGTTTATCCAGTGAAGGTGGAAAATACCATGTTCAAATCAAACAAAAGACTGTGGTATTGGACAGACCTGAGGAAATCCTTCCTGACTGGGTGCCGTGGATGCAAATAATTTACATATATTTAAAGAGAGAGGACATGAGTTCATAGAGAAGCTTATGCAGCATTCTTGAGCTCTACTTATCCAGGTTTCAGTAATTTAAAAGCAATTAGCCTTTTTTAGCTACAGCTTAGCATCATCCTAAATGACTAATAAAGCCAGAAAATAGTTCATTTTATTGAACTACAGTTACTAACAACCTACATGCAGAAGTCTTCCCAGGTGAAATACTGACAAAAGAAACCAGTTCATTGAATGGCCACTGTGTATATGTCACAAAAGAAAAGGAGACTGTCAACACTGGACAGCATTTTATCTGTAGGTGTCCTTTTTAATATATCTTCAAGTTGAACTACACATATATTTATTCAGCACCTGAAGGAAATATTCATTGCAGAAATATGTACACATCTCTTGTGTACAAAAAGTGTTCATGTTTAAAAAGTGTTTCCTGTTTTTTATTTTTCCAAAAGGTCTGTTTGGTAATGCAAATTGGACAGATTTTTCAAAATCTGCAAGTTTGACTAATGACAGTACCTAATTTTTTTGTCTTTGTTGAAAGTCTTAATTTAAATATGATTCGCACACTTTCTTGATCTAGTAGATAATCTAATTCTTCAAGACAGAAAAGAAAAAATATGACTAAAAGCATCATTAAGGCAGGTTCTCAAAAATACATGTGTATCTTACTCTTAGATGCTTTTTGAAGGCTGTTAAACACCTATATGCCTGTGAAGACACTGTCTCTTGTTCAGACTTCTGGTTTTGTTGTGGCCATACACCAAAGTCTTCAAAAAAATTTAACTTTACTTTCAGTGATCATTAAAATTCTGCTTTCGGTGATCATTAACGCTACCAAGACTTCTATTCTTCAGTCAAAAAAAAAACACAAAAAGTAGCATAAACAAAAAACCAATATAAAAACAACCATCAACTGTAAGCAGTAACAAAACTGCTGTCATGCAAAAAGACTTAATGTAAAGAGGTTGCATGATATGAGAAGTCTGTCCAGATGACAATTTTGAACATACTTGAAATAAGTGGAGGTGAGCTCTGGTATATCATGTAGATGTACCTTTTCAGCCCTATGCAAACAATCTTGAAGAGAAAATTAGCAAAAAGGATATAGCATTTTATGATTGTAACTTTGACCAAAATCAAACCAAGCCTGAATTCAATGCTCATTTCTTCAGAGAACAACGAAGACCGCTTAATACACTAATTGGCAGGACAGTGGTATTAAAATAGTACACAAATGCATGAAAATTTGACAGTCCTGAATTTATGTCAGCTTTCCATGTCATAAATACAAATACAGTAAGTAATATATTCCCAGCGATTGCTTGTATCCTCTACATCCTAACCTAATAAACTGCCTCTTCAGCTTTTAAATCAGGCTGTCCATGACAACATATTTGTCAACAATGCTTGGTGCATCTGTTTTCTTCTCTAACAGTCTCTTGGTAAAGAATGAAAGCAGATCTGCAAATGACAAACTGGAAAGGATCTTACCTTTATGGATATATATCCTTTACTCTACTGGGGAAGGGGCGTGGAATAGGGGGAAAACAAAAAACTATCTATCTCCAAAACATTTAAAATAAACACAGTACCACGTCATAGATTTCTTATGAAGTATATGCACTAAATCAACAGAATAAACAGCAAAAAGCCAAAGCAATTAAGAATCTAAAAAGCCTACTGCAAACTAGATTAAGCTACTGATTTGGTTTGAGTGCTTACACATCCACATAAAAAGGTTTTTTTGGTAGTCCCTTGTATACTTTAAGACTACAAATAAGCTTGAGGTGCTAAAAAGCCTATGCAAAAAGTAAAGAATTTTCCTCATACTTCTTTTTGAAATTCTGTGAATACGTCAGGTTTGCTCATTCTAAGTAAGAAGTATCACAGTGATGAGAAACATTCTAGGAATACAACACAGTTCTCTAAGAACTGTTGTATATCATTCCTAGAATACTTAAATTTTCTTCTCAGATGTGTGGCTATAGTTATAGATCATTAGCTTGAATTCCTGTCAGGAATAATAGCCATTCCTAGTACTTTAGGTAAAAGTGTATTTCACATTTGATATCATGGAGTTCATGTGGCTGAAGTACAAGGCAGAATGATGTTAGATGAGGAAAAAAGCTGCATTAGAAGTGGAGTTTGTAGTTATATCCCTACTTTAAGACATCTATTTATGGTGTATTCTGTTGCATATAACTGTGTCAAACATTAGTGAATTGTGCCGAAAATGTGTGATGGAAATTCCAGATAAAGTTTGATTTTTTTTTTAAATATACTTTTTCTGGAGGTCATTTACAGAACGTTCAAAACAACAACTTCAACAGGACCATGCTTTGCATAGGTGAACTGCTGTAGAAAAAGCAGTGTATTTGTCATGTCTTGGGCACTAGAAAATAATTACAATAAATTATCTTATTATTTCTATTATACCCCTTACAGAAGATATGGTTAAATACTTCTTAGATTAACTCTTTCTTTTAAAAAAAATCCATCACTAGGAAAGACATTCCACTGTCTAAATGACCTTGAAAGGAATCTGTTTTTTTTCAGTGTTCCTCAGGAATGCTACTACAGTTCAGTAATGGGCAGGAATTGCAAGTTACAAGAGCCATCGGGGAAATAAAGATATAGTGTCTACATGAATACCACAAGGGAATACTGAAAAGACAAGTCAACCAACTGAATTGACTATCTGGTTTGTATCTCTTTTCAAAGCATTTACATTAAACTGACACAAACCAACAACTACAGTTTAGAGACACCAAGTTACAAGTTATCTGAAAAATGTCCAGCAAAGAGGAGAGCTACAGGAACACAGTCTCAAATCATGCTGTACTCCAAGAGACTTCTGAAACCCGACGCACTTGTAAATTCTGAAGACATCATAAGGACAGTAAACAAAGAAATACTTGTAGCTTCAGATGTCAGCAATGCACAAAACTTCCACAAGTCAGAGATCCTAGATAGCATATAGCTTAAAAATGTCCACCAGATCTAATTTTTCTAAATATGAAGTGAACCATAACTTCTACATCTAGTGTTCTTCAAGTGCACAACATGCTATATGAGTACTCATAAGTCAAAATGAGCTACAGATAAATAAGGTAACTTCACACTCACCTAAATATGGAATAGTAGGAACCATTTTTAAGCTTCTGATGTACTCTCGTGTCCTTTTATAATTATCTTCCTTAGACAGTAAATAGTCTAACTTCTCAAAGGTGGTCTTGTCTTTGCGATTCAAAAGCTACGTAGAAAAACAACAAAGGAGATTATACAATGTGTGCAGATCAGATTTTTTAAAAGGCAAGTAATAAAATTTGTTGAATCACCCACAGTAAAGGAAAGCAGTCAAGTTAAGATTAAATTCACCATCATCACCCAAATCAGCACAATGTTTGAAAATGTGCTACCTGTTAAGTAAAAGAAAATTTAAAAAATGCAATTTAGCATAAGTCTTACGCTATGGACAAATATTATTTCTGAATAGTTTATCCAAGATCCACATATCACTACCTCAGAGTTTTGAAGAACCTCAGCAATACTACATTTTTAGAGGAAAAATATGTTATTATACAGTCACCAACATTCTCATAGTTTATCAGAATTACTAAAAATCCTCTTCAGTTTTAAAGTGGAAACAGCAATGGAAAAATGCTCTAAATAAATGTAAATTGTGCCATTTCAATAGTGCCTCATTAAAAGTATGACAGAACTTTTTGGAAAAAGTATAAGGAAAGAAAATCACTACGATATTTAAATCTCTGTTTACTATTACTGGACTTACTACAGAAAATCAGAAAAATATTTAGCAATGCAAGATCCTGCAGTGACAGAAGATTGAAAAGTAAACATAAAATACACAACTGCAGCTATGAAAACACATTCCCTATTTCAGCTCCCTTTAGAAACACCAGCAGTATTTTTAAGAGTATTTAAAAAGCCAGTTGAGTCAGAATGAGAATTACAGCAGTGCACACTTGCTTCTTGCAGTTGTACTTTCTGACAACAGACAGCTGTTCCATATCACATTTCTTAATACACCTCTTCCTCTGCAAGATTCCAGCTCTTGTACTGCAGAGCTCATAAGCTTAGCTGTTGTTTCTAAAGAACTGTGAGTCTGCTCACTGCGGTGGATATGCATGAATTAACTGCTTCATTCAGTCTTGCTCAGAACAGGAGGGGTTTGACAGGAGTCATCAGTAAAACAGCACTGTAAATGGGAGCCCCGAGGCCCTTTGCTTCTGGAGCAATGGCTGCACACCACATCACAGTTAAATAACAGCTGTTAATAAAAAGTAACATAAAAGCTACAAGAGCGAAAATATTTCAGAATAATTTCACTGTTTTCTTTCCAAACAGCATTGAGAATTCCTTGAGGCCCTAACTCTGCATTGTATTGTATTTCTGAACTACTGTGCCTATGAAGAGCCTTATACCTCTTTAGGTCTAAGTGGAATTATCCACACACTTAGTTTCACACGTGAGTGGTTTTCCCTACTTAAATTCCAACTTCATCAACCTGCTCAAAACAGCAGACACTTGCATTTTTATTAGACTATAGCCTAATTCTGAGCAATCAAACCATAGGAACGTTACAGGCATTTTAAAGACATAATAAACTTAGGTAAAAGAGTTAAGTATAGCCATCCTTATTTATGAGTTCTGAACAGTTAACGTAATCCATGTTGGATGGAGTACTAAATGAGAAATACCTAACCCTTTGTATATTTAATGATTACATACAGAAGGACTACATTATAATTGTGCATTCCACTGAAGAAATAGCAAAACTTACAGTAAATTTAAATGAGAAATTCTGCCCTCAAGAGATTGCATTTCTGAAAATGGAATTATCAATGATTTTAATTTCCAAAATAAATGAAAACTGAAATGCATTGTGCAATAATCACAAAATTAATGCTTCTACATTTGTAATAGGTCTTTTTAATCCCTTTCCTTTTAGGCAATGTATTAATGACACACAATGATTTGGATAATAGGATAGTGATGCAAACTCTATATGAGGGTCTTCTAAGATTCTTGAGCATATAATCAGTGGCTTCTACAACAGAGACAAAATCAGGAAACTCTTACAGGAAAAAAGACTGTTTAAAAATATGCAGCCATTTAAACTATACTTTCACAAGACATGTAACAGATCACGACTGCTATGATGATAGTACAAAAACAGGAATACAATCTTCTTCCAGAGCATTCAATTTGACAGTTCAGAAAAACCTCAGAATTCAAACAAGACAGAAAAGACAACGGTCAAAGAATAACTTACAGCCCAGGTTTTGGTCAATCTGAAGATAGGTGCACTTTGCAGTGCTGACACCACAGACATAAGAGAATGAAGGTTATTCAGTTCTAGAAGCTTCTGAAAAAAGGGAATAATAACTTTTAGCACATTGAAAAGGGAAGCAGAATTAACTAATCTCAAATTTGAATTACTAAAAGTTTTCTCGTTAATAAAAGACAAAGTTTTCATCAATGACTGCAGATGTTATCCAATACCATCAATGTGGAAAATTAAGACCACTTTAGAAGTTGCAAATTTTCCAAATATACCCGTCAAAATAAAAGGCATTTCAGTTCTGAGAATACAGACTGTATTTAATTTGAATTAGTTATTTTCTAAGGCTGTTTCTTCAGGAATAGAGAATATGAAAAAAATATTTGACACATTGTTCTTGAAAATGTGTATAATATTGGTAATGAAAAATTGAATCAAGCCAAAAACATTAATCAATGATTCTGATGACCCTTTCAGAACTACTACAACTTTTTATTTTGTAATCTGTTTTACAGGATAAATTCTCCTTACTTCAACATACTTCAAATTCAATGTCTGCTGACAATTACTCAAAACACCTTGATCCCAAGAGATAATACTTTGGAATAAAGATGTCTTAGATGATAATGTTTCCTACAACATAATGCCAGAAATACAGAAAAATTAGAAGTGCTGTCATTTAGATTCTTCATAAATCTTAAAAAAGAGGCTGCATTGATCCTTCAGTTATTTATTCATTGCTCAGGAACATGTGAGAAAGATTTGGATTTTATGGAGGGGAAAAAAAGGAAAGGGGGGGAAAAAAGAAAAAAAAAGAAAAAAAAAAGAGGGCAGTGTTTTCCTTTTTGCAGGGAAAAAATCCCAAACCTCTTATTTCTAAAAATCACCTAGCACCTCCAGGTTGACCATTCTCCTAATACTTGGACTATGCATTTGTGCCAGGAACTTATGCAGATACATTCTTTTCTGTATAAGCACAAAACTGCTAAGTAAACTGACTGGAAACATCCACAATACAAAAACATTGTATTTAGTATTACATGGAAAATATTATTACCTACACACACACACGCAATTTCACACGGACAAGTTCAGCACTCAGTGCTGTCTTCTTACTACTTTAGTAAGTGTCACATAGGGTCATACAAAATACAATGACCACAGGTCATGAAGAAGAAAAATGCTTTTTAAAATAAAGATATTTTTTTAAAAGTTAAGAATTACTTGTAAAATGCAGTGTTCAAACTCATTAAAATAACTGAGCTTTAACAGTGGTACTTTATACCAGCAACTATATGTTATAAGTAGGAATACAAGTATCACAATAGCCATTTTAGAAGCAAGAGTTTTCTTTTCATAAAAGGTAAGTTTGCATGGGGGGGGGGGGGGAAGACAAAAACCAGAACAGTTTACAACCACGTTCAGTGTTGGCAACATGTAGCTGGCCATCAACAAGACAAACCACTTTTAAATTTGTTAGGCAAAGGTAGAAGATGAGTTACACTGAACTGGGTAGTTTTATTTAACCAAGTAAAAACAACAGATATCATACCTTTATCTTATTCATGTGGTACTATATAGAAGATACACTAAAAAAGAATGTTACCCTCTGTAATCCAACAACAGCTCACAGGAGTAGTGCAGAAACAAACAAAAAAGTAGTAAGATTTTGAATGGTAGTACAAGAAATTTGCACTTACTTTAGCTATTTTCACAAAATGGCTCAATATTTCTGCCCTTATTTTTAAGGTCTGTGCTGTTAATATTTCTCGTACAACCCAAAAACTGACCTATAAAGTAAACACAGATAGCTGAATTTATTTACAAAAAAAAAGGACTTTATTAGGTGAAATATTTGTAAACTTTCACGATGTTCCCAGGACAAAATAAGGTAAAGAAAGAAGAGTTCCAATCCCATGAATTCTTACCTGAATAGCTGCAATTACTCAAAACCATTACCACTGGATATAAGAAGTAGGTAAAGAAGTGAGATAACACTAATGTAACTGAATGAGCAGGTGAAACAGAACAAAAAGGAAAATAATTGCTAATATACCATGACCCATAAGCAAAAATTATTAGGAACTATTAAATAGAAACCAATGGTCTAGAGGGACAACACAAAAATGTGGACAAAGCAACTGAAAACAGGAATTGCCATTTTAAAATCTTAATCCTCAATTAGAAAAATATTCTTAAATTTTAATTATATAAGTAGTTCTATATAACTTTACACTCAAAGACAACTGTCAAATAGTACCTGTTTACCACAGCAATCAAGTCATTTACCTGGTTAAACCTCCTAGTAAAGGCAACAATATTTGGAGCGAGGATATGTTTTTCTTTCTTATTCCATCCACAGCTGGCTAGTTCCTAGGAAACACATTTAAAAATTGTCTTAAAAATCAGTAACGTTTACAAGTGTAAAAATTGATACATGATGGAAGTATCTATCCGGTAACTACTAACACCAATCCAAGGCACCAATCTGATGACAACTAGTCTAACCAAACACTTCTGTGTTTCCCTGATGTACAGAAGTGATCTGATTTGTATACTCCTCCAACACCAGAAAAAATAGACATCGTTATTAATATTCAGATATAGAGAGACTAAGCAACCAGGCACAACTGATGTCTCAAGTTTCATTCTGTACTGATTATTTCAGTCCAGGGTTCCCTCCTATGAGCAACTTGGATACAGGAGTAAAGACTTTGCTAGTATATAATCTTATCTGGTTTAAAACTGAAGCTAAACATATCAATAAGCAGTATTAGAAGTAGTTAATAAGTACAAAATTCAGCTATGCAACTAGAATTGATAACCTAGCCATTATTCCTGAATGACATCCTCATTACAGTTAGTAAAACTTCCATGAATATACCACAGTTCAGCATACTGAATCTCTAGTATTTTTTTTATTATAATGTGAGATCTAAAGCATTTGAAGAACACAATATTAGAACTGTAATATTATTGTTTACAGTAGTTACAAGCTAATTTTAAAAACCCTGAAATCTCTGTATGTGATACTCAGATTGAGAGAATCTATCATTTTAAAAAGGCTGGGCAATAACAGTCTTAAGGTCTTCTGGTAGACAGAAGGTTCAGCTTAGAACTCTTTGTTTTATTTTGGTTTTTGATATTTTTTTTTTGGCTGTTTTTTAAGCCACAAGAGTTTAGCCAGACTTGACTGAAGTGTGGCATATACTTAAGTATATAGATTAGTGCTTTGGTGCTAATAAAGCAAAAAGTTGCCAGTAGGTTGTATATTTAAGTCATAGTATATGAAACAAATTTTTGAATGCTCTTTCATCATGGTGACTACTTCAAAGTCAACCTAGTTCAAAATAATAAGAAAAATCACAAATTCTGTAGTATACCTGGTAACCACAACTAAGCAATTTCAGTGCATAATAAAATCCCAGTGCTCTATGACAAAAAATAATCCTTCACCCAAACTGCAAATTCCTGTGGTAAGTATAAACAGAAGAGCTAAAAAGCAGATTAATGATTTTATTCTTAAATAAATAAAAGGAATTTGAAATTATAACGTCAAATTTGATTTAGCCAGAAAGAAAGAGTCCATATTCCAATAGTTACTTTGGGCAGTTCCAAATATATTTAGACAGCCTGACTCTTTTTAACTACAGATTCAAGTTACCATATATCTATACAGTCTTTATATTCAGATCCGACAAGTGGTAGATACATACATACTGGAAATGAGTTCTCCATAATACCAGTTCTAAATCACTCTACTGTTTTTAGAACCACAAATTTCAGTTTCAATCAAAATGTTGACCAACTTTTCAAATGTATGCTATTAACTTCAGATGACTTCACATGGAAAGGTAGAGAGTCAGCCAAAGAGAATTCTGTCTCTGAAAAGCACTTTGTACATTCTGATAAATGGAACACACTCTCGAGATGCTGAGGTCTGCATGTTCCTGTGTGAGCACCAGGAAAAGCATTTCCAGTTCCAAACATATTTGGTATCCCAACCTTCCAGTATTTAAGCCTTCTGCAGATAAAAATGCCAATTCACATCTGTCAAGACACAGATTCTCCACATCATCGGTGCATGTCTGGTCTTTAGAGTCTGGAAATAATAAGTTTATGTGGAAAAATCTCAGTCACTCCAGTAAGCACAGCAAAATTTACATTTGTCAGAAAAAGTAGAAGAGGTCAGTAACCTGAGGATATTAAGCAGTTGCCAGAGGCCTAGTGAGCAACAATAGAAAATCCTGTGCACGGTAAAATCATTTGACAAGGTTTAAAACTTGGACTGAATAGGAAAGTTGATAAGAGTAAATGATCCAACATGCCCCTTCTGAATTTTGCTTATACTGCTAAAACATACTGTATTCTAGGATTACACTTCATCTTTTTGTATGGAAGGATGCAGGCAATTTCCTCAGTGCACACAGCCACAAGAAACTTTCCAGTCAAGTGTGCAAGAAAACCCTGAAATTTGTGGACACTGCAATTTCCAAGACTTTGGAAAAACCCGTAAAGTTACACAGAAATCTAGAATGCAAGCATAGTTATTTCTGCTGGAAAACAAAGAATTGTTAATCAGATGTCCCCTTACTGAACTCTTGCAAAGTAACATGCAGATGTGGTTTTTTAGGAATAGTTCAATTGAAAAGCAGAAAAAACCCTCAGTGAGTGCTAGGTTTAAAGGATGTTCCTGTGCTTGAGATAAGACTTGGCAAGCAGCACTCTAAAGTCTTAAGTCTTTCCATCCCTGCATAAGCTCATGTTAAAGACTAAAACCTGAAGAAAAACAACGTACCCACTTCCGCCAAACAAAATATTCAGCAACAGGTAACTCACTAAAGCAGCCCGTCCAACAGCTGCTGACTAAGGAAACCTTCTCTGTGCACAGTTCTACCCTGGAATTTAGCTATGTGACATCTATCAAAATATTTCAACCTTGCCATAACCACTCTTATTCACATACCAGTGTATTTACCATCACTTCCTGCATACAAAAGCTGATTCTGCAGAGCAACTGTGACCACCTTGCACACGCACGTATGAAAGGAAAAGTAGGGACCGCAACTCTGCCTTCATCATACGCAGTGATGTAATAAAACACATACATAATGAAACACAAGTTTCAAGCAGAATATTTGCCTTTCCTTCTTCCATATACTACATGGACACCAAAGGAAGACTCTAACAAGGTAGAGTTCCAGTGCAAGATGTCAGACAACCACCAGCTCATGAGCAACGCAAGAGCCAGCAGTCATCTACGTGAAACCCTGCAGGCCTCAGAAGGGTCGTTTGGCAAAGGGTATCCAAGCTGATGGACAAAGAAGAACACACCAACTTAACTTAAAAGGCTACCAGGCCTCAAACAAATGCAGACAATTACACACTATAGGTTAACAGTTACATTACATGGCTAATTCCAGTAAGATAAAAGTCAGAAAATACAATTATAAACTAATAGTTTATGGGAAGTCCTGCTTATACAGAGACTTTTATACTAACAGAAGCTGAAAATATGATGTTAATTTTTTTTGTGATCATTTGTCACGTTACATCTATCTGCTAATCAGAGTAGCATTTCAGGAAATTTAATTTCCAAACGGCGAAATGAAGCAATGACAAAGGAAAATAACAGTAAATCAATATTTTGTTTTGCTATAATATTCTGTGTTACTGATATTTCATAGAAACTAAAACAGATGCAAGATTCACTTTAAATAGGAACATCTATAGCTTTGTATTTTATTTTGCATTCATTCATCTCCTTGGAGTATCACACTACCCCTGCTTTTGGTGAAACCTCCATTTTGTTCTAACTGATGTTTTTTTTAACAAAATTTTCTCATGAAAAAGTACCTATGCATCTATTTTCAAATACTGATATTTTCACGTTAACAGACTTTTCTATGGGTACTGCTGGTTTCTTATTGCATTTTTCATTTACCATTCTTTCCCCCCCACAGTAAAGAAAAGACTCACCGCAACTGCCAGGATAACGCACATAATTTCAGAAGCATCAGTGTTTTCGGCTATAAAACTGTCTTGGTGTTCTTAGAAAAAAATTATTTATCTGACATAAAGGCTGGACATCAGATATGTGAATTTTTATTTTCCTTCCTATACCTTCTCCAAATAGAAGGCTTCTAAACTCTCTGAACCACTGTAATATACAACAAGTTGTTTTGTTAGTGATCAAATTAAATAGATTGAGTTTCTACTAAGAACCTTCTAAACTGAACAGCCCTTTCTCATGTCAAAAATTCAGTTCTGCTAATATTATAGGGTTTTTTGCCCTTTATGTATTCATGATATCCCACCTAGGCACAAGAAGACAATAAATCATAATGGATCTAAGGACATGTTCTCCTATTAAAGAACTTGAAGCTGGAAACACACGGAAAATTTTGAAAAGTATAATTTTGCAGAAAATAAATTTATTTCATCAAAATACTGAGATAACATATCACTTCTATGCAAATTTAACATATTCTGGTAACGACCTTCATTCTTCATTCCTGGAGTTCCTATTCCTGATTTTCAAATGTCTATGTTAACTTTGATTGCTTTTCCTCAGCAGGCCTCAAGTTTCTTTCTGTGTCTTTCTTATAAGGTTAAAAAAACGAAAGGATACTAATACAGTAACTTTTAAGGGTTTGGGCTGATCTATTCCCCCAGAATTGAATCTTAAACATGATAGTACAAATTATAAAGTTTACAAAGTGGCTGATGCAGACAAAAATACAGGTTAAGACTAGAGGCACAAGTCAAACTCTGAAATCAGATGTGAACTTAAAAACAAGAGCAGAAGGCATAATAGAGAATTCTGACATTTGATAAATTTATCCTGTACAAACACTCAGATACAAAACAGAACAGGAAGACTTCCAGAAAAGCAGAGTCATCTCTTTTGGCAATAGATGACAAATCAAAGTAAATCACGCTGGGTTAGAGATTCACAGTGCTAACATGGAATAAACCTAGAAGAATATTAGTGCAATGCAAGAAGTTGAGCATTTTTGAACAAAAAAAGCATTATTTAAATGGTTACATTTCTTCAGGCACTGAATTACAAAGGTGCAAGCAGATAGTTTAAGAAAACCTACCTCTGGCTGTATAGCTTTAAATACTGGCATATCCATCAATGTAATCTGGCTCTGCAATAAAGATAAAATTTTAAATAATGTAATAGGAAGAGCTAGCAATCATGTATTTACATCTGCCCTTTAACTACAAACCACACAGTCACATCTTCTCCATAGACCAGAACTGACTAGTCCTAATTTGGTCTCCCCTATCCAGGTTGACACACACCACAAGCAGATAAATGCTACCACCCTGACTGGCAACATGTCATTATATTCTCTTACATTTGCCAGCTGTAACTAACCAAAGGTTCTCAGTATCTGCAGCAGTCTAGGAGGAAAAACCTGTGTTTGAGAGTCTTTCTGTTGCCAGTAAAGGGCCCAAACAGTAATGGCAGGAAGAATTATTTGCCTTTTACACAGAAAGCAGCCTATATTTTACATTCACCCATTTGAAAGGCAATAAAGCATTATGATGTGTTAATTAGTCATGGTTGGAATATGCTCTAAAGGAGTCACAGATTTTCAGTCACTGATGAGTATGTCCCAATAAGACATTGTAACACGGCTTCAAAGCCAGCGATTTTGGAAAAAAGCATTTATAGAGCATTTTTAGCATCTGAATGATAAGATACTTGAATAGCTTCAGTGACTGAATAACATTATGTATTTGGAGGTTATGTAAATTACGTTTAACCAATAGGTACTTCAATTATACTGTGAGTGTACAAACCTACAGAGCTTTTAACTTTGTAATTTACACAACTGAGTGTGTAAAACAAAGTCAAAGAATGCTACTTTGGCTCTTTCCTCGGCAAAGCTCTGTTGGCCGTTTTGTTACACTAAACCCAAAGCAGCAAAAACTTGCTAATCCCCTCTCAAAGAGCTCATTTGATTCCACCAATTAAGAACGGTAACTATCTGTTTAAATGTAATTTTAATGAGGTTTCTACTATTAGTGTGATTCCTCAGACATGAGTCTAGGAAATTCAATGAGGCCCACAAAATCTGACAAATACGAAAAAAATTTCCTTCCATAAATGGTTGATTTATACTCTCTATCTCTTTCTTTTATATTATGCTAAGTCAAAGATTTTGCCACAAAGCCCTAGCCACACCCAGTTTTGGTATTTATACTTCTGTGTAATGTTTGGTTATTTACAAACTCAGATGTCATGAAAATCTTGCTCTGCTCCTAGAAATACGGCAGTCACAAATGCCTGTTCACAACTTCTTGACTGTCTCCTAATAAGGTGAACAGCAGAGGCACCAAAAAGTTGACTGTAAGCCATATTATTCAACATTAATAAAGAAGTTTTCAGTGAAAATTAGTAATAATTTCAACAAGACACACGCTCAATCAAAATCATCAAAAAGGTGAAAACAAAATTCAGTAGTATTGAGAAGTTGCAGGTCTTTTTGTGATTACTGCCAGGGAATTTCTCCTCTGCTGCTTCTAAATTTTAAAAAGGAACACAACACACTAAACTTGGAAATGACCTTAACTCTCTAAATATTTATATTCAATAGAGCAACCCCATCTTCTATAGATCTCTGCCCTGATGTCCAGTAACCAAATTGTACCAACTACAGTAAATAGAGACCTGTGTTGTTTTTCATTCTCCCCAGCTGAAATGTTTGAAGTTATGGGAAACACTCAGACTACTGCAGTCTTGAGTAACAAGAAATGGTATGTATGATTTACTGGTTGCTATTATTTACTGAAAAAAGAAATTACCTGCTTCTCTGGATGGAACAGAAGCAGTAAACATTACTTGAGCTGTCAATAAAAAAAGAGGATCAGGGTAAACCAATGAAAAGGTTTTAATGTGGCACAAGGAGAATAGCTACTCTGGCTGAGAAAGCCTTGGTGTTAAAAAGTTTGTGCGACCATATTAAAATCATCATCAACAAACAAACCAACCCCAAACAAACAGCCCTATCAGTAGGGTTTACATATTCTCTGTTTTCAAGCCTCACTGCCAGTCCTACAGACACACATTTCAATTTTAGGTTTCTTCTGGCCTTGGTAGGCAACTTACAGAAGTTTGGACTTCAGAATAAAAGATATGTTACAATGACATAAGAGAGTGTGTGTGCACATATATGTGTGTTTTTAAACTGTACCATTAAATCAAGACCCTGATCAACAAGCTTCCATCTCAAACCGACAGCAGTAGGAATTATGAACATAAGAGAAAACTGATGAGTTTGAAGTAACAAGCAACCTTACCTTGACTTGATCATTTTATAAATACAGTTCTGAAATCACCACAAATATATTTTTGCTGGTGTAGATTACACACTATGTTCTGGGCTGTCTTTGGACTTAATGTTCAGTCTCTTCTGAAGAAATCAGACATCTCTATTTTACAGGCCTGTCTAAATTGTGGCTCTATTAATTTCTGAAGGTAGTCTTTGGCCATGGATCCTCTCAACTTGGATGAACAGGAGTGAAAGCATCAGGTCATTTTTTAACTGAGTTGATGCAGATTTGCTAACCAAGTATTGTTATATTTTTACCTAACAACAGCTCTCATTTGTTTACTTTGTATCAATGTTAAAGACTCATCAGAAATTGTTCCAAAGTGACAAACTTATAGGAACAATGTAGGCATATCTCCAGGACTTTTTTGTGGATAGGTATTGCACAGTCTTGTGCCAAATGAGGGAAACAGCATTTTGATGCCCAGAATATTAATGAAAACATTAAACTAGGTTCAGTAGCTTTCATCCTCACTCCTTCCTATTCCCCACCAAGTCAACATGTAAATTAAAAACAAGGGGCCAAGCACAAGAACTGCATTGCACTTTTGCCAAAACAGCAGTTCTGCTTTCAGTTTAGTTTAGTACTGACAATTTGTTATTAAGGACTGCAAATTATTTCCTCTCTACAAGCTTCTTTCCTGCTTTTAAAAAACTGATTTTTTTCTAAGAAACTGATGTTTCAGCAGAAAAGATGAGTATTTCTGGTTTCAATTAAAAAAAAAAAATAATCAGACTGACATCTAACTAACATTTTACACCTATGCTAAGGTATTCTAAAACACTAGAAAAAACTCAAGTGGCTTTACATTGAAAAGAAAATATGCTGTGTCAGGCCAGTACCGAATGATTAAACCCCAAGACATACTTATTTTGTTAAAGTTTATGTAATCACAAATTTGTTTTCAAGAACATTGGAAATTCATTTAAAAGATATTTAAGAAAAAAAGTTTTATGTATTTTTTAATATCCTGCAAGCCCTGAATATTATACAAGCTTAAATGCAAAAATAACATTTCTACTTACAGCAAACTCCTCAGGAGTTACTTTCAACACATCAAATACAACTGCATCGTAGCTTTTATTGGCATAATCTGAACTTCGCCCTTCCAGAGAATCTGAGCTGCTACTGCCCTACAAAGAAAAAATAGTAGGCTTATCTGCAGAATGATGAATTTCATGTCAAATTCAGACAATAAATATGTGCAAGGAAATCTATGAACTTCAAAAAACTTCAGACACTGAATTATAAAATTCAGTTTAGCATGGTTCACAAATGCTTCCAACTAACTTTCTTCTGCAAAAACTATAGTGACATGCAGTTTTAGCTCTATGAAGTTTCCAGCTTTAGAAAGCCATTTTAAAAATCACAGAAGAGATAAAAGAGCTGTCACACAAAAGGAAACATGTTAGGATTCTGAAGATGCATATTCAATGGAAATTTTTAAATTAAATATGCAAGGTAAAGAGTGGGTATATCCAAAACATACCGCTCTATCCATAAAATTATCAAAAAGGAAAAACTAACATGCTCTGAAATTTAGCCCAATGTTAGCTCCAGGGTACTTTAGAATAGTAGTCTTGTCTTAGTACCTTGCTTCCTTTTGAACTTACTATCCTTGGGCTCAGATGCAGGCACTTGTGGCTCATTTTCCTCTCTTCAGGAATAATGTGATTTAATAATAATAATAGCATTATTTTTCTATTTTTTATCTTAAAACTACATACTGAATAAAAATATATGCACATAAAATCTTAAGTCCTGGTAACTGAAGTGGTTTGATTGCTAGAAGAACACGTTTGTCAAATCAAGATGTTTTGGCATCTTAACTAACTGTGACATGTAATTCTCACTTAAAACTGACTTAGTAGCAAAGAGCTAGAAGGTGGTAAATGAGGTGCTGATTTTTTTTTTTTCCCCTACAAAATATCTGGGGAATTACTGATTAGGAAGCCTGTCATTTGTACTGGGCAAATCCAAGAAGAGAATAAAGAGGAATTAGTAGAAACACAGATAGGTATACTGTATCAGGAAATTGCCAAGTTAGTATTTAGATAGAGACGCACTGCCTCAGTATCTACAGCTACGAGGGTAAAGGAACATGATTAATACAGCCTTGTTGGACTTGTTTTAAAGTGGTTCCTCACTCCAAAGACATTAAGGAAACTATGCAGCCCTAACATAGAGACTTTATCCTTGCAATGATAAATAATTAGTGCCGAGACAACTGTTACAAGCACTGAGAATATGCGAATCAACAGAGAATTTTGCATAGATGAGTGATGATTGTTATATATTCAACAACCTGGAAAAGACAGTGAACATTTGTTGATGACTATGTATCTTAATTTCATTTATTCAGTGTGGTAAAGCAAAAAACTAAAACCTGGAAATGAAACACTGAAAAGGGACTTCACAAGAATTGGCAAGTCTGTGAAAGGAAAAGAGATCATATATAACAGAGTATGTATATGATCCTTGATAAATCCATGGTGCACCCAAACTTGGAATATGGCATTAGTCTCCATCTTAAAAGGGATATCAAAAAACTGGAAGAGGTTCAGAACAAGGCAACAAGGATCACAGGTATGGAATGGCTTCTTTACAAAGAAGGGCTGGCTATGCTTCAGCCTGGAAAAGAGGTAGTGGGTTGTGGGGAGGAAGTACAACGACCAAAGTAAGTGAAAGATAGGAATGGTCTCTCTTTGCTTCATCTAGCACCAGGAGAAGGGGTTAGAGGATACACATCTTCACACAATATATAGTTAAGACGAGAAACAGCTTGTTATAGCATTCTGTATAAACTAAAAGATTACTCCTATTCAAAGAGCTGACTAGGTGAATTTATACATTGAGAGACAGTAGAGAGGACCTTCCCTCAGGAAGCCCCTGGTTTGCAAAAAGCTGTGGCCAGGATGGTACCAGTGGGATGTTTCTGGTGCTTGCACTGCTCTTGTGTCCTTCTTCAGGCATCTGCAGTTGGCAACTATCAGAGGCAGAAGAATCTTTGGTTCTACCCTGGATACCTCATATGCTCTGATCTATGACAGGTATTTCTGTTCTGAGAAAACAGTGCAAGAAAGTTGTTGGCTTGTTTTGGGTTTGTTTGGGGTTTTTTTTATATTTTGAAGAGGAATTTCAAATTTGTGTGTTTACATACCCAATTCAAAATGTCCCCCATCTTGAGAGAGTGACAAACTATTTTTGTTAGTCTGAGGGCATTTATACCATGATTCAGAAAAGGATCTTCTGCAGATCGTTATTACTTTATTACATTATTATGTATTTTTGGTTTGCTATAAGATTTTTAAAGATCATCTCACTACTGAAACAGCTAATTTGTTTCATGAAAATCAGGACAACTGCTTTGATAGGATCAAGTTCTGTGTGCAAAAGCTATGATGGAAAAGCGTGCTTCACACAGATCTTCAGCTGTCTTATGAGATGAAAAAGTAGAATTTTTCAAGCAGAGAAGAATTTCGTCTTGATGATTTCATCGTCAAAATGTTATCTTTTTAAAAAGCAAAAAGTGCCTCCAATCATACATTTAAAATATGTACTTTACTGTAGCTGATTTATAGTATTTCATCATATTACATGAAAGTGAAAAAGCAGAAAATCTCAGTAGGTTAACTAATACTCAAAGAGTCTTCAGTTTCAGGACCTACAAATACAGGCTGTTAGCTGTGCACAGCAGCTCAGGATGGAACTAGGTAGTTTTTGGAAACAGCACAACAGAGCTGCCTGCTCTCCAAAGAATACAGAGAGTTAAAATGAACAAAATTTTACAGAGCACTTTCTTACTAGTAGACTAGTAAATTAAAAAAAAATTCAACTGGAATATTTCTGACTGGCTTCATTTAGATGGTATGTTACATTGCTCTTACCTCATCGGTAATAAACTGCTGCTGTAAGTTATAGAGTAACAGGTCAAAAATGCTATTTAAAACTAATCTAAATGAGTAATCATCAACAATAAAAAAAAATGGCCGTGAACACTGAGATTCAGTTTTAAAATTACTCTGCTGTCAAATACTACACTGTTCTTAAGAAAAAGGACATGACTAGTACTGGAAAGGGCTTCTATGAAAGTTCAAACAAGCCAAAATTTCCACTTTGACACAGGAGCTAACAAAAAAACAAGGAGGTACCTCTGGAGTGGCGGAGGTGACCGTCACATTGGCCATGAGGTCATTCCTTTTATACATGCTCTCCCCAAGATGCAGGAGGTTTCAGCTCAGACAGCACAGGTGAGCCAACATGATGAAAACAGAATTCCTGCAAAGCAAATATTTTTGTGCAAATAAATAAAATTTTAAAACCCCTCAACAATACAAGAGATTTCATTCTCTTTTCTCTTTCGGGTACCAACTATGAAGGAGTACAACTGAATATTGCTAAAGCCATGACAAGTCTTTATCCCCACTTCCAATCAACTCAAGAAATGTAGGGAAAAAGAAGTGTATTATCTGTCATTTATGCTGAATTAGTTTTTATATGAAGCCCATGCTAGGCAGTATTCATCCAGAAACTGCAGGTTACCATAACATATCTTAAAATAAGAAATCCAAGCAGCTAACGGACTGAAAAAATGGTGCTTCCTCACCTTTCCATGCTCACCACTTGCATTAGTCTCATAACTGGTGATTTAAGTCCCACTGTATCTTTCTAATGCACAAATCCTATTTCCAGCTGCTTAGGCCTTCATTAATATCTATACAGACAGGTGCACCTAAAAAAGCATTTTTCGCTAGGCCCCAAAGAACACAAGTTTTCCAGAGAAGAGAACGGGCCAACATCATCCTTCTTAGTTGGAAGAATGAATCTCAAGGATCTTAGCTAATCCAGCAACAGCACTGTCTGAAGTGAGACTTTTCCCAAACTGGATTAAGAAGACAGATGCAGTTCCAAATTGTCTTAGGACTTCGTGTATGTAATATACCTTAAGCTTCCTCCAGAAACCAGAAGACTGGACTGTAAAAAAAAATCTGAGTAGGTGGTACCATGAAGAAGCTGCCTCTAACCACTTGGATCAAATAATCCATTCCAGAATTACAAAGTGTTTAATGAAAACAAACAAAAAAAAAAAAAAACAGAAGCAAAGCCCCCCATATTGCAATTCTGAAATAAAGTAATTGATCACAACAGTAATACTCGTATCTAAAAGAACCATTAATCTTTAAATAAAACACAAATAATTACAAGACAGCATATTCCTGAGTATTGAACAAAGATAAGTATTAAGTATTTATAAATATTTCCCTCCATGATATTAGGAAATTATATTTCCTCTTCTTGTGTATATGTTAAATATTACACATTAAAGGACACGCACCATATGGACATAGGTGGATATATAATTCACAAATCTAATTAAGTTGCATCTCATTCAGAAAAAATAATATTTATATATAAATAGGCACAACTAAAATGAGAACAACTGATGTGATTATAGACGTAATTCAGATAGCAAAGGTACTCATAAAATAATTACACACACATTTTTAAATAAAATAACTTAATGACAACAACAGATACTTCCAGGCACAAGAACATTCATTTTGGTCAAAATTTCATGTAAGGGGAAGTGAAGGGATTCCTAAACAATTTTATTTTCAAATCTACACAGCAAAGAAAAATTTGACCATAAAAACTGGCTAATTCAGAAAATCGCTCAGAAGGCTTTTTCACGTCACTTAAGAAATTGTCATCAATGGGTAAGTCTGGACCCTCCCTCACACTAGACCTCTGATCATTGCTGCAAAACTTAAAGATTTAATTAATTGTTCCTAGAGAAGATACTGTTTGAAGACAAGCATTCTCTCTATTTATCTGAAATGAAGTAAAAGCCAGAACCAAAATTCAAATTCTACCCTCAAACGCAGCAAAACAGGCTTCACACAGATACTGTATTTGATGCATTCTGGGCATCCATACTAACAGCTAGCTTAACAGGTTGAAGCTGCCCTTTCATTAATGGTCCCATAACAATTAGCAAAACGACACAATACCTGCCAAATTCCTTCAGTCAAATGTTCAACATAACACATTATGCTCTTAATCACTGAAAATTTTGTCAGCTAATATATCATAATGATATATTTGAAGTTTATGTTCACTGAATCATAAGTCAAAGTCTGCATAATCTCAAATCTAAGACTACTCTTACACATAAACAATCTTACAGGAATACATGAACAGACTCTTATGACTACAATGAAATGGCTGCTTAAGTGAACAAGGGGACAGTCATGACTGTTCACAAACCTGACTGAAGTTAGTGTTCAACACGATCCAATGCTAACATTCTTTACAGAGAACATCTTAGTACAGGATCTGCCTCTCGCTTTGTCAGGTAAGCGATGCTTTGCAAGATTCAGATCTGAGAATCCAAATGGAAACTTATGTGAAAGCTTGTTAAGGTAGGCATTAAAAAAGCTAATGCAATCCAGACACATAGGATTGCACAGAAGAGACTGCTGAATCCAAACACTTGTCTCATCAAAAGAAAGAAGAACTTTTCTCCCAAAGTAAATAATCAGCATTATGTCTGTGGGGTGAAAACTACACTACCTGACTACTTCTAATTATTAAGCCTAAATCGGCTGTTAGGGACAGGCTAAAATACAGACACCATATAGCCCTGTTGCACTGTGTGAAGAACTGGCAATGTTGCAGAAAGTTTACACACACTTTAAGCAATCTGCTAGCAGCTAGTAAAAATTTTTCAGATACAGTGTGCACATACATACACTACTATTATTCGTGTGTGTCTCTGCACATGTATAAGCATGTGCACATACAGAAACCAAGAACTACTTACAGAATTACCAAGTCAGCACAAGCTCTGATGTACTTTAAATTGAGAAAACAAACAGCATGGTTGTTTCATCATTGCCCACAGCACACACAGATGAACCCCATGGCAATCACTGCCACAGACTCCTGTACACGTTCCCCTAGCAAAATCTGCAGTTGTTCAAAAATGCAACTAGGGATACTGCCACAACTCCCTCTGCATCGTTACCCTTTCCCACAACACTCTAATCACACAAACTGGAAAATGCCAGGAAAGTAAGCAGCTGAAAGTAAAAATAACCTCTTATTTTACTCCCTTGAAAAAGATGAGGTCTTCACCCCACCTGTCACACCCACCTGGCCCTACATGACAAACAACTCTCCCCACAATCTCATGGGCACACGTGAAACAAACCAGTAACTGTGTTTCAAAGTGCCAGAATCTCCTCACTTAAACTAGTCAAGAAGCAATTTCCTTTATCTTGTGTCCTGATAAAATTAACTCCTATTTTGAGCACTAACAGACTGCAAAGTATTTCTAGGTCTGGAGTTGCTCCTGTTAATAGCCCTTAGAGATACTGAAGTGGAAAGCAGTTTTCATGATGTAATTTCTTTAAAATGTGGCATTTACATCAAGGCCACAAAAATATTCTCATCCCCTCCTTCTCTGCCTTTCTGACCAGGGCTGTGCGGGGGCTCAAAAAATGCTCTGAATGGGGAAAGAAAAATCCCATATGTGACCTTGTATCCTGTCCAAGCTCGGTTTTACTCCAAGTTTTTTTACTCCAAGTTTTAACTAAACCAAGAAGAGACAGAAGTGCTTTAATATCTGAAACCAAAAGCACTAACATACTTTTGCCTTTCAACATTCAGTACATAGAGAAAGCTTGCAAGGTTAGATACTTTCATTCTAAAAAGGACCGCAAAAGATTTTTACCTCCAAAATGTTTCAAATGTAACAGAAGCATTAAAAATGCACTGTTTTTTTCCTACGTGCATAGGTTTCTCCAAGATTCACATCTCCTATGTAAAAATAATTCTTTACACACCCATTTGTTTTACTGCCTTGAGGAAAGTCATAGGGAGCAATTATCCTTTTAAGTCAAACCCAAGGAGTTTTTATTCTTCTGATATCACATGGCCATTTGAAGTATTTCCACACCTGCTATCAAAGAAGGTATTACTCTGCAAATTAAGTAACACTGGAGCTACTACTAAGCCTACTGTAACAAAAGGCTGTCAGACTACATACAGAAAGGTATTAGAAATAATCAGTATAATAGCTACTGCTCCATACTTGCAATATCTCACACCAACAAGATTAAAAAGAAATTTTTGAAATTCTGAAAATTATCAAAGGTCCAACATGTTGGCAGTAAAAGGTAAAAAGTCACTAAAATGGCATATAATTTATTGTCATAGCTTTTGCTTCTTAAAAATTCTTTAAACTTCCTTAGGTTAATCATTAAAATGATGCAATATACAAATGGTGAAAAAAAACAAACCAAACCAAACCAAAACAAAAAAACAAAAAACAAAGAAAACACCTTTTCTGTTTCTAGGGAAAGTTCACAGACATATTGCAGAAGAGCTCATTCATAAATTGCCAGAAGCAAAATGGATAAATCGGGATGCAAACATACGTACCACCAGAGGTTGTCTGTTCTTCTTTGCCAGCTTAACAAACCCATTTAGATATGTAGTTCTCTCTGAAGCAAAAGTGAAGACGACAGTGCAAGAACAACTGGAGAAAATAAAAACCAAAACACCACCATCAAAACTGAGCACAAAAGTAATCCCTATAGCCATTATTTTATCAACTTTTGTCATCTGTGGCACAGAAATGACATTCTCTGAAAGCAGAAATACAAATTTTACATTGCTGTCAGTAATAGGCATGTAATCCAGTTATAATGACTGTAAATTCATTCTCATTAGTAGTTATCCAGCTCACAAGAAAGTCACTAAAAGACTCATGAGCACAGATACGACCTCTGGCCAAGGATGACCCTGTACCCTGATTACTGAATGCTAGCAGAGCAACCTGGGGAAGTTACTAACTGTTCACACTGCTGCTCAGCCACCACTGATGGCACCATTGCTCTTACTGATCCTCTTGCTGGGAGAAAAAAATACGAGCTAGACAGGCTTTTGAGCAGACCTGGTTTGGCCATTCTGAGCCCCAAAAGTTAACTATCTTAGCTGATTTCAAACCCCATTTACTTACTACTTTCATTAGTTCATTATAGTTTTCCTAATATTATCGAGTCATGAGCTCACAGCTGCAGCATGTTTTTAAGAAAACGTACTTCGGTATTCTACCAAAAGATAACTGTACTTAAGCTTAAACTAGCTGCACAACTGTTTCAGTGAAGACAAAGAGCACTAGGGCCCCGTTTGGGCACTGATAAATTTGGTTGGAACCAATTAAAGTTACCAGTTGGGTTGTTTCTTTTTTTTTTTTTTTTTAACAAATAAATTTAGAATAGACTAGATCCAGTTAGAAGGGACCTACAGTGATCGTCTACTCCAACTGCCTGACCACATCAGGGATAACCAATAGTTAAAGCATGGTATTAAGAGCATTGTCCAAATGTCTATTAAACACTGTCAGACATGGGGCATCAACCACCTCTCTAGGAAGCCTCTTCCAGTGTTTGACCACCCTCTTGGTAAAGGAATGTTTCCTGATATCTAGTCTGAGCCTCCCTTGACTCAACGTTGAACCATTCCCATGTGTCCTGGCCCTGGATCCCAAGGAGAAGAGCTCAGCATCTCCCTCTCCATGTTCCCTCCTCAGGAAGCTGCAGACAGCAGCAATGAGGTCACCACGTAGCTTCCTTTACTCCAAATGAGACAAACCCAAAGTCCTCAGCCATTCCTCAGAGGACATGCCTGCCAGAATTTGGCATAAAACATCAGAACGGTTAGCTGCCATCAACCGAGATAATGGAATCAAGAATACTGAAAGAATCTTGCTTTCCACCTCCAGCAAAATCAACTATATACTACTCCATTGGCAATTGCCACAACCTACGGACACATTTACAGTATACCATATAGATTTCCATATTCAATTCTAAATTGGTTTTCATCATTGCACTTATTTTCCTCTTCCTTCATTCCAAAACTATTCCTCCAGATGTTCACCATTAGAATGTTTCTTTCCTTGATCAACTATGAACAAAGTCATATTCAGATGCTGTGGGCGTAAAGTACAAATGAGAATACATTAGCACAGTTAACTTATTGGAAGAAGAAAATAGGACTGTATTATGAAAACAGGATGAAATAATCATGTGGTTATACTCATGCCCCTGTGCTTGCATTCAGCCACTGATGTGAAACTTGTATCACCATCTACATCACATCCACATTCAGCCCAGAGACTCATAAGGGGGCCAGGGGGGGTGGGGATAAGTCAGTCCCATCTTTTTGTGTTATTGCTAAATAAAGAGAAAAAAGCAATTAGCATCAAGGTATCTAAAATCATGTACTGCTTGTTCTCCATATCTAGATATTTACATACCTTTTTTTCCCCTAAGTTTGTTTAGTATCATCATTTTAATACCAAAACCAGAAAAAAAAAAAAAAAGTAAGTTTTCAAAATCCTTCTGAGTCTGAACAATCTACTGCTGTTTTGTCATTGCACTGACAGAGCAAGCCAGTCTGGAAGGATTTCCAGAGGAGAATTTGTTTAAATCTTTCAAAGCAGCAGCTGCCAAGTGCTATGTGGATACCTGCTAACCTAGGGAAAAGTTAAAGCACAAATCTCAGAAGCACTGAGCAACACTGGTGTAAAACCATTTTATTCCTGATATTATCCCCTACCAGAAGTTTAGTACATTCAAACAATACGTATCTTCACTTTCCTGAGTGCCCCGGTCCAGTCAAGCATCACCTCTCAAGCCCCATTTCTCATCCCCTCACAGATGATTTCTGCAAAGTGGAGAGAAAAAGGACCACATCTTCTATAGTAAAGGCAGAAATGATCCATGTTAACTCCACTTCCTTCAGAAAATAGCAATCTTTTGTATGCCATTCTGAGCCCTTTCATGACATACAATGCATGCATAAACACACATATGACTGGACAGTTGAGCTGTCTAACCACAATGTTTTAT
Source organism: Tyto alba (assembly GCF_018691265.1). Classification (NCBI taxonomy): domain Eukaryota; kingdom Metazoa; phylum Chordata; class Aves; order Strigiformes; family Tytonidae; genus Tyto; species Tyto alba. Next base: position 237,367 of record NW_024881273.1, read on the forward strand.
ATTAAAGAACCCTTTCCATTTCAAAAGTCCTTTTGAAATAATTCAGCATTAAACCTTAGCGGCTACTTTGTACGGTATGAAAAACTCTGAAGTATTAAAAGTTCTGGATTTAAAAAAGAATCGCCTACTAACAGTTTAGTAAGAAAAAAGCAATTAGGCTGTAGAAGAATAAAAAGCCATTACATTTATATGACTAAAGATCCTCCTAAACAAAAACTGTCTTGTGTAATGTCAGTACCTGTTTCACCGGAAAGTCCCCGATGTATTTCATTATGCCTTAGGCAACAGTACCACCTACAGATAAAATATGCTATGAACAATTTCATGCACATTCTTTTCTGAGAAACTTCTTTACTACAGTTAATGAATAATAATGAAAGTGTAATGGAAATAGTATTTATAATTTAGCATATAAATTCCTATATTGGGCTGTGACAAGATCCAATGACGATACACCACTTGAAGGGAAACAACACTCCAAGGTTTAGTGCGGCAATTTATACCAGTCACTGTTATACCACCAGCACAAATACAGAAGTTGAACAGAACTAGCACAGTAAGCATGTCCTGGATTAAGGATCACTAGACCTGTTAATCTTCAACATATTGAAAGAGGATTTTAACCAAACCCACTAAAACATTATTAAGGGGCTGTGGATTAACTACATGCTAATCCCATTGATTTAGCTGACCACAAACTGAAATCACTGAAGTAAATAAATATTCTTCAATAACATGCATCATTCCTGAGCAAACAGGCTGAAAAACTGATTCTTGGAGCACCTCCCAATAGCTGCCAATGAAGTAAGTCCAACTCGTGAAAAAGCAGATTCAAAGTTGATTTCTCATACCAAAATTGTCTCAACTCTCCTACATCCACCCCTCCAGCACACATACGCTCAGATGAGTTCTATCATTAGGAGAGAAGCAGCTGATAAGTTTAAGAAACAACTTCAGAATCCAGGTTCCAAAATCTTCAGGTTTTATGAATATACAATCAATTTGAATTATACCTAAAAGTAGGTTAAAAACAACATCTGAAGCTCAGGTCGTGCTTTTATGATATGCTCTATCTGACTAGTCAAATGTTACAGTAGACTGCCAGAGAATCCTCTATCATACCCAGGCTGCCCTACAACAGTCCAAATCCTTGATTTTCAAAATAATTTAATGTCACAGGGCACCAAAAAGGTAGGCTGACATTCTACAAGTTGAATAAAAATAAAATATTCTTATTTTACAAAATTATAATGAACACAAAGTCTCAGTCTTATAGTTTAAGAGCTGCATGCACAATCTCGTAATGAAAAGGCTCTTCATAATGCTACTAAACTGTCAAAATTTATTTCAAAATTATTAAATATCTCACAGGATCCTTAGTTGCTAAAACCATGGAAGAACAGGAAGCTGACAATGCAGGCTTGAATGCGTGATGCTATTTTTATCCTGATATGCCTCATAAATTTACTATATCCACTGATAATTGAGATCACTCTAATGACCATTCATTATACTTACAAGTTAACTATTAAGTGTTCTCTTCTCTCTCCATTCTGCTACCTCTACCATCATTTACTGCATCAAGAAGTAATGATATGATCAACACTAATTGTGTAAGCAAAAGAAACATAATAAAGTGACATTCTACTAAGTAAAGATAGTAGAAAGATCTCAGTCTAGATACCTAAAAAAATTAAGGTAAGAAATACAGTGCAGGTTTCTAATTATTAGAAGAACTAATTATTTGAAGAACTTTGCATAGGCTGTGGAATTTTACCCATGTCTGGAAATCTTTACATCAAGGTTGATTTTATTTATTTAAATAAATAAGCAAACCAACCCCCCACAACAATACTGAATGAGAATTCAAGGAAGTTTTATGACATACAGTATAGAGGACACAGTCATTATCACCAGAGTTCTTGCTTGTTTTCATGACCTATTATTTAACACAGGACACATATCAGCAAAAGCTTTAATGCTGAAATCACTTTCTTAAGAAACAAAAACTACCACATACAGTACACAACCATACTTAGCAAGTTCCACCAGCACTGACAAAATGAAATCATCACTGCAAAGCCCAAACTCTATAGTAAACATCCATAAATATCCAGTAACCAGTTTGTTGATTTGTTATACAAACATGGATTTGCTAGGAAATGGCAAGGTGACTTAAACTCTCTTTTAGCTTGACTGATCTGACACTCCCATACCACAGTGTTGCAGATACTCCTCCCCAAGTTAGATAAAAGCTTCACCATGATAAGTTTTTGGCATCTGGAATGTTTCTTCTGCTTCTGCAAACCCACTTTTCATTTTCATTGTGAAACTGACAAAAAGGTCTCTCAACTAAAGCAGTAATTCCTAGCCAGACACTGCATTCTGATATGAACTTCTCAGTAAAACCAGCTGAAGTTTCATATTCAGTACTAGCCTTAAGATTAGAAGACACCCTGCCTGTCATATAAAACATCATAAACATATTTTGAAATAGTATATAAACAACATAATATAGAGAGGATATAGTAAAGACCAGTATTTGCCACAAAAGCATAACAGCCTTTGTGGCTTCCAAGTGTTCCATTAATAATAAGCTGGTTTTGTATTCAAATGTTAGAAGTCAGCAGGAGTATCTCACATGTTCCACTATAAATGGGAGATAAAAAAAAAAGTTGCATTTCTTAAACGAAGAATAATGACTATAAGCTACTCCAGAAAAAGAAACCTAGTATCCTTTGTTGCCACTTGGAATCTCACATTCTGTTTCAACCATAAAAACCTATGGACTCTCCTCTCCAAAACTTACTCAAATTTTAGAACACTTCGAAGTTTTCAGTGTTCCACCAGGTGGCAGTGATTCTTAACTTATTACAGGCCTGTTTCCAAAATGTCTTACATCTTTTGTTTTAATATGTAATCATAACTCAGAAAATAATAGGTACTCATCTTTGACAGATTACAAAAGGAGAATGGAAAAAAGTGCTTTCTAGGTTTTAGGGTTTTCATGCAATTTTACAGCATCCCTTAGAAAAATAATGGAAATAAATACAGAGAAAGTGTCACAACTTGGCTGATGTGAAGTCATTCAAAAGACAATGCTAGGTTGCACTGTACTGTCCTAAATACTGAAGAACAGAATTTAGTCAGGTCTAGACAATAATTTATCCCTCAGTTTCCATCACTACTTTTTTTGTCTGAAAAGCAAATATTTTGGAAGATAAATCCTCCTGCAGTGTAGGAGGCAGTGATTACCATTACCACCTTGTCAGTGACTTAACCTATACTCCAATGGTCAGGATGTTCATGTAGGGCTCTTATAAATATTCCATTTTAGCAGGAAGTGTTACTCACCACAACTACTACCATGTTCCTTTACTGTCTCACCCGCAGAAAGTTAGTTCAGAAAGCCTGCCGTCTCTCTCAGACTCTCTAATACCCACAACCTTAAAAAACATTTTTTCACAGAATCACTGAGACCGGAAGGGCCGTCTTTAGATTATACAGTCCAATGCCTCTGCTCAAGCAGGGCAGGTTGGCCAGGACTCTGTCCAGTTGGGTTTTGATTATCTCCATGGATGATACAACATTGCTCAACCAGTTTCAGTGCTTGATCGTTCTCACAGTAAGTAAGTAAGTGTTTTCTTGTGTTGAGGTGGAATTCCATGTGTTGGTTTAGCCATCTCCCCAGAGCTATGAAGATGTGTATTTATAGTAGGGAGGGAATACTGGCACAACTGACCCACGTCTTGGACCCTGCTGAGGTTAAAAGGATCATATATTAAGCTTATTAAGCTTTTGGATAAAGAAATCCTTTAATGCCTTTTTTTTTGTCAAGTTTGAAGGCAAGATTAAGGCATCAGCTATCAATGTGCTCAACTGAAAACTAATCCAATCTAGATATAACACAGAAATGTGCATTCCAAAATTTCAAAGTGCTGGGTGTGAGAATCTGAATGCTTTATGTGTACAGGTCCCAGAACTGATTATTCAGTTAGCTGAGACACTTCTCAAGAGCAGACGACTACCAGTTTCAATTATCTCAGGATTCCTCTAGACTTTGACAGTAAATCTAGCATAGATATCTATCTTCCTGTTGGCACCTGGAAAAAAAAAATATCAGCTTTTATAAATGAGCAAACATAGTTACTCTATGTTAACTGGCAATGCTTCATGTAAATGAAACATGAACACAAACTCCATCTTAGCAAATTCTAAGAAACTGAGAGATTACTATATAAAATGAGGAAAAAAGGAAGAAAGCACTGCTGTATAATGTCAAAGGGAACAAAGTGAAAAGTATTTCTAGGTTGACAACGTAACTACAAAAGAAATACTTTTCCTAAACAAAGAATGAATAATAAATAATAAAACCCCACAAGTTAAGAACACGATACCATCTTGATCCAGATCAAGACAGAGCTGCAGTTCAGTCTCCAACAGAAGTCACCCCCCAAAAGCCTTCAAGCAAGTCTGCTTACTTGCATAGGTTAGAAGCACAAGATACATGTTTAGGAGAGTTACAGTTTAGCGGAAATGTCAACAAAAGTCACAGGAAAAGGAATACATATCTGTTGTATTACAGTATAATACTATCATGACTAACGCAACTCAAGGTTCTCTAGACAGAAGAAAACTGAGACACCTCTGTAATCTCTCGTATCAAACATAAGTGAAAATCAGAAAATATCTGCTACTTTAATTACAGTTGCATACTGTCTTGGTTTAACCCCAGCTGTCAACTAAGCACCACACAGCCACTCACTCACTCCCCCCATGGCAGAAGAATAGAGAATTGGAAGAGTAAAAGCGAGAAAACTCATGGGTTGAGATAAACACAGTTTAGCAGGTAAAGCAAAAGCCATCCATGCAAGCAAAGCAAAATAAGGAATTAACTCACCACTTCCCATTGGCGGGCAGGTGTTCAGCCATCTCTGTGAAAGCAGGGCTCCCTCACACATAATGGTGACTTGTGAAGACATATGCCATCACCCCGAACACCCCCTCCGTCTCATAGAATCACAACATGGTTTGGGCTGGAAGGGACCTTAAAGATCACCTAGTTCCAACCCCCTGCCACGGGGAAGGACACCTTCTACTACACCAGGGTGCTCGAAGCCCCGTCCAACTTGGCCTTGAACCGTCACAGTTTCTCTGGGCAGCCTGTGCCAGTGTCTCACAACCCTCACAGTAAAATTCTTCCTTATTCTAGCCTGAATCTACTGTCTTTCAGTTTAAAACTGTTAGCCCTCATCCTACCAATATACTTCCCAGTAAAGAGTCCCTCCCCACATTTTCTGTAGCCCCCTTTCAGTACTGGAAGGCCACTATAAGGTCTCCCCAGACCCTTCTCTTCTCCAGGCTGAACACCCCCCAATTTTTTCAGCCTGTACTCACACAGGAGGTGCACCAGCCCTCCAATCATCTTCATGACCCTCCTCTGGACCTGCTTGAACAGATCCGTGTCCTTCTGATGTTGGAGGCCTCAGAGCTAGACCCAGCAGTACAGGGGGGTCTCCCCAGAGCGGAGCAGAGGGGGACAATCCCCTCCCTGGCCCTGCTGCCCCCCCTGCTCTGGCTGCAGCCCAGGGCACAGTTGGCTTTCTGGGCTGTGAGCACACGGTGCTGGTAGATACCATCTACCAACACCCCCAAGTCCTTCTCCCCAGGGCTGCTCTCCATCCACTCCTCGCCCAGCCTGGATTTGTGCTTGGGATTGCCCCGGCCCATGGGCAGGACCTTACACTTGGCCTTGTTGAATTTCATGAAGTTTGCATGGGTGCCCTTCTCCAGCCTGTCCAGGTCCCTCGGGATGGCATCCCTTCCCTCCAGCGTGTCACCGCACCGCACAGCTCGGTGTCTTCTGTGAGCTTGCTGAGGGTGCATTCAATGTCACTGTCCATGTCGCCAACAAAGATGTTAAACAGTGCCAGGCCCAATACCAACCCCTGAGGAACACCATTCATCCCTCCACTCCACTTGGACATTGAGCTGATGACCACAGTTCTTTGAGTGCAACCATCCAGCCAATTCCTTATCCACCAAGTGATCCATCCATCAAATCCATGTCTCTCCAACGCAGAGACAATGATGTTGTGTGGGACGGCGTCAAAAGCTTCACAGAAGTTCAGGTAGATGAGGTCAGTTGCCCTTCCCTTATCCACCAGCGCTGTAACCGCGCCGTAGAAAGCCATCAAATTTGTCAGGCATGATTTGCCCTTAGTGAAGCCATGTTGGCTGTCACCAATCACCTCATTATTTTCCACATGTCCTAGCATATTTCCCAGGAGTATCTGCTTCATGATTTTACGAGGCACAGAGGTGAGACTGACCTCTGAGTATGACTGAGAAGAGGTGTCCTTCTTCCCCCTGGTTTATATAAGCATGACGTCATGCAGTATGGAATATCCCTTTGCTCAGCTGGGATCGGCTGTCCCACTTGTGTCCCCTCCCAACTTCTTCTGCACCTCCAGCCGACACACTGACATGGTGGAGTGAGAATCAGAAAAGGCCTTGACTCTGAGTAAGCACTGCTCAGCAATTAACGAAAACATCCCTGTATTATCAACACTGTTTTCAGCACAAATCCAAAACATAGTCCCATACTCGCTACTATGAAGAAAATTAACTCTATCCCATCCAAAACCATACTTACAGCAGAATAAGGTAGCTCTGCACTCACTCAACCCATTTTGCTGCACATCTCCATCAGTCCACTGCTGGGTCTAGCTCTGGCAATTCAGCAGGTTTATCTCTTGTTTAAAAGCATGATATCCCTGTAAGTCAACAGGAAACAGGATTATGGTGATATTTATTATATAACTCAGTTCTTTACCTGAAACATGCACTCTGGTATTTTAATTCTTAGCTCCCCCTCCCACCTTTGATGGCTAGTTCCCCATTCTAGTTTCACTGGTACGTGACAAATTCCCAGACTCAAAAGAATTAAAGAATACATCACAAAGAGCAACATATTAGGAATTTCACAGCTAAACATTCCCCAAACATGTATCTGTAACTTCCTCACTCTGTCAATGAACACAAGTCCAAGCTGATATGGGTTTGCTTATTGGTTTTAATCACTTCTTTTAAGGTGCTTTATGAATGGTAAATGCTACTCAGTCTCACTTCATTTTCCTCAAGACTTAACTAAACAAAGGAGAGTGGGCACAAAACCAAATACAATAATAATTCTTTCTTTGTATCAGCAAATTAAGCCACAGCTCTTCCACCAAACATGATTGGCAACAAACTTGAGAATACAATGTTTAAGTAACTTGGTTTGGTGATATAGTCCTTCCCTTTTCTCCTCTTTTGCCTTACATAAACTTTTATAACAGCTAATGTTTAAGAAAATTATATATCAAATGAGGAGAAAATAATATCAAACTTTCATGTGTAAACTGACAAGAAAATCCCATTAAAGCCCACGTTGCTTTGACAAAGTTGAAAATCACTGCAGATCACGTTATTACTACTGAGCCTCTACTGTAGTCTCTATTCTCCTTCTATTGTTAAGGAACCGTCACTTATAAAAATGTGCATTTTCTAGTCTTTAAACCCACATAATTCCTAGTGGCATCAAAGAAAGCTGTATTTTGCTGGAAAAGTAGTATTCTTCATACAGTCCAAACTGAGTATACATACAGCAGGCACTAAGAAAAATGATCCTAGTTCATAAAAGAATCAAAATGACAAGTTATGAATGAGCTAGCATCCTCTTAAGTATTTCAATCAAAATTACAGACATAATGTATGTTCACACTGCTTACATACTTTAACTGTCTGCATCATGTGCAGAATGTCTGCTCCTCAAAACCCATTCCCTTGTACTTTAAATGAAACCTATAGTTCCTCTTCTTCAATATAAAAATTTGCTTGACCATAATACAAACTCTATTTAAATACACAGCATGCCCAGTGGTCTACTCCACCCTGTTCAGATTAACCATCTTAACTGTTCACGTTTTTATAAAGTTATGCCATTTACAAGTGTTAATCATGGCATTTGCAAATTTACTGCCAGATGACTGACAAAGTTGTGCACTGTTGGACTTAGCGCAATTCCCTGTATTCTTATTAAAAAATTTAAAAATGGTTCTTTCATAAGCAGCTAGTACTGATATATCTGACAGACAGTAAACCATCCATTGACTGTCTTTGTTACTAAAAGGGTAATACATTGCTATTTTTTGAACCTGAGTATCTCACAGTATTAGAGTGTTTGATTAAGTAAACATATTGATAGTTTTTTACTTCATTACCTTGGTCAATTCAATCTGCAACAGCATACAAGAACAAAGGTTTGGTTAGCAAGACAAATTTCTTACAGAACCATGTTGCCTAACTACCCCTGTATTTCTGTTCTTCAACACATTATTATATAAAGCCCATGCTATTTTCCTCTACCGTTTTGCTTGATATGAATAACCAAGGTAACATTAAGGAATAAGCTTCACGGAACACTTGTCTTTCACTAGCTTAACACTAGAACTCTCGGTCTTCAAAATCAGGACCGGTAGGTCAAAGACCTCAACCTGAAATCTGGTTCTCAGACTTTTAAATTGTTTATCCTTAGGACATACTGTCTGATATTTATTAACTGGAAAATATTTCCTAGTTCTTATCTGATATGACATCCTTGTTCTTACCGGAAGTTTTTTATTATACAGACATTAATGGGTTTCCTAGATTTGCCTAGCAATAGGCAAACATATCGCTAGGCTTCCTCCCTGCTTCCTCCAGAGCAGGTACCAATTTTTTGTTGCCATCCTAAACTCTACTAAATACAGCTGGCTCCAAAATATTTGGTTACTTTTTCATCTATGGTACTTCAAAAATTTCAGTTTATACAATTGCTACCTAGTTCCCCTACTCCCATTTTTATATATTAATTTTTGCTTCCAAACATCTCCATTTTGAAATTAAGTTAGTTTGAGCTGCTGATGAAAAGTGTTAACTCTTCAAGTATCACAGGAATGGAACACATCATTTTTTAAAAGGGACAATCTCTCTGTTAAATCCTCCTTCCATTCCATATGGGCTAATATCTCAAGTATGATGAAAAATGGGAGCAAAAACTTGCAAAATAAATGTTTTAGACAGAGAAAGGTTGTTGAAAATTGAAGTTTGATTAACAAAAACCCCAGTTTTCCAAAGTTGAGAAAGATGAACTTTTGTGGACTGTCAATACAACACACTATGTTCACCAAAGGGACTGTAAAACTAAAAGTAAACACAATTCAATTTCACCATTGTTAGGCGCAGAAAATACTAAATGGGATAGAAAATATAGCAAATGCAGTCACTTAAAGATTATCTTTTTTAAAGAGTAAGCTTCTCAGTCTCATAATCCAACAAAAGCTGTGCTTCCTATATGCTTGCTTTAAAGATATTTTAAATTTGTATACATGATACATTATCTTTCATTTTCTACGGTGCTCATTAGTAATGATTTTAAATATGCTATCATATCCCCATGTAAAGTTTGATTATGAAATATGCTAAGAGCCTGGAAATAAAGTTTACATGGAACAAAAAGCAAAGCTCGTAACTACTGCCCATCTTGACTTCTAGATGTTGCCCTTTTACAGAAAATAAGGTAAATAGACAGAAAAAAATACTAAAATAACTTGGTTAAAATAAGAGTTTTCTAATATTTTTCTTCAAACTGCTGCTACACCATGCAGGATAGACAACATACAGAAAGTGAACAAGAAGTGTGCATAGTTTTGTCCTTATTACACACTCTCCCCGTCCTCATGCATGAAGAATAACTAATAGGCACAGCATGAATTTTCAACATAAAACCAAATCTGACTTTAAAAGTGCCTGTTGGACATAAAAGACACAGACTGCTACATTCAACTATAAGGTCTCCAAGGCAAGGAATATCCACATCGTAAGAAGGGCCAACGTAGATTTTTTTTTTTTGAAATGATAAATAAGACAAGAGACTACACACGTTCCATTTGCTCGCGTTCAGAACAAGAGACTCCAGACAAAAGGCATGCTGCAGTTCTACAACTGAGAAGTTCAACAACAGTTCCTTCTCCACTACACGCCAAAACCTCAGACATAAGGAAGCCTGCTGAAGCCAGACCAAAAATTATCAGAAGTGATCTGAAAACAGATCTCAGCCACTAAAGGTTCCCTAACAGCATTCGCACAACATTCACAGGATATGCAAATAGTTTTCCTATTTATTCCAAAGGTGCAGTGGAGCACGTGGCCAAACCCCGCAGGTTTTCAGCTGCTCCCCCCGCTACCCTACACAACACATACGCCCCCGAGAAAGCCCACCCTGGATCCACGTGCCCAAACGGGAACTCCTGCACCTCACCGCACCCCGCACGGCTCCGCAGTCCGACCGGCGCGCTGAGCACCGGCACGGAGAGCAGCCGCCCCCGCGGCCCAGGTGCGCGGGGCGCCGGGCGGAGCAGGAGCAGGGGCCGGGGCCGGGGCCGGGGCCGGGCGGGGCCGGGCGGTGGCCGCGGCGGGGCCGGGGCCGGGGGGCCCAAGGTGCGACCGACACACGGCCGCCCGCGCCCCGCCCGCAGGCGACGGGCCGAGGGGCCGCTCCCCAGGGGCTGCCGCGCCCGGCCCGCCGCCGGAAGGCCGCGCGCCGGCCGGGCACCCGCCGCCTGTCCCCGCCAGAGCCCGGGGGACGACGAGCCCGGCACCCGCGGAGAGGGGCCCGGCGCCGGAGGCCGCGGCAGCCGTGCGGCACACCAGCCCCCCCCGCCCGCCGCACCTGCCCGCGGGCCGCGCCGGGCCCGCGCCCCGCGCCGCCCCTGCGGAGTGCCGGGAGCCCGCGGGCTCCCCGCAAACAGCGGGCCCCCGGAGGGGGGGGCTCCCGCCTGGGCCCGTCGCCGCGGAAGCTCCGCCCGCAGGACGCTCCCAAAGCGGGGCGGCGGCGGGCGGGGGGGGGGCTGCGGCGGCCGGGCGCGCAGCCCGGTGGGGCGGGCGCGGCCGCTCCGCGCCAGCCGTGCCAGGGGGGCGGGGGGCGGTGTCCGGGCGGGTCCCACCTGTCCCGCAGGGATCGTCCGCGCTCACCTACCCGGGGACCCGGCTGCCCCCGGCGACGCCCACGGGGACCCCGCCGGCACCGGGGCGGGACGGCGCCCCCCGCGCTGCAGGTCCCCCGCCCGCCGCCGCCGAGGACGCGGCCCAGGCCCGCCGAGGGGGATCGGGGGGGAGGGAGCGGGGCGCGCCGGACTGACGGGCTCGCCGGCCAACCGCCGCTCCGCACGGGCGCGCTCGCCAATCGGGGCGGGGCGGGGCGGGAGCGTGCGGGCGCGCAGACGCTGCGCAGGAGCCGCCGCCGCCCGCAGGTGCGCTGCGCCCGCCGCGTCCGGGGCCGCGTCGGGGCTCGGCTCGGCTCGGATCGGATCGGCTCGGCCCGGCCCGGCTCGGCCCGGCCCGGCTCGGCTCGGCTCGGCCCGGCTCGGATCGGCCCGGCCCGGCTTGGGCTCGGCCCGGCTCGGATCGGCCCGGCCCGGCTCGGCCCGGCCCGGCTCGGCTCGGCTCGGCCCGGCCCGGCTCGGCTCGGCTCGGCTCGGATCGGCCCGGCCCGGCTCGGGCTCGGCCCGGCTCGGCTCGGCTCGGCCCGGCTCGGATCGGCCCGGCCCGGCTTGGGCTCGGCTCGGCCCGGCCCGGCCCGTGGCGCGGCGCGGCGCGGGCAGCGGCTCCCGGGCCGGCGGGGCGGCCTCAGCCCGGGCTCCCGGGAAGGGCAGCGCCGGCCCCGCAGAGCGACGCGCCCCTGCTCCCTCCGGGCCGCGGCCTCCGGCGCTCCCCGGGAGACGGAGAAGCGGCTTCTCCCCCCTTGCCACCCGCCGCAGTGCGCGCTTGAACTCGTTTTCCCCAATACGCCAAAGAACGTCTCAACCCCCCCAAACCAAACCTGGGGTCGGGTTCACGTACAAGCAACAGTGTTGGAGCCGTCGGGGAGCGGCGGTACCGTGTTCTCCCAAAGGCAATCAAATGGGGCTTTGCGGGCTTCTTGATGAGTGAGAACACTTCCACCAAACTGTGTGAGGTTAAATTTGCCACACGCGAAATGCTTCAACGCTTGGGGAAGTGGTGCAGCAACCTTCAACGCTTGAAGCTACATGGCAAAAGGAAGGTGCATCTCTCTCTGAATTACAGCTTCTCTAACAGCGATATTCAGCGGGTAGGTAGTCTGCAAGCATCACTATAGGGAAAATACTTGCTCTGTGAATTGGAAGCTACATGTGGGATTGCATTCCAGTCCATCAGAATGAACCCAGTACACGAGAGAACATAAGCCGAGTGGGGTTACTCAGAGGAAGTTTTGAGAGACTTCATGATGTCCAGAATGCATTTGTTAAAAGTAATTTCTGCAATCTCCTAGTCTTCAATTACTCTAAAATCCAGAGCACTTTAAACATCTTCAGACATCCCACTTAAACATGTGTGAGCTCTCTTTCCAAAGCAGAAATATTCAAATTCAGAATAAATGATAAAAATAACTTTAAACACAGTCTTGGGATCTACTTGTGAATACTGATGCTCACAGCTCCAACATCCACATCAACGCCAAACACACTACATGGAAAGGTATTTTCTCTACATATTCCCTTCTCCTCCATGCCCCCCACCCCTTGAATAGCTAGAATAATTAAAATTAATTTCATATGAATCGCAATCATTTCATAGGCATAGACTATTCTTATTATAGTTTATCCTGTTGGTAGTGCTAGACTACATACACTTTACTCTAAAACTTCCAGCATCGTCTCCCACTACAGCAAGAGTACAGGACTCTATCAAAATGTTTTCCACTCTGTCCTATATCACTATGCCAGAACATTAAAACAGCAGTTCATGGGCTACAATCCACCCACCCACCCTTTTTATTTATTTAAAAACAAAACAAAACAAACAAAAACAAACAAACAAAACCAAACAAAAACAAAAACAAAAACAAAACAAAACAAACAAACAAAAAAAAAAAACAAAAACAAACAATCTGAAAGCTAGTCACTTCTTATCCTAATAATTATGAGACTCTAAGTCCAAGTTTCCAAACTGATGCATAGAGTACTGTAAAGTGATAAAGACTGCTACCTAAATACGTCTTGTGCATTACAACAGCACACACCCTCTGAAATCCTGGATATAAACACAGCCCTGCTAAGAATGGAATTACTCAGCAGCTGCTCTTGTTGAGGGTATCATAATAAATGAAGATTGGACACTTCTTTTTAATTTCCTGTTTCAGTTTTCTGCTATGTACAGCACCTTAAATTATCCCTATGTAACTTATATTTTAAAAAATTGGCCAGCACCCTCTGGTGGAAAAAAATGCATAGACAAGATTTAGGGTTGCACTGTACTGAGTTATTTGAAAATGTTGGCAAACATGCATAACTAGATAATGTCATTTTAGACAATACCATTAGCCATATAATTTCCAGGAAAAAAAAAAGTTCCTGTCTATAGTTTAAGTAACATTTGATTGAATATTTAAATTTTCCCTAAATCCATTCACAATACGACTGTAATATGCTATTTCATATAGTTAATGAACTGTAGCATCCATGGGATCAGGCTCCATTTTCCCTGCATGATTATTGCCAAAAGATATTCCATGACATGTCATGTTTACTGTGTATTCTAGGTTCCCCTCAAGCTGTTTTCAAGAAGTTTGCATTATAAAAAGCTAAACAATGTGCAGTGTGTCTGCATGTACACAACTTTTTAACCTAAACCTTTATTTTTTCCCTAGCCGCCTTAACATATCTCCTTTACAAAATCTTTGTCTTCTATCTCATGCTTTGCTAAAAGTGGTGTTTTATAGCACCTTTATTGAAAGTATTCAATCTCAGAGTCTGTTTTGCTCTTGGTGCTGGATTCAGATGTGCCAGCAAAGATGAGAAAAGTTGAAGTGTTTGAGTATTCACAGAATCAGAATGGTTTGGGTTGGAAGGGACCTTGAGAGATCACCTAGTCCTACCCACCTGCCATTGGCAAGGACATCTTTCACTAGGTAAGGTGCTCAAAGCTCTGCCCAACCTGGCCCTGAACACTGCCAGGAAGGCGGCTGCCACCGAAGTGGCAACCTGAGCAACCTGTGCCACGGTCTCAGCACCCTCATCGTAAAAAATTTCTTCCTTATATCCAATCTAAATCTACCCTCTTTCAGTTTAAAACCGCTGCCCCTTGTCTTGTCACTACAGGCCCTGGTAATGTCTTTCTTCACCATTCTTATAAACCGCCTTTATATATATTGAAAAGCCACAATAAGGTCCCCCCGGAGCCTTCTCTTCTCCAGGCTGAACCCCCCCAACTCTCTCAGCCCGGCCCCCCAGGGGAGCTGCTCCAGCCCCCCCAGCATCTCCGTGGCCTCCTCTGGCCCCGCTCGAGCAGCTCCGGGTCCTTCTGCTGTTGGGGGTCCCCGAGCTGGCCCCAGCAGTACAGGGGGGTCTCCCCAGAGCGGAGCAGAGGGGGAGAATCCCCTCCCTGGCCCTGCTGCCCCCCCTGCTCTGGCTGCAGCCCAGGGCACGGGTGGGCTCTGGGCTGCCAGCACACGTTGCCGGCTCATGTCCAGTTTTTCATCCAACAGTATTCCCAAATCCTTCTCTGCAAGGCTGCTCTCAATCCCTTCATCCCTAGCCTGTATTGATACTGGGGATTATAAACTATTATAAATAGCGTTAATAATAGCATTATAAATAGCAAACCATCAAAATGCATCAAAGATTTACTGGCACTGGGGAAATAAGTACAAATTGACACTGAAATTGTCAGTAATTAAATTAAGAATTAATAGTCCAAGTAACAGAACTTTGCATCTCTTAAAGGGCTTTGAGAGAATCTGTCAAAATTTCTACTGTTGCTTTTTAATTCTACTATCCTCTGATATTTATCCCATCCCCACATAAGGCTTTGCATGTGAATGGCCACATCTTTCCTTCTGCTGACTCCGCTACATACATGGTGATTTCCAGCAAAGGAGATATATAGCAGTGCCAAGCAACATCCTGTAAATCTTTATATTACACAAACATCCATACACAATAGCTAGACTGCTATTAGTTCTGATAAGCAGTTCAGGCTTAGTGTTATCTTGGATCAAGAAGTTTTGTTTGTTATTTTAAATTATGAACTATTAAGTAGCTTCAATAGCCAAACTTTTTGTGTGTGTGCTTTTTTCTGTCAGCATTGCTTGAAATGATTCAGAGAAAACCTTTTTCAGGCTTTACCAAATTAGTGCTTTGGAAAGTTACTTTAGTTTATGCAATACAGTTCTTTTATTGGAGAGCAATACTGAAATAGCCTGAAGTGTTTTCCAAGTTACTAGGGTCAAACTCTAAAGAAGGTAAGTTGAAGTTTAACTACACATACTGTACTATGGCGCTTTAATTATTGCCATGGATTGCAACTTTAAACAAATATGAACTATCCAAGGTCAGTGGTGTATCCCTAGATAGAACTGGATGAAATTAGAATCCTATGCAGCAAAAACACAGCGTAAAGTTAGCTAGAAAAACCAGGGAGTTAAAGAAAAACCTAAAGAATTTCTAAGTGTTAAATGCAAAGAATATCAGAATTATTCTGATAGTCAAGACATTTTTTAAATCTTAAAATAATCTGATATACACCACCACAACTTCTCTTCTTTCCACATCTTCATGTGGACAAAACAGACAAAGAACAGGTCCTTTGAAGCTATCAGCCAGTTTACACAGGCAATTGACCTATGTCATCTCATATCTGACCACAGTGGAACTCCCTGTCTTTGTATCTGAGTTTTCTTCTCTATAAAAGGAGAGAAATCAATCCTGAGAAGACTAGATACTGTGAAGTTTCCTGATGTAAGATAAATGGCTCTTGAAGTGATAGACACTGTGTTCTATGTGGTGTGAAAATTTGATTGCAACACCATCATTTCAGCTTTATTTGGCTAGCTTGACAAGTTTTGACTCACTAAACCTACAAAGACGTTTTTCTAATCTTGTTGCTTTGGTCATATCCCTTGTTTTCCTAAGTTTTCTCTTCCAAAAGCAATTGTGTATCTTCACTGTTAAGGGGTTTCCTATTAATCCTCAATATACCTGTTCTCTTATAATCGTATTTCACTTATACCTAGCCAGGGTCACTGTCCTTTGCCTGCTTACTATGTTCTCAAACAAGTGCCTTTGTACTTTCTCTGATACTGCCTCATACTGATGAATTCTCCACCAACCTTGCAAAACTGCCTTAAAAAAAATCATCCTTTGAAACCCTCCTTTGTTTCAACGCCAGAAAAAGTCCAGTGTTGGTAACTGCAAGCTGTCCCTCTGACCCAAGCTCTTTTTCCTTTCCTGTTTACATCTGTTGTCTTTAGTTCTATGCAGTACAAGACTTCTGGGGAACTCGTATAGGAACACGTCTTTATTAAACACGAGTCTGATTTATAGTACCACAGCAGTAGACACTTTTTCAGCTCTATACTGCCTTCATAAGCCTTCTGTTACACTCTGTCACACACATCTTCCCTGATACTACTTCACCCTCTGATGCCAGAACTTAGTTTGCCAGAAAGGGACATCTCTTGTGCCCACTCAGCATTACTAGCTCCTACACACATAGTTCTTACATAATTAGAAAAAAAAAAAAAAAGCTCAGTTTGCATGGTGGACTTAGAAGTATGAGCCTTCACAAAAGTACAGCTTTCCTCTAATGTCCTTGACCAAACTCCACTGCATTCAGGGACAGGTGACCAAGACCAGTAGTTTACTGCTACCCATAGTGGCACATTTGCATTTTGCTAGTGCTACAATGTTGTGCTTTTCCAAAGAATACAATTTTTAAATGTACAAAAAAAAAAAAAAAAAAAAAAGGCAATTTAAATGAAAGAATGTTTTATTTCATTAACTGTTTAAGTTACTTTTACAGTTCACAGTCCCACTTGTGCTATAGGGCACACTATCCAGATGCTGCTGTGCACATTACGCATGTATGTTGCTCTGATGGTGCGAAGACATACATGCCATTCCTACTGAAAACTGCATTTCCAGGATCACCAGACAGGTACCACTTCCATATGAAAGAAGTTCCTAGTTATTTTCTGTTCCCCCATTGCTCCCCAAAAGTTTGGTGCCCTTAGGAAGAGTATCTGCTCTAAAGGATAAATTTGTTTAGAACTTTATGACTTAGATTGCACTTGCATAGCATTGTAAACAAAATGTAGCATGTTTGTTTCACTCGACTAAAGCAAGTAAAAAGCAGCCAGCCATATCAAGGAGGAAACTTTACACTTCGAGAGCTGGACAAGGTTTTGGACTGCAAAACTCAAATGATCATCTGTTCCAAACTAAACAAGCAATGCTGACAAAAAAGAGAAACTTCAAGAGTAGTCTGTCTCTAAATATTTTCGATTGCTAGTTGGTATGTAAGTATTAAACTGCAATTTTTTGTAACACTTCAGGAAAAGCATCTAAACTGCAAGTTCCTTAGTAATTAAATATCTAAATGTAGACACTGACACCAGAGATTTGCTCTAGAAGCATTTTAATTTACAAACAGCAATTCCCATTGACTTTATACCATAAAAAAAGCAATTTACAAGCAAGAAACAAATTCATCAGAACAAAATAAAACAGCACTGAAATATTCATGTCACAAATCTAAAACCAAAGTGAATACAAGAGTAAAATATCATTTGAATAAATATTTTAAAATTCATGCTATAAAATAATCATTAATGGTAAGTTATTAATTGTTACAGCATCAGCTTAGCTAGCTTCATTTACTTCATATGGTGATGAAGTGTGGAGTTGTGAGGTTACCGGTTTATATTGCAAGAAAATGACACCAGGTCAAGTCATTCAAACTGTTCAATTATTTATCATGAAAAACAACCATACAAATAAAAGTTATTTAAAAATACAATTTTTCAGTCAGAAACAAACACTGTTAATATCGTGCAAGAGCTCTACCTCTAATCAGATACACAACCAGAGGCTTGCAATGCAAGTCCAAAGGCTGAATTCATAGCATATGTAAATGGGAGAGACAGCAGTTTATTGTATCTACCATAGCAGGAGTTACTTACATAAACGAGAAGCAAACCTGCTCAGTTACTGATACTTAGCTTCACATCCCCTGAAGAAATACAGGAACACATGTCCCAGGCTTACTTGTTTGTTTAGCTTTATTTTTTTTTTAAATGTAAACTTGTATAACTTAAGTTAATGCTGTCACAGGGATGTGCAAGTAGTATTAAATCTACAATATTAAATACAACTATTCTGGCACTTGTTAAAATATATGTAAAATGCACACAGATTATAAACTTTGAACATTTTGAATGACTTTACTAAACTTCCAATTCAGTAACTGAGTATTATGAAATTTACAATTCATGAAATAAACAGATTCATATAAAGAATTTACATAATTCCCCAAATACTTTCAAATATAAAATTTAATAAATAACCCTGACCAGTCAAAAAGCACCATTCAAGGGTAAAATTCCCTTGGAAAATAGATTAGGTGTTGCATATTTGAGTCCCTTTCATGGTTTCATGTGAAACCTGTTTAGAAAAATTACAATAAAAGAATCACAGTAAACTAATACAAAAATTCAAATAAGATATATATATATATATATTTTTTTTTTTTAAAGGTAAAGCTCATTCAATCTTTTCCCAGCCCTTGATTTTATTCCTGCTGTTCTTCCCATAATTCAGCCTAAACATATTAAGAGGCCTCATTGTTTTGTCTGAAAGTAAAGCAAAGGCTTCAGCATAAAAAAGTGATTTTATGCTTGGGAAGACTGCATTAAGAACTATCAATTTAGGCCTACAGTATATTCTGCTGAAACAGTGAATTGACAGTATCCTTTATGCTACTGAAGGATTTCACGCTAAAAAAGCAGAGCCAATCTTGAGGCCTTATTGACCAAACCGAACTTTTAATATACTGTATTTACAAAGCTACTTTCTAAATGTATTTACAAGTTTAAAAGAAATAATATGGAAGATAACTGATTAACAAAACGAAAATAACTGTTTAAAACCACAAACATTAGCAAAGGTATAAAATCCTTTATTTTCACAGTTTGTCATAATAGGTTAAACATATAGAGGAAAGGACACTGTCACTGTTTTCACATTTGTCTATAATTAAAAAGGTAGATTAAGAAGAGACTCAATTATGAACCAGCCTATATAATTTCATGATTTTGCTGTCAAATATTTCTTCACACATTTTATTGACTTCTGCATTTATTGTAAATGAAATGTGTAACAGCTCTGTGCTAACTTAAAACTGTACAGACACAAACCACTGTACAGTACTTCCATAATTTGCTTAAAATAACACAGCATACTCTGTTTTGGTGGACTTGTGAAATGAACTTCAATCAGATAATGCTTCATGTTTCATGACAATGTTAATCCTGGCATACCATTATGTGACAAGGCACAATTTAATTGCTGTTGCCAGGTTTGAAGTTCGTTTTCTACCAGAGTCACACACTTTGTAAGTGTAAATGTAATGCCTGATGACGTTTTATGCTCACCTATGTATGCATCCTTTGAAGCACTGCCGAACTTTACAGTACTGTGTTATGGCTTGATAATTATTAACACTGCTAGCAGTGGAAAGGGTAAATGGCATATCAACACGAATAGGAGCAAGTAGAACTTGGAAACTGCTCAATCATGATTCTGTAGAAAAAGTTATCATTTCCTGCCCCTTAACAGTCCCGTTACAATGTTCTGAACCTGAACCTGTACAATCAAAGTGATGTTGGTTTTTTTGTTTGTTTTTGTCAGAGACAATTTTGGATAAGTCACTCTTTGGTAAACTCAAACCATTTTAATACATTTACAAATACAAAGAACTAGATTTAAATAATGTTAAGATTGTGACACAGAGAAATTCAAGAAATATAAAATTAGTACCCATATCCTGCTATCCTCAACTCATGCTTCCATGGAAAAAGTCACACCAAAGGCACCACAGCACAGGCCCAAGATAAAGGGTTAAGAATAACTGTACATTTCTTGGATTTTGCAGGTCTCAAACTTAATTTATCAAAACACTTTTTTTTTTTTTTTTTTTTTTGCATTTAATTACTTAAAACAAACATTTAGGAAAAAAACAGTATCAGAAAAAACACCAACATGTTTTTAAGTGGGTAAACATATAGACTACCTTCCCTAGACACAGACATATGCTTTCCCTTACTGGAAACAACAGTTCTATTGTTGCTTCAAGGAAAGAAACATCTCCCCACCCTCTGCCTCTTTATCTAGGCAGTTTTAGGACAAAGAGGCAAACTGTGTACTCAATTTAACTGAAACTGCTCCAATGGAACAGGTGGGGTTTATACTGTAAATCTGTATTTAGTGAAATTAATTCTTACTGCAGACTGTCACAATAGTAATAACTAGTGTATGCAATAAAGCTACAGCACAAATATGCCCCAACTTCACAGGAGCCAAAAAAGCTTTACAAGACAGCAAACCTACCTTTTTGCTTTCCTGTAATTTAGGAACAAGCTTTTCTTTTATAAATTTCAGGAGTTAAACAGCATGTTCACAGATGTATTTTCAATATTTGATAAACATAAGGCCCAATTATAGAAAAGCCTGTATTTTAAAGAAGCATGTGATTAATTTAATTCTGTTCATCAGGTAGAATTTTACAGTAGTGTTTGCCAGTTCATGCTTTTGAGGTCTCTTAAGCTATTGGGTTTTTTTGTTGTGGTTTGTTTGTTTAGGGTGGGTTTTATTTTTTGTTTGTTGTTGGTTTAGGGTTTGTTTTTTTTTGTTTGTTTGTTTTTGCTTAACTGTTACCATTATGTTTCACATTTTATATATTATACTGACCTAAATGATGAAGTTAGCACCATATTAAAAAAAAAAAAACAAAAAAAAAACATTTGGTGAAACAAAAAGATTTAGAGTATTTTTAAAGTTGTTGGTAGTTCCTTTATGCAGAAAACAACCACTGAAAATAGTAGGGAAGCCATAGCAACTCTGTAATACTCACACATGAAATAACAGACATATTGCTTGAAATTCCCATAGAGTTTGTTTTGGTTTTTTTTTTTTTGTTGGTTTTTTTTTTTTTTTAATACAAAAAAAAGTACAAATTCCAAGTGCTGACATATCACTTGGAGGTTTAAGTAGGAAGTCAATGTGCACCTGAAAACAGCTCTCTTTGAAGAGACCTATTAAAACACTGCTTGGAAATACTGTAGTTTAAACTACAACATCTCTCTCAGGTTTTAATCAACCATAAAGAGTGATGAAGTTAAATTTAATTACCTGGTATGGTTCTACAGTACGAAATGAAGGTAGATTCTGAGGCCAGTAAAAACACATTTAAAACCACAATGCTACTTTTAGGTTTGCTAATTTTATATATATATATATATCTATATATATATATAGATATATCTATCTCTATATATATAAAAAGGTCAGCACCACAGGTTGTCCAGCTTGCATTCTAGACAACCAACAAAACCCCTCAACAATTCAACCATAATTTAATAGATTTATGGCATTTGGTTTACATATGTTATAAAGCAAAGCTATTAAAACAAGGTAATTCACTTTGCTCATTTTTGCACAAAAGTAATAGTTTAATAAAATGAAAACCAAACAACATTCTTTTAAAACCAAAACCATCCTCCCAAAGTCCAAAGTCCTAAATCCTAAGCAGAGAGGAGACCTAGCAATTGAAAGAGTGGTACATGGTATAAACCTTGACGTTCACCTCAACCAGAATAGGAAAAGTGAAAGCATTTTATATATATAAAGCAAATTTATATATATAACAGACTAACTACCAAAAAGTTAGTAAAAGCAAACAGATTTCATCATGACACACAGAAGGAATCCAAGCTATAATATTCTCTCTCCCCACTGCTGTGTAACTCATTACCAGCACAGGATTTAAGAGACAAAATAAGGGAGAGTACAGCTTCTTGGTGTATCCAGCAGAGCTGCCAATCTTATTCTAATATCTTTCTCCACTGGAACTTGTATCTTGACAGATCAACCAGTAGGGACGCTTTAGAAGACTCTTCCTTTCCCCAGCACACTGTCTTTTATATTTTGCACATCTTCAAAAGTAAAAAAGAAACAACAACCCAGCCTCCTTCAAAAACAAAGAATATTTCTGTAGCCTTCTCCAGAAACCATTTCAAACTGATTTCCACATGGTCAGGAAAATTAAAAGGCTGTTATACTTGTACTGAAGATTATTAAAAGAATAAAAGATTTAAAAATTACATTATTAATGTGCTCGTTTGTGTTGCACTTAGAATGTAATATTTTAATCAGATGTGTTAGACATTGCATGAATTTCCATACTAGAATCCATAGTTTCAGAAGCTGAAGCATCGTTATCTACTTTCTGTTCCACAAACGCTTCTGTTCTGTCTGGAGACTCTACCCTGTTTCTTACTTCTGTTACCCCAGGGTGGTTTTTTCGCAAGTGCTGGTTGAGTGTACCCTGGAAAGGAAAACATTTTCCACAGATCTCACAGCGAAAGGGCTTGTCATCTGTGTGACCACGAATATGATACTCAAGTTGGTCCTTGCGGGTATATTTCTTCCCACAAAACTTGCACACGAAAGGAGTTATTCCCATGTGCAATCGCATGTGACGATCAAGGCTCCCTTTCTGGTTGAAAGACTTTCCACAGTAAATGCAAATTAGCCTCTCATTGTATGGATACCAATGACCTCTTGTATTTCTTTCCCGTGGACTGTTTTCATATCCTGGGTTACTCACCATGGATTCACTGTCAGCCCCTTGCACCAAGCCCTGAACATCACTATGCAAGTGACCAGTGGATACCCGTTTTTGGCGTGCACGACCCCCTCTGAAACAGCTCAGCATTGACCTTGAAGGACTTGTATTGCTCAGGCTTCCAAAGGTTTCAGACACACCTGTAGCCTGTGATGAAGCATGGGTAAACGAATAAACATGTTGTAAGACAGACCCATAGGAACCAACATTTACTGCCACCACTTGCTCTCCATCCACCATTTCGGTATGATATCCATCATCACCAAGGGAAGAGCTATCAGAGCAACTTGGCCTGTCAGATTTCTCCATTTTAACTTTCACCTCTGCAATCTGACTTTCCCTTACTATCAGGTCTCCTTGCTCATGATCACCTTCAATCTGAATCTCATATTCAGAGATACTCCCGCTGCTTCCTCGATCTGAATGCCCTTCTTCTTGCAGACGACTACGTAGAGTTTTGCCTGGAGTAGTTTCCATCCTAAGATCGCTGCTTGATGTTGACTGTCGCACCTGAGAGCAATAGGGGGGAGATATCTCAATAGGATTGGCAAAGTAGCTGCTGTCTTTAACTCCGTTGCGATTTTCTGAATTTTCTTCAGCACCAACAGTGACAGAGTCAACATCACCAACACTTATCTTTGAATGAATACTCTCCAGTATCTGTGTGCATTTATCAATGACGCACTGCATCTGTAGAAAGCTAGCTGCAGTCAGAAAACTAACAACATCCTTCAGCTGTAAGGACATCCTTCCAGTGTAACAAAAAGAAAGCAACTGTTCAAAAACATTGGGATTTTTAATAACTGATATTGATAAGCCACTCATGGTGCTTAATGCTGAATGGTCACGGAAATACGGAGAACTGGCAGCTAGGACAGCTTTATGGGCTCGAAATGGCTGACCCTGAATATGCACAATTATATCACATAGCTTTCCTTGCAGGCGGAGTTCGTTTAACTGGCTCAGAACAGTGTTGCTGTACTCAGGCACATCAAACTGAATGAAACTGCTGCTGTCCATTTCTACTGATGTAAAGAGTAATCTGAAAGAAAAATGAGAAGATTTACAACTGAGAATAAATGCAGAATTTTCCATTTAAAAAATAAATGCTTACACATGTTGACATGAAATCATCACATTGATCTGTTTACAGTGCATTACAACAAAAGAATTGGTATAAATACTTGATATAATGTAAAAAGTAGAGTCTTAATCTACCCCTTTCTTGCATTTCTGTAATTTGAATTACCCCTCTGCAACATTCATAATTCAATTGCTCATAATACATTACAGGCTCCCTGGAACAATCTATGTCCTAAAAGGAACTTTGCAATTTCACTCCCTGGTAAGAACTGCACAACAGTAGCCCCACCCTCCCAAAAGAATATTCATTTTAAAGTCACTAGGCAAGTTACAAACTTCAGAACCTTTAGTAGGTCTTCAACCCAGATACTACATCAATACTTGCATGGAACTGCATTATTAAATTGCCCAAGAATTGATTTTGGAAGGTACTTCAGCAAGTCTGAAAAACCTGCTAAAGAAAAGCCACGGGTGCATATGTGTGTGTGTGTGTGCATCCATACACACAAATATTTAAAAAAAACATTACTTAGGTTTAGATATGTCAAATTTATTTCAGAGGAGATGAGTATACTACACCAGTGACATTTCAGTTTAATAATTTACCTCCTTAGAAAATAATCTCAATAATTATTAAAAAAAAAAAAAATCAATCTTTCAATATTCACATGATAAAACTTGGAAATCCTAGTGAAAGAAAACACTTAAGTGTGGACTCAATTCCAAACTATATACCCAGTGTGTCAGAGGTTCCCAGATAATAGTGAATTTGTGTCAATATGTAGGGCAGCATTTGAAGGAAAAATGTTTGAGCCACCTGTGGGCTTTAAATTTTTTTAATTTTCCTTTTGTGATTTTTTTTTTTTTCTAAATAATAAACCATGATGTGACCTTTGACAGTCATCTGACAGAGCAGTGGTTTCCTAGCTGGAATGACCTGACATTTAAATTCTAATCTAACTTAAAAGCCGTGGGTACTCAAACTTGCCTGACACACTGGGAAAGGATGTTCCAAGAGGCTTTAGAAAAATGTATACATTTCAAAACAAGATCTAAAGAAAAGCACTTTACCAATTTTTCATAGGCTATTATCATAAAAAGCACACACACACTTGTCCCCCTGAGAGTGTCTATCTGTAGCAGACATCACCTTACATTTCCAAGACTGGGCCCCTAATCAAGTGCCCAAGAATCTTCAGACTTTTATTGATATTCTTGTTCTTATTAATGCAGAAGTCTAAACAGATAATATTGCCACCATACCTGCTTTTCCAATTGAACAAACAGATCTCAACATCATCCATTGACTTCTGATGCAGGAAGCATGTCCAATGTATCACAACATACTAGTGGATTTTTTTTTTTCTATTTATGTCTTATGTTACATGCTGCAATGGGACATATGAACAATTTAAATCAAATTATGAAAATTCAGGCACTCTAAAAACAAAATCAACAGGAAGGAATATGATAAAAAGCCTACAAGGAAGAACTGGAGCTATATTGGCTGACTGTCACTTAAAACTAACATTCATAATCTTCACAAATGGAACTTCTGTTCAGCAGAGAAATAAGACAGCTAGCTCCCTGAATTTATTAACATTATGTCTGATACAGAAAACTGTCAAAAACTCTCACAGAACATTCAAAATCAGGTTATCAGAGTTGCTAAACTCTGTAAATTACCAATGTGTCATAGATTAAAATGGGTAAAACAGACTTCATCTGAGTTTTTACAGTTACGTAAAAGCAGGCGAAAAGACATTTTATATGCCCTTATATCTGATAAGGGAAATAAGGACTAAAAGGTGAACAGAAGTGATATGGCTGCAGCCATCTATACAAAGATAGTTTTGGCAGGACAGTTCTTTTATTCAGTGAACAAAGCTATAAAATGATTCAGAGCTTGTGAGCTGATGCAAGTCAGACATAGGTCAGAAATCAAACATTACAACAAACAAACAAAACCCAATCTAACTGTGGTGTAGTTAAATGGCAAGATTAACCTTGTTATTCAGAGCATCCCTGCATGTTGTGCAGAGAACCACTGTTTAAGTTCTAGCAGATGCATCCACTCCATTGGGAAGACAGAAATCTCAGCAGTTAGGACACACATTTGTCAACTTCTCATTTGACAGGCCAGCAGGCTTCCTTATAAACCCAACATAGGTCCATTACCTTGTGAGCCATGCACAGATGCAACATCAGGACATTCCTGAATAAACCTCTCTTTGCTAAGTGGAGGAAGAGGTTTTGCTGCCCTGAAGTGACAAGCAAGTTACCTAGGTTGAGAACTGTGTACAAACTACAAGACCGGTCCCCAGCAGCGACAATTTGTCATTCCTGCAGCATCCTTGAGCTAAAGAACCAGATCCTGGTCAAGCATCACTCAAATCCCATCAGAAATTACTCCTTTTTTTGTGTCTAGAACGCACAGAAAGTTTGTCGTATAGAGAAAGTGGCTTTCCTCCTTGCCCCATACTTCCCTAAGGGCTCTTACTCAGCAAAATGAACAAGTTAGTCCCAGACAAAATATAAACTGTCACCAATAGCACTAGTCCAGACAGAAAGAATGAATTAAGTATAGGCACCTGAGTAGAAAGGAGATGGACATTTTATGTCTTACCATGGAGAAAAAAAAAAAAGTTCTTCTGATCATGGCATCTTAGCATCTCTAGATGAATTCCTACTCCCTAGGACATGGCCACACATTGAAAACGGACTGTGAGCATATACCAGAGAAGGCATGAGAACCAGGAATGTGGGACACCAAGGATCCTCAGCGATCCTTGCTCATCACAGCTGTTAGAACATCTAATTATCTCCACAGGCATATATATCTATAAGCAATTCTACATCCTTGTTCTCAGAGTTGTTTCATCTTTCTTTTGGGAAACAAAGAAGCTTATTTTCCTTAAAACGTTAGGGACAAACGGCTCAAATCATGGTAGTGAGTGGAGAGGATGGTAGAGTTAAAGGTCTAAAAGTCTGGCTGTCAGTGTAGCAGATAAGCAGTAAAAAGCAAAAATAGAGATCAAAGGAACGTACAGTATTGCTTTGAAAGCAAACAGATAAGTACACAAAATACTGACCAAAAAACAGTGGACAATGAGCTCCTATACCCATCTGCTCTTAAAAAAGAAAGTGAACAAGCTACAGCACGCACTTCTTGTGACTACTTTTCCACCTTAGTTTCTTCCTTTGAAGACACGTGCTTCCTGTGATCTTAAAAACATCTGTAGAAAGCTGAGGTTAAATAACAAGAATTTTGAACAGCAGCAGCATTTGACAGAAGGGAACCCTTCTTTCAGCCAAACTGAAATCTCTAGTTGAAGAGGTCCTGGAACTGACAAGGTTACCAATGAACACCACATTCAGGAGTAGGAAGGATTGTAGAAGGAGCAGCACTGGGACTGCAGTAATTTTTCTGGTGTTAGTACCAGAGTACCCCAACTTTCTTGCACTGATTCAGGAAGACAAGACATGGGGAAAAATCTGGGCATTACACACACCAGAGAAGCAGGCACCACTAGCAATGTTTTATTGATGAATAATGATTATAAGAAGAATGATCTTAGTTATTGACATAAATCCCCAATGCCACTAGAAAATAAAAGTAATCTTTAGCTTATATTCCCATACACGAGGTTTATTTGTATACAGAATCAAATTAGCAGTGCCATAATCAAATTCCAGATGAATTAACCAAAATATTGCTCAGCAGGGTATCACACCATAACAATACTCAATCATTCATCAGGGCTGGAAGACCAGTAGCTCTTTCATGACAGTATGATTTATGGTTGAAGCATTTCTGAAACAGTCCTGAAAGGTCACCACAGTTTGAAAAGGCTAATAAGAATCCCCCCAATTCCCCCAATTTTTTTAACAGCTTCCTCCAAGTTAAAGAATCTCCTTAACCTCGTCTCTTTTGATGTGAAGTGAGTAGCATTAAACTGAAGCAGAAAGGTACTCTAAAATGCAAATTAACTTTGGACACATCCACTGTATGCTCCAAAGAAAAAAATTACCTCTGCAGTTAACCAGACCAATAGACAGTTAATAAGGAAGCTTTGCTTCCCAAACCAACAATAATGTAACTAATTTAATTCACATAACAATTCTTTATAGAATTAGCTGAGGTGAAGAAAAAAAAAATTAAAAAGAATGTGTAGTCAGAAGTCATGTCTAGTACCTTCCATGATATTTCAGCACATATGGAGGTAACCTGTGTTCTTTAGGTCCGAGACCACAGTATGGTAGTTCAGAATCAAGATAATTTTATTTGTATTATATTAACTCAAGCATTTGGGGGGTAGCAAGAATCATGATAAATCATAGAAATCTTAAGTACTCTCATCGTTAAAAACTAATGCATTTCATCCTGTTTTAGCTTCCACTCCTGACCATGGGACAGTGTAATGTTAGGCTGAAAAATCCAAGTCCGCCTCTGCACACCTATCTATGAATAGGTCCTCTCTTAACCTTCCTGCACAAGTAGATCAAAGTGTTTGAGGTATTCACAGATATTATGTACCCAAGAAATTGGCTGAAGGATTTCTAAAAGTTTTAAAGCACAGGCCAGAAATGGACACTAAGATCACTAAGTCTTAGCAGGGCTCTGTGGTTGAGCCTCCTGTCTATTTCTGTAGGAGATGATCCAGTAACACTCAAAAGAATCATATCAATTCTCTTCACGTCTGCATTACATTTATTCATCAGGGTCTTATACAGCAAATGTAAACCATAGTACAAATTTATTAGTAGTGGATCGCTGCCCTGTCTTCAAATAAAAGTGTTCACTGAATTCATCTGTGAACATGAGAATGACATGGATTTAACATTTCTCATTAGATTTCAAAAGAAACTTACTTTAAAAATTAAGTTTTATGAAAGATCTTTCTTCACTTAAAAAATTCAAGAATAGATGGTGACAAAACACATATGGTATTTAATTTTACTGACATCATACAGTAGCAGCAGGGAAGCATCATATAACTACAACACGAAGCTGTGTGTTTGCCAATGTGGTATTAGTTTCTGCTTCTAAGTCTGCACCTGTTTAATTTCATTCACTCACTGATGTATGATTTGCCATTCTCACAAACAGGTGAATGATACAAATTATGCTAATTTTAACTCACACAAAGGTGTGAGAAAAGATCCCTTGCATTTTCTTCAGTTAGCTCAGCAACATGAGTTCCTTGGGGAAAAAACACGTTACAAATCACTACTGTTGTAGCATGTGTCTGAAAACAAAATACATAGAAAAGTTTGGAGGATCATAATGAAAATTAAGACTAAAACAAAAAAAGTGTTCCGTGACACCAAGAATGGATACTTCACACATTATTGCTCAGAATACAGAGAAAAAGCAAGAAAATAAACAGGTATTAGTATAAATCTGTGCACTTCTCCCTTGCATTTTGTAGGATTCAGTATTTACTACACCATCTGTGAGAACTTAAGACATCACTGAAAAAATGTATCATCATTCAAGAGAATTTTAACCTAGGAATGTAATCCTATCAGCTGTGATCATGGAATTTTTAGGGCAAAAATCTTTATGACTGTCACTCCTTTGAGTTTGCATTTGCTTTACTCTTCAGATTGAAGCAGCTACAATAGTTAATGCTCCCAGTATCAAAGAAAAGCTGCAATCAGATAATGTCACAGTCTAGGGACATTTGTCCTCTTTAAATAATCTTTGAAAACAGGGAAGAATCTGATCATATAATCTTTTACCAGTTTGCACCTCTCATAACACTAAAGTATATTATCTTTTAAAAGTCAACATATAGTGCCCTTGGATGGCCTTATGTAGCATGACACACAGCACTGCTGCTTCACTGAAAATCTGGCCCCTGAAGTATGGTAAGCTTCCTTATAGCTAGAAAACAGATTTTAGTATCACAGTCATTTAAAAAACAAAACAAAACAAAACCATAAACAAAACACACACACAAAAAAAGAAAAAAGCTATTCTAACAACTGAGAGTTACAACACACTTATAACAACATAAGCAGTACTATGTAAATATGTAGCAGTTTTTTGCATCAATTCTTCCTAAATTCAAGCAGCCATTTTCTTAAGAACTCTGAATCATGAAGGCTAAATTATTTTATATTTACCACAGGTGAGACAATCAGATACTACTGTTTTTTACAGATTTAAAAAACAATTGCATTAGAGGTTTTTCCAGAAACACACACAATAAATAATAAAAGCAGTCTTCTGTATTTTCAGCTCATCCATGCAGTCTGTTTTGTGGTCTATACAACACACTGCCAGAGGCATCCACCTGGTGACAGAAGATATACCTAATGACACACTTCTCCATGTAATTTATGCACTAAAATCATAGATGTACATAGACATATATTTATAAATTTAAACCAGCTCCTTTAAACCACAGAAAGGATGACCGGGGGAATGTTTCCATTTGATACTTAAGGGAACACTTGGAGCTTAATGGAAGGGATATATAAAACAAGTCTTTGTGTACTAACTAGATTTTTCTAAACTTTGACTGCACTACATAGAACTAACATTCAAAAAGTCTTTAACACAACATTTATCACATAAATCATAGCACTACAGTAAGCAAAAACCTGTTGAGAACTTTAATCTTTCTGAATTTGGTCACCCAGATGCTATCTCATAGCAGTAATTCACAAGCACGTGACTGTTAACTAAAACCAAATAAATTAACAACACAAAGCAACAGGCTTTAAAATTAGTGGTAAAATTGCAAGTATCTGCTTGACCACATAAAGTGATAGCTTCATCCACTTTCTTTCAAAGCTTCCTTTGAATGGAACATTAAAACAAGTATGGACTTACTGCTCAAGTATTTGCAACGTCAAACAACATCATTTCCTAAATCGCTCTTATGTATACTCTTCTTTGGTGAACTCTTGGTTTCCAGAGAATTACAAAGCTGAATTCTAAAAGCATTATTAACCACAGAAGAATAAATCAAACAGTAATATTTGCTTAGGCTGATTTATATTCTTTGTTTCTAAGCTCACTCAAATATATTTAAGCTTAGACACACTGGAGAATACAACTAGAGAGATTGCTGCATATAAACATGAAATTTTGATATCTTGTAATAAATATGTGACTGTCACGGACTCAGATGGAAATTATATAACAAAGAGTTGATATGCAGATCTTAAGAGATGCTACAGTGCAACAGAAAATTCTGTTAATATTTCTGTTGCAACATGAAGTTTCATATTTTATTTGCAGCTTCTCCAGTAGGGTAAAATGCACTTTACTGATGACATCTTTTATACCTACAGTGATCTCAAAACCCTTTACAGCTCAGTTTAACACCTCATTGTTAGATTCACCTCTAACATGTAAATAAAACTGCCAGTATGATTCAAAACAGCTAGCAGGCACCTATGTTTACGTACAAACTCCTTGTCCATACTTTTGTTAAGCTCAGTACCGTTTTGAACTGTTTACAATATAGTTGATTCCCAATTCAAAAGCCATCCAAAAAAAATCCCAAATGAGAACTAAGCTACCTTTTTAGTAGTCTAATAATAGAGTAATGCAAAAGTTATGGAAATGACCATGTCTCTCAAAAATAAATGGCTATAGAAGAAATTGGATTGTTTCTTAACAAAATGGGATTTCAAATCATCATTCCTCCAAATGTTAACCATTCACAAATCACACCATACAGATTTAATTCACAAAGCGTGTTAAATTTTGGGAAAGTTTGAACTAAGCTAAAAAAAGTGCCCAATGGAATTAAAGGAAATATAGACAGTTCAGCCAAAACTTGAAATAGTGAATTATCTGTAGTAAAGTATAAAATAAGAGGTACCTGTGTCATCTTATTAATTGGAAAACAGCATTGAAAATTAGTCTGCTTCACTTCTATTTTACATTAAAATACATAATCTGGTATAGTAGTGAAGACTACACAACAATTTAAAAATTCATTATATTACCTCGTAAAAATGCAGGAAAACCCAGTTTCCTCAGAAACTGAAGCCAGTTAGTACTGGCTGAAATGTCGTTACTGGGAAACTTAGTTCTTGCACATTTGCATCAACAGATATCAGAACACTACAGAGAAAGTCAACATCATTATTCCTCCCCTGTAGACAGAGGAAACACTCTGCTGAAAGTACTGAACATCCACAGTGAAATCAAGAGTAAAACTCATGTCTATCAGGCAAGCACTCCTAAAATGTTGCAGAACACAATCCCATCATTTGCATGGGTGAGCAATACATTAAACCCCCACACTTTTTGCAAAAAATTTTTTCACTAATTCAGACTTTTGTCTAACAAAAATGGAAAAGAATTTATTTTTACCTCATCAACATTCACATGATGAATAGAAAACCAGTTGGAGTGTATGATTTAACATCAAAATTAAAACCAATTGATCTATATGTATGTATAGATATACACACACAAACATACACAGATGTTAATACCACTAACACTACAAACCTATTCTCAATGCTTAGTATGGTGCAGCAGGGAAATTATCAGAACTGCGTATTTAGCATTTCATAGAAAAAAAATAACAGAGGCCTCTTATTTGAGCAAACATCCAAACAAAGCATTTGTGAAACCGAAGTCCAAAGGCCACCTTCATCCCTTATTCTCAAATCGTCTTCCTCACAATTGCTTACCTGTATGGAGTAAAAATGAAACAACTATTGATGCATAAACAAAGTTACACCCAATGATTAGAAACCTCAGTACAAATAATCTCTTAATTTTGGTTCTAGCAGTCAAGTTACCTGTAACTGCTTTTGTAGTATGTATCTATTTCTGAACACAGGAAAAAAAAAAGAAAGTTGCTAGAAGAGAAACTGAAGATAGCCAAGATCAGCAAAAGTATTGTGTCAGATAAATAAAAAGACATATTTATGATACGTACACTTTAAATCAGCAAGGTCTTACAAGTAATGATCACAAACTTTTATTTTGTGCACAGACATAATAGCATAACCATTCTGTAATCCTAGATAGTTTCTAACCACATTTTCTGAATAGCTGACAAATTTGAGATGTCACTATCAGTATTAAAAAACCCCCAACTGACAGCACGAGGCTTGCAATATATATACACCAAGAACATTAAGAATTGAGGGAGTGGAGGGTGAGAGAGCTTTTGTATCTTCTGCTATTAAAATAATAAATTATTTGCCACCAAGTTAATACTTGGTTAGTATTATGCATTTTAATCCTTCTACTTTTTTTTTTTTTTTTTTAAATCTTAGTCACTCTTCATCAAATTGTAACTTTGGCTCCGATATTTCTTTTAAGCAGTGAAGTAGCTATATTCTGTATATATCACCAATAATTTTTTTGCAAGAGATTTAAAGCAGTTGTGAAGAACACATTTTCATAGTATTTTCCAAGTCCATTACTTCTGATAGACTGAACGTTTTGTAGCTCTTATTGAGCAGGCAATGAAGCCCAGGCACATCCCGATTCCAGGTGCTGAGAATTCTGTAACATGTAATGACTGCAGTGCAGCTAATGTTACACCACCTTTCTTTTCTGGCACCCAGGCACTCCCACATCAATGATTCTGAGACTGTTCAGGCTTGTTCCAAATTCACTCTCAACTTTGGTTTATTCTAAAATAACTCCAATTCTGTATGCTATGCGCATCTGCAGGGATTCCGAAGGGCCTTTGCAATTACAGAGACTGGGACTTCACTAAAACTTCCAACTCCTCCAATGGAACAGCAGCAGCCAAAGGCTCTACCAACTTCTGGCAATAACACTATCAACGGCACCTCTGTCAACCAGGTTCGCCTGCCCAAGACCACCGTGCCAGTTATTTTATGCCTTGCTCTGGTTAATAAAAGACCAAGACACAGACGCGCTCGTCCGCCCTACCAGCAAGCCCAAACGACAGTAGAGGGACAGACTCGGGCTGCGCGGCGACAGTTTCTGGCGAGGCGAGCCTAGGAGGGGAGCAACCCCGGCGGAGCCGGGATCGGTCGCGGCCGCAGAGAGGCTGCCGCCGCTTCCAAGCGGCCCGCGTCGCGGCTCGCCCCCGCGGCTCACGGGCGGCCGCGGAACCGAGCCCTCGCCCGCTGGCGCGGGACCACGGCCGGGCCCTGCGCCGCGCCCGGGCCGCCGCCCCTGAGGGGCCTGTCAGGGTGCCGGGACCCCCTGCCCGGAGAACGGCCTCCGTCCCGCGCGGGAGGGCCGCGCGGCCCCCGGGACAGGCGCCTGCCGCGCCGCGCCAGCCCGCCCGCTGCTCACCTGGCGCTGTCAGCGTCTCTCACATGGCGGGTCGCCGGCCCGGCCCGGCCCGGCCCCTGCCCGCTGCCCCCGCCGCTTCCCGCCCGCTCCCACAGCTGCTCGCACCCGGAACTGATTCGCCCGGCAGCACTTCCGCTTCCCGGTGACGTGTCCCGGCAGTGGGCGGAGTCGCGTCGCCGCGCCGCCCCGCCCGAGGCTCGGGGGGCTCCGCCGAGCCGGGAGTGCGGGCCCCGGCCCCCCGCGGGCCCCGGTCCCCCGCGGGCCCCTGCCCCCCGCGGGCCCCTGCCCCCCGCGCCCCCCAGCTGCGGGCCCGCCCCGCTGCCGGCGAGGGCTGCAGCCTCCCTTGCAGCACAGCTGCCCCACGGACACCGAACAGAGTTGAAGCTTTCACTGAAGCCAGCGCACACGCAAGCAAATCCGTTCCCAGAATTCTCACGGTGCTTAGCTTCTAACGTAACACACCAATGAAAAAATGTACCAGTAGTGGAGCATTTAGAAAAAATGAAAAGCGTTAGAGATTACTATGAACAACAAAGCGTTACATGAGAAGTATTCATTTCCAGAACAGCACAATCTCCTGCATTTTGAGACACCCATTTTTTGCTGTCCTGAGTCTTGGGCGCACCTCAGATGGCACACCCGTCCCAGTGCACAGAGATGCAGTAAGGAAGATTTTGGGAGAGGACACCCCCCACCCCAGCTGGCAACTGCCACTCTGGCTGAGCAGCTTGAGGAATTAAAGAGTGTTACGCTGTTCTTATAACTTACACAAATTGTTTTAGCTAACATGCACATCTTTTTTGAGCTTATCCTGCATATGCTTGTAGTTTATGTAGGGTAATGATTCAATGTTTTACCAGATAGCTCATGTACTGCTTGATAAAAGTCAGTGACTGGTGCCAGTAGGCACTGCTGGGATACCCACATGATCTAACTTTGGACATCACATTTTGTCTTCTGGAGGTATGTAATTCTCTCCCTATAAAACATATGGAAGACAGTCTTCAGAAAATAGGCATTGAATGGTAATCAGGGTAAAGTAGCAGCTTGGGGAACATCCTGGCCAGGGCATAAATAACAAAGTTAAATAACAGACACACAAATGCTATTTGTTCACTCATATCAAAGAAAATCAAAGGACTTATTCTCAATGGACAGAATACTTTGGGCTTCTTCTTACGTGCATTCAGTAAGTGCAGCCAACAGCAATAGGAAATGAATTTTCTTGTACCATATTCCATTTAAAATTGCTGAAGACTGAGGTGTATGGTACACAAATACTGGTTTCTCCAGGAATTAGCTGAATATACTTTAAATGAGAGTAAGCTCATTTTTTGTTTAGCTAGCAGGCATTATGAGGACTGAATAGATAGAGGTTGGACAAAGTAAATTGTTCAGTAAGAGTACCTAAATTTAATCAGGGAGAGGAGGAATCCTCACAGGAAGAGAATGGAAATTTAATCTTTAATACTTTCACAGTATGAAATTTCTCTCAGACAAGAAAAAAAGTCTACATGTTACCCATACCTACTTCAAATTTACCTGTAGGCTTTTTGGACATGCTGTTGCTGCTACTATGAAGTAAGTGTTCTGGAATTTTCTTATCAGCCTGTACATTCTGTATCGTAACTTTACGGATCACTGTTCTGAAAAAAAAAAGTTATAATAAAACCTGTTCGATAAATTTGGACTAACATGGGAACTAATTACCTAAGCACCACAGAAATGGGTCCAATTCCCCAAATTCATCAACTTACTGTGTTATAAAAATCAGGTTTTAGTTTAGTGTTTTCTTAGGCTAGGCTGGCATGTTCTCAACATTTCAAGAAGACACATAACTAGATACACTTTTTCTTTATATATTTAATAAAGTTATATATCAACAACTTTTTGATTTGTACTTTTGTCTAAGCACTTATTGTTTTGGCAAAAGTGAAATATTAAATACTAGTACTAGACATGCATTCCTTTCATTCAAGCTTAAGAAAACATTTACAAAGTTGACAGATAACATTTATTAAAACATGTTATACAAAAAAGGGGCATGGGACTCTTCTATAAGAAGAAAATATTGAACAGTAACATTAAATTAAAACCATGCTGTACAATTAGGACAGCAATATTTATAGACAAAACTATCCAACCTCTGCAATACAGGCATAACATCTCACAAAATATCAAGATATGCGAGTTTACTATTATAAATGACTTGTTTAGAATAAAAACTTATAGCTCATTAAGGAAGATTCACTTGACTTGCATAAACAGTTACATTTCTGGAAGAAATATGGAATCCCATGAATAATAAAAAAAGGAGCAGCAATCGACAGACACAGGCTTCAAGCAATAATCGGAACTTACAATTTAATCATGTTAAAAATATACCATTTTGTTTTCCAGCATCTTCCCCTAGGGCACTGACAATTTACAGCTTATAGCTAAAGAAGCCTAGCTATCCAATTAAGCAGTTAAATGACAAAAAAACCAACTCTCCTTTGTTGCTTTGAGAAAGGTTCTAATTCTGTTAAAGTAAAATACTCAATATACTGCTGTAGGCTGTCGTAATTCAGAGATGGGTCATCTTTCTGGCACCAATGCAAAAGTATTGAGATTACAAAACCTGATGTGCCTCCATTCTTTCAGGCTCAATAATACAGGGACATCAAATACTCTTTTTATAATGAGAAACCCAATACATCAGCCTTTGATCATCTACCTTGCTTATGATACAGGACAGTTTCTCAACCCCAGATGAAAAAAAAAAAAGCCAAGACCAAAAATTGTACTGACAGTAGCTTCTGGAGTCTACCTTCTCGCTCATAAAACAAACAAGGTAATGTTTAAAAAACAACACAACAACAACACCCCAACAGTGGCGTGTGGAATGGGAGCCTCCTCCCTCAAAAGTGTCAGATACACACCTAAGCAGAGATCTTAACCCTGCTAATAGTTGAATATTTCAGAATGGCAGTTAGAGATTCCATGGTAATTAACATCTTAGTTACAAAATGGAATGAAAAGGAACTTAGCTGTAGTATCATTAAACGTTCTTACCACTGTTAGGACAACAAATGGCTTCACAGCAGCAGAAAATTCTGAAAGCCTCCTGTGCGTACAATGATTCTGGTTTTCAGAAGGCATTCACTTTACTACAGCCAACAGCAAGCAATATAAAAATGCACAGATGTTTCTAAGCCATATCATTAAAGGTGATGAAGCTTGAGGGAAGATTAATGAAATTTATCATATACATATGCATTCCTATTTTATATATATATATATATGGATCGCTTCCCTTCTCCTCACAAACATGAAGTAATTTCTTGTATCTCGAACAAGACCACTCCATTAACAAAGATTAAGAGCTTGACAGAAGCTGCATCTGCATACCTTGGTTTACTGTGTACAACTGTATTGGCCATCAAGTGTAGGATTTCAGTAGCATGGGCCTGCAAGAGTGACATGGCAAGGGGTTATGAACTGCCCTGTGCTAGTCAAAATAGGTTCTAGCCTGCACTGAAACAGATGTAAACAATCCACTGCATGCCAAAACTTAACCAGAGGTGTGCACAGTGCCTCAGCTTAAACATATTTCAGACAAATTGGCAGCTGCTAGCAAGAGATGCAGGGAGACACATAAGAAGATACTCCTGGGGAAACATATCTGGAAACGCATGAGGAGAAACTGAAGAGCTGCTCTTGGGGAGAGCACATGGAAAAGACACACACTCACAGAAGGACACACTCCATGCCTGAAGAGATTCACTTCTGAGGGAACTTTGGCCTACAGCCAAGCCATGCCAGAGCAGGTACACCTCCGAAGTAACCGAGGCCCATAGAAGACCCAAGCTGGAACAGGCACATCCCCGAAGGGACTATGGTCAGTGTCATCATGAACAGTGACACTGACCAGCCCAGAGCAGCAGAGGACAACCACTAAGAAATGAAGAGCATCAGACAAGCCAGTACAGATAGGAACCCAACCTCATGTGGGATCTGTCATTTCACTAAAAGAATTGGCACAGGCTGAGTGCAACTCTCGGTGAAAACACAGGAAACTGAGACTACATAGGCAGAGAGGAGAGGTGTTAGATTTAAGTTAAGCCTGAGGAAGAGGGAGGAAAGACTTTTCCTTAAGTGTTTAAGTAATTTATTGTTATCTTTTTTCCCCCCCATTACCTGAATCAGTGATTAGAAGT
Source organism: Tyto alba (assembly GCF_018691265.1). Taxonomy (NCBI): domain Eukaryota; kingdom Metazoa; phylum Chordata; class Aves; order Strigiformes; family Tytonidae; genus Tyto; species Tyto alba. The sequence goes on from NW_024881273.1 coordinate 275,692, forward strand.
TTGTCAAAGGGCAATAAATTAAATTCAGAAAAAAACACTGTAAGTCAACTGTTTTGCTTGTGATAAGTGAAAGTAAGGATTTGAGACATGAATCTCAAGCTTCCCTTAAATCATCAATCTTAACTAGATCTCATGACAACCATATCAGTATTTTCCTGCAATCAATTGGTTTCATGTAAATTAACATCGGAAAGCCAAGTGCTACAAGATCAGTGGAGCAACATTTGTTAGATTTTCAAGACAATGTCATCATATGGGGTAAAACAGTAATAAGTAAATATTAAAGTTACTATTCATGCTAAGTCATTAAAAAAGGACATGGTTCTATAATATGATCTACTGGACCTTTTATAAAACCTTTAAAGTGTCTCTCGCAGTATATTTTATTTTAAAGCTTTATTTCAAAGTAACCTAACTGCAAATAGGAATAATGTTTATCTTTGAAATGTCCCATATAAAAGTCATTCCAAGCTGGTAAAATAAACGGTTTTGCTGGCAGCTCTGTAGGATGGTCTGGGTTTAACAGAAATAATTTTTTGTTTGACCATAGTTTTCAGCCTGGTGTTTCTGACCAGCCTTTTTTATGCTTAAATGGGAAGAGGCACCCTTAACCTTTTTATGCAACACTGAAGTGACAATTTGAAAGGGGTTGAGAACTAATGTAATATACAAGATCATTCTTGAAATGAGTATGAGAATACCTTTCCTCAAATGTGATGATGGTACTTGCAGAAATGACACCCTGTATGTAGTAAGGCCTTGGAGAATGGAAAAATAGGGCCACTGAGTGCAAGAACCCTTTCCTCTACACTCATGTAAACAGGCAAGCATTATATTTTTTTTTTTTAATATTAAAAAAGACAGTGTTAGCAGTGTAGAAACAAACCATAAAGGGAATATAATTTCTAAGTTTAAAAAACATACTTATAAAGTTTTATGGTTTGTTTTCTTTTTTTTTTTATTTTTTTTTTAAATACAAAGTGCTTCTATACATTAAGCAGGTTACAGTGTTAGTGAGCAAATCCCTGTTTAGTTACCTTGATTACAAGGGTTATATATGGCCACCATGGTGTATCGTAGAGTTCAATTAAGTGCTAAGAATAGGAACTCTGTGGTGCTGACCATTAATGCCCATTGCCAGCAATGGGTTCATCATATTTGGGAATATCTGTTTTAACAAAATTCTGTATGAAAAATATCTGAACCATTAGAAGATTAAGAATTAAGAGCCTCTTAAAAAAATTAAAGTTTTTAAGTAGAATGCCAGAAAAGAAGTTACAGTAATCACAGCTCACTGAGTAGTAAACTCCCAGCTTGTACCAGACATTCATGCTCAGGATACAGTTCGGTTGCATCTTAAGATACTGGGAGATCAAAAAAGCATCTAAATAGTAATTATTTTGTGTGGTTTTGCTTCACCATACAGGGTCATCTGTTTAAGTATGCTATCCTGCATACTGCAGTATCTAATACATAAAATGGGGCCAGACAGGCTTAGGCCTTTGATGCTGGTTAACTTTTTTCCCCATGTTACCAGCACTGTATTCGGACATCACCACTTTCTGTGTATGCTCTAAAGGCTCTTTCCTTTTCATAGTATGTTTCAGTAAGCTACAAAGAAGGGTTAATTGCTTTTGCATAGGACTGCATTAAGCTTTCAACCCCAAAATCCTGTTGCCACCTTTAGAACTGATGCATTCAGTCTACCTGCAGAGCTGGCAGCATCTCTCAGAACTACAAACACTCCTCCATCTATCTCCAAGAATGAGAGCCCAGCATATAGATCCTCATCCTAATGAAGCAGAAGTGCCACTTTCCCAGCAAAAATCCAGACTTTGGACATGAGCATGGTACCATGTTCTGCAGTACCATTAATAGATCCAAATACCATACTTTCTACTTTTTTTCACAAGCAACTCCATGTGAAGAGGTAAACAACTCTGGCTGCTTGTCATCACATGTCACAGTAGTTCAGTACCAAGAATCTGTATTATAGTTCTTACTATTGAAAGATTAAAGAATTAAAAGTATAAATACCTACCAATGACTAAATAATTTTCCTAAAGCAGATTTCTAAAACTAGACAGAAGTTCTCAAAGAATTTTTTGTACCAATAAAAAGTCAACTTGTGAATCTACAGAGTTTGGTACTTGCTACTGTAGTAAGCCACAAAAATCTGGACAGAAAACTACAGTTTAAACGTTTGATTATTTTGGCTAAGTTCCAAATAGCCTTTCTTTTTTTTTTTTTTTTTTTGACAAGACATATTTACTACACACACTTTAAAAGCTCTTACGATGTAGCCATCAAAATCAAGTCAAGCCAAGAGTCATACAGCATTAGACTCTATAGGAGCAAAGACAAATTATACTTAATAAAGACTGAAGTTTATATAGTGCTCAACTATATTTAAGTGCTTTACAGACTCTAAACGGAAATCAGCACAAAATTAGACATTTGTTTTACTAAAGATGGATACAAAAAATGGAAGACAAAGGAAAGCCAAACCATCTTTAACACTGCCTTTCATTAAGCTATACAGCAAAGGCTATTTAACTATGTATAGTATCTAATGATGCATGTTAAGTATGTTGGCAATCTCCAGTTTAAGGTGGAATTCTAACTTTTTTTTTTTTTTCATTAAAATGTGAATCATATTACCTGGTTTGGTCATCTTAGTTCTCTTTTTCATTAAGCAGGGCTACTTGAATTCCTGCTTCATTACGTATTTGCAGGACTTGGGTCAATTTAGAGCTGGGTTTTACTGTGAATTTAGAAGACTTAGAAAAACAACAGGACTTCTAAATGCTGCTGTGATAACAATCAATGTCACAAAGACCTTACAGACCTCATTTTGCAAGCACCTTTCAGATTAACCATTTGTACTTCACACATCAAACACTGGAGTAATACTGTGGAAAATACAAGTTTGGTCTGCTTATACCAGCATAATCGTTAAAACTTTTTTTTTTGAGAATTTACAATAGCAAGTACCAGACATTATTTGCATAATTACTTCACTTTGCTTACTCTACTAAACAAATGTAAGCACTAATGTCTTAGTTCATCTCAGTAGTACTCTGCTCAGCTTTAGAAGCTTGATATGACTTGGTACAAGAGGTCACATGCCGATGAAAACTGTCCCGCCACATAAATCTTTTCCCACAGATATTACACTCATATGGTTTTATGCCTGTATGAATTTTCATATGGCCTACAAGATGGTGTTTCATTTTGAATTTCTTACCACAGACACCACAGCCATAAGGTCGAAGACCAAGGTGCATACTCATATGCCGATCTCTCTGACTTTTGTGTGTAAAGCTTTTTCCACACTGACAAGGATACAGCTTATCAGCATGTGAGAATCCAGTGAGGGATGTTTCTTCTTTAATTCCTGTAGCCATTTCAATGCCTTCACTGTAGCCTGCTGCTATCATAAGATCCTGTCTGTGAGCACTTAAATTTCCATCCGCCCTTTCACCAGAGAATTCTTCCATGGAAGAGCCATAGAAGTCAACTTGTTCATCATAATTACTTTCATCTGCCTGTTCATCAAATTCTGCTTCCATCTTTTTGTCACCTATATGAAAGTCTTCAACACCTGAAGACTGGATTGAATGATCTGCCTGAATGGCATTCATGGATTCAGAAACTTGGTGTTCATCATAAGGATTATCAACACCTTCACAGTCTTGTTCGAATCTTTCTGGTTTCACATGGATCCACCGTTTGTGAGACATGATGCTGGGTTTGCTATACATAGGTCTGGTGTACTGATACTCTGCACTATCACTAGTTCCTTCTTCACCATCTTGACTTGTCATTCCAGTGCTAAGTCTGTCATGTTCTGTTGAAGAATTACTGGGAAGGTACTCATGTTCTGTCAGCTGACACGACAGTTCATCTTTAGAGCTCTCCTCTTCATTTTCACCATCCCTTAGTTCCTGCACTTTGTGGAATTCCGTCTGTCCTCCAGAGCCAAGTTCAAAGGTTTCAACAAGGCCATTGTAACTACTACTGCTTGGGGACTGATGATCACTGCCATGATTCATCTTCTGACACAGAACTGTTGGGTTCCCCTCTAGCACTTCAGTGCATTTATCCACTACATGCCACATCTGAAGGAAACTTGCTGCTGTCAAGTAACTAACAATTTCTGGAGCAGGCATTACCAGCCGACCTGTATAAGTAGACAGAAGAATGTTTTCAAATACTCTGGGATTCATCACATCAGGCAGGACTATTCGCCTGCTGTTTTTTAGGAGAACCTGATCACAGAAGTAAGGTGAACTAGCTGCAAGAACAGCTTTATGGGCTCTGAAGAGATGGCCCTGAACTACAATGGACACATCACATAACTGTCCTTGCTGGCGCTGCTGGTTTAACTTCTGCAAAATGGTGCTAGAAAAATCTGGAAATTCCACTCGGAAAGAGCTTGACCCAGACTCCATTTCATTACAAATTTAGTGTTGTGCTGTAAGGGAAAAAAAAAAAAAAAAAAAAAAAAAAGACAAAACCAGAAATTCTGCTTAGTAAACTATTGATCTTTCAATTTCCTTTTTCTTTTTTTCTTTAACAAATAAGACTTAAGCAGACTCATATGGAACTCAACCCAGTATTTTCTGGAACCTATGCTACTCTGTACTTCCATTTCTCCCACCCTACCCCATTTCTCTCTTTTCTGAAAGTTGTACTGAGGCCACAAATTGCTATGCCAGCACATTTTGTTGTGTTTCATCTATCCAAGAGGACTCATCAACTACAGCAGGAATTACAAACAGCATGCTACCCAGTTGAGATAGATTAAGCATTTCAAGCATGAGTTTAAGATAACAAAACCAGTTATTTGATGAAATTACAGCAGTGGAGTTCTAACTCCAGGATGTCCCAGAATTTATAACAGCTTATGAATGATTCTGCATTTCAACTGCCAACAAAATATTCTCATTGATCCCCCAGTAAAGAATGATTGTACTCTTACAAAATACTTCACTTTAAATGAAGTCTTCAAAAGCCAACATATTGATTCACACATTGATAAAGGCAGCACAGATAAAACCTTAGTGAGAATGATGCTTACAACTCTTCCAGTAATATTTCTCTGTCTTTTTATTAACTGAAAGGTGGAATAACAATATGTTGTACAGTTGCAGGACTATAATCCAATCTTTCAATTCTGAGCTTTTTCAGATGTTTTTTCAGATAACATTCCTCACTTTAATAAAGACATTACAGAATTTAAAATGTTAATCAGGAAAGTGATAGATCTGCTGTACAGATTTTTTCCTGCATGTACCTTCTGTATTTGTAACAATGTAACAATTATATGCTAGAAGCTCAGCTAAGAGCTCACAGATTTTAATGCTTGTATTCCCACATGATCCAGATGTCTTATTGCAAAGTTAAGTGTTTTTTAAGCTAGTAAGATTCTTTAAAATGTCTACTTTAAATTGAATTTGAGATAAATTTGCATTAGAAATAATGACAAAAGTTTGAATGCAATTAGAAAAGACCAGTGTTAACTGCCTGGAGAAGTTAAACTTGTTCAGTTTTTCAGTTTGATAAATCATAGATTGAATACAATGGAATTCCAAAAAAGCCATGGAGCAGCAAGAAGTTTTCCTCTGTCAAGTTCTGTTTCTTCTGAGAAAGTGTCAGTTTTAACAGATGGGGCTGCACACCTGAGAGAAAATACTTAGTAAATTAGCAGATAGTGTATACATACAGAATTTAAAGCACTTTAATATGCTGCAAAATTAGAACTTGCATTACGAACAGCTGGAGGACTCTGAAATGGAAATACACCTATGGAAATATTGATTTGAGAAAATATGATTACAAATCCCTGCTACAGAGAGTCTGTACAGTAGCCACAGTACTTTCCATATTGTTATATAACCACCAATAGAAAACTGTTCGTTTGGTGCACTGTGTTAAAATGCTGGCACATCGGCACAAATGTATGACTGCTAAGTGCAGAAAAACCAGCAGTGTTTTCTTACAAAACACAAACCACACAGGAGTGATTATGTAAATCACTCAACGTTTAATCAACAGCTCATGGTTACATAATCCCTTCCTTACCATTCTGATCTGTTTTCAAACTCATATTCTAGACAACTCTCTCTCACTCGCCCAAAAAACTCAAGTGTTCCATCTCTAAAAGTTTCAGAGCTAAAAAACAATGACAAGTATATGGAGCATAAGTGAACAGACTATTCACTGTTGTCTCATATAGAGGTGAACAGGTTTTCCATAAGAAAACAAGCATGTGGGTGTTGGAAAGCCATCAAGATTTTTCAACAAATACAGCCCAAACTCCTTGTAAACACTGAAACCGACATCTGCAGAACCGTGAAGATTATGCTTTTAAATTTCCTTTTTACTTTCTCATTAGAAGCATGGCATCAATCCGACTATCTTATGAAGGTCTCCGAAGAAAACAAACTGGGAAGAATGACCTGTTATATATGAAACCCATTTGTAACCATAAATAATCACAGCAACCTAGTCACGGCAGCATAGAAAAAAGGTACCTTTTTTGACCACAGTTTCCTTCTTTCTTCAAATCTTACACTAATTTCCAATGTTAGGTAGCAAGAGGAACTGAAAGGTCTGAATAAAGCTCCCATTGAAGGAGAGTCAAATAACTAAAAATTTCGTAGTTGAGCACCATAACTTGCTATATGTAATCACATACACTTCTACATTTTCATAAATTGTATGTTTACTGTAAAAACTATTTTACTGGTTGAAACAACTGTTTAACTTAAGCGGTGTTTACCAAGTATCTTGGGATCCTCAGATTGAAGATGAGAATCACTCATAATTTTAATGCTGGGTTTCTTTTTGTGTTTTGTTTGTTTGTTTGGTTTTTTTAATACTTAGTGGCACAAGGCAGTCTTCCTACAAATACTGCCTCCGTACATCACGGGTGAGCAGTTACATTCTGCTGAGACAGTAATCAAGATGCATCAGCTGAGGAGACAGACTAAAACTTGCATATCTAGCACACCACTACTTTCAAGTGCTTTAACAGCTTATGAAAGAGGAAAGCCCTTTACATCACAAAGCATTACCCCCCAGCGTCTTCACAGCTTGCTTTACGCATCTGACAAGCTGAAAATGATTATGCAGATCCTTGAACAAGCTTCTTCAGATGTATTCCCCAAAATATAGGGAAATTTCACATGAAGGTATAAACCAGAAAGTAGCACCATTTCCCCACCTTTCAAGCAAAATAAAAAGTCTAGAGACAGTAACCAACTCACTAGAAGTGAATTACCAGAAACTGTCACATCTGAAGTGTAAATGTGGAATTTGCATTGAGTACTACTACACTGATAGCCTAGCTGTCATACAACCACTTTTAGCTAGTGCAAGAACAATCTGTATGACTGTAAATATAAACTGTTCAGTAGTCTGAATGATTCTTTAATTTAGTAAATCCAAGAGAATATTAGAAACAGCAGATTTTTAAATTACTTCCTTGGAATAGGAACCTCTAAAAAGCTTGCAGTTCAGCTGGTCTTCAAGTTGTCATCCACATAAAAGCAGAAGACCACCTTTAAATTTACTGGTTTTGGCACTCCTCAGTTTTTGCATCAAAGTATCAGTCCTGCTATGTATCCATACAACCAATCCACTTCAGGAGAACTAAAGAGCTACTGATATTTCTCCAGAGAGTAATAGAATACTATGCCTCCCAGTTCAATTGTTAGTTTTTCTTACCACTTTGCTTAAAGCAACTTGACAATGTTATTTAAGTATTTCAAACAGTTATGTTATACTTAGCATACATGATAAAATATCTTTTTTTTAAACAATCGGATTTTTTAAATGCAGATGCAGTTCTTTACCTCCTTTCAGAATGTTCTCAGATTTCAGACTCTATCTTTCAAAATGTGCATATAAAAAATGATAAGCCTTCAGGATACATTCAAGAGAAATTTAGAGACACATCTGTAAACCTTATATAGTTATTGCTAGTCTAAAGTGCCACCTTCCAGCAAGGACTCAGTATGCCACTACAGAAACAATTCCAGGTCGGGGCAGAATTTTATCTATTTTAAATTCACACGAAAACCAAAGCCATCAAAATGTAAGTAAAATGTTTTCTGTGTGCACGGACATGTGAGTAAAGCCACACGTGTCGAGCAAACTGTTTTTCCAAAGAGGTTTCACTTCCCCCTTTTAAAGCCTGTTCTGCTTCTTTCTGCATTTTCTTTATCCCAATTCGTAAAGAACAAAGTCTTTGCGCTTTAATTAATAAAATGTCTCCATGCTGCAACACTGAGTAAGACATAGAAGACACTAAAAATAACGCCTAAAATGAGCGAAGAAAGTGGTAGTAAGTAGTTACTTCAGTTCTCTGTACGTAGAGCCTCTGAAGAAATCGGTCTCTCCCGTCTGCACCGGCAGCAGCTCAGAACGCTGCAGCGCCAGGTGCCGCGGCCGCGCGGGCAGGGCCCAGTCCGGAACGCGTTCCGTGGACGCGGGCCCGGCCAGGCCCCGGCGCCCCCCGCGGCCGAGCGGCGAGCGGGCCGGCCCGCGGGCCGTCCCTGGAGCGGGCTGAGCCCGGCGCTCGCCTCCCGCGGCTCCTCAGCCGGCCGGGGAGCGCCGCCTCTGCCAGGCAGCGGCGCAGGAGCCCGCGGGCGCGGCGGGGCGAGGGAAGGCCGCGCTCGCCGCCCCAACCCGGCGCGGGCCCGGGGGAGAGGGGCCGGCCGCAGAGCAGCCTCCCGCGGGCCGGCGGCGGGCAGCGTCTCACCTGCGAGCCTCAGAGTCTCTCGCATAGCGGGATGCGACCCCGACCCCAGCCCCAGCGCTCGGTGCGGCCGGCACCGCCTCCGCGTCCCCGCCCGGCCGCCGCCGGAAACAGCCCCCCCCCCCGCTTCCTGGGGAGCGCTTCCGCATCCCGGTCACGCGGCGGCGCGGGCCGGCCCGCCTGCTTCCTGGCCGCGAGGGGCCGTCCCGCCCCGCGCGCCCCAGCCCCGCCCTCTCCGGTGCCGCGCGGCGGCGGTAGCGCGGCCGGGCGCGAGCCTTCCTCGCGGCGGCGGCGCCGGCGGCGCCCCCTGCTGGCGCGGCGGTGCCCCCTGCCGCCGAGGCTCCGGGAGGCTGCGCAGGCGCAGCGGTGGCCGCGCTCCCCGCGCAGCGTCTGCGCTCCCCTGACGCGCCCGCCCGCCGGTCCCCCGGGGCCGCTCGCCCCGCCCGCCGGTCCCCCGGGGCCCCTGGCCCCGCGCCCGGCCCGCCGGCCTCTCTGCTCGGAGAGCTGCCTCGGCCCCTCCCTGGGCGTCCCCAGGTCTTCGGGGCCCTTCCCGTGCTGCTTCGTTTTAAAATGTGTCTGAAAAGTCTCTGAGCGCTCACCCGGCCGGGGGAAGTCTCAGCAGGGCCGTCAAGGTAAATACCCGAAATGCCGCTGCTGGAGTTTCGCAGGGACATTTGAAGTAGCCGGAAAGGTAACGATCGAGCGGCAAACCCAGGTATTGCTACAAACGGCTGTAAAAAGGGAAGGAGCGCCAGTCGTTGGGAATGTAAGTCCTGCTGAGAAATTCGGGAGGAACTAGATATTTTCGGAGTCCCCTGGAGGAGAAATGAATTGTCTGTTTACTATGGTATCACGTCTTCAGCTGGCTTCTGAATACAGTAGGTGATTTCTGAACACCCATCTAGCTGCCACACAGTGAAGAGTCCTGGAAGCAGATGGGCTGACAACGGGCATCTAGTCTGCCCAGCCAAAAGGTATTGCTGCCAGAGAGTAAATCAGTTTCACAAAACTATGTCTAAACTAACATGTGGTAGTAGCAACTAAAGAGAGCAGTGTAATTTCATCAAAAATTCTCAGTTGTTGAAAAACATTGTTACAAGGCTGAGACTAATACATGCACTATAATTTCCTATGAACAGTATGGAAAGCATTATCTCTTTAATGAGCACCAGATCTCCAAAACGAGTTGTTTGTATTACATAAGAGGCACAATCCAACAAGCCATCAAAAGCAGGTTACATTATACGTTTCACAGAAGAAATGCAGTCTAATATATTGAAAATGAACAAAGGAGATACATTTTGGAGCAGAACAACAGTCCTTCCCAGTCCAGCTTCCCCCTCTTTATTTTCCTCAGCAAGTTAATGTGCTTTGCAGGAAAGGGTAAGAAATTATAATATGCAACTTTGTAGGAAATTATCCACAAGAAAATTTTATATTAAAGTTTACTTTACCACATTACTAGTTGTCTTAGTATGCCTTGAGGCATTATTTTTCTATTTATGAAAATACACATCTTTATTTTAAAGTTAAGACTTCTTCTTACAATTCTTGAAGTACTTCCTGTAATTTTCTGACTGAGAATAAGTACATATATGTAAGGAGGGACTGAATCCCATAATGCCTTCTTCCTACATTGTAAAAACATGATTTACACATTCTTCAAGCCTGTTTCTTTGGATTAATGTGGCATTCGCCTTTCTGATTTCCTGATGATCTAGAATCAAGAATTGTTCAGCAAGAACTCCATGTGTAGAAATGCAGCATAAGATGAATGTATAGCAAGTTCATCTCTAATTAACTGTTAATAAATTGTTCTGTGTAAAAGAGAGTAATGTTACTGTATGTACTTTGGAGGTACCATTTACGTATTGGCAGAGGAAAGAATACTTTTTTTGGCCTGCCCTCAATCTACTGCTATGTGTGAGATACATAAGGATGGACAGATACATCCTGGTAAAGTTCTTCCTTTTTCAAGTTTTTCCTTCCTTTCTAAACTATTTCAATTCAAGGCTTAGGCCAATATTATTTGTAGAATTCTCTTCATGATGAAATAGTTGAATTGAGGAAGCATGGTTCAGGAACTGCTCCTGAAGTATTTTTAGTTGTTCCTATACTGGCCATGAGAACAAAGTCTTAGAGCTGAGTCAAACTTCAAGTCTCTAGCAAGGCAGGTAGAAGCTGTGAAAATGGTTTCAGAGAGGTGTAGAGGCAGCTGCTCTGCTTGTTCTGAATCCTCTTCTGGGCAAAACTACCAGGCACCCCGGCATTATTTTGCAAGGTTGAGGTTTCTGCTCAGTAGGTAGGTTAAGAGAAAGGGAGAAAAGTATTTATGAGTTAGAAGGCAAGATAGGAGGCATATAGGAGTCAAGCCAAAATGAGAAGAGTGATGGCAGGTTTTGTGTGTGTTATCTTTACAGATGCCTGTGTTGTGCCAGAAGCACCATGGATGTGTGTAAGAGGCGTAAGGAAGATGTATGGCATTGTTTGCTCAGGGACAGCATTCTTGGATTCTCAGAACAAGCTGTCAACACTCTTACTGGTGACAGTTTAAAAATGTGATTGTTTTTGCATCTTGGGAAAATGGGGGTTTGAACCAATACTGGGTATGTAACTAAGTGCTATGTTGTGAGAAATAATGAGTCAGAGTAATAGACTGTTCAAGAAAGTGACTTCTACAATCAGTTTCAGTGAATGTTCATCTTGGAGCTTTAACAAATAAGGGAAAGCAGACTCATGTAGCTTTAGCCCAAGTAGCAGGATGAAGGAAAAATACTCTCATGTATGATGAAGGAGCAGCTCTAATTTAACTCAAAACATTTAATTTGCTTGTCAATTAACTTTTTTTCTTTTTTTCCTTTTTTAACTGAAGTTTAAGAACAAACATATATTCCCAGATCATTCACCAAACTGACCAAAAGGAAGAACAGATACCTTCCTTTTGGAGTCTTCAAGCCAGGATGACTGAAGAAATACAAAGGACAACTCTATCCTCCAGTAGTACTGCCTTTTTTGTCTGGGTATTAAAGTATATTACATACACTTAGGTAAGCATTGTTCTATTTATATTGTCAGAATTGAGAGGCTGGTTTAGTGATTAGAAGCCAGGATGTATTAAACTAGAATTTAAAGAATACCCATATAGTGTAATGTGTATAATTTCTCATATTACCTGGAGTGTATCTACTGAATTTAATCCTCCTTGAAAATTGGCCTTAATGACAATGATTGGGAGGGGCTCAGTTCCTGCAATTCACTTCTAGCTACACTTACTTCAGAAAGCAAATTTAATACAAAATCGAGCACTGGAAAATAAAGAAGTAGTAGGAGAGTTGCCAACATCACATGTAGTATACTGAAGTGATGTGTTTGCTACTCAAGGATTGTGATAATGCCTAATTGCTTTAAAGATTACTTTCTTTCTGTGGTTTGATTTGGGAGTTGATGTATTTTCTAATATAAGCAGTCAATAAGAATAATACTGTCACCACCAAATTTCCCTGAGGAGCCCTCCTTTTCCTCTGTTCTGCTGATGCTCTCTATTGCAATGTTTTCAACACTGCTGTAGGCACTACTAGGAGGGGACCACCAGAGAGCAGTACTTGATTCTACTGTCCTAGCAGGGCTCTGGCTGCTCACTTGTGTTCTTCCAGTGCTAAGGGCAGACGCCTGATCAGCTACAAGGCAAGAGTTGTCCTGCAGTCCAACCACTCAACTGACAATGAGCACATACATGAACTTTCAAAATTAAGATGAAATTCCACAAGAATGATCTATAGGATTAAAATAGATCAAAGACTTATTTGAACTCTCCAAAGAAGCCTGTGACCTTCATAATACTGTTACTGTGCCAGCATATTAAGGGAATTCATAACTCTATAGCTAGTTGTTCTATTTCTATCAGGAATCAAGCCTCAAAATAAAAAGTTAACGCAGTTCTGGTCATTATCTTAAGATAGTAAGAGAGGCAACCAAATACAAGGCATTCTGGGGGAGTAAACTACTGAAACTTTATGAAAAAAAAAAAAAAAACCAAAAAAAAAACAGGGAATCCAAGTGTAGCCTCTGTTCATGCTAAATGGTATGATATTTTCTTCAAATTGTTAAGGATGCAGCAAAAGACCTGTGTTTTCTCTCTGTAAGAAACTGGTGAGCTGAGCAAGGGTACTGCCACTTTATTTTTCTTTCAGAAGTTTCTCATTCAGTTCAGCTTTATTAGAAAGAAAACATGACAAAGTCTTCTTTACAGGTGAAAACCCACCAAAATAATTTTCAGTCTTGGAGATATCTGGCGTAAGCAGTGACTCTTTACACTTCCCAGTCTTGTCCTGTTTAGATTCTCTGAGTTTAGCTGAAAAGAATTATTTTAGTTTTAGCTGCACACGTAATGTTTGAATAGGTTGAAGGGGGAAATGCTGCGAGTGTTGGATATGGCCTCTATTACTCCGGAACCTCTGCAGAAGGCAGTATTTCTAGACTCTTTCTGTCAGAACTGACAAATAAAGGCTGGACGCGTCCGGTCCCCGTGCGAGCGGCGCCGCACGCGGCGTTCCCGGGGGCGGAGCCGGCGGGCGGGGCCGGGGCGGTGGGCGGGGCCGGGGCGGTGGGCGGGGCCGGGGGCGGTGGCCAGCCCCCTCTGCCCCAGCAGGTGGCGCCCCAGGCCGGGCCGCCCGTCCTCGGGACGGGCTGGGGGTTAACGCGGGGGGCGCGTTCCGAGGGCACAGCGGGGTTCCTCGGAGTGACACTTTTAAAATTAGTGTTTAGTATGTTTATTTTTTTTTTTTTTAAGAAAACAGGCGATAATCACAAAGACTTCAACTAGATCTGACTCATCACTGAAATGCAGCAATCTTCAGAAGTATTACGTATGGACAAAATATGTAGTAGGTGTATTTATAACGAGTCCTGCACTCGCGCTGTGAGGGGCCCTGAATTTGCCTCCCTTTTTCATTGTCAGAGCTCTACACCAGAAACTTGCTTTACTGTTAGAGCAAAGAAGCACCAGCGGATCATGGCCAAGGACTAGTGTTCATTAGCATCACACTCATTTGGATCATTCACAGGCTGTGGAAGTCTCATCCTGTGTCTCCTTAAAATTTCACCCAAGCTAAAAGAACAGAAATTTTCTTTGGCTTAGCTTGTGCAAGAAAACATGTTAAAACACAGAAGGGTGGAGAGAGAGCATGCTATTCCACTGGGGCTGAATGAATTCTTTGAGACTGAAACCATACACATTTTATCAAGTACTATATCTGAACAAAATTTGGTCTGTGCATGTATTTTCAAGTCTAATAGTGCAAATGCACAAATTTTAAGTCCATATCCTTCCGACATCAATAGAAACCCTAGTAAGGACTTTAATACAAACATGAGAAAAGGGAAAGCCGATATTTAGTACAACACAATTATCTAGTTGTCTTTTATAGCCATTATCAGACTACATTAGCAAATTAAGCAATATATGAGAATGATAAGCAGTAGGACAATGAAGTTTTGAATAAGGATAGACCTATTCTCAGATGAAATTTGAAAAGGAAACAATTATATAATATTGCAGCTGCTGCAGAATAAGAACCTCTAACACTTACAGTGGCAAGGTAGGGGAAAGAGAAGGCCTCAGTACTAAAGATGGGCAGATAAAAACAGGGACAAATGAAACAAGGAGAGACCCTGGATCATTTGTGTTAGAAAACTGGTTGAAAAAAAAGTAAGAGTAACATTGTACAATGCTGTTGTACAGTGTTTTGGAAAACTGTTGAATATATCAAAAATAGCTTAGGATCAAATCAAATAAACTAAGATGTCTCAGCACACTATTTAAAATCCCTATATTGAAATTTGAGATCTAAACAGGAAAAATCTGGCATCCTCATTGTACTACTCACTGGGTGATAAGGATGGTAGCAGTGATGGTGACATGCTGATGGAAATTTGGCTGAGAGGAGCAGCAAACAATTAGTGATTCCTCCTACCACCATGTAGATTGGGTAAATGACAGCTTAGGCTATGATGCCACTGCTAAATTTTGCTAACTTTGTCTACTGCTCTGTGAAGCAGCCAGCTATGATTCCACTAGAGGAGATGTGTCTCTTGACTTGGTAATGAGCAGTATATGATAATCTGGGTCAGAATATTACTGTCAGTGAGTCAGTCTGCAACACAGACCAAAATGTATTTGTGTTTCACATTTTTGCAGGAGCCTTAAAACAAAAAAATTTGGTAATAGATTTTTTTTTTTTTAAATATATAACACCCCCCTCCCCCCCAAATACTTGTTAAAAAGAACTAAAATTGACTCTCAAAATGGTAAAAGGTATCTAAGTGGCATCAGTGTTATTACAGATGCCCTGTTGGACCAGAAGAAAGCTAGCAGGGCTTAACTGCAGACTGAAGGAGGCTGTTAGTAATGACATAATTTCAAAAAGTTGAAGTCATGTCCAAATGGTGAAAATAGAAAAGATCATAAACTCAGGTCAATTAGATCCCAAAGTACAATAAGACAGGTAAAAATAAGACATTGAGGAAAGAAGGTGCAGTAAACCCTTTTTCAACACACTAGGAGCAGGAAGGCTGATCGATTTTACAGTGTCAGTGTCAAAATCAAGAGCATGCAGAGAATTAGATTATTTTTTTCCATCTACATTTTTTGGGAAGATCAAGGAGGTTTCCACATTAAACTCATGCTTTATGAGGGATGTACAGAAAAAAAAAAATCTCCCTCTATCTAAAATGCCTATAGTCCTATAGAACAGATAAAGAAAATGAAAAACAGAAAATTGCCCAAACCAGATAACTTTTTATCAAGAATTCTAAATGAATTTGAGCATGAAATTCATTCTTTACTGACTGCAGTTACAACCTGTTTCATAAAACAACTTCAGAATCAGAAGAACAGAAATGGCAAATGTGATACTAATTTTTAGGCAGTTTATGATAAATCTGGACAGCAAGAGACCCATATATCTGAGATCCATATTTAGAAAACTGGTGGAAACAATAATAAAAATGGTTATTATATACACAGAAAAATATCTCAGTGAAAAATCAGTGTATCTTTTGCCTCACAAAACTGTTCATGTTCTCTGAATAAGTCATTGAGCATGAGTCCAGTACAGTCTTAGATTTCCAAAAAGCATCTGTCAAGCTCCCTCACGAAAAACTTCTAAAGAAATTAAGCAGGCAAGGGACAAGAGAAGAGATCAGATCTTCCCATGGATAAAGACCTGTTTAAATATGAAACTAAGGTAGAAATAGCTGGTTGTTTTTCTTAATGGAAGAAAATCAGTAGTGGTGTCCAGCAGGGGTCTGTGCTGAGGCATCTGCCATCTGTCAGATTATAAATTGTATAGAAGAGTTGAACGGTGATGTGGCAGTTTTTTCTTAATACTGAATTAATCGGGGTAGTTTGTTTTTTGTTTGTTGGTGGGGGTTTTGTTTGTTGTTGTTTGTTTGTTTTCTTTGTTTTTTAATTTAAGAAAAGACTCAAAAAGCAAGGGATTTAAAAAGACTTCATGATACTGAACATGTTGTGATAAAATTTTATGTAAAATTTAATGGAGATAAGATTCAAGGGCAAACATCCTAAATTATTGAGAGGTTATTGAAGGGTCTTAAAAGTTGGATCAGTATCCAATCAGGTCCAAAATGGAGCTGGTAGGAATTATAAATAAAGCAACACATGGACAAATCCAGAGAGACATGGAATTATATCTCAGTCAAAAGTGATAAAATATTAATACTATTATGTTTTTTAATGATGGTTTATTATTATGATGTTAAAGTGATAGAATGTTCGATGGTGCACCATGAAACTGTCTCCAGTGGGAACTGCACTATGTGAAAAAAAAGTAAATAGACAAAATGGCAGGCAAGGCAAATGGTCTTCCTTTTGATTATGATGTTGATTTTCTATACTCTTCACTGCTGTCAGAGGGAGAGAGCAAAGGATTGAATGTGCTACAGATTTCCATTTTGGTTTGACACTGTCCCACTAAAATTTCATGTTCACACAAAAGAACATGTGAAAGTGACAGCTAAAAGCTGACATTTAAAAAAACGATGATCTCTAATGTCACTTTTGTTAATGTTTTTGATTTTCTATTGCCCTATAGGATAATTGCAAACAATACTGAAAACAATTCAAGTGAACTTGGTTATCTTTCAAGGGTGCTACTGAATCACTTTCCTGCACAATGTTACTTCATTTACTAAAAAATGAGTCTAAGCTTGCTGCAGACTTTTTTCCTCCTCTTCCCTCCCCGCCTGTGACTGTAAAAATTGCTAGCTAGGAATTATTTTTGGTGTTTAGATTTGACAAATTACATGCCCAGTCTGTATGGGCTGAGTTGTAACTGAAAGTGGCCACCTGCACGGAGTGGCCCCACAGCTCCAGCAGAACTGAGCAAGTCTCTGCTGTACCAGTTTGCCCAGACCAAGCTGTGTCACCTCCCTGAGCTTCAGTTTCTAACCTGTTAAAATGAGAAACAGCCCTCTTACTACTGAAATGTGGAGGCATATACTCAAATGCTGTCTTCAGCAGGAGGGGTTTGAGAAGGGGTTTCAACAAGGAAATTTTGTAAAATAGGACTGGGAAGGGATTTCAAGCACAATTGATAATGGGGAAGAGAACAGTAGAAAGGCATTCAAAAAGGATAGCAAACCAAGAATTCTCTAATATAAAAAATTACTTTTAGAAGTATTTTCAGTTCATCCTCCGTCTTCTTCACTCTCTTCCTAATGCTCATTGATAAAGAGGCAATATATCCTACTTTTTCAGCATGTATAGAAGTAATGTCATTTACTTCAGCCTTTTCTAGCAGTGTGTTGTAGGTGGGAAACCTCTGTAAACTATACACCTCTTGCATTCTTATTTATCTGTCTCTTTTTTTTCTTCTAAAAGCTGATTCTCCTTTATTGAGAACCAGCTTATGTGAACTGAAATTTATTGTGGGTTCAGCTGGCTGAGAACATATGCCTACACACAGTGTTTTTGAGAGCTATGACAATTCTTTTCCTGAGCAATCTCTGGGCAGGCTCTAAACCCTGATAATCTAATAATGTCTTTTGGTGGCAGAGGACTATGTTCAAGCCACAGTTTAGAAATAGATGGGAAGCAAATACAAGAAACTCACTATGTCAGACATCCATAGTTAGCCTTATCTAATGTTAATATCATAGAAATTGCTCAAAAAGGAGTTCTTGGATCAGAGTTAAACTCTGAAGAGTTACCAGCTAGATGGACTTCTTCCTACTTTGGCACTTAAACCACTGAAGACACAAGGCTAAGACACTGTGACCCTACCACTATACTTCAAGTTTTATTGTCATTGGATTTGTCTAACACAGGGTTGGTCCATCGGGAATCTTACAGTCCCCTTCCAATTTATGCAGGATTTACAATTTCTAAAAATCAGAAAGTAAATATGAAGAAGCATTAAAAGCCTTCAAGTTTATACAGTGTGTCCATTCAGTTGATCCTCAAAATAGATCATAAGCATGTATCATGCCTGTCCTCTGGTTTTGGGTGGGGTTTTTTGCCTTTTTTTTTTTTTTTTTTTTTTTTTTTTGCTGCACACAGCTGACAGTTGCTGGGTCTGAACTGCTCTCCTTGCTGCCGGTGGGCAGTCTTGTGGACTGAATCTTCATACTAACAGCAGATGGGAAGTTTGGGGCCAGGGGCAGAGTGTTGATACGTGTGCTTTTGACAGACCTGATTAACAGGTTTGTATGTCAGAGAGAAAATTCCCATCAAGAAATCAGGCCCTTATGTGATTAGAAAAGTGTTCATCCACCTTTGACCGGCTATCAAGCTATTGATAACATTTTAAATGGCTTTTAATTGAAGTTTCCTGTTTTTTCTTGTACTCTCTTCTGAAAGTTGTCTTTGTTATCTGCTTTACTGTTTGCTTGACCAAAAATTCTTTCTGATCAAACTAATGGGGATGATTATCTCAAGACGTCATGTCTTATGGTTTTGAAGAACAGGTAGTGAATCAGCTGTTCTGGACCAAATTCCAGATGTTGGATGCAGATGCCAACATTTTCAGCTCTAAGTCAAAGAGAGGGCAGAAAAAAAAAAAAAAAAAAAAAAAAAGTAGTTTACTGGAAAGTTTTTTATATGTGCTTCTGAAACAACCAGTGCCCGGTACTGTTCTACTGCTCATGTCACCCATCAAGAATTCTTTTGATACAATTTACTTTGAGTCAAGATGATAGAGGCAAAAACTCCTTTCCTTACTTAAAGCAGAAAACACTTAATTTGTTAAAGGGCAATTTTATGCCACCTTCCACTTATGCCATACTTCCACCGTGTTTCTTTTCAGATGACAAATAAACCATAGCTGACAGATGAAATGGCAAACCATGAGTGTGGCCCGAAAAGCATTTTGGATTTCCTTCATGTGACCAGTTCTGCAGTTACCATGCAATCACAGTGACTCCAGGAGCAGAGCTGCAGAGTCAAGGCTATTTTATTAAATCAAAATTTACGTTTTATGAAGGAAGCAAATGGAAACAGCGTTAACTATTTTTTGTATGTTTTATTTTCCTGAAGTTATAAAAGTTTGGATCAAACTCATGAATATAAACAGGTATATTACCATTTTTGGCACTTTCTGGGGTTTCCAGACACCTGTAAATAGTGAAGCTTCAGTTTGGGATCCGTGGCCTTGACAAAAAAAAAATGCCTCGTGGATACCAAACCAAATGGTAGAATTTTATTGTGTATTACTAGCATGTCCAAGTTTACTTTGCATTTTAATTGCAGCACAAACAAGGGCCTTACGGCTAGTGGTTGTTATAACCAGTGGTTATTATAACCAGTATTAAAATGGGAATAATAGAATTGTAAAGTATTACACAAAAATGCAGCTTCAATTAGTGAGATGTTTGTGTTAAGAGGTCCAACTGAAGAGGTTTGCTCATAGCTAGGGGCACTGGAGCTTGCGTATTTGACAGCACATATTTGGCCTCCCTCCTTTCTCCTGTTTTTGGTGGATACAGTGCTGATTCTGTTTATATCTTTCAGAAGTTGTATATTTGATAAATATGTCAGACTCCCATCCAGGTCGGTTTTGTTGTGGATGTTTTGGTAGCTGGTTTTGTTTTCTCTGGTGCTTACTAAATGAATGCACTGAGAAGGCAGGAAGCAGAACACTGACTAAAAATCTGCTTGGCAACTCAGCTGACCTCTATTCTCTTACCAAGGATCTTTTGCAGAGATAAAATAACTGGCCCAATTTACAGACTGATTATTCCTTGGATACCAATTGCACGGAGGCTGCAGGTGGTTCATAAGCTTATCTCTCTTCATGTTTTTTTAAGAAGAATGAACTTAATTTAAAAGAATGTTTGCCTGTTGGCTGTTCCTGCTGTGAGCAGCCTTTGGGGATGTTGCCTGGTTGCTGCTCACGTGCTGAGTCCTGATGGTCACACAGGTCTCTAGGGCCCACTGAGGTCAGCAGGAAACCACAGATGGTGTCATTCCCAGAGCTTTGGCTGCACCATCCCAGAAGCTTGTGCTGTTGAGGGGACCCTGATTTTATTCCCACATGGCACCATCTGGCCACTCTTGACATTGAATTGAGCAGTCGGAAATTTTTGCTTTTGCCTACTTTTAAACCATCCAAAAATAATGTAAATCATTTCCTTTTACTACTGGAAAAAAAACCCACCATATCTGTTGAAAAATAAATTATTTTGAAGTGTGATGCTTGTGATCTCCAAAGCCAAATATTTGAAATACTCCCTTTGTGTAATAGCACTACCAACTGCTCAGCTCTTTAAAGGAAATGCTCATTAAATTCTCTCATTGCAGAATCAAATCCTTTATAAGTGTTTCTTAAAACTAATTAAAAAAAAAAAAAAAAAAAAGACACCCCCACCCCCAATTAATCTTCCCAGAGAGGAGGTCTGATTTAAAACTCTTAGTTGCTTGGCATAGACTGCTGGACTAAGTTGGACTCTGTGAGTTATAAGTTAGGGCTTCGTGTCCTGGCATGCAGTTGCACTGATACTATTTTACACTGCTGAGAGAGAATGCTAGTGCTAAAAATCACTGTTACCTCCATCTTTCGCTAATGGAATTTAGACACATGACTGAACTCCAGGTAGAAAAAAATCCTGTGCTTCTGTGAAGCTGTGTCCTTTGGTACAAGGCGCCAGTCATTACAGACAGTACTTCATCTCATAGGATCCACTTCTTTTCAAGCTGAGTCAGGCAATTCATGCACAATTACAAAATGAAAAGAGGAAGGGCATGTACTATTGCACTTCATTAGAGGCACGGAAGGTTTCATGCACTGGGACAGGTGTATTGAGCTAGCAGACTGGATATATGTTGCCACATTTTCACCAGTGCCTTGAAGAAAATAATTTCATGGCTTATATACAGTACCTCCTGATGGTCTGGTGGTCACTAATAGAAGAAGAATTTTTATTTGCTTTTTCCTCCCCCATTTTTCCCTCCTTTTCTTGCTAGGACATGGCTTTATTGGTTCTTCCTATTCAGAACTCCTCTTCTTGTGTCTGGCTTTTTAAGGTGCATTGAATACAAGTTGTTTAATATAGTGCAGTGCTCTACAGACAACCAAGATAAATTTGACGAGGAGGAGAAATTCACTGCCAGCATCAACTTGTTTCCATATCCATGTCTGTGTATTGGAAACGTGCACTTCTAAGAGTTTATAAAAACCCTGAATGAATTTGAACCAAACATTGTAAGAGCTGGTCCAGTGAAAATGATTAACTTTAGAACTGCTGCAAATCCAGGCAACCCTCCCTAGCTCACATGATGCTTCTGCTAGATGCTCACTATCAGACTGTGCAAAGTTTATGGCAGTTGCAGTTCCAAGAGTTGGGAGTTTGGGCATTACATGGGGCATTTCTATGACCTGAAAATCCTCTGCTGAAAACACTATAGCTAAGGAAATGTTTTACTATACCTTTTGTATGCCATACAAAAGCTTTGACGTGGGCACCAGTGTTTCAGGGGCTGGGCAGAGGGCTTTGGAAAGCTGGATGCCCTGCTCCCCACGTGCCACGGGAGGCTCCATTCCGCCGCTCGGTTCCAGTGGAGGGCTGAGAGCTCTGAGTCCAGTTCCACACCAGCCTTCTAGTAAAAGTTGAATTTTACTCTTTGGAGGAAATCTTTGGGAAAGGTGAGTTTGTACTAGCACAGTTGGAAAGACAGAAGCTGTTATGTCTGCAGGACTTTTGTAACTTGTATAAAAGGTTCTGCAATGGTACTTGAGGGCGTACGGTATATGACTGTAACCAGCCCTGCTCTACAGCATGGCAGTCCCTGCGCCGGCAGTCTGTCTGTCCTTTCTCTGAGGAGAGTGGAAGAACCATCCTTGGGAGGAAACTGAACTCCGAAGGCCCCTGCCCTCTAGAGAGGGTGTGTGATGGATTCCAGTGACAGCACTAGGTGTGAAAGTAATTTCAAAGCACTCTTCATTCTTTTACTGGGTCCTCTTTTTTTTTCGCCAGTGCATCTGTTGTGTCCTGAAATGCCATTTATCAGTTATTATGCTTTTAATATTTAAATAAATTGTAAAAAGGCTTCCAATTATTAAGGTGCATGATTGCTCTGTTTTACTTGCTTTTTCAGGCAAGCTAGTGAAACATTCTGGCAAGACCCACGCTCCCAGATCAGGGCTCGAATCACTGCTGTCCTGCATGTTATGTAAGTGCCAGTATATGTATAGACTCTGTGAGACTCAGTGCTTTTTCAGTGGCATATCTGCTTTGAATTGATAAAAGTTATTAGGAATGGAGCAATTAGGCCTAATGCTTCTGGTATAAAAACCCCTAACATTTACCCACCAAAGTCACAAATATATAGAAATACGTAGTCACCAGATTATATATCTTGAAATAGCAAAATGATAATGGCAAAGCAGAATTTTATCATTAGATTTTGGCAGAAAGCAGAAGGCTGCAATTATTTTAGGAAGGGTTTAGCACTTACATGCCAAGCTCTGAGTACTAAGGCTAATATATCTAGGAGTAGGTTTCAAGTCACCAACAATTTGGAAACAGAAATCTGAGATGAGTCTGTAGCCCTCATTATTTTCTTTTTTTTTTTTTAATTTTTTCCACACTCACACCTTGAGCATTCTAAGCTTAGATACCATCATTTTTCTCCCTTGAATGCTTTTTTTATAATAGCATGGGGATTTTCCTCCTCTATACTCCCTGCTGTGATTAATTTAAATAATTTATTTTTAAGGTGGCGAGCTTCATACTTTTTCTGTTATAATGAAGAATATAATGTTGTAATAAGTCAACTGAAAGGGAATTCTTCCTTGACATTTGATGGGCTAATATAGGTGTCTTTCCAAAGCATACTTATTTTGATTTTGAGGCAGAGATATTCTGCATCACCTTTGGTTGGTAAACAAAACACCTTGATTTATTATTCTTGCAGTAAGCAGAACAATGGCTTTAGCTGCACAATGATGGTGAAAACATGTATTTAGGTCTGTCCCATAGTGTTCAGATACTCTGAAAGTTTGTATCCTTATTTAATCTAATAAGGCGACAATAGTTAGTACCTTGATGTACAAGTCAGACTTTAACGAGCAAACTAATCAGAAGGGCAACCTCTGGTACCTGTGGATTCTATGTAGATGCGTAGAAGTTCCCTTCTCCAGGAAACAGGTTTTGATGCCACACTCCCTGCTCAGATAAACCTCTTACTGATTTTCAGTGCTGGAGAACTTGTCCTAGAGACTGGAAATAGAGAGCATGTTTTTTCTTTAATGAGTCCAGCTTCTTCATAGTTTAAAAATTTCTTTCTTCAAGTGACAAGGAAAGATTTACACATCCGTAATTATGCAGGACAGTTCATTTGCATGTTGTTAAATTTGTGGTTTACATTTGTATAAAATGTTATATTTCAGCAGACAGACACTGTCACTAAATTCATTAATCTTTATGCTATCTTATATTATTGGAGAATTTTTAAAAAATCCAAGCATTGATGCAAGTCTAGGAAATAATTATGTATGTATCAAATATTTATTGTTTGCTCATAAAAATTGGAATGCCACAATGATAAGACAGATACACTTTACAATGTAACAAAAAATTATATGTAAAATTTTATAGCACTAATCAAGAACAGGAAAGTATTGAGTTCCACAACACCTTTAAATTTTAAACAGACACACATTGCAAAATCCCTTGAGCAAAACGTAAATAATACATTATGAAGATATAAATTTCATTCTGCGTCTCCCCAAAAAGGGGAGGCTGTGTGTTGAGAAGACCAACCTGTGTTGAAAACAGACTCCAACAAGGATGGTTACAGAAAACAAACCAACCAAACAAAAACCCTATTATGATTCAGCTATAGACTTGTCTTTATTGTACTTATAAAATATACATAGCCTTTTATTGAATTGCCTGCTGTCGAAATCTGCAAGAATTTTATTGCTTTTTACTGTCCTGGAGAGGAATAAAGCAGCAGCCTCTGTGTAATTTCATAAGAAGCAAGGACAGTAAATCTAATTTTGCTGGATATGGGATCGATGGCAAAAAATCATGCAATGACCAAAATTTAGAAGTGTTGGAATACACAGTATCTGTATGTTTCTCCTCATTTCTATTTTCAAAACAATTTTTTTTTCTATTTATATCTGAACACATTTCACATTACAGTGCACTGTATGAACTATTTTAAGCTTTGTATTTATATATTTCCCATGATAAGTACATTAGCCTGTTCCAATATTAAATCAGGGCTTGAGTCTGTGCACTTTACAGCAGTATCTCCTTTCTTTCACTTTGAAATGGGATGTAGCTGTCTCTGCAATATGATGGGAATGAGGAGGGCTTGTCCATTTAACAAAATCCTTTACTTGGCTTTTATTTCCTTTCCTCTGAACTGAATGAGGGATCAAAGCATGACACTCACAAACTGTCTCCAGAGAAGCCACTATCCTGGAGCTTGAAAACTGGGGTATAATTTTAAAGTAAAATGTATAGCTTAGGAACTTTTCAACAAGATATACAGTGTACTGCTTTTTGCTGTGTTTCTAACCTTGGGAACCCTTTGAGTCTTTCCCAAATTTCCCAGACATCCAAGGGAATACTGGACCAATATATGACCAATTGCTTTTCACATCCTTTCAGGAGTGAAATAAAGCTCTGGAAAAAATTATTTGACCTTGTATGTGTTCAGCAGCAAAGTCAGTTTAACAGTTCAGGGACAAGTAGGAAGAAAAAGTTATTTTCCACTGTAAGTTTTGTAGTTTTGTATGAGGAAAGGACATTCAGGAGCTCATATTATCAGATATGGTCTATCTGTTCTGATTCTGGAGGATCCCAAAACACTTCACAGTTTAAAAGTCTGATGCAGATCAGACGTCAGTTCTTGCAACTTTGATCACTAGGAACTGAGGATGTACAGAATCAAACTCTTAAATTAATAACATTTCAGGACAGACAGTCAGCAAGAAACAATAATCCCACTGAAAGTTTTGAATGCCAGAGGACATGAAAAAAGAAAATTTGAAGAAGGGGCAGTATAATGCACAGATGGCTGAGAAGGAAAAAGATTTTCTTAGCATGGGACATATGAGCAAGAGACTATCTGTTGCTACCAGAAAACTACAGTACCTCTACCTCAGTGTCAATGAAGTACGGAATGGCCTGGGAGCAAGATTTTCTTGTACCATAAACTGAAAAATCCTTCAGTCATAATAAGACTTGACTATGAGTCATAAACTTGTTGCTATCTAGAGTGCTGAAAATCCTGACTTATCTTTTTTTTCCAAATTAAGTTTGAAAAGGCCATTAAAGTTTGGATTTTGTAGAGTAAAAATATTATGCAGATTTTATGTGGCAGAAAGATGCTACTCAGTTTGATAAGCAGAAGGCTTGCAAATCCAAACGTTTGTGATCTGAAACATGAAAAAAAAAAAGTCAGATTAGTTTAACTAGGGAAACAGAATTTTAAGGTACTACCAAGTCAGTACTTGTTTGGCATTTTGGAATGGGATCCAGCAGAGCTTGTGTCTTCCCCAGGGGCCCAGTTAGAGCCATGGGGAGTGCACAGGACCAGGGCACCAGCGTGGTTCTCACCCACAGGGGTCCAAGGCACTCTCCTGGCAACTGGCAGGTGGGTTTTTTAGCATGGAGCAGAGGAATGAGAGTGCTAAGATGCACCTAATGGAGGGCAGCTGTCTTTCAGTTTGTGGCAAGACTGTTGTCATCCATGTAGAGATTTCAAATTAAAAGGTTATGTGAAAAAATATATCAACAGTTTTTAGTGGAGCACTTGAAGTCTGGCATTCCCTTCCCTGGACTGAATTCTTGAAATGAATGCTGGAAGCTTGGTCCCAGGAACAGTACTGAAAAGCTAAAAATTTGTTCAGCTTTCATGATGGAGTCCTGCTGCCATAGACTTCTACCATGGGAAAGCTGAGGCAGCTCAGATGCTCACAGAGAATGAGTCTACAACGCCCTCTCACAATCAGTGGCTATTCTGAATGAGCTTTGAAACCTATCCAGAAACAGGTCCTAGAATAACTGGCCAGTCTGTTGAGTGTTGCCTTTGTGGAAATGAAATTACTGCTGACCTTCCACAGGTGTGCAGCTGGCTATGGCACTGCTGGGCTTATCAGGTTTCCCTGAGCATGGCAGTGCAGCTTGACGAGCTGAGGATGCTCGTTATGTTCAGCAGTTGGGCTCTTGCACATGCATTTCTACTAGCTCAAATAATTGAAGTTGAAAATCACTACTCTGTTGTCTCTAGATTTGCGTGTTTTCCTGTTCTACCAATATCAACTTTAGTCTCTTTTTGGAGGCAATTCATGTGGCTGCATGAATACCTGTAACTTTGGTTTTGTGTGTTGGCTTGACAAAGCAACTGGTGTAGTTTAGTGTGTATTCAAATAGGGAAGGAATGTTAACTCTGTGGCAGTGATCAGAATTCTCTGAGAAATCTTTAGTCTTGCCAGGAGGCTACTGACACTCATTTTTTTGTTTACAGGGAGAAAAAAAATGGTATTATTATGATGCTGGGCTATTCTTGTTAGTTCATGAAATAGATGAAATCTTTCTGGAAAATGTTGGTCTAATTAATCATCTTGCCTCAGTTTCTGTTTCTCTGGCATCCTGAGAAGAGCATTCTGAGGCTATATGCATTTATTCCTGTGTAAGAAAGTTGAAGTGGTTTTGATCTCTAGAAAATTTTGCAAGCATATGTTCTCACATTTGCTTCAATTTGCTTTTTGTTTTTATTGGAAAAAAATGCTATTTATTACTGTTGTGTAAAATAATTATTTTGTAAAACACAAACAAACCTAACAACTATAGCAACAGTTAACTATGTTTTCAGGTAAAAATAGTGAATTTTATCCCAGGAAAGAACCTGCAGAAAGTTCCTAAGGGAAATAGTTGGTTTTCATTTGAGTAAATAGAATAAATTCTCGCTAGGATGAATTGAAGTATCCTCACAAAATTCTGTAAAAAGAAGTTAGTGTCTGTATGGGAAAATCCATTTAAAAAAAAATAATCTATAAAGCAGAAAAACATTTTAGCTCAGCTTTAATACAGCGATCAGGGGGAGCATGCATCTTTGTTGCCGAGATGGGGTCTTCGGCAAATATACCCTTACCCTGCCTGTCACTGGTGACGGACAGACGTCATGTCTTGGGCAGGCAGCAGACCCCACTGCCGTGCGAGCCCGGGGGATGGCAAAGGGCACACCAAGAAGCTGAGGGTAGATAGGCTCTCCTGTCCCACCCTGTTCCAGTAGCAGGTGAAAGGCAGCTGAACATAAATTGTAAATGTGTCTGAAAGCACTTTGAAATTAACTTCTAAATTGTGTTGTTATAGAGGTTTTCTGAGGGGGGAAAAAGGAAATTCTGTACCATGTGTCTCAAAAAATGTGTCTTATTCTCAGACATTTCTTCTTTACACAATGGGGTTCCTTTCTGTCTGAATTTGTTTTGTTTTGTTTTGTTTTTTTTTTTAAGACTGCACAGGCACTTATGAGAAGATGCTTATCTGGGGGCACCATGGACAAAAAGAATGTTAAAAATCAATTTGGCATCACATGCCATATTCTGGTATTTTCAAGAAGTAGCTTGATGCCAAATGCCTGCAAGTAAATATGTATTTAGGAATAAACTGATACCAGGCTCCTGCAATAATAATTTGTTATCAGATGCTGGTTCTTTAAAGCTCTTAGATACTGGATACCAGCAAAAATTCAATTCATTCTTTCTTGTGGAACAAATCTTAAGTGTTTTACTGTCTAAATTCTGTCATGAGGCCAGGAATGAGACATAGAGCATTGTATTGATACTGATGCTGTCTCTTTTCTTTCAGCAACCACGATGAAAAAGGAATTCAGAGGAACACAGACGGAACTCAAAAGTCTAGGCACTGGAGGAAAAAAAAACAATGTTAACCTTTCCTTAGATACATAGACCTGAGAGTTACTGATGTTCAAGGGGCTGAAACTTTTGTCACGTCACTGGCAGTGAGGGTCAGAAAGGGTCAGTCCTGCAAAAATCACCTATATGAATGTATCCTTTGAAACTTCTGCTTGATTCTTAAAAGCACATCTCTGCAGAATTGCATAGACTGTGGAGTATGCTGGGAGCTGCTTATGCAGTACCTACTCTTTATGTCTATGTGCTGCCTTCCTGGACCTTATGGGCTATGCAAGGGCATCAGCTGGACACCCGAGTGTACGGGTGAGCGGCTCTGACTCCTGCAACACCACCAGACTTGGTATGGAGGAAATTCACAGGCAGGTCACCTGCAAGGCTAAACAACTACAGAATCCAAAGTGAGTGTTGCCAGGCATTCAGGCACTGGAATTGCAATTTATTTTTTCTATTTTTTTGTTTTGTTTTGTTTTAGTTTTCTGGAATGTGAAATACTGCCTTTAAAATCAGTCTGTTTGGGGAGTGAGTGGTGGTGGTGTAATTTTTGCTTTTGTGAGACTTATACCTGGCCTAAAACTATCCTGCGTATGGGGAGTTCTTCTAGACATCTGGCTGAGTCCTAAGCAGGGTAGCATACAGACACTGCTAACCGCAGTAACTTCACTGATTAACTCAATAGATCACTCTCGCTGTGCTGGAATCAATGACAGTGGTTAAAGGTCTGTCCAATTGCTGTCTTTCCAGTAATGAGTTTATAAAAAAGCTGCCACCAAATAGTTTAGTGTCATGTGTTTTCTCCTTTATTGATTTCAATAAAAAGGCTAATTTGGAGGTATGCTGGGTTGTCATTTCTGGGTGGCGGGTAGTTAATATAACTAATGGCATTGCTGCAGCACAATGGAAACATCAAACCTGCCTCACTCACAGGAAACAGACTGAGATTAGCAGACAAAGAGGGATGTTCCAAATGCACATCCTAGGCTGGACAAGATGTGGCAGCTGCCAGGATGCATGTTGATTAAACTGCACGTGAAAAGTGCAGCCAAATCACTCAGCACCTTGCTCCTCCTTGGTTCCAGAAAACCATTGCCTTTCTCCAGACCTCGTCTGCATATTGCTGTGCTGTGTCATTCTCAAGCGCAGCATCAAGGGACTGGGACACCCCTGCTGCGGCGGGGCCGCAGGTGTTGTGCAGGTGTGTGTGTTGACCCTTTCTGGTGTGTCAGGGTTTCGTCCCGGTTTCAAGCCGAAAGGCAGCCGGTGCCAGCGCTCTGACAGGCAGTGGTGCGGCAGAGCCGGGGCAGGGGCCAGCCCTGCCGAGGTGGGACCCCCCTGCCCTGCGGGCACTGGGACTGACAGGGCCCTCTGCATGCAGGGCCCGGCTGCTAGCGGGACTTAAATGTCTGGAACTGCTGCATCTTTCAGCTCCAAACCGCTGTTCTCCGTGCTCCTAGACCAAGGCATCGGTAGCTGGATGAAGCAGTCTCTCTGCAGAGAACTGCTTGATCCTCTGAGCCAGGAAATCGCCGAGGGCCCCTGAGTGCAGCTGGGGTGGTTCCTTCACATTTGCATGCTAGTGGCATTCAAAGGGATTATTTCTTCCTGGCCTCACATTTCCTTGGGTTTAGATCCCAATCTGTTCACTGCATCCTCTCATGAGTGTTAGGATTATAAATTCTTATGCTTTTCAGACTGCCATGACCAATGCTTAGGCAAAGGCTGCCATAGCAGAAGTTGATGCAAGAATGGCCACAATAGTTTAAGAACACAGAACTTGCCTAGAGTAAAAAAAGTTTTAGCGTCAGACTGTGTGGTATGTGGCTCCGAGCCACTTGAGATTGAGCCCTTAGCTTTTTAAAGAATTCTGGCTTTGGAAATATTAGCCTAAGCAGTTCTGAGTAATATTTCGGGAAAGTATTATATTGGCTTTAGCTACTATAAGTCCAGCATTAGTAACAAAACTCCAGTTAAATACCTGATGAAAACAAAGCCATTCTCAAAAGACTGGATCTGTTTAAAAACAGCATCCACTCTGGCTATATTAAAGGTTCCCTTATTTCAAAAGAAAAGGATTAAACAGAATTTTTTTTTTTTTTTCCCAAACAAACCAATCTAAACTTAGTTTGACAACAAAGAAAACCTGTTTAGCTGTGAACTCTTCTAAATACTAAGCTTCATTTGGTGCTACATAATGGGAGTGTGCAGCTGCCTGCTAAGGACTGTGGTTTGCATCCTGGGTTTCTCAGTGTCATGACGAAAGGTGAACTGGTCCCAGTACCAGCTACTTGAGCAACAGTTGCTTACAGCCCTAGACCTCAGGCACACTGCAACTAGTGGAAGGACTCCCACCGCTTTCCAAAGAGCTGGAACTAAGCCTGTGGCGATGAAGGCCTATCCTAATTTCCCCTCTAGACTGGGGGCAGACAAAGCATCCCAGAGAGTGGCCAGTGAATCACTATGTCCACCACTCGTGTGCCAGCTCTGTCATCCTCTATCAGCCCTGGCCTTTGGCTCCCCCCTTCTGCTTCTCCCAGTCTCCTCTCTCTTCGGGAGGTGCCTCAGGCAGGACTAAAATCAGATGCCCTCCCTCTTTTCCTAGCCTGGGGTATGAGAGGCAGAGACATTCTTCCTTTCCCCCCCACCGGGGAAGTGGAGCTCCCTGAGCTTACACCCCTTCATAACCTCTTTTGTGTGTTGGTGGAACAAAAGTCAGGTCCCTGACTGTCAGCCTCTGGGAGAAAAGCAGTCAGTGGAAAAACAGCATAATAAAGGTGCTTCCTCCAGACAGCACAGAAAATGTACTCTGAAACGTACCTTCCCCACTCCTGACACCAGGCTAGAGGTCCCATTTCCAGCCTTGGTGCAGTGTACCCTGAGCACTAGTAAGAGCTGTTTTTGAGGGTTACTTACTGATAGTCCAGCACTGTGATCTGTGCTTTCCAAGAATGAGATGAGAACATGGTGCTGAGGCAAAAATCTGGATGGGGATGTGGCATTCTTGTCTTGTATCACCAGAACAGGAACTTTCACAGTGACTGAACACACACACTGCTATGGAGCTCAGTGACACTGGAAGCTCTTCATATCCAGATATTAACAAGATCTGTATGGATATTGTTGATAAAGATACTTGTGGGAGACAAACCGTTAAATAGTGGGTAGCATGTAATTTAATATGAATCAAGAAAGATAACATGTCCCTTCTATCTCTTAGTGCAGAGCTTCTGCACTTCCTCTGAAGCAGGTGGTGCTGGCCACTGGATATATGGAGACCGGAGCCAGGCTAGTAACTTCTCAGACTCTCTTGTACAGTGTGCCCAAGTCTTATTTTCAAGCAAGAGTATATCCAGTTGCACTAGCATGTAGCCTTTGCTTGTGTTTTAGTTTGTCATGACTATAAGATTATGATGTGTTTGCTATGTGTTTAGCTTTTGTGTGTTGTTTACTCAAGGAAACACTAACTGCTTGGAAACCAGCATGTGTGTGATGCATGAGTGCAATCCTGTGTACATATGTGACTGCACTCGTGTATATAAAAACGAGTAGCACATGGAGAACTGCTTTCTCATTTCACCTCATTTTACTACCACATAAGTGGGTATGAACACACAGGTGCATATCTCAAGCTTACATACTCTAATAGGAGAGTTCTTAAGTTTTCATCTCTGCTTATAAATGAAATTGGTGAAATCACTGTGGTTTTAGATAGAAAAACACAACTAAAGCTGCTCAGCTGAATGATTTTTGGCACAATATGAAGAAAAAAATAGACGCTGGCTTCTCTTTCAAATAAGTGCTGTGCTCTGCAGAGCAAAGATCAAGCCAAAGTTCACGTTATCAGCTCCTGTACCTCACCTGGGGCTCTGTTATTGATAGGTCTGTCATCCTCCCTAATATTGAAGGGGTAATAGCAGCCGATGATTAGGCCACTCTCAAGCTATTAACTACATTTCTTATCCCTTTTATAAGAGCTTCTTAGTCAGCTGGGAAACAAAGGCTGCCTTCAGCGAACAAGAGCCCAAATTGTGGGCCTGCATCCTGCAACCTGAAAGACACAACTGTTGCACTTAGAGGAGCCTCCGAAGGCAGCGAGGGGGTGGATGTCAAAGGTTACCCTGTGGTGTTATCTGAAATGAGCGGGCTCTGACTGCCTCTCGTGCTGACAGAAGCTCACAGAGAAATTACAGAAAATTGCCTGTTTTGTCAACATTTTCTCGGGAGGTTTATAAAAAAAAAGACTCTAGTTTCAGAGAGTTAAAGGGGCTCAGTCAGCCTAGAAGTGACTGACAAACACTCTATTATTCATCTATGTAAAAAAGTGATATTTTATATCATTTCTTTGAGTGATTGTTAAGTGACTGGATAGTGACATTGACATGCAAGATAATCCCAGTAATATTTCCAGTTCTTGTTTGAAGGCAGACTTGCACATTTGTCAGTGTTGACAATAGATATTCAAAAAGCAGTGGTGATGAACAGTCAGCTCCCAGTACAAACTCAAAACCTCCAGAGGAATCTGCACCCTCATATCTTAACACAGCATGGACTGGAGATGGACTGTACTGTGGTGAAAAAAACAGGCATGCAGTCTCCTTAACCAATCACTTCACCTTGGGTAAAACTACAGATATGAGCAACAGGACTCCTGCCATATTGAAGCTAGAAAAATATCTTTTACTGAATGGCTCTTGTTTTAATCACGTAGCAGATTTTCTTCTATATAGACTGTTACTGAGTTGGAAATGCTTTTGCAAGAATGGAGCAGCTAGTAAGCTTGGAAAAAAAATGACTTAGCTAAATGTTGCTTGTGGATGGTGGATGGATGCACTGTGAAAGAGTCCAATCTGTAATCTTCACTGCTTTCTCAGAAAACATGGAGTTTTGGTCACTCTTGCCTCAGATCTCTTGTAAGGAGACTGCCTTGTGTAGTTTAAGTTTGGTGGTTCATTGTTGGAATCACAGGGAAGAAAGACGTGTTTAGCAGAGTAAAATTCTAACTAGTCTCTCTTACTGTAAGCCTGAAACGTAGGCATTTACAATGTAGAGCTGATCTCTGGCATTCTACTGAAACGGTCCTGTCATGTCATCCAGCATTTATTCAGGACTCAGGGTAGCTGTTTGCATATGCAAATGAGTATCTATCATATTGCAGTCACCACTGGCTAGTACTCCAGTCCTGTTTCTGTGACAGAGGCTTGGAACTTCCCCTCATGATGCTTTCCCTCAGCCTTTTGCATTACGGATAGCAGATGTTAGAGGCTATTTTATGAGGCCCACAAAGGCTATTTACACCTTAGCAGAATTGATGTCTCTTAGCTACAACTCATAAACCCATCAATAACTTGCTGGATTTGTAGTGTCACTGCTGGTCAGTAGATGTTGTCAGATTGCCAGAGAAAATGTTACAGAGCGACTGAACTAGAAAGACAATTTGGAACAAATACACATGAACTTCCTAAGGGACACTCTCTGGGATCAAGTATGAATTTTATAATAAATGTGGCTTTGAAGTATTCTACTAACGTACTTTTTGAGAAAATATAACTTTATTTTGGTGATAAGGTGCCTTTGGCATTGTTGCTGCTGGTAACAGAAGGTTTACGGTGAAGGAAACAGACACAAAAGCACAACAGAGATGTTGTTATTGGAGTGCTCACTGGGTGCTAGTGACGTTCAAGTAAGTCTACAGAGTCAGTGCAAAGTAAAATCTCTGGAAGTGCAGATAGTGTGGATAGAGGATGCCTGGGTGCCCTCAGACTTACAGAGGAATGAGAACATATTTTGGCTGCTGGCAAGAAGGAGCACAGATGGTTTGGGACAAGAAATTCTGCAGAGAAAGTGCGGCCCTTAGTCAAAGAAAAGAGGTAAATAAAAATTAGGCAAACAAACTAAAACCTGTTATAATTGCATTACTCAGATCCAAGCTCTAGGGCTACTCTGTCCACTTCTCATTCTTAAAATGATACAATACAAAGATCGGTGAGTCCAGAGGCAGTCAACAAAAGGGTTCAATTTTACTGTAAATAACTTGGGTTTGTTGAGAGAACAGATGAAAAAGGGAGAATGTAATAATGAGAAGCCAAAAAAGTCCACAGAAAATCTTACTCTTGCATTTAGTCTTTCTCATAATGTAAGAACAAAGGCAGCTGAGGACAGGAAAGGCTTTTCTCTGTGGTCATCCTGTGAAATTCATGGGATGCTTAGCAGGTGCTTAGCAGATTTTAAACAGTGAAAGAGATAACATCCACGGTTTCTTTCACATCTTTAAAAATATTAAAAACTGTTGCTTCTGGTAGGACAAGCACTAAGCAATGTGTTTGGGAAGAAACTGGCACTGCAGAAGAAAGTCAGATGAGACACATGGAGTGCCCAACTGCCAGAATCATATGGAGAAGGTTTTGCCTCACCTTGTCTCTCCTCTCCAATTTGAATTTCTTTTTGAAATTAGATTGTATTTGAGGGCTGTCTCTGGCAGATAGGTTATAAACAGCTTAGTATTTATATACACGTATTAAATAAGACAAACTGCTCAGTCACATGATTACATTATCACAGTTTAGGTTATTACTCTATATCAGCAGAACCAGCACATCTAACTCTCTGCCTTCAGTACATTGCAAATGCAAACCCAAATATATTACTTTAAGTTTCCCCCATGAGAAAAAAACAAAGGTGTTGCACCTTGTGTTCGTGGCAATACTGCTGGTTTCACTTCAGTATCGGGGTACTGATGGGGGCACAGCCGTGTCTGTTGGACAGACAGACACCCGTGGGGCCTGGGGAGGTAGAGGGCAAGCGAAGGAGCCGTAGACAATGACCACCCCCGCCAGCCGAGGCCTTCGCACCACACCGTGCCTGCTCTCTCTTGGCTTGCTGCAACATGCTGGGTTTGCTCCGTGGCACATGGAGTATATTTCTCCCATTTAAACACCATTAAGAGCTCAAAGAACATTTTACATCCTCATAATTTCAAAAATAGTTTCCATAGATAATGCCTCTCTTGCTGCCAGTTTTGCGTGGTAGATGTGTAGATGACAAAAAGGTGGGAAAAACTGTATAAATGTCTTTGTCTCCGCTGGTTAGTCATTGTCTACACCTTGCAGGGACTCGTTATTCATTCATATTGAGCATATCGCTTTAAAAATGTATGGCTTTCAAGTCTCTTCAAAACCAGGGAATTTGTTGGAAGAATACTGTGTGTTTAAGCACTGCGTTCAAAGGGAACTGCTATTACGACCCATTTATAACAGTGGTGATGTGTATATGACAAGATGTCAAGAATATGCTCAGAAATGTGATACTCTGTACATGAAATCTCCTGGTTCATTTTATTCAGGACTACTCAACTCACCTTGTGACCTCTGCAGTAACATTCTTGGCTCTTTCGGAGCACCAGATGTCAGTTCACTAGTTAACCATTTTGCTTCTCCATGTAGCAAGGCAGTTCTCAGCTGTGCAAAACGTTCTTCAGAGAGAGCAAGCAAGAGAAAGTTTCAATAACACATGATCATTTAATCTTTAATTTTGTCAGTAACTGCATTTTGCTCTGAGTTCATAGAAAGAGACATCAGCTGTCATAGATCTAGGTCTGGGATGTCACTGCTGCAGGACTATATAAACATTGCCAGCAATGTTTGCTTATAAAGCCATAAACCCAGATGTTTGGCCACCTCACATACAATTAGTATTTAGTAAGCACTTCTGATTGCCTACTGTCATAAAGTTCAAATCATATAAAGTTTCTTGTGTAACAGGATTAGTATGGCAATCCTTACATTTTCTCCCTTGGGTAACCTGTATCTTAATACTTTCTTTCACATTTTTTTGTTGCCTGGCACATTGTGGGTGCTGGGATAATGAATAATAAAAATAGCAGCTCTAATGGCAATATAGTCTACTAGTCTTTCTTCATCTTTGCAGAGGATGTTTTAGTTATTAAAAGCTATCTCACACCAAAGTCTGCAGTTTAAAAGGCTGCAGAGTAAGACTTTTCACACTTCTGGGCTTTTACTACGTGTCTTCAGAGTTGTTTCCATCACATAAATACGTTTACTCGTGCTTTTACAAAAGTGCTCTTCTATTATCGTTTTACATTATACTGGCTGCATGACACGAGAATAAAC
This sequence comes from Tyto alba, assembly GCF_018691265.1. Lineage (NCBI taxonomy): Eukaryota > Metazoa > Chordata > Aves > Strigiformes > Tytonidae > Tyto > Tyto alba. The sequence goes on from NW_024881273.1 coordinate 311,988, forward strand.
AAAATTGGTTTCTGATCGTGAGCTCTTTTGGGTGTGATCAGTTCACATAATTACTTTTAATCACTTGAGTATGTAGGATTAAAAATAAGGTTTAGGACTGGGGGGTGGAAAATAGGGAAAAAAAAAAAAAAGGAATACTAAAACATAAAGTCTGTCTTGGTTTCAAAACCCTGAGAACAGACTGCAGACAAAGGATCCGATGTAAATGTGATTTTTCCTTGTTTTGCTTCTGACTTCAGAAAAAGGCAGGATGGGCAGTTGGCGTTTTGGGGATGAGGAGACGATACATGCCCTGAGGTCCCCCTCCTGCCACCCAGCCACTGAACATCACCTTTATCCAAACAGGATACACCACCCTTTCTGTGGTGGGTTTTTCATGTTTTTCAAGGGTCTGAGGGATCCTTTCCCATAGTGTGGCTGGACAAAGAGGGCTTGCACACCCCTCATAGGAGACAGGAGTGTTTTTACGGTGCTGCACCTTCATTGTTCCACCAAGAGTGTGGGTTCCTCTGCATGCCTGCAGCACTGTTAGCTTCAGTGGCTAATGGAAGATGTGGTAACAAATACTCATAATCTTCAAACACAAGAAGTATGTGTAATACATCCACAGCTGCTTCATGTTTCCCACAACAGTTGAGAGATGGTAAAGTAGTTAGACTATTACTCATTTTGTAATGGCCACTGATTTATTCCTGAAGTGGATTTTGCTTCCAGCACTTCTCTAAGTGCATCTCATTCCCTCCCTGGTTCCTCTGGGCATACTGAGAGACCTACTGACTGATACTTCCCAGCTTTGCTCCTGCCTCATATCCTGCTCACATTTTCTATCCTAAGAAAGGCAGCAACAGTTTCTGCAACAGGAATAGCCATGAAGTCCAACGCTAGAAGATTGATCAAGGATTGCTCTAGTTTCTCCTGCATATACTATGTAGATAAAGATTTGTGATCATTGTGGAGCTGGTATATAAATGTTAGAAATTTTATTAGCAGCCAGAATAGTTCAGCTTGCTTGCATCAACCTCTGCCACACTCCCAGGAATATCCAGAAATCTTAGATTAAAATCAGCAGGAAAGAGGTAGATGAATGAAATATCGATGGTCTGTGGGAAAGTCACTATTAGTATCTTAGAGCTACCACAGTCTCCCAGAGAAGTGACACCCAAGCTTGTTATTACTTCTCCTCTGTTTTCCAAAATTGCTACTCCTTAGCTAACCCTAGTGCTAGGAGCAGTTTGTATCAGGATAAAAGGAGTGGAAGTAACACTGCAGCTTTTGGGTAGCCCCTGAGAAGTACCCAGGTTGGAATTACCCAATTCAATTCCAATCTTTATTTAGCTTTATTTACTGATAATGAATTTGTTTTATACATGTTTTTTGAAGAGGGTTATTTTTAATCCAGGTCACTTCAAAGATTCCTTTTACAGTGCAGTCTCCTAGCCAATTGGAACAAATGAGAATACATCAAGTGTGGACCATGAGTGGGAGAACATGTGAGAAGCCTCTGGCTCAAACTGCATGGCGGGGAAGCTGCGATATGCAGGTTTATTCTCAGAAGCTAGTATTTTGACATCACTGTTGTGCGAATGTTTTGGACTCCTATGGCATGAATGACAAGTGTGAGTACATCCTAGATGTTTGCGCTGCCATGCAGAAGGGCCATTATACAAGCAAACGTCTGCCTAAGAAAATATGCAACAGAACAAAGGAAACACAGGCAGCAGTGTTGCTGGCCAGATGAATCATGCGTCTTGGTCACCAATTTATAAAGATTGTAGGGGACCACGGTAAAGAACAGCTTCAACCTCCCACAGAACATGACATGGCACTTCCTGAAAATCCTGGTATTGGAACTAAAGAGTTCATTTTAGTAAGAACACATAGTCTCAATAGAGAAGAAAGGCTGTTAGGGAAAGTCCACTACAACTCTCAACAAGCTAGTTAGCTTTCCTCAAAGTAAAAGGAAAAAAAAAAAAGTCTGAAAACAAACACTGACTTAATTTTAGCCTGAATTTGCAGTTTCAGCTCCTTTCAAGAGCCATGCCTACTAAGTAATGATTTCCTATTAACTAACAAATTTTGACATTATCCATTTTCAATCCACTTTACATGTTGCATATTCTTCTGTTCCAAGTTTTTTTAGTTTCTAAAGTAAAATTTTGTCTTATAACAAATCAGTTATTGTAATGAAGACTCTTTCAGCAACACTTGTATCAATCTTAGCAATCCATATGGAAAAAAGATGGATTTAGTCTCAGAATTATTCTCCATAAATTTAACTTTTCTGGCACTGATTCTAAATCTACCTTTCAACCATTGTCAAAATAATGGTGAAACTGAAAACTGGCTTTAATGGCTTACAAACCCTTGGACTACTTCATGTACTCTTTCTAAATAAAAAATAATTTTCTTCCAGACTGCCAAATGTTCAAAGGCCTCTTGAAAGAATTAGCATTGAAAGTTCAAGTCAATCTTTACTTATTTATTCTTGAATGCTTGGCACAAATTATTTGGATTTGCTGATTTAAAAATATCTGACTTAAATTATTACTCTTTAGTAACCTTCAGACTCGCACTGACGAAATTTGTTTCACCACGTTCCACCAATATAACAATTCCTGGTGAATTTTTCTCACATTTGGGATAGAACTATATGCCAAACACTGCCTTTTCTGCCTTATCAGACAGTTCACCATTTCTATCAGAAACATTAAAATCTTTAGAATTCCTTGTAGTCCTGCTACATGCACACCTCCCATGAGTTAGACAAATACATGACAAATTTTGAGCAACAGGGAAGAGCAAACCATTCATTATCTTTTGAAAGCACGGAAGTTCATGATTCAGCATTCTATCGGTTGGTAATATTAATTAATGTGTTTTGTTTGTATAATTCTCTTTCTGTCTCTTCTTTATCTTATACTCTCAATTTGGAATATTTGTAATGTTAAATGAATCTGATTTCTACCTTCTGCTTAGTGAATTGGGCAGTGTTACCTTTAGAATTTTTCATGTACAGGAAGAATTTATATGTGGAAATAATGTAAACATGACTGATGTTCCCTGGCGCCCCATATTACTGTATATGATTTTATCAAGAGAACAAGATTCTTTAATGCAACATCCGAGAGTCTAGTAGTATTCTCAATAACCACAAAGTCATGTGCATAGTAAAGTCATGACACTTTCCTGAAGACTGGACTTCCCTTCTTTTACTTTTCAGCAATGATAGTTCAGATTTACCTGCTACAGAGCATTGGGGAGTTTCTTTTCAATTTTTTTTTTTTTTTTAATAGAACCTTTAATGTGCTCTAAAAAGCCTTTCTAACTTGAGTTTTCTCTCAGTGTTATTAATTTTTTTATTACAGATCTTGTTATTTTCAGGGTTCCCAAAGGACCTATTAACAGCAGACTTTTATGGAAAAGAAGCATGGTTAAACTGGTGAAAATAACTGTGCACAAGTCATAAGTAAGTAATATAAGCTGCAGCAAGGATACTGTGTGTTGTTTTAATTTCCAAAATAGCAACAGTTCAGACATTTAATTGCATTTTTTATGACTTTTTTTCATAGCTGCCTAGTGTAAAATATGTTGCCAGTAATATATAACTGCTAACAACTTTTAAGTTTCTTAAGCTGGCATTAGATTTCTTATCCAATTGGAAAGGAAGGTCACTTAGTGTACTCTTCATTCTTATGAGGAAAAAAATGTGGATGGTGGATTATATATCTGTTTTCATGTTCTTATAATGTCAGTATTACCTGAAATTTTTTCTGCAGTAAGAAAGATACAGAACAGTGAATTATTTATGTCTTCTCACAGTCTTAGATGTGTAAAGGGAGTTTTTTCACCAAAGGGATTTTATGAGGAACCACCTTAGTTTAATTTTGTCCTAACTGACTCCTAGTGCCATGGACAGGCAGCTCGGGGGCCCCCAACAGCAGAAGGACCCGGAGCTGCTCGAGCGGGGCCAGAGGAGGCCACGGAGATGCTGGGGGGGCTGGAGCAGCTCCCCTGGGAGGCCGGGCTGAGAGAGTTGGGGGGGTTCAGCCTGGAGAAGAGAAGGCTCCGGGGGGACCTTCGAGCGGCCTCCCAGGGCTTAAAGGGGGGACAGGGAAGGTGGGGGGGGACTCTGGATCGGGGGGTGGGGGTAGGACGAGGGGGGACAGTTTTAAAAGGAAAGAGGGGAGATTTATACTAGATAGTAGGAAGAAATTCTTTACTGTGGAGTTGGTGAGGTGCTGGCCCCGGGTGCCCAGAGCAGCTGTGGGTGCCCCCTCCCTGGAAGGGTTCAAGGCCAGGTTGGACGGGGCTGGGAGCCCCCTGGGCTGGGGGAAGGGGGCCCTGCCCGGGGCAGGGGGGGGCACTGGGGGGGCTTTGAGGGCCCTCCCAACCCAAACCATCCTGTGAGTCCACAATTCTGTGATCCTCTAGTCACTGTCCCCACCTCCTATTGCTGTGCACTCTGCTGTGTGCCTCCTGCTGAGGGCTAGGCTGGTGACATTGGCCTTGGATGTTTTGAAGCTCTTCAAGCACAGCATTGCTGCCAGACACTGCACAGGCTCGGGCTTCTACTCCAAGGAAAAGCTGTGTTCGTTTTCCAGAGCAGCGTCTCCTCACATTTCTAATCATCTTGAGGTAAGAAGTCAGGAGACTGCAGAGCAAGTCTGATGGAGCAGGGCAGGATATGTCTTTTCCCCTAGACATGGTGGTGAAAGTTCAGCAGCTGACAAATGTCTCCTTATTTTTTTCTCTTTCCCTGTCTTTGGCTTTTTTCCTTATTTTTTATTTTTTCCCCTGGTAACACTGATAGGAGAGCCTTTCGTGTGCCCTGGATATTCAGTCAGTACCAGTCCCCCATCCTATGAACTCACTGGTAAAGGCCCTTTAGGGTTGGAACTCCCTCTGACATTCAGCTTTATATCAACCTACAGTAAACTCTAAGATCCTTCTTGTTATGGAGGACCAGAAGGATCAGAGCCAGGTGCTTGCTCTAAAGCTTTGGCTCAAGCATCATACCGATCTATTTGATCTGAAATTAAATACATATTTGGGGGGTGTCAGAGAGAGAGAAAAAAGTGGGATAAGGCTTCTTCACCAGGCTACTGGGTATCCAACTGTGTTCTGAAATTCAGCAGCAATGAACTTTGCTATCACCATTTGAAAACATAGCAGATGTATACAGTTCATGGAACATTTGAGAGACAAGAACAGTTCAACAACATTGAGTTTGTTTTCTCCATGCATGCAGGCTGTAGCCCTGAGTTTGCTGAATAGTTTGGTGAACTTGACAGGCATGGGATCAGCAATTTTTACATCTGGCTCATAATTAATATAAACAGAATGACAGAAAATCATTTACCTTGTACTGTGAAAAAAGCATATACAAAATGATGCCCTAACAGACAGACTTGTAGGTACCTGGAAAGATAGCAGGAATTCATGTGTTGTTTTAATTAGTCTCAACTTGCTTTAGTATTTAAAAATTTTTACTAAAGCTCTCATCATTTTCTGCTTCAATACTGCAGCCTGCTTTCCTAGATTTCCTTTCCTTGCCCCCCTACCCAGGCTGCAAAGATAATTTTCACCTGAGGTTTCCATTCATCCTTCCACTGTCTCTCTTTACTGACTCAAATGTGTGCTACTTGACCTCTCTCTGTGGCCCATCACAGTTTATAGCATCTTACTGTCACATCCCACTTGCTATTAGGGATGGGAAGCTACCTCCAGTCACTCAGTTTTGCCAGTCACTATCCACCTTTTCCCGTTTTCAAATAAGTTTTCAAATAAACATGTCTTCTATGCGGCTCCTATCTCTACACTACTGTGCCTACCGGCTCTTATTGTGCAAGGATACAGACTTTAACAGTGCTTAGTTTGGTCCCTAATATTAACCTATACAGATATTATTACCCATAATAGCTTATAAGGGTGGGAAACTGAGGTAGCCAAAGGCACCATTTGGCTATGTCTATAGCTATGTTACATCCACCCATTTGGTGGACCATGCCAGAGAAAGGACCCTGGCATCCAGCCAATTGATGTCAACTGGCTTCTGTCTGTGTTGTTCATGAGTAGCATCCTTTGGGGAAGACCATGTACGTCCATTCACTGGAGAAGTCGGTCATGTCTCCTCTGGATGCACTATACTCCCAAAACACCTGATTGTAATTTCTGTAGTTGTGAAAGGTGAGAGGGGTGGTTAGATCATCTTTAAAACATTACATAGAGGATGAATGTTTTGTGCTTTCTGTCGTGGCACAAAGGTGGATGGAGGCTTCTGGGGTAGTGTTAAAAGCCTGTCTTGGATAGAGGCAGGGAAATTTGCCTCTTTACATGCATAATTGCTGCCTGGAGTATCCCTAGTGTGAATTACTCAGCCAGCTCTTCTTGGGTTGCCTCAAAGATAGAGTAAACTGTCTAACTAGAAAGGAACCTAAGCATGAAGTATCATGACTGAAGTATGGATTATTCAGTCACCAGGGCCTGCAATAAGTAGGGAGCAAGTCAGTCTGGTAGGCTAGCCACAGGGAGGACTAAATCCCATATCTAGAAACAATCCAACCACTGAATTTAAATAATTTGCTTCCTTCCTTGCTTCATATCTTCATTCTTAATGCCATTAAAGAGATACACAAATTCTTTAAACTCATAGCAAGGCATTGACTGCCCATACATCTTGCCACTCTCTTCCTCTGTATCTTGTATCCACAGACTCTTCTAAATCACTGACAGTATGCTAGGGAGTCATTGTATTTACTAGGATCTAGTAATCCATTACACATTCCTCCATACACATAGATGTACTTCTCTAATTATTCCCTTGGGGATTATTCAAGCAATACTGACTTTGGGAATCTACATTACGACTATTCAGGTTAATGGCCCAGTGATTCATTAGAGAAGACATTCCTGGAAAGTAATTGATTACATTAATTGTTTCACTGAACAGTGTGAACCACAGCTGCTACATGGCCTTCCCAGCACTGGCCCAAAGCTTCTGCCCTGGCAGCATGCAATAGGTGCACTGGATATTCTTGTTTGCTTTTGCCAGAGGCTGTTGTCACTCTTTGACTGCTTCTAATTCCTTCAGGATATCTGTGATGTCATCTCAGACTAGAATAGGTGCTGGGGCCTGGGAAGGGACATTTAGCAGGCAGTGCTGAAGACTTCCTGCTCTTTTGCACTGACCGGTATTACGTTACTGGATAGTCTTATTCAGTGAGGCTGAAAAAAAGGTCATTTTGCAAAAGTTTATTATGCTTAAAACAACAAATGATTTTGTGAGAGTCATATTCCTCAGAGTCAAAGCAGCTGTGATTTAGATGGCTCTCACAATTGCAGTGGAGGTGAAGACTAAATGGTCTTCAATAGTGGATTAAATGGCCTTCAATAAAGGAGAATGGCAGGGACTAGTATGACCATCTCTTATGTTATGTACCCCATTTTTCACATGGTAATGTTCCCATTGCTTTTGCTGCAATGACCTAAGGAAGACAAGCAATAACAATACAGTTCCTATTATACCTGAGATTTAAAACAGCATGTTGGGCCATGCAACCTGTTAGTTTTCCTGCCCTTCCCTGCATCTACTATGCTGTGTATCTTGAAGTGACACCTGCCTTCTAGGGTTTGCCTTTAGGGTTAACACTAGTAAAGGCAATGGTGCAGAAACTTCAGGCCTGTGGGTGCCTGGATGGGTTTCTGCAGGATTTTTCAATTTGTGGTTCTAGTTGTCTCTGATCAGAGATTTATAGCCACTCCCTTCCTAGTCTGGCAGCACAAGAGTTGACATTTGCATTGAGTGGCATCAAGACTCAATTTGCCTCCCCGATAGCTTTGTGCTGGCACTCTCTGTGTCCTGTGTAACTCTGAGGTCCCATTCTAACGAGTCAGAGAAACTTGCTAGAGAAGAACTGACGCTGAAGTATGTGCATGACACTGTATGGAAATACCTGCTTTAGTGACGTGGGGAATTGCTGCATCCAGGTAACCAAAGGGAAGTTTCTTTTTGGAATTAGCTCACCTCATCCCAGGATGAAGAGTAAGAACTTTTCTACTTAGGGGAGCAAAAACTGGTGCTTTGTTCTACATTTCTCTGAGCATGCAGATGACATGGTCTGGGCAGGGAGTAGCTGTGTTTACAAGCAACCTTCCCAAAATAGCATCACATGGCATGGCAGACCTGTGTGTTACATCCCTGAGATGTAAAGGTCATCTACCACTCAAAAAGAGTGGCTGCCACAGAGAGGCACAGAGATACTACTGAAGAACAGTGCAGCCAGCATCGTGCTCTATTTGCAAGGGGAAAATGTGTGCCAACAAAATAAATGTTTATTGACGTAAAAGCAATGTAAACCATGGCTACAAACTTCTATGTCAATTATGCATCCCTGCTTATTAAACCACCACTATGGTGATGGTGATTATGATCCTTACAGTGTCTGGCTTTACAAAACATAGAATGTATATCAGGAAACCTAGTTTCTGAGCATGTTAGGGATCAGACCAGAGAAATTTGGCAACTGGTAAGACAAATGTAGCCCAAGAGGCTATAAATTAAGATTACAAATTGTAGGAGACTTGGTGATAAGGAATATGCAGTTGAAAGCATCATAGACAGTAACCTTTTGTAATTATAGTTTGCTTAAATAGTCCCTTGGAGACTTCATCATTATAATTTACTCTTGCTCAGAACGTTATCTTTGTGAGGAGTCATGGTGATTGATTACTTGGTGAGTATCTGAGCAGTCAAATGGGGAACAGTTGGGTAACTTCTAACAGAGGGAAGTGGAATCCCTAAATCCTGGAAATTCCTAACAGGACAGTTCTCTAGATATTGTGTGTCTTATCCAACTGCTTTACCTGGCATCTAAATAATGTTGTTATATCTATTTATGAAACCTGCATACCTTATAGACAACATTGCCTACATATTTGAACACTGCTCTGCTACACACATAAGGAAAGAACTCTATTAAAAAAAACAAAACAAAACAAAACACAAAACCAAAGCAAACTCAAACTGGAGGACACTTTGGAATTTAAAGCTGCAGATTCTGAAAAGTCTCATTATAGACCAGTTTTTTAATTAAAAGACATATGAAACTGTTTCTTGCTAATGGAAGAGAAATAGAGGCTACTGGTCAGAGCAATTGCCAGGAAGCCAGGCACTAATGACCACTGAAGTGCCCAGACATCCTGGATTGGATCAAAAGTCTGTTGTTCTGTTTCTGACAGTGGCTGTCGTGGATGTTGAAGGAAGACCATGAGACCAGAATGTGCAAATAGAACTTCTTCCCAAGGTGTACCTTCTCAAACTCCAAAGATAGTGGTCTGGGGACATCCTAAGCTGGGGGGGCGATCAGGACAGGTCCTCTTGTCTTAGGATCCCTGTAGCCACAGAAAGTTGTTCAGACTGTGGAGAAACTGAGCTCTTCATTGCTGCTGGGTGAACATATACGTTTGTGTGTATGTGTAAAAACTCCATGTATTTGTCTGTGGGACATGTAGAGTGAAGTAGTCTTTAAAAGAGATGCAGTAAGACTCGTTTTAGAGAGAAATTAAATAATAACCTCAATTAGCCTGAATTTGGAAAATAGAATATATGTTTGTTGTATGAATATGTAACATCCCTGTCAAGAAACAAATACCACAAAGAGCATACCATTGTCCTTTGGTGACTGAAGAAAGTTATTTGGTACTTTGGAACCAATAAATTTGGCTTAAATGATGTAGCTCAAGGCAATCCTAACTAATCATTGTTTTAAAAAGTATATAAAATTCAACAAAAAGCTTTAAAAAGAGATATCTTAGACACAGTATCAATGTCAGGGGAGAGTAAAATCTTCTTTGAACTTCCTGCCAACTGCTAGTCACTTACTGAAGTTTTATAGCATTAGCTTAGTAGTGGCAGCCTTCTGTATCTGTCACATCTTGTTTTATTTGCATCAGAGGCTATAATTATATTCATACAAACTTTACCTTATTTTAAAAGCTGAAAGCAGCCCCTGATTTATACTCCCTACAAGGCAATTCTTTCTCTTCTGGATGTAATATGTCACAAAAGAGAGTGAAGCTGCAGCATTGCTGCTATCCCTCTACCTCCTCCATGCATGCCTTCAGGGTACTGCAGATACATTAAACAGTGACAGCAAGCCCTGGCTTCTTTCCCTTCATGCAATGCTCACACTCAGGGGTTGCTAGTGCCTTCACAGTAGAATTTGTAAGCGATGACTTCTCAGAAATGCTAAAACATGTTCCTGAGAACCCACACATGTCTAGTCCTCTACACTTGCAGGAAACCCCTCTGGGGGTACAGCAAGGCCCAAAGGGTAAGCAGTCACTCTATCTCAGCAGAAAGGTGACGAAAATGAACAAACACAAGCATAAACATGGACTAAAGGCTAAGAGAAATAGTGTACTTAGCTGGGCTGACTGTGGCTTTGGGGGAAGGTACCGCTCTGGCCATGAGCGCTGAGGCTGCTGTTCTTTAACAGAGCCCTGGTAGCCATGCGTTTGGGTGTCCCCGTGCCCACCTGAGAGTCCTTACCCTTCTCTGTTGCTCCTCGCAGTGAAGGGCTCCTTTGTCCAGGGCAGGTCCCATCGGTAGGGTGGAGGGCTGCCAACATCCAGCAGACGTCTCGGGCTGGGTTTTGCCAACAGAGGCGCGGGTTATTCCGGCCATGAGAGCAGCATGCCTGTCTTCTGGAGACCTGCATGTGCGGGCTGTGCCGCTGCCGGGAGGTGGTGGTCCAGGGGGCAGGAAACGGCAGAACTGGAGGCAGCCCGGGCTGCAAACTGATGGTATGATAAGAACTGATGGGAGGACTGTGAAAGAGCCCTGATGGAGGCTGGGACAGCACTGGGGTTGCAAAGAGGCGGCAGGTTTAAACTTTAAAGTACAAGGAAAGGGAAGGGCATGAGGGCATTGCAAACCCCGCTGTCTGTACCCTGTCTGCTTTGGCTAAAGAAATGACATCCTTGTTTGATCTGTAACTTCACTCATAAAACATCTAAAATAAATTGTGGACAATAGAGCTTTTCTGAGAGAGCAGATGTACAACACCAGTGCTCCCATTTCAAAGGTATGGGTGTGAAGAATTTTGCCTCTAAACTACTGAATTTTCCTGCAGTATCCCGTACTTCACTTTTACAGAAATTCAGCTGCACACCCTGTCAAAATGCCATTAGCTGACTAGAAAGATATGGCTTTTGGCTAAAAGATTAAAATGAAGATTTATGGCCTGTGATGCTTCTCCCTGGGGTCATTCCCCAAACTTTCATGCAGGAGGAGTGGGGTGACACTGTCTCCTTTCCATATGTATGTTTTGACAACTTTTTCTTCAAGCTTGATGTTTATTGTCTCTTAAAACTCCTTTAAAAAGAACTTTCTGAAAACTTTTAGTGATGTCAGCAAACATGTCAGCTTTCAGTTGCTGAGCAAGGATTTGTCTGAAGTTGGCTGATATATAAGAAACAAAAATTGAAAAAGGAAAAAGAAAAAAAGACTCTCTAGAAGACATCTGAGCTAAACACTCACAGAATGCATTTCCTATGCAATAATATTACATGGGTTTAAGTTTCTAAATTAATTGAATTTTTACGTTTCTGTATAAACACTTGGGAAAGGAAAACCCAACCTCAGAAACCATTCCAGTCGGTTACAATGTGTGGAAATGCCAGGCTTTGTGACTTTTTGTTTCTTTTCATTTTACATTGTTAACATGGGATTCGTGGCCTAATTAGCTCTCATAATGCACAAGTGGCAATCATAATAAAGGCAGAATTCAAGGGCCCTGACCAAGATGAAGGAGTCGTTGGATATTTGTAGTATGGGAATAGAAGGCAGTCACTTGTACTGAAGTACACAGCTAAATAGATAAGGAGTGAGAGTACAACTGGTATTGCTTGCCTGAACAGGGACCAAGGATCACAGAGATTAAGGGCTCGAGACAAAGTCAGCTGCAATTAAGATCAAATCCAGACAATTTCTTTCAAATGTGAATGAGACCTGAAGTTATCAGCCCAGTCCTGTGGAGAGGGTGCTACTGGCCCCACCGCAGAACTCACAGTCGTCTCTCCAGTTCAGCGCTTTTACCACAGAATCAGTCATGGTGCATGCACGTGTATGTGTGTTTACTGGAAAACAGTTAGAGCTTTTCCAACTTCGGAAGAAAGAGAAAATTTCCAGCTTGATTTCAAAGACAGACTGTCACATGCTGTCTTCCTAGACAGAAACTTCCAAAATCTCAGTAGGAGGCATCTCCAAACTCCATGGCTCTTTGGCTTGATCTGTATTTCAGAAGCTCCTGCCTTCTCTCTTCCTTAGCTGATATCCCTGTTTGGCATCTGAAGGATAGCAATTACCTCGATTTATGCGTTAGAAACATCCCAAGCACCTGTCCTGTGACACTCAATGGCTTTTTGGAGTGCAGCATCACTTCTCTGATGCTCACTCTCACAGAAACACATCCACATAAGCAATGTCTACAGCAGTAACATAAAGTTAAAATTCACTAAGTGACACAGGGAACCTTAGAAGGATTAAACTGCAGAGTTTGCTAAATGTTTTTAAAAACTTGGGAACGGTTGGTAAAACTGCATGATTTATCCTGTGCATCAGCTTTCCCTTCCTATATTTCCTATTCAATGTGACAAGCCTGATAAGGGCATGATTTTATCTGTGATTTCTGTGCATGTGCAGAAGTGAACATATGGTTTCTCGTAGGTACACTTAGGGATCAGTTAAGCATTTACAAGGAAAAGCTGCTGATTGGGGTAGAGCGCGGTGTGAGCAAACACCCCACGGGTGAGCAGGAAGCCCATGCGGCAGGGCCGGCACACACCTACGCTGTATTTACCCATGATCTCTGCATAAGTCACTGCTGAATGAATGATTGGCTATGTGAGAAGGATGACCAGAAAAGCAAAGTTTAGACCCATTTGGCAGGTTTCTCCTGAGATCATGACAGATCTTCAGAAAGAGAGCAGCACTGGACATGCATCAAACCCCTCACATTTCTGAGCCGCCACTGGACCTGAATTCTCCAGGATCTTCCCAGGCGAAAAGATTCACTTCTGAAATCCCCATTCTTGCTTTCAGCATGTCATTTTCCCAGCAGCTTCCCAGCTCCTCTGTGGATGTGGTGAGATTTCTAAGGAAACGTAGGTCACGGAAAGCTGCAAGAGGAGCAGGCCTCCGGAGCTGGTGCCCAGCCAGTGGGGCTGAGGAATTTACAGCCCTTCTAATGCTCACACTTTATTTCTCTCCACAGTTGTTGTTATTGTGCAGCCACATGAGCCTTCTGTCTTGTGTCAGCCAGAGACCTCGGACACAGGAGGAGAGTACTTTCCAGTGCCTTGCTCACTGCTATTATTCTGAGTTTCCCATCTCTGAACCCAGGGAATATTTCAGCCCCCTTGCAGGGTGTATTGATGTCACGAGTTCAAATGTTGTGGCTGCAGCGAGCAGGGGATTTGTTCTGGAGGGACGAAGGTGTGTGCGGCTGCCATCCGTCCTGGGGGGAGGCATAAACCAGAGCCAGCCGACTGCAGCCCGTGCCTGCATGATCGCTGCTGACCCCGGGACAGGGGGAGGGGGACTGACAGCCCCTCGCTGTTTGACTCTACTGTCTTAAGACAATATGCATTTCTGCATTGCTCATAAACAAATGTATCTAAAACACCACACTTTATATCCACTTACAATTCTGAATACCTTTCCATTTATCTAAAGCTTGCTGAGGTGAGTTCCTATAAGGGAAGACTTATTTCATTTCCATGAAATGTTTATATTTTCTGGGAAGTTTCTCTCTCACCTCTTTAAATTTTACTGCAGTTGGCGTGCAGCCTGCACCAGGGTCCTCCCAAGGAAGCTGGTGAGGCAGGGAGGTTCAAGAGGGACTATAAATTTCAAACTCTCTGGGTTAGAATAATTTAAGTGCACCAAGTTCTTAACCTTAAAGGATCAATACTGAGGTTTTTTTTTTTTTCTTGTAGTGCTGTAAAATTCAAGCTAAGAAAAAAACTTAACAGAAAAAAAAAAAAACCAAAACAAAACAACAACAACCAAAACCAGTAATTCCGCCCCCCCAACCCAAAACCAAAGTAAATAAAGATTGTATGCGAGCAGGGGACTGATCCTGAACTATGTTTCTGGAGTTTCAAATTATATTGTCGGAAGGATGTCTGTTTTGGCTGTTCATGAGAACAACCATCTTAGGAAGGTTTTCTTTACAAAAAAATATCAAGACCCATGACCGAGTACTCATCCTTGCAAAATGGATGTAGTTCTCTTTCTGCATCTAATTTCTTTGTTTAAGCCCAGAAGGGACTCTGCCTTTTCAGCGCTGATTTTTGGAGTGGATTAGGGCTGGCAGATATGATATGTCCCCATGGGTGATGAGGCTGTGGCTGTACAGACCACTTTTCCACATTTCACTCTGCCGCAGTTACGTCTTCTGACGAGTTTGCTGAATGTTCAATCTAATATCAAGCACATATATGCAAGTTTTATATCTTATATCCTCTTGTATGGCATTTGCACTAAAGAAGGCACTGACTAACCTGTTTTCTTCTCAGAATATTAATGAATTGCCTCAGTGAAATCTCTAGCAGTATATTCAGGCATCCATATTTGTCTTGGGAAAAAACCCAATACTTTCAAATGTGGCTCACAAACCTTTACCAAAAAACACATAAAGGATCTCAATGCAGTATAAAATCTCAGATGTTGTTTATCCAGCAGGCGTGTAAAGTAAATGCATCTTAAAAGAAAGATTTAAATACCATATCCTGTTTACTGTTTCAGCCAGAACTTGGGGTTAGGATTTTCCATATTTTTCCTGGTGACATCACAGGCACCTAAACCAGCTTTTAAAATCTTATTTTAGCAGAATATGTGGGATCATCAATTTAATATGGGAAATATAGGACCCCGAGGTCAATATCTGACGAGTCAGTGCAGGAGAAGCTGCTTTATAAAATACAAATTAATGTTTAACCTCTAACCCTACACACAGTCTCCAATAATAATTTTCAGTCTGAAACAGTTCTGTCCCATGGCACTCCCACAGTCTCCAAAAATCTCACTCATCTTTTATACTCATTGAAGGCAAAGGTTCTTCATCGAAGATATTACTTGACACAACGATGTCAGCTGTGCTGTGGCTGAAAGCTGTGCCACAGGCAGAGCACAGCGTGTGCTTGTGGGAGGTGCCCAAAGCTGCCCCTGGGGGAGGATGCTGCTGAGCTGCCCTTTCCCAGGGGAAAAAATGACAGGGAATGGAAAGTGCAAGACAGGCTACATTTATGCCAGTATTTACACACTTCAAGGTGCTGGAATTCGTTCATATCTACCATTGAATGGTTGGTGTGGTCCTTGGCCCAGGTCTGACTCAGGCCAGCTAACTTTCTGCAGTCGGTTCCCAGGCATGGTTTGGAAGTTAACTCAACTTGGGAACCACTCCCACTATGCGTTTTCCACGTGGCCAACGTTTCTGCAGACCAGGAGGAATAGTACAGACACCGGTGGCTCTGTGCCAGCTGTCCTCAGTGCCATTGTCACGGGTGTTTTATTGATGCATGCGTGGCTACTCCCTCTCTGAGATGGATGCTCCTGTTTAGCATGGCTGCTCCAACCCAAATGGGTCCTTGCTTGGTTTCACACCTGGCACCACTGAGAAATCCTTGATTGAGCAATCTTCTCAGTGGAAGTTCACCTGACATGAGAGAGACTACTGCCAGGCCAGCACAGTGGACTGAACTTGTACTGTGGTGTTAAGTCACCCTCTTTACTTGGTCCTCACAACCTGCCCCACAATATAAATGGGGGACCTAAACAAACAAGCAAAGCAGAGGTGCAGGGTGTGTTTTGGGTCTCCAGGAGCAGCCCTGTAGAGAAAATTAATCTAAATTAATCTTCTGGATGCCCTCATTTGATCTGAGATTACATAAATGAAGCTCGTTTTGGCATCTTACCTAGAAACTCCATTTGTAGATGCCAAGAACTACTCACAAGAAATAAAGGATACCCTGTGTGATAGTGACAAGGCTTTCTATAAAGTATTAACTTTACAAACTAGATCCATAACACAAAACCGACCAGTATGCGCTCTGCTGGACATTTTACATAGTCTGCAGATCTACCTGCCTGTCTGCTGCTTCTTCTGGCAGCACTCGGTGCTGAACCCAGGGAAGGTGGAAGGTGTGCACCACCCCCCTTGCATGCTGGGCAGCAGCTGCAGGTGGGCAGTAATGATAGCTGGTGATTGTGCTTCCACTGCTGCCTGTCCCTGCAGGGTCAGTGCCCCCAGATCCACCATCTTGGTCAGGCACCTGCTTTTTCAATGACAATCCTAGCTTTGCCAGGCCTTAGGAGGCATAATGGAATCCAATCTAATCTCTGTAGAAGTCTGGGAACAAACTGTGCTGACACCTCTATCTTGTAAGGACTTGGAATACAGGGTAGAAGTGACAGGGTTCCTCCTGATAGGAACATTTAAATTGGGACAATTCAGTCAGTTCTGAAAAGGGACAAAAGAAACCAGTGTATTAGATTTAGTTATTATCTAGTAATCCTATTCTGTATATTTTCTTTCATTTTTTTTCTGGCAAAGTTTATAACTCCCAGAATCATCTCTGGGCAATGAGATAAACTATTAATTCACACTCAGAAATGCCCCGTTGACCTATGAGTTGACTTTCTGGGGGAGCCAAAACATAGCAGAGGTAGAGCAGAATTCGTGTTCATGGTGCTTCTAGTCATGTCAGCTTCAGGTGAGATTGGTCTTATCTGTCATCAGCCAGGTGAAACCAACAGGGACCACTTACCAGCAGTGAGATCCACAGTTGGCTCCCCAGTGTGCACGCAGCCACTGCCTCTGTATTTTAGTCACAAAAAATACCCCAAATGCATTCTATCTGAGCATGTTTAAGCCTGCCACAGTCTTTCTGATAGCTGACTGACAGCATAGCAGGGCAAAAGTTTGTAAAACTTCAGCCTGCTCTTATGCAAGAGCATGGCAGAAACCGATGCAGAGATCCATAACATAATTTGTCCTTCCATAACTTTCAAGATAAGAAGGGGAATGTGGTATTGATTTACCTAGTAAGAGTGACACCCCCCAATATGTTGAATCCATCCCTTCTTGTCATTCAGTGCTGCTCTGCGTTTTTGGACGAGATTGCTTGTATGTGTGAAGTTATTAGGCAGAAACACATTGTCCAACCTGACTATCAGAGCCAGTTTCAGAGAGGACAGGTATCATACTGATTCAAAGAGCGTGTGAAAGACCAAATAGCACTTAACAGTAAGCTGTAAATCAGGCTGCAAGAAAGTATAAAGACACCTGAATCTAAAGAGACATATTTCTATTCCTGGACATAAATCCCATGAGATGGTTTAATTAATAATTCATTCAAGCAGCTTCTATGCTACACATTTTTTTATCCAACAGACCTAAGAAGTGATATGCTTATGAGCTTATAGTATGGAGAAAACCTTACAGAAGAAAAAGCTCAGGAACACTATCCACAGCTAATCACATAGGGAAGGGAAAGAAAGTGGTCATGGGCTCTTGCTTGATAAATGTCACAGTTTTCAGGTGTAGCTAGTAAATAATTAAGGCTGATAACAGTCAGCTGGTTAGTGGTTCCTTGCAGGGCCTGAGGACTTCTAGTAATGAAGGCCTGAGCAGAATGGAATGGATAACTGTCCTTTGTTGACATTAAAAAGGGTGAGAGTTGGGACTGATGCTAAATTAGGCTGTCTGTATGGTAAGGTTGCTCAGTGTTCTACTCATCCTTCCTCTCTCTTTCTCCTGTCTGTCTCCATCAAACTGTTTAACAGAGAGGTAGTAAGGAGCAATGCCTGTCTGTGAGCTCACAGTTTTTTTTCCTTGTATTTGGCATTGTAGGTGAGGCTGGGTACTTTACTGCAGTGTCTTAGTTCAAAGAGTGGATATGTGAGAGAGCAACAGAGAAAATCACTGAGGTATGGAAGTACTCTGAAAAGTAAGTCTTGAACTTTGTGCACCAGTGTCAATCCTCTTTGTGCCTTACCTGCCCAGAAGGTTTGCCTCTTGCTTGGCAGGCCGTTGGGAGCACAGCCTTAGGGCCAGGTCCTCCTTTTGTGGAGCTCCACAGCAGCAGAGTCCCACTGCAGGACAGGCCTTTTTCGTCAACAGAGGGATTTCCCTGATGTTTTACAATTAAACATAGTCTTGGTAAGAAACTTAAGGTGGGACTTGTTTAGGTACTCCCCATCTTTCTTTACCTCTTGTAGCTACCATCTCCTGTCATCATAGTGATCTTAACCATGCAAAGCAAGTCCTTGTGGCACTTCTGATATTGAAGAAATAGTGATCTTTCTTGGTAAATGTCCTTATTAAAAAAGAAATCGCTTTAGTCTCTCTCATTCATGCTGGGTAGACTCCCTGCTTCAAATGAATTTTCAGCTAGGGAGGTAATGACATAAGTAATTAATTACAGACTGTGGTCATTATAACTACAGTGAGAAAAACCAAAATCGTTTTCTTTGTAGAAGAGATTTTCTAGGATAGTTAACAACAGTGCTACTTGCAGAGGCCTTGCTTACATGAATGTCTCTCTAGTGAGAAGGAAAAGAGAAAGGGATGGAGAGGAAATATTATTGTGGGTGAGGTTATTCCTAGACTGAATGTTTTTCACACTTGTTGGGAGGCCCAAGGATCTTAGATGAGCAACAGTTTAAATGTTCTTGCACACAACTTACTCTAATAGCAAGTTTCCTTTGCAGTGGCAGATAATGTGAGCTTCAGAACAAGATGCAGAGTTCTTTTATGTTACCTCTGCTGTGTGATCTAGCATAGCAGAATGAGCAAAGCAAACAATTAATGACAGAATCAAAAACATGGAAGCAGTTTTTCTGTAACAATATATATCTTTTAGTGCAACACTCCGATCTCACAGAAGTAATGCACCATTATGCCCCTGAGGCCACTCCTCTGATTCCACCTTTTATGGACTAGCTCTTTATTCCTAAATTCAGCAGAGGCATGGCTTATAGCTGGTCCCAGCATGGAATGCATCACAAGCAGCTTGTCTATTACAAGTGACCTGCAAAAGAGAAGAAATAGTGTTTGTATCCTCTGTAGCATTTTTAAGGCTGAAAAAGAAGACTTGGAAGTTTTCTTTTTTCAGGATCCTGCATATTGCTCAATATTAAGCATCTGGAATACAAAAAAAAAAAAACCTGAAGACCCATCATTCATTTATTATTTTGTTGGAGGGGTGGAAACAGAGAAGGAATAGTGGAAAGCCTTGGGAAGGTCTCTGCTTGAACAGTAAGATAACTAGAAATTATCTACAACTGTTCTCTGTGATTTTGGCTGAATAATCCTTCTCACATGGAATTTAAAAGACTTTACTAACAGTATGATTTTTAAAATAATCTGTTTAAATCGCTGTGGAAAGTTTTATAGTTTTCTTTTTTCCAAATTTCTCTTAAAACAACACTTAGTCTTTTTCTTTTTAGTAAGAGATTATTCTATTGCTTATTATTCTAGCATAGTAGACACTAAGTAACCACAGAAGCCTTCTTATGTTCTTAAAAGTGGTCTATTGTACATCTGCCCCTCCAGACTGCAGTCTTTTCTATCTAGGGATTATTTCTGGGGTGCAGCGGTGGACTGTGTGCCAGGTTTAAATTGGAGTAATAGAAGTGATGCACAGCCTATAATTCCAGCTAACATCTCTCCACGTTCCTGAGATAATGCCAGACAAACCTTTGTGTCTGTCTGTTCAACTATAGATATATATATATATATATATATATGTACATATATACATGCATATGCATCAAGTCACTGCAGAAATGTTTTGGAGTACATGGTCCACATGATAGCTAGAAACACGAGCATTCTAGATCAATGGAAAGTAAAGACCCCAGCTGCCACTGCACAAGAGCTGTCTTGACTGACAAGCTGTCTTGTGCTTGTCTCCCTGGAAATGAAGAAAAGTTAGTTCCTGGTCACTTTCGGGTTGTGCTTCCGATTGTGACTTGGCTGTGTCTCCTGTATGCGAGGTCATATTGCTTTTTGGCAGGTAATACTGGACTGGCCACTGCCAGAACCATAATAAACTCCAAGACGACCTAAGCAGCATTACTTCAGGATCTTTCCACTTCCAATATTTTTCATGTTGTTCCAATCCCAGAATTCTGCAGCTTAGTCATAACAATATAGGTTACTTTAATTGCTTTCTTCAAATTTTCTTCATCACACCCTTGTCCATTTCATTCCCAAAGCATATTTACAGTTCATCTTTCTCAGTGTTTTTGGACAAGTATTTCAAACAAACATTTTGGAGCTGCTCAAAGCAGACACAGATCTGTGAGGGGGTTCCTGAATGAAAGAGGATCCATATATGCATATGCCCTAGTTAAACACCACCTGCACACTGTGTCATGTCTCAGTTGTGGCATCACAGGGGGACTCTGATTTCCACTGTAGACTGACTATTCTGTAACAAGACACCAAAGCATATGGCACAAAGCAGAGCTAATATTTTCTTTGTCTCTTGTTTTCCTTCTGCTGGCTCCAGCAGCCTTCTCTGGCCTACCCACAAAAGCCAGCTTTGTATGTGAAGACACAGCAGTCCAGTGGTTTGCCTCTATAATTCCTACATGGACCTAAAAAAAAAAAAAGCAGAAACCATGGGGAGCTGTGAATTAAGGAAGACATTATACTGTGGTATATTTACTGAATGAACATGCTCACCCTAAAAAAAGCATATTCAGGTTTGATAGAGGACAGGCATAATAGAGAACTGGTAGTTTTGATTCCTTCACAGGAAAGTCTGGGGCTGTGTTCTGCGGTTAAGAAGTACTGATAATATAACGAATATTTAAAGAATGGACTTGTACTTTTTGAAGCTAAGTTTCTTAACTCCCATTTCCTTGTGGAGAAGTCCAACCATTCTAAAAAGCTCTGTATTACCAGATCTCCCAACTTGCTCTGTGCGCTACCTATGTCAAAGAGAGTTTGAAATTATTTCTTTATTAATGTTTTTTTTTTTTGCCGAATGTGTACTACAATTTACAAACCAATACTGTTTGAAGAAAGATAACACGGTGAGGAAGAGAGAAAGCAATGGAAGGATTGGTCCCAAGTTATGGAAGAGTTTGATCTTGGTTACCTGAAACCATATGGGCATCCAAACACAACAGGACTGCAGCAGGAAAAGGGAGGGAGAGCTCATTTCTTCCCTGGAATGGAATGACATGTCTTAAACTAACACTTGGCCAAGAAGCTTTATTATTGTTGGTGTGATTTCAGAGTTATAAGGAAAAATCTCTGAGTGCTGATGGAGAGGACTTGCACTCTTGCTTCATGGTACTTAGAATTTTAAAATAATCCCTTGAAAGAAGAGCACAATTGGAATCATAGTTGAATGTGTTGATTCTTCTCCCTGCAGAGTCTACAGAGAGCCTTACTAAAATGGAGAAAATCGTCTGTGTGGCCTTGAAACCTTATATAATGTTTCTGTGTTGGGCCAATAAAAAATATCCTAACCGTTATTTTGTCTGAGCTCAAATCTTGAAGGAAACGTTGGACTGAGTAGGAAAAAAGTTCTACGGTTACAGCCCTTATAATTCTCAGAGCTTTCCCCCAAATACCCCCTACTTCCAAGCCCTGTCTCCAAACACTCAAACTGTGGAAGTGATAACCTGCAGACTTGGCAGTGTACA
Organism: Tyto alba; assembly: GCF_018691265.1. Lineage (NCBI taxonomy): Eukaryota > Metazoa > Chordata > Aves > Strigiformes > Tytonidae > Tyto > Tyto alba. Next base: position 333,715 of record NW_024881273.1, read on the forward strand.
TGACATTTTACTAAGGGAGCTTACACAAATATTATCTCAAGTGAAATGAGGGTTTAATTCTATTATCTGTGGCTTTTCTTTCCCTGGGGTCAAAAGTACAGAAAGTGGTCATGTTGTCTTTATAGCCCAAGAAACAAAAGACCTGTTTTTAAACCAAATAATTACTCATCCAGAACTAATGTCCCACAGCACTAACCACTAAGGGGGCTTTAGAGTGATCTGAACCAGTTTGCAGTTCTCCAGACACGTTATTTCAGAAATGCTGGTAAGAATGCGTTGCAGGGGATTCTCTTGAGATGGCTGACATTAGTCAGGGAAACAAGGAGCAGGGACTCTGCAGGTACTGTGAAGAGACCGTACAATAGCCGATTTCTTTAAGAGTGCTGTTCCTTGTGTTACACTGAAAAAAATCCATTCCCTGTTGCTTTGTCTTTATGTTGTGCAGGTTGCAGGTATGTGGCTGTACATGGCACACCCTTGTGACAGCTAGCAGTCCACTGAAGAGAACAGAGGGCAGATATAGGGTGATGCTGGTAGAGCTCAAATGTGAATACTGTGTGGTCTAGCATCCTACAAGGCATCTCAAATTCTGCAACTACGATCAGAGCTGTTTTCAGGAAGAAAGCTTCCACCCCAGTACTGAGAACCAGGATCGACATTGATCTGCTCTTGGACTTTGACTAGTCACTTGCTTTTAGCAGTTCTTGTGCAAAATAAAAGGAGTACAGACTCAGTTCTCTGCCTTTGAAACCGTTCGTGATTCAGATTTGGGAATTCTGAAATTTGAAAAAGACTTTTGCTGAGGATGTGGGCTCCAAGGAGCTCACAGTCTAGACAAAAAATGCATGAAAGCGCTGGAGCACTGTATTTGCTATACACTGTTTGGTCCACTGCTGTAGTGTTACTTGTCTCTAGGTAATGAGTACCGTAAGGAAGAATGACACAAGCTCTCTCTGACCGGGATTTTGACAACTGATCAGGTCAGGGGTGGTACAAAAGAGCTTTTGGAACTGGAACGACTTGAAGGAAAGAAATGGGAAAGATGCCTGCATCTGTAATGCACACATCCATCAGCTTTGCCTTTGCTGTCAGGTGACACTACAGAACAGAGCTCTGCAAGCCTTACTCCTGAACAGAATGGAAACCCTAGAAGGGTCACAGTAGTCATGGCATTGGCTCAGGGACTTACACAGTTAGTAACTTGCTACAATTCGTGTCACAAGCCAACTTTTGTAACTAGTCATTAATTTACAAGCAGTACCCACTGTGCTGGTTATTATTGCTTAGAAGAATGACTCAAATCTAGCCAAAGCTTTCATACTGCTTCCATCTCAGATATGCGTTGTAAGGCTGAGCTGGATCTTCTTGTTCTCTGCAGGTTCTCAAAGAGGAGGTGGTTAGTTACTTTCAAATTGCTTACTGTTTTCTCCAAGAAATCCCAATTTTCTCCTAGCATTTGCTATGACTGCATGTGATTGGCCAACATATTTTACAGCTACTTTATTGTGCTGGGTTTGGCTGGGATAGAGTTACTTTTCTTCATAGCAGCTGGTATGGTGCTGTGTTTTGGATTTGTGATGAAAACAGGCTTGATAACACACTGATGGTTCAGTTATTGCTGAGCAGTGCTTGCACAGCATCAAGGCCTGTTGTGTTTCTTACACCGACCCATCCGCGAGTGGACTGGGGGTTGCGCAAGAAGTTGGGGGGGACACAGCTGGGACAGCTGACCCCAACTGACCAAGGGATATCCCAGACTTTTTGGCGTCATGCTCAGAAATAAAAGCTGGGGGAAGAAGTAGGAAGGGGGAGACATTCAGGGTTATGGTGTTTGCCTTTCCAAGGAACCAGCATGCATGATGGAGCCCTGCTTTCCTAGAAATGGATGAATACCTGCCTGCCGATGGGAAGCAGTGAATGAATTCCTTATTTTGCTTTGCTTGTGCATGCAGCTTTTGCTTTATCTATTAAACTGTCTTTATCTCAACCCATGAGTTCTCACACTTTCACCCTCCCAATTCTCTTCTCTTCCCCATCCCACTGTGGGGGAGTGAGTGGCTGTGTGTAGCTTAGCTGCCTACCAGGGTTAACCCACAACATTTATATGACGCAGCAGCTGAGACTTTCAACTCACCTCGTATCATTTGTCAGGTAAAAGCTGCAGTCCTCTCTCAGGATTCAGGAGATACTTTCCACTTTCTTCTACTCCCAAAGTCATGTCAGACCTCTCTTTCAGATTGTTTTTTTGTCAACACTGCATGGAGAGCTCTGAATGAATGAAAAATGGTTGTTTTAATGAAGAAGAAACTGAGAAATGAGTTTTGTTTATAGCATGTGCTAGAATAATAAGATCCAATGATACTGTTATGGTAGTTACAAGTGAAATAGTCCTTCACCCTAAAAGATACTATGCAGACTCTGTTTGTTCAGATGGCACACTGTCCTTTTGGTCTAAAGCTATTACTTAAATTTTCCACATAACAACTTCCCAAAGATGCCTTTGAAAATTTCTAAAGACAACATGTACTTAATACTTTAATATAAGCAGGTTTGATTCAATACAGATTGTTCAGAAGCACCAAATATCTGTGGATGTATCTTAGGTTGTATCTAAATCTGTACTTCCGTGCATAGTTTTGTGTCTGAAAGCAATCCCAAGCCACATGGTCTGTGAAACAGCACAGCGAGCTTAGTAGAAATACGAACCATGTGAACTGTGATGCCACTAAACCACAGATCTTCCTTTTGTCTGTTTTGATAGCCCTTGATCCTCCAAGGACGTGGAAGTGTTTTTCAGTCCAGTAACTGAAAAATTAGGCCAGTTTGGATTCTGGAAAGAAAAACATTCTGTTTAAATCCATCCCTCCATACTTTTGTTTTCAGACACTGTCTGTCAGTCTAGCCTTTGAAATTAGCACAAATACCCATGAGAAATATAATCCTGCTCAAGGCTCTGAATCAAATACATTGCAGCCGATAAATAGTTGCCCTTTGACTTCCAAATGATGTTTAATCTCTGAAGCAGGTACAGTAACCTTGGATAATCTGCTCATCGGTTTTCTAGGTTAAATAAATGGATATATTAGTTTCCTCTAGATTTCATTGTTCTATAATAGCAATGGGAACATAAGATCAGCACCCGAAAAATGAAGCAAGAACTGTCTGCTATGCTTTGTGGAGTCTATTAATAAGCCTCAGAAAAAAGGATCTTTATCACCCATAAAATGAATCTATGCTGCCCAGTGAGGCAGTAGGCGTTTCTGGGGTGAGGAAACTCTACTATAGGTATGTAATGTTTGCCTTGATCAGATGTAACTGGCTAGCAGAGTTATTGACTGTTAGACTGAAGTAACGTGCTTAGCCTAGGGCCACAGGAGACACTGAGGCTAGTACCTTTACTCTGCTTGGTGTGGAAATGGTATTACTGAGTCTCTCTTTTCAGGATTTGGCCGTTCATTGTCTGTATCCCAATATCCCTGACTTTGCACAGTAACTTGTTGGAGACTAATTTACTTTGAATAAAGCACAGAAAAAGAACGTGATCACTTCAGATGTTTAAAGAAGCAATATAAAGATCAGTTAAAAGAAACTTTTGCATAACATTGGGCGTGCTCAGTAAAAACTTCTTAGGAAATCAAAGTAATGTGAATATATTTAGATGAAAATACTTTTAAAATTCAGATTCAGCTCAGAATTAAATGAGTGATTGACAGAACCCATTGTACGGTCTATAGAACTCATGCAGCTCATGATTTTAACTCTTGTAAGATTCTTAATTTTTTTCAAGGCAAATCAAGAAACAAAAATGAAGCTCATCTAGTACAAAGTGTTCCCAGTGAACCCTAAAGACACAGCAGCCCCAAACTCTGTGACCCTCTGTCTTCATGAGGTGGTGTCCTACTGAATTTTCTTTTGGTAGGACACTGTTACACATTGTTTGAATGCAAGTGACAATAGTCAGCTTGGCTTCCTTGTCATATAAATCATCAGAACAATTGGGGCATGTATAATTACCTGCCTCAAATCCATACTTATGTAGGACAGACAATCAATGGGGAAACTGTGTAAAATTCATTGTCTAATGCAGTTTACAGATTGGAGAGATGATTTATGGAATTATAAAGGTCTGACATTCGTTGACCACTGAATTACCCTTTAAATAATTCAATACTTTGGAGATTATTTGCTGACCTGCTGTGACCTAACTTGAGTCGACTATTGCAGCAGTGAAGAGCATTGCCTGCTGCTGCAGTGCAGGCAGGTCATATGCAGATTTTACACCCTGTTGGTAGTAAAAACAATTCATTAAGTCCAAACTGGTATTGCAATATAAAGCTATAAAAAAGCATTAAAGTGAAAGTCATATCAGGTCAAGAGTCCCCAAATCCTCTTACAAAAAGAGAGCAAGCTGCCCACACCTTTACTATATTGAGGCTGAAATCAGATTAGGTCTCTGCTTGCCAAATATAACAGGCAAAGCCAGGCATTTTTCAAAAGGTAGTAGAGGTACACTGTATTTCTATCAATCAGAGCAAGCAGTAATCATCTTAACCTGGCTGTTAAGGAAGTTTTGTGAGAAAGCACGTCATGATAAATAAATGAGGTTGGTAGAGGGACTGCTTTTCAGACAGCCACTGAAATTGTTAGAAAATTAACAAACATTTAGAAGGATTTGTGCAGGAGTTATGGATCCCAATAAAAGCTGTCCACACCTCACACACAACAGGGAGAAGTTAACTGGAGAGTAATGTCTATGAAAAGATGACACACTAAAGCAGGTCTAGGCGTACGGTTGGCAAAAGGGTATGTGGAAGAAGCATTTTGGTACAGGAATCCACCACAGCTATACTAGTGACATTTATGCGTGTTCAAAGTGTGTCTAGAGCTAGACTTGCCCAGTTAGCATAAAGAGAAGAGGTACTTCTTTTTAAAGTTTTGATGAGTACTTGTGAGAAACTACTAAGAAACCACATTCCTTCCCAAGTTCTACACTGTGAGCCAAAGCCTTTCACACAAAAACTTAAAGGTCCCATTTTTCTCATGTGATTTTACTGATCCAACTGTTAACGTAGTTGTATGAGTTTCCTTGTAGTTCCCAAAGAGAAGCACTTCAAAGTGGGACAAACTGTCCTGTAAAGGTGTGTACAGTAAGCTGGCAAAGCTGCATGGAGTGAATTGTGGTGCCTCACCACTTCCATATAAAATGGAATAATCTTCAAATTTGCTATGAGCATGCTGTGAAACAGTGGTTCATCCAAAGCTGAAGGCAAGACTGCATAGAATAAATTCCTTCCAAGATAAGTTAGAAGAACCTGCTCTTTAGACTGTCTCTCCCCGCTCCACACTTTCCCTGTGTTTGAAACAGACTCTGCTGCTAAATACCTTGATCTGCATCATACTTATTCAGCTGTAGCTTTGCAAGTCCTCCGAACACATAATCTACAGGTATTTGGATTTCACAAAAGCATGAGAAATGCTCTTCCCTGCTTCCTATCCTTGCTGTGACCTATCTGCAGGAGAGATTGCTAACACTGTGAACAGTGAGGACTAGGGAGTTCTTGATCTACGCTTCTCAGGATGTTACAAGTAAGCCCAGCCTCAAAAGCTAAAGGGCTGGAAGTGTTTGGGTCAGAGTGCTTTCTAGTCACAGGACAGATAATGACAGGCAGCTACTGCAAGAGCTTCTCAAGCTGCTGTGCCAGCCCAGCCCTGAGAGGCAGAGCTGTCTCCTGGTCTGTGACAGATGCAATCTGGTGCCAGTTGCCCAGGGAGGCAAGGCAGCGTATGGCATTAGGCTGGATTAGCTCCTGAATTTCCCTTAGCTGCTTTGTGGTGATACGCTGGAGGTGCCACTTGCTTAACACAAGTCAGGTACCGAGAATCACAGGACTTGTAACATTTCCTATGAGAAGTCACCCTACTCAATAGGTTTACCTTGAAAAAGGATGAGATGTCAGAAAGCTTGATTTCCATACTAAAGCAGTTAGGATACTTTTGGGAGTCTGAAGGCTTACTTTCAATTTAAAGTTCCTTGGGACAAGAACAGGATCTCCCTATGCATGCATACATGTAGCATTTAGCCAGAGGAGCCTGCCTGATCCTGCCTGACCTGTACAGGTACTTACCCACATGTAGTTGTGTGTGGGTGTAAATGGGCTTTGACACTTGTGAGGACTGCACCTTGCCAAAAGGAAGCTTTTAAATCAGTTTGTTCTGCTATAGCCAATGTATTGAGGAAAACGATGCAATACAAATTGCTACAGTGCCAGACCAGTTCTGATTGAAGGAACAAGAACTAGTGACCTCACAGTATTGCTTACAGACACAAAACAATAACTTCTAAACTTGTGGCTTCTACAGACCATTAATCAGCTTGGGCTGGAGTTCCACATTTTGTCCTTAGGCATTTTGTAAAGTGAAAGCTCTTTCTTTAATGCTGAGATTTGTACAATTAGTATGCAAGAATGTAAATCTGTCATAATGTAATAGGCTTACTCTGTCCATTGATACTCAGTGACTTCAAATACAGGTGCTCTGTTATGGACCACCAAAACCTGGGCTAAGGGTTAGTATTTCCCTTTCTTTCATGTCTGATGCTGTCACACAGTCTGATTTTGAAACATCTAAGTTCCCTCACTGTTCCACACTGGATTTGCACCTAGCCCAAATGTAAATATCATAGGCAGTTGCATGCAGACGTGTTTCATCCATAGTTTGAAATGCAGCTGCATTTACTATAGAATATTACAATTTTTTAAACTCAACAATTCCTCCAATCTCAGGGAAGCATGTATAAGAGGCTTCTACTAAGTTCCATCAGATTTATTATTTGATTAAAATTGTCACAGCTGTCATACATAGTTGAGATACTGGTTTTTTGAAGTACATAGCTTCTAAAAAGCATAGGATGTAATATAAACAATACCATTACAACTGAATTAAAATTAAAATATTAATTGTCAGATTTACTGAGAAATATTTTTTAAATTAAGTTTTATTTAAATAATAAATCCAATTTTTATTTTAAAAATATTGCTGTTGTCCAACTTCATGGCCTGTCTTTGATGGTGACATCGTAGTACGGATTTCAGGTCCCCTTTCCCTCTCTCCACTTGCATCTGATGAAGTGGGCATTGAGAAGCTAGGGTTGTGGGTGGCAGCGGTTACATGGAGAATATTTATTTCACAGACCGTCTTTGGCAGCATCTGTGGGGTTTTTTTTGGTTTTATTTTCAAAAAACCTGTTGCAGTCCTGTTTTGCTTGTACCAGCTTTGAGGTAAGTAGGGTGTTCATGTCTCTTTGGCTAGCCAATGACAACTTTGCTGTTTCATTTGGTCAACTTCTAAGGACGTTAAGGATGCTTCTAGATTTTTTGCTCCCATCCTCAATTCCTCATTCCTCCCACTATGGAGCTAACAGTGGATTTTGCAATGACAGGCTTATAGCAAGGACAAATAACAACACTGCTCTGTGTTCAGAACACTGCCTGTGTAAGCCCCGTGAGTAAAAGTGGGTGGCTGTCACCCAGACTGTGCAAATTCTGTATTTATATAGTAGGGCTACTGGCCTTGATATGGAGTCTCCTGTGGTCCTTTCCTGATCCATATATAGTAAGTACAGGATATAAACCTTCTGAATTTGCCTTTCCTGTGCCCCTTTTGCACAGTCTAGCCAGAGTGTGCTCTGGAGCAAAGCTGCCCTAGTAAGGATTCTCCTGGCTGTTCCTTTCCCTGTGTGGTAGATACTTTAGCTACCTGCTCATGCCCGAGCAGTTTACATGCACAGAAATTAAACTGGTGAGCTGTTAAGGGTTTTCCTCTGCTAAATTTATCAGTGTGAGGAATGTTCATCTAGAAGTTACTTTAATCTTTCTGTGAACTGTAATCAGCAATCCCAAATATGCTAGAGTTTCCAAAGTACCACTCCTATGCAATCTCTACACCTTTAGGGACTTCAGGGCTGGTGACTGTCTACTTTTAATTTCCTAGTTGTTTTAGAAAGCAGAAGATTCAGTTTTATGCAGTAAGAAGTGACACACTGATTTCACTGACCGAACAATTTTTCTTTTAATATATTTTCTTTTATCTTTGTTTACACTTTGACATCAGAAAGCAAAATCCTTGGGCTAAACTTAGAAGCCCATGAGGAAAAATAATTTAATCATGATAAACACCTGTTTTGAAGTTAATTTAAAATTTTTACTGTGGCTTACCAGAGGACTTATACCTGTCCCCTTTGTGGGTCTTCAGCTGAAGAACTGCTCAGCAGGGAGGGGCTGGACTGTCACTACAAATACTGGACTATAGTCAGGGTTTTTTTTCTGCTGCACTAGAATAGCTGAGTTTCTAAGAAATTGAGTTTAATTTAACATACATTTGGCATAAACCCCTATTTGCTTTATTTTCCTTCTTAAGATCAGTCATGTGTAGGGGTGGAGGGTGTGTGGGTGTATGTTTGTGTGTAATATAAGGTACCTTGATCAATCTTGTCAATGTTCAGGATTAGTAACTGACAGTTCAAACTCAGTTGAACAGTTCGATCCTGCCTCTGCTATCTGTAGCATCAGTGTTGGTATAATAACTAGCCAAGTGCAGAAAGAAAAAGCCAGGGGTTCCAACTCACCGTTAGGTGGTGCCCCTGCCTTTTATTAAAAAAAAAAAAAAAAAAGCACACAAAAGACTACTATCCTCATTTTAATTATGCAAATAGGAACAGCTCTAAGAAAGAATCTGTAGGGGAAGATTAAGTTCTAATGTGGGAATAAATGAACTATGTATATACTTTTAATGAAAGAGATTCTGGCTGTTAAAATGGTTGGTAGAGAAGAGTAGCTTCTTAACTTGAACTCAGTTACGATGCTGCCTGCCAGACCTGGAAGAAGCACTGCCCTCTTGGATTTGCTGCCCACCTGTACCAGGGCACTTGTCCAGTGTGTGTGCCTTACGCCTAACCTTTCTCACTGTAATTTGTGCCAACTGCAGAAAACTGACATCCAGGAGGGTATCTGTCTGACCCACAGAGAGTCATTTTACACACCAAAACATGCCTTCTTCTGCATCGTTGCCTAAGCTTATGTATTTGTCTGTATTATTTTGGGGTTTGCCAATTTACCTGACCTGTTTTAAATCCTGCTAAAGTGATTTGCCTTGTAACCTGCTGATAAGAAATGCCACATAATAAGATGATTTCTTTATCTGTATTTCTTAGGGACTGATTTTATTGTCTGCCCACTTGCACAATGGTGACAGGATATGGATATTATTCAGTGGACCAAATCAAGCTCATGGTGTAATCTCCAGTTGTGAGCAACACACACAGTTCAACGTGACGTCTTTCTGCATGTCATCTATAGCGAGCTGGCATTGTTTGCTTTGTTCTGAGGCTCAGCTCCTGGGATGAGGTAAATGAGCCAAATACTGAACCTTTGCTAGTGACCGACAGCGGAATGAAACTCAGAGCTGCTGACCACCTGACCACTCCTTTAATCCTGGTCCCACAAAGGCACCTGAACTGGCGCTGGCTCAGTTGAAAGAATTTTGGCTGCAGCCAGGGAAGATTTTAAGAAAACAAATGTACCCTGACCTAGCTATTTTTGTTTCAGCTGCTTCCTAGATAAACTCCACTGTAGAGCTTAGAAAAACGTTGGGTGGAGTGGGGGGTACTGTTCAAGATAATTGAGCCTGGATTGGTTTAGACCTTATTTTACCTTTTTGAGAAAACAAGCACCCCCTGTTTCCTGTCCATGGATCCAGGACATTCTGACCAGCTCGGCAAAAGCAAAGACCTGGAGAGGTGCCTGGTACTCCTGGGTTCCAGCAATCTCAGCAAAATCAACAGCTCCACTTTTGCACATCAGATTTGCCATTAACATAATTAAGAATAATGAACTGAACAAATAACCTCAAGGTTGACTAATAACTACAGCTTCTCTGAAGATGAAAAGCATTCTATATCCTATTAGCAGATTAATGTGAATAATTGGCAGACATGCAACAAAAGCTACTTGTCACAGAGATTTTTCTATAGTTTTCAGAGAAAATTTCAACAGCTACATTTTTATGATTTAAATATTATATCTAAAATTTAATCTCTTGGAACATTAAAAATTACTATTATTTTTATAATTTGCTTACCTGCAATTATAGAGACTAGAACCTTGGTTTTGTCCTATTCCCTTATTTCTTACACTTGCATCACTCGCTCTCTTTGTAATTGCTGTTAAAAAGCCTGACATCCCAACACTGTGGGTCTCACCTTGGTATCATCAGAAGCAGCAGCTGCCGCCGCCGTATACTTGCTATCTCAGAGAATTACCCCCCATGCTGGTCTCACTCTCTTGGAGACTGCGCCCAGGTTTAACAAGTAAGCTGCTTAGGAAGAGAGATTTTCTGCAGTTCTTCTGGCCTCACTGTTGGGGAAAATTATTTTCCCTCCTGCATGTCTGTTAGTGTAAAGCCGCAGTATTCAGCTGGAGTGAGGGAGCAAAACAGCTGTCATTTTCTTTTTGAAATAGAAATCCAATCACCTGCAAACTCAAAGAAGCCGGCACTGGGATTGGTGCTTTCTCCACTTAGCAGGATGTTGGAGAAGGTATCTACCTAACCGGGCAGCTCCTGGGATTCAACTCACACCTCTTCAGTCAGCAGATCCAGGGGCTTTTGCACTGGCTTTGTGGGGGAAGCTGCCCAGGAGGGAGGACTCACTCCTCGTGTGACTGCAGAGTGCTGCTGTGGGTGGTGTGTGTCGTGTAGTCTAGGGACTGGAAAGACAACACGGGTTTGGCTCGGGCTGGTCAGGCACACGCACAGCAGGCTCAGCACTACGCCCAATGCAGTGCCCGGTGAAGTCCTTAGGCTGGAAATGAGTGATTTCAACCCCCTCCTGCTCTGGCAAAGCTGGTACCTACAGGCACAGGTGAGGATGAGTGGGAAGAGGTATTCTCTCTGAAACATCACTTTTACCCCCGTACTTGTCTTTCCAAGCTTTGCAGGGTCTGTCCATTGTCTCACTATTTTATGTTCAGTTCACGCCAGCCATTCTCCTGATCCTCACTCTGACTGGAGTGGGGTGGGGGTTGAGTGGGAGGGTATCAGCACATGTTTTATTTATTTATCCTGTGTTTAATTTTTTTAAAATACAACCTGTTTATTTTGGGGGTGATTTCTTTTTTCCCTTTTTTTATGTTCCCAAAATTAATGTAACTGTTATGGAAAATATCTTGCACTAGGAAATTTGTAGATGAAATTATGTTTCTGATGCTAGCTACCTTCACTGGGCCTGATCCTGACCTGTGGATCAACTTTGTGGCTTGACCCTGGACCTGCCTCATCGCCACAGACTTGCCTGATGATCTGGACCCTTTGCTGACACCAGCTGCCATCTCTGGGCTTGCCCTGCTCTGTCCACCTTGCTCAGGTACTCCAGGACAGACAGACCATGGCTAAAAAAGTCTCTAATCTGCCAGCCATGCCATCATGCTTGGCTCCCATCCCTTAGCAAGCAGCTGGCCTTTGCTGCTTCTTGACATGTGCCACATTTCTAGTCTGCATCATGTTGTCTCTAAAATATGCATTCTGCATAATCAGCTGTGTGTAGCTGATGCTATTTCTGACTGTTAAGTCTGCAGGGATATTTTTAAACAAGCTCCTCTGAATTCCTAAAAGCTAGATTTGATGTTTCTGTGTGCCACTTGTTCCTTCCATTTCAGAGTTTCTTGGGAATTCTAACTCAGCTTTTGACCTGGAAAGTTTGCTGTGCTGATGTTATGGTGAGTGGCTGCTGTGCCTCAGCAGCCTGGTAAGACTGTCCCTTTGTTCCCTGACTATGGTAGAAACAATACTCAGGAATGTGGTTTGTACCTGCTTCCTTTCTTGCATGTCATATTTGGAGATGAAGTTCTAGGCTGTCAAGCATTAAAAAAAAAAAAAAAACCAAACCAAAACAAAACAAAAACAAAAGCTGTAGTCATTGGTGTAGGATTTTCTTTCTTGAATCTCTTCCAAAATCACTAGCTGCATGTTACTTCATCTGCAGGTGAACAAGAATATTCTCTGGGGTCATAGCATACTCCAAAGACAGGAGCGGTTGCATTGCTACTGCATGTCTTTAACAAGAGGATGTGAATCCACTCTGATGCCAAGTGAGACAGGGAAGGTGCTGGGACAGGAGGACACCGAGTTTGCTGTCAGTAGTACTCTCAGCAGTGCAGTTCCAGATCTAACTGGAGCCAGAGTATGGTTCCTTGCTGTTGATGGGGAGAGATTCGACACAACAGATGTTTTCCTTGTCTGGAATACCAGGTTTCTACTAAATGAGGGCATGTGGGGCAGCTGAAAGGAAAACAAACTACTTTTAAATAAACATGGTGCAATTAACATCCAACTTGTGTTCCTTTGAAGTTCATTGTTTCCTTTTGTTAAGTCTAATTAACATCTAAAGCAAGTTCTGCAATTTTAAAGTTGAAATTGCCCTTAGCTTCTGTGAAGATGGGCATTTATTTCTCCTGTTCCTTACCTTATTCTTAATCTTACTTCCTCATTAATATTTCTTTGGCCTGAGTGAAAAAGCTGACCTTGTACAGACTCTTTCCACCTTAATTTCATCTGGTACTGTAGGCACCTTGTGGAGCTGTTCATACAGAAGCTAATCTGCACTACACCCTTATCAGCTGTGTTGCCCTGGGCAGGGAGGAGAGAGCAGCAACAGGGAACACTGGTGGTGCCACTCCTACCACACAGCCTGCAGATAAATTGGGAGTGTGTGTGTTGTTTAAGATCTGAGTAACTTACCTAGACTTTGTGTCTAGAACTTTCCACAGAGCAGTGCATGGATATTCGGTTGTTAAAATCTAACCTGTGTCTGCCGGACCAAATGTATGTACTGGGTGTTTGGAATGTGCTTCTGAAGTCACATAGTCAATCAGTTTGCACCTGTAAATCAGCCAAGCCAGGTGTTTCCTCAGTGCTTTCAGCTTTTTCACAATTCAAAGGGCTGGCACAGGTTGCGCAGGCTTTGACTTATGAGCAACCATGTCCTGGTGGGTTGGAGGTGGAGAAAGTGGGAAGAGTTTCTGCTCACAATGTCCCTAGGGCCTCTGGGTCCCAGGAACGACCTGATGGGTGTTCAGGAGTGCTGGTGCTGGGGGACAGTGAGGCAAAATCAACACAAAGAGCTCTCTAGGGGGGAAGATTTGCTGTGGCCAGTGGACCAGGAAACTTCTTAAAGGCAGTCTAACACCATCAATCCTGAGCTAAAGGCATGGACTTGTTGAAAAGGTAAGTGTCCAGAAGGGATGGTGGTAAGAAAGAAAGCTACATAGCCATGGAAAACAAAACTTCCCAGGGCACAAGAATACTTAATTCTAGTCTCTGTCCCGTGGGCCATCTTAATGCCATCCTTAGCACATTGGAGAAAGGTGACATGAATGCATGGCTCTTGGAGATATGGTTCCAGAGACACAGCTCCAGAGGTATTACTAATCTTTACAGAAAACTGGTCTGAATAGGGCAGGGATGACCTAGGTCTCCTGTGAGTCCATCACGCCCCACAAAGCCTCAGGGCTGGGCCACTTCTCTGAAATGTCACAGAGGTGTTCTAGCTGTCTCTCCCTGCTGTGTTTGGTTGGTTGTTTATTTTTGAGGATGTGATAATGATGCAATGAAGTAGATGAACCCTTCTATCATTTTTTAAGTCATAAAAGACAGTTGCTATTCACTTCTAATTAAAGCAATAACTTTTTTTTTAAGATCAGCTTGATTGACAAATTATTTCATTATAGGCCATGCAGATGGTAGTTTGTTGCACATTACTTCTACTAACATGCTATGAAATATGTAAAAAAAAAAAAATGCAAATAGCAAAAAAATAAAGCAGGATATGTAAAGCATTGAAAAGGAACTTTTTAAATGTTCAGAAATTTAAAAAATCTAAAACTTTCTGCAGAAGTTTTTGTCCTTGGATTTGGAAAACATTGACAGAAAAAAATTAAGGTACATCAGAATAGTCTTTTTGACAAAAAGCCTTGTTATAATAAAAGTTTTGCTAAGAAACATCGCTGAAGGTGCTTGTGTCCCTGTTGGCAGACAGGCTCTGTGTTTGTGGCTGTCCTTCCCTCCAGCATGTTTCTATAGGCCTTGGCATGAGAGGAGACAATTTATATCAAATCTTGGCTTTCTGTAGGCTGGCTGCACTGCAGGTTGACTTGATGGAGTAGGAAAAAATCCGCCTCTTGTGGAAATTTTTAATGTTCAGACATAATATATTGAAATGTAAAATGCATTCAAATTAGAGACTAGGTGTAACAGCGTTAGTGGCTTACCACAGCTGGAATTCAGTGCTGAGCAAGGGAGCCCAGCACAAGCCCACTCTAATTTGGATCATATGGCATGCCAGAACATGTGTGCTAAATCTGGAAGGTTTTCTGCAGGGTGGTAGCGGGTAGTCTACACCACGATAGCAGCATAGATTTGTAGCGGCCAGCCCTGCTCTCTTCCATGACACCTATGCATTGAACAGATGGGTCATCCCAGTAAATGAGAGATGAATCTTGTCAGGTTGGCCTACTCAAATAATCGTATGTAAATAAACAGGGGGAGTAAAATCTCTTCTAATTTTACGAAGAAACCCCTGGCCCCTCCCGGAGCGGGACTGGACCGGGCTGGTGGGGCAGGGCAGCAGCCATGTGCTCCTGTGGCTTTAGAGCCAAACCTCGCTGCCCTCCAGCACCGAGGAGCAGCGCGGGGAGGCCGGTGGCCATCACTCTTCATCCTCTGTGGCTGTGCTGGGGAGATGCCTTTGGGCAGGGAACTCCAGGTCAGGTCAGGCCACAACCTTCCATGAGTGTTTTACACCAACACGGGCCTCCGAGTGTTTTTCAGGACACGTCCCCACTGCGCTTCAGTAGCCGTGGCAGCTCAGGTCTTGCACGTGTCTCCTCTCAACGCTCACGTTGCGGCAGGAAGGCTGAGGGAACTTTGCCCAAACTCTCCAGTGGCTCAGGCTGCCGGGCCTGAGCTTGAGCGTGGCAGTTTACGTTGTAAAGATACCCCGTGTTTCTGCAGAAGAGCAACTGCCCATCCTGCCAGGACTGCAGCACAGGGTGCTTGCCAGCTCTCCCAAATGCTTTGCCTAATTCTGAATCTTGCTGAACATCCAGCACATGATTTCCCTACAAAAATGTGAAATGTTGCTTTGAAGGTAGAGGGAAAACTCTTCAGCATCGCTCACAGAATTTTGTAACAGATATGATGTATATGAATTCACACCAGTTGCTGTTTCACCAGTCTCTGTGTAAAAATACTACAATTGGACAGTGTTGGGCTGAGCAAGGCAGCAATATCAGATTTGAGGGTTTTTGTCAAGGCAAAATATTCTAGGGCTTTTGCTTTATTTTGCTGCAGAACTGTGAAGTCGGTCTCAACAGCCTTTCGCTCTGTGTGGCTCAGATTTTGTCTTGGTGTTGTTTCTCTTTGATTTTCATTGCTGTGTGTGACTTCCATGAAGGACCATCTGTACTGCGTGCTGCTTGGAATCGGAGTTGTTTTCAATACACTCCCAGCACAGCTACTGAACACAAACTGTGAGGCAGCACAGCAGGAGCTGTGCAGTGACCTGCGATCAAAGGGAGATGCTGCTTTGCTGGCCCAAGTGCCAAGTGATCTTGTTTAAACTTAAGAATGTCAAAATAATATGGAATAAAATACGTGAGGAATGATCTCCCATTGCTCATGGAGGGGAGGAGGGATTCCTTCTTGCCTTCCTGCAGAGTTCTGTCAGAGCAGAGTCCCGCTGTGGGAAGGTGGGGAAGGAAAAGGCAGGAGAGAAGAGGAAGGGCAGGGAGGAATCAAATGGAGGGGTGGTGATCTGCAAAGAGATTTTGCTGCTGCTGAAGTACAACTACAGAGGAAGCATTTGTGAAGGGAACCATCCTGCTCCCAGCTCATGGAAGGCTGGGTTTTCAGCGGTTGGGAGGATAATGGTTTAGTTGCTATGACAAGTATCACATCTTCTTCCCTGCTGTTGTGGGCAAGGATGGATGGCCTTTCTGACTGTAGTCTATGTATTTGAAAGTGCAGCTTTTTACCCATTCACAGACCCTGGCAGGTGAGGCTGGCAGAGGAGTTACACCAGTGGTGTCTATATTTATGTGTTTCTGCGATATCGATAGTGGGGGGTGCAGGTTCACAGCCCAGTTCAGTTGCCGGTGGCTGCAGCAGGTGCAGTCCAGTGTTGTCAGGGCAGACTCTCCCTATTTCTATCTCCTATCAGTAGTTTGTGCAAGAAACAAGAAGATTGTTGCACATTTTCCATGGCCTCCAAGAAGAAATAAAATTCAATGTGAGGTTCCTGGGAAAGGCTACCAGAAGCACGACGCCCCCATGTACCAGTGAACACGAAGGGGCCTCATCCCAGGATCCAGCAGCCATACAAATCACAAATGCAGTGCATGGGTAAGAGGGGCTGCTCTTGCCCATGGCTTCTGGCTGGCAGTAAAGGTGTTATCTGACAGCAGGACTCCCGGAACAGAGTCACTTTTACTTACAGGGGCCTCCCACGTATTTTGTGATACTTGCAGTGGTTACATTGACAAAGAACAGGACTGTGTCTTTACAGGTTAAAAATCACATAGAAATTAGGTTCAAAATAGCAGATTTTGCATTTATCAGTGCCCATCTGCTGGAGCCCAGCCCCTGAGATTCAGGCACCGCAGTGCAAATTCACAAAATCTGTGTGGAAAACCATGGTGTCTGCTCATCCTACAGATGAGGCTGAGGTATTGCTAAACTGGCTGAAGCCACAGTACAGGGGAGGTACAAATACTCAGCTACAGTTTGTTTGTGAATATGGGAAGGTCACCATTCAGCTAAGACTTTAGTATGAAAATGGCTGTTAATAGAGACATTCCAGTGAGGTGAAAAGTCAGACTTGGAGCAGACTGTGAGAATTTGGAGGTTCCTTTGGTCTTGTCCATCTATCCTTAGTCTGCTCTGCTTGGCCTGGGTTTTTCTTTAGTTACAGACAGAGGTTTAGGGCCAGGAAGTTAAAAAATAACCAGCAGTGATAGCTATAAGCATCATGACATATGCGGGTGGAAATTGAACCTCTAAGGTTATTAGTGTGAATTTATTCTTTTGTGGTTTACTGTAAAAAGCTGTAGAAACAGACAGCTTTTTAACACAGGTCTGTTTGTAGAATAATCTAGCCACAGCAGATAGCTTCCTCCTTGGTTCTGACAGTTTTTGAATTCAATCTTCAGCTCCATCTCAGCGTTTCTTTTGAAAATGCTCTTTCATGCAAATGAAAAAAATTGCAATTTTGAGACTTTTTTATGGCTTACTTATCAGGCCAGTTAAGCAGAGAATGAAGTAATTTGTAATGGGATCACATTACCTGCTATTGTGCTCTCTTTCTGCTGAGAGGTGCTGTGGGACATGTACTTACTTCTGACAGGTCGCTAGCTCTTGCTAATTGTTTGTAGCTCATGCCCCAGCTGAAGTAAGCAACAGAATTACCATTTAAGTAATTCTTGTCTTCTGCTCAGAAGTATTGAGCAGTGCAAGAAAATAGTCATGGTTCATATATGCAGTAAAGTAGAAGAGTTTTAAAGTAGAGAGTAACTACTCATAAGAAACACTGAGTGAAAAATTATTTTGAACCCCCTGATAGTGCTTTGACACAATTGCTGAGCTTGGTTGGACAATTGGGCTCTACTGCTCTCTGTAGGTTTTCTCAAGAGGCTGAGAACTGCCCTGACATGGGGGCATTAAAAGAAGCTCATCTGACTAAATTTCATATAGTGCTCCACAAAATGGCCAAGTGTAGATATATCTAGCTGAGAGCTACATGTATGTGTGAAATGGGAAAAATCTGACCACTGTCCCTACCCACAATGCAATAAACCTCTCCCACTATCAGAGCACAAGACTTTTATGCTTTAATAGCTAATTACAGACAGGAGATTCATTCAACACTACTGATAACGTATTACTAGCTCCACTTGATACTTGTCAAGAAAATACTGCACCTGTCTTGTAAAGGAGTTTCACCACATCCACTGAAGTGGGAGAATTGTAAAGTATACCCATAGTAAATAAACACTGGAATCAGAACCTGAACTAAACATTTTCAGTTCTTTTTTGCATTTTGTGCCTGGTTTCTTTAGCTAATATGGGGACTCTAGAGAATAATTTCCAGCAAATAATTTCTTTGACAAATTTATTCTAATTTTCTGCCTGCGAAATACCATGAATGTATTCTGTTTTTTAAAGACTAGCTCAAATGCTTTTCCATTTTTTGCACTGATGATTATAAATATTTTGAATTCAAGCTATGCTGGTTAACAGGGAGTGGTCAGACAGTTTCTCTGGTGATTTTAAATTTTCATTCTCATAGAGATTGAGTTAAGAAATCTAATGCAAAGACTTGTAGCATAGGAGCATGGAAGTTCACTTTCATGTAGTTGTGAGTTCCCTCACCAGAAACTGTTCTTGCTTGTTTGACTGTTTATTGCATGTGAATTCAAAAGGGGGATGAATGTGCCTGTGAATTTAGAAGGTGGAAGGATGGCTTTGGAGTGGGTTCCCTACCCTTCTCAGCACAAAAATCAGCAGCCCTGCAGTCTGGCAGTTCTCCATGATGCAGTGGTGATGTGGGAGCGGTGATGACTTGGGACCTTACTAAGAAGCTGGCACTGAGCTTCTCTTGGTGAAACCTGAGTCAGTGCTGCCTGACCTCCAAGTATTCGACCCTTGCTGGCTGAGTTTAAAATGGTGTCTTCAAAATGCTGTTTGGTACAGGAATGCTGTGCAAACTGACCATTTTGTTTGGAATGGTGTTAATACCAGGCTTTGTCATTTCCCAGAGGAGATCATCAGTTTGTACCCTTTGCTGTCTCACTTTTGGCAGGATTGGTGTAAAGACTGTTGAGACTAGATAGTGTCACAGCCTTTAGGGAAAGATATTCAGCTTCAGAGTGGAGGAGATTCTTTGCACTGGAAACTTCTTTATGTGAAAGGAAGGTATTGATAGAGCCATATGCAAAAAATATGTCTGATGGTCCAATGTGTGCCTGCATCTTGGGAGAAAAAAATTATAAATCACTGAAGTTCCAGCAAATTAGCTTACTTTGAGTTTCACTCCTCCTTTCCTTGATCTGGGATCCCTGCTAGCTGTTAGTATAACCACAGCTGACGCTTGTGGTAGACTCACTGACTCTGCCTTTCTTGGTCTCAAGTATCCCCTGTAACTTCACCTTTATTCTGCTAAATAATACAGCCCATTGTCTTCAGTTCCCCTCAAGACATTTCAAGCAGTTCTTAGTGTCAGCTGTAATTCTGTCAGTAACTCAATCCAGGATGGGCTCTCACTGTTTAGCAATGCTCTTGAACTCTGTAGCTGCTTGGAAGCAGTTGTTAAATTAATGTAAACAATGCCCTTGGGATAATAGACAATACTACTTTTTTTTTTTTTTTTTTTTTTTTTTTTATCTGTAAATAAAATAAGACTCATTTCCACTGGGAATGCAACTGGCCTGGTAATGTGATCCCAGCCTGGACTAGCTTCAAAGTCCACATTTCTTTATCAGAAGAGGAGTCAGTCATGAATATGAACCTAATTGGGGTCCCACACTTGGAGAGAACAGCAGATGGGATAAAATACGGGAATAAAAATACAGGATGAGATGTCATATTTTCTTCTCTTGGGAGGCCAGGTGTGATCAGTAGATGGTTTCAAGAAAACAAAGCATGTGCAGAGATGCCAGAAGTTCTGTGTCAGCCGCTGAGCATTATTCCTGCTTGCTCAATTGTTGATAGATTTAATAGCTTGGATCAGCAGCTACAGAAGAACTATCCTCCTGGCAGCTTCCTGTGCAGAGGCAAGTCGCCTCTTCCTTGCCAGCCCTGGTCAGGCTGGGAAGGAATGAGATGCACCCAGGCAGCCTAGCTGAGACTGAGGAGGTGCAGATCACTGGAAAATGGAGTGAGGCTTGTGCTGCCCTTACACATCACTGAGCCCTTGCAGTCAGCAAGAGGCTGGAGGAGGCAGATGAGCATGGCAAGGAGATATAGTCCTGCCCCTACCTCGTGTTGCCAATATTCAACCTGTTCTCAAACGTTTTGTGACATGTAACCCCTGACTGTAAATATATAGCTATAGACATGAAAATGTGGCTACCTGGGAAACTGTGTTATATAGCACAGTAATAAAATAATGCCAGGGTAGGGGTAGCACTCCTTTAGGATATATATGTGCTGCTGATGAAACCATGCTTGCAATCATAGCCCTGTATGAAGACAATACAAGATACCTATGAAAGAGACATATCTTCTCTTAACCTGAGAAAGCATATATTAACCCCACTGGCTTTAGCAAATTACTGTGGAGTGACATAGTTTTATGTAAGAGCAGTATTTGGCCTGCTAGGTCTAAATCACTCTTGGTAGAAGACCACTGGCTTCCACCATCAAGTCTTCAAATGCTTTGCAATAGTGAGAATAAAACCAGGTAAAATTCGGGTGGTATGAGACTGGAGAAAGATACATTTTAATTTTTTATAAATTTTATTGAGAGAGGAATGTGTGTGCTTTTGCCGAGTCCAGCACACTGGGATACTTCAGCACTTGTAAGGTGTGGGCATTCCCTCTGGCTTCCTGTGCACCAAGGCAATTCTGGATATAGAAACCTAATATTAGCAGAGTAAGCTCCACCACTGTCTACTGTTGTAAAACTCCAAGTTTCTACCAGCATGTTACTTAAACACAGTTAATTAGTGACTGCCTCTTTGTAACACAGCAAAATCAGAACTAACACAAGCAATAAGAGTGAAAAACAGGCGGAAAAATGCAGATGTCGTTTTTCCTTTCTTCACAAGTTTTGAGGTAGTCTAATCCCCCTTCACTGAAAAAGTAGACATGGAGTTATAACTAACACAAATACTTGTCTAAAATATCTTGCTGCTATTTGAAATTTATTCTGCAGTTCATCAGTGTGACTGACACCTGGAACCTACCAGTTTAAATGGATAGGCAGTAACAAAGGCTCTTGTAGGATCTTCAAAATAGTTCTGTTTTCAGGGTACAGAAAGGCAAGGAGGGGAGAATTCAGTGGAATATGACTGATACTGAAGGAGGTCTTATCTTTGGCAAAAGTACTTGCGTTAGGGTGAGTAATACTTACCCATGCATCCTGTTTCTCATATGCTGGAAAACATGATGCCCAAGCATACTCAGTACAGTGCGTGCACACTTACTGAAAGCAGATTAGGAAGATTTTTTTTTTTTATAACTTCCTGAGAAATTGCTCTCCCCTTTGGTAAATTTTTACAAGTGTCTTGGATGGAATTTTTAGGATTTTTCAAGGTTCTTGAGACTGTTAATAATACTGCACAGGGCCTCAGGGAATGAGCAAGATGATCTAACAGGTTGTTTCCATCTCTTATTTCTGTGTCTCTTTGATTTAAGGATTTTCTGCATTTATTGGCTGCTGCTTCTCTTGGCCACTTTATACACTGTCTAGTGATTTTTACCAATCACAGGTAATGGCATAGGCTACTTGAAACACCATGTTGCCATAGAAACACAATAGCATCTTGTTGGGTCTAACCTCTTTCTCTCGCATATCAGCCCCCATGGGAAGCAGAAATTCAGGTCCTAAAAATTAATCAATTTGATGTTAAGTTTTAGAAGTGATTTTCTCTTGGTTGCCTGGTTTCCTGCTGGATGTTCTTGTGCAGATTTAATTTACACTACTAATACTATATTAAAATTACAGCAACTAATTATTAGTACCAGTAACAACGTAGTTACCAGAGCCATCGTGACTCCTATTATTAGTTCTATTGTTATTATTGTTTGTTTGCTCAAAATAGTAATTGGATTCCTGTTTCCATCATCTATGGATGCAGCCGTGGAGGGAGATGTTCAGCATAACACAGGAGATGTGAACCCAGAGAGGCCTGGGCGAGACCTTCAGGGACGAGTGAGGCTCCTGAGTCCTGTGCAGGAATGTGCCTCTCGGCCGGGGGCCTGCGCACCACTGCCTGCTTGGCTCTCTTACGCTGAGTCGCATTTCTTGCGTCTGCAGACACTAAGCACGATTGTTTCCCAGCCCCCTGCCACCTCTGTTTAGCACACAGTGCTACAGCCTTGTCTTTGGAGGTTCAAGACTGGTTTTCCCTCTTTTACTGATGGTGTTCAGATTCTCATTCCTTTCCTGGGGAAGTGCTGGCCATCGTGTGGGCTGCAGCCTGGTGCAGGCCCTGTACAAGTTACTTGTCATGGTTCAGTGATCGCTTTAGCCTGTAGAATTTTCTCCTCTTACTCCCATTGAAAAGTCGCAATATCTACAGGTCACAAGGGAGGGAAAGCACCTTTATAATAAAAGCGCTGGGGAGCGCTGTTTCTATGGTACTTGTCTCTGACAGGCAATGCGACTCTATAATTGTGTGCATCGAGAACAGTAATTTCGGGTAATCTTTAATAATCTGCAGCTTCAAGGAATCCATGGGAACCAGAGATTTTTGTTGTATTCAGTCATTGTGAGTTGTGATGTTTGGATCAGTTTAATGACATTGCACACCCTAGTGAGCACATACTCTGGCATCAAAGAGCAGGTTAGTGCTGTGATACTTCAAACAGGGTGGAAAAAACCCATATAGCTATTGTTTTAAATTGCCATTACTGATTACAAAGAGATACCAAAGGTGTATTCTGGGTGAGTTCTGCATCATTAAGAGCTGAGCAGATCCAGGCCCATGACAGACTGTGTGCTAAGAAAGGTAGGTTACTAGAATTGCCTGCTTCCTCCAGTTGCTTTTCTACAGCAACTGCTGCTGCCATAGAAGGCTGGAGAAGAAAAAAAAAATATAAAATATTTGCAATATGAATGGCTTCTGGCAAACAGATACCGTGTCTCAGCTCACTCAGAGATGACATCAGACCTTGCAACCCCTTTCTTGTCCTGGTCTATGGGAATAGGAAGTCTTTAGGAATTTTACCAAAGAGTTGGCTTTTACAGAATTTGCTTAAGCTCTAGGCCAGTAGTTCCTCACAGTGAGAACACCGACAAACTTATCTCTAGTTAAATAAAGAAATTTGGTGAGGAATAGCCTTCTAAGAATGGTTTATGCTGCAAAAGCTTAGTTTTGCCAGGTCTGGATTAGGAAATTACAGATGCAACTGCAGGACCACTGTCTCGTGTGGTCCCATGATTAGATCAGGCTGTAACCTTTCAATACAAAAATGGAATCAGTGTGTATCTCTAAAGCTTTAGGAGACAACTTTAGAATATAAATGGAATATAATCAGCTGTCTCAAAGTATAGAGACAGCTGCCTGTGTTTGAGGAGAGTCTTAAGCAGTAACTTTGACATAGCAAGAACTTCTGATGTATTTCCAAGGAGTATTTAGTTCAAGACCAACATTTCACAGAGGCTACCTCTGCTTTTCCAGGATGGAGCTGTGCACAGCCAGTGAGAAGAGTGCTGGTGTCCTGGGCATGGTCAGAAGCTGATTGAGGATGCCACCTTGGAACATGCTACTGTGTCTGGGAATGGCACAGAGCCCAGGGCTCTGTGACATGTTAGTGCTGAGCTTTTCTGACAGTCTTATATCTGTAGCAAAATGTTTTACGTTTTTTCTCTTGTAAACAGCAACAGCATTGATGTCCTTGGTGTTGTTAAATTGAGTTTGCCTCTGTAAAATCAGTATATAGTTCTTCTGGAGCTTGCAGTTCATCTGCCTGCTCTACACTTTTATGTTTCTTTGAGAGCTCCTGTAACTTTACTCTTCCCTTCCCTCTCCTGGTCAGTGTGCTTCTGATCCGTACCAGCCCATATAAAAACCCAGAGAGGAGAAACACTCTCTGCTCTCTTTCCGTAGACTGGTAAACCTCTTCCTGAGACTTCACAACCCTTTGGAAGCACACAGAGTACATTTCATACTTTCCAGGTACAGTGCATGAAAATTCTGCTAAGTAAACACTATAAAGTAGGTTTTGAGAAAATATTAGTCACCATTATGCAATTCCAAAACCAAAACCACAAATAAAGTGCTAGTATATTTTGTTTTATTGGTTGTGACTGCAAATACTGTGTACACAAAGGAAACCTTTGAAAACCAACCAGCCTACAATTGTATGCATTTTACTCTTACAAGGCAATTTGTCTAGTAATCTCAGTGTTAATTTTTTTCATCTGGTATACACAACTGATCCACTGGACAGTGTTTTCTGTAATACATCTGAAAAATCCACATAAGCTGATATATTTTTAATATTTTTTTTTTTTGCTTAGCTCATTCTCCATTTTAAAAAACCATAATCTTACCTGACCTCCTTTTTTGTCTTTTCTATTAAATACAGTGAAAACGATGTTTTCATAGACTGTCTTTTCACTTCAGAGTTTTCAAAGTGAATACAAGCAATGTACACTCCATTAAAAAAATGTAGAAAGCATCTAAATCCTAATTTTTCAGGCCTGCCAGAGCTGCATCTGTTTAAACATGTTACTTATATGCATGTGTACAGTACAGGAAGCTGGAGTGCTTTTCAGAACTGCCTGGAGTTGTATCTTTTATATTCTTCTCTTTCTCAAAACAATTTTAAATCTACAAGAAAGGTCAGAGGAGGTCACAATTCCTGACCCAATGCTGAACTGAGGTTGCCTGTACCGTCTTTTTGATGCTCCGACCAGGGTCACTGAACTGGGGGTTATTATTGGCTCCCTGTGTCTATGAGGCACAGCCTATCCCAAACAATTTTTAAATTACCACTGGCATGAGACTGTCAGGAAGGATAGTAGCTGGGAATGTCTAGACACTGCCGCCAAGACAAGCTCCCCTATAGTGGAGACACCGTGCTCCGAGGGGGGTCAGAGAGAGGGGCCGGGAAACTGCCCCTGGAGCCCCCAGGCTGAAAGACAAAACTCCCATCACGCGCACCGCACTTTGCTCCAGGGGTTTGGCCAAGGAATTTAAGATAAGGAAATCTATAGGCCTTACAGCTGGGAGAATTTTTAACTGCTTTATTGCTTTCCATAGATTCTAAAGCCAGCTGTCTGCTTTTATGAGCTCTTTAAATCACACATCACAGTATCTCTTAGCTTCAGTCACACTAAACTGTCTCTGAATTTATACTGATTCTTCTTGACTTTATTCTTTAGCAATTAATACTGAGGTATAATTTTAAGGTTGCATCAAAGAATTCTCATCCTTCTGCAGAGCTATAGCACTTTCCCGTGCAGGTCAGCTGTCTCTTCCGGTATGTAAGGCACAGAGAAGTCACAGGAGTCTTTAAAGGGTCTTTTTCCTGCTCATCACCCTGCTTAAGCAGAACTGCTGGGGAAGAGAGAGATTAAATCCTATTCCTCTAACATTTGCAGATCAGGGTCTGTGTTTTCACCTTCAGTTTTATTAGGGTGTTTTAGGAAATTTCATCCAGAATGTGCTGGCAACTTATTAAATAATGATGCCTCAAATTTTATTAATATAATAACTCACACATTAATAAATCATATTATTTGTAATACCAATACAGTAATTTTGAACTTTATACTGAAGGATATTTTTAACAGAAGAATGTCCTGATCAGTCAGCTTAGATTGCATCTAGTATTAAACTCTTACTCAGGTTTGAAACAAATTGAAACAAAATTTTGAAATCGAAAATATTAATTTTAATTACCTTTTTGAGAAGTTATTTTGTATTTTTAAAAGCTCTGTCTTATGACAGGTATTTAAGAGATATGGTGTCTGTAACTCACAACTTAGCTGCAAAGAGTGGAGGTATCTGCCGTACTGCCACAGTTGGTACAGAGCTGCTTACAAGCCATCTGAGCTGTGGCTGCACTTTGGAAGTGGCTGGTGTGACCCTGTACACAGGGACTTTAGACTTTTATCATACTGACCGACACCAAATAGAAAATGTTGCACGAGCGCGTGTGCCTTGCCCCGTCCCTTGCAGCTTCCTCCCGGGATGCGGTCTCACACGCGTGCCCCGGCCCACGCGTACCCCCGGGACACCCCTCCTGTGCGGTTTTTCGGGTTGGTCCGACGGACGCACCGAGCCCCAGCCCCGCGGGCCCCTCCGTCCTACCCCCGGGCTGCCCCAGCCGGCAGCCCGCGCCCCGGGGGGGCCCAGTCCGCCCCCGCGGGCCCGTGGGCCCGGCCGGCCGTCCGGCTCCCCGGGGATGAGGGGCGCCCGGGGGGCTCTGCAGCCACCCCCCCCCCCCCCCCCCCCCCCAGCGCTGCCGCAGCCCAGCCGGGCGGGCGGCCCCCGGAGCCCGGGCGCGCTGGGCTGGGCGCTGCCGGAGGGGCGCCCTGCGGCTTTGCACCCGGATTGCTGAGCGGGGAGAACTCGCAGGACCCCACCCCGTGCTTCTCCGAAGGCACCTGAATGATTATTATCTCCCGGAGGAAAAATAAAGCTGTAGGAAAGCGGGAGCGCTTTCCCTTCGGTCCCTTGTTAAGACTCATCATTTTCCAAAGGGACACTTTTGCTGTTCTTCCACTTGGACAAACCATCACACCGTTTTACCGAATGTTTGGACTAGTCAACGTGTAAGTGGGAAAGGTTTCCATTCACTTGTTTCCCAATATTTGATTTCTTAAACCCACACTTCACTTATATTTATACTGTAAAAGAGACAAAGTACAGTACCTAACACAGCAGAACTCCAACTCCTTCTTACCTTAGGCACAGAGCAGACTTTGACACAGAGCAATAAGGACATCGGTTTGCTTAAAATGGAGCAGTAACTGTTTAGCACACCTCTTCTAAAGCTCACTCACTCACTGAGTAAAACATCAGTGCTGTCACTGAGTAGAAAATGGCCTAATACAGTCAATGCCAAATTTGCAGCATAAATTAATTTACATTTCAGTTGTTAGCTTATGTGGAATTTAATAATAAAAGAAAAATAACCCAAAGAGATGATACTACATATGCTAATAAACGTTTTAAAATATCAGTGGCATTAGGGAAATGACAGTCCTTACCTTGCTCCCAGCAGTAATCTTTCAGTTAAACAATTATCACATCCACGCCTAAGCCACAGTATGAGGATTGCATATGAATTTATGGAACTAAAGGAGTCATTCTTCCAGTCGCCCACTGCTGCCTCTTAGCCCATCCAGAGCGTTACTGAGAGGTACTGCTGGGAAGTGGTTTACAGTTGCCGAGCTCATCATAATCCTCCAAGGTCACAGGTAAACCTCTGCTTTTGAGGTTGCATTTTTACAGAAAGTGTGAGGGTGCAGCTGTGATGCGACTGCTCTGTCCCACAGGCTGGTACCCCAGGGGCTTCCCGTGGCTACACCTGGGCTAGCACTGGCCAGAGCAGCAAGGAATAGAGCCTGCTGCAGCCTGTTGATGTTCTGGGGAAAAAGAGCTGTCACACAAAGTTTGAGGACAATTTTTACCTTTTCCTTTTGCTGAACTATATTGGAAAATTAATGCATATAAAGTAATGCACTTCAAATTCCCCACATAAGATTATGTCCTTCTGTGGACACAATTTTTTTTTTTTTTTACGAGACAGCCTTGTTCCTCTGCTATCTTAGTCCATTTTTTAAATGCCCGTTAGATGATTAGGAAAAAGATGGTTTTGTGCCCTCAGAGGGAGTTAATCAAGAACAGTCAAAGCAAGTTATTTGATGCTGGCTGGCTTCAGGAGTTAGTTGGCCTTCATCTGCTGGGGTTTTCAGCCCAGGTAGGACTACAGGTCAGTGTATCTTGCACCTCTTTTTCTTATATCCTGTAATAATCGTGTAATAAAACAGGTTTTTTTCTAAAGTTGCATTTGCCTGTGAATAATCCTATTTTAAAACAAGCCTCTTTATCATGAACTCAGGTACAGGTTTGTGTGGTAACAGATCCCATTTCAGAGGATGCAAGAAAAATCAGTCTGCTTCCCTTAAGGCAAATGTTTGCAGAGAAGTATGTTGCTCAGCTATGACCTGCCTATTACTGCTTCAACCTGTTAAGATTGGGATGTAAGTGCACATGAAAATAGGGAGTCTTTTGTGGCTGCCTTCCTCGCTCCCCCTGACAGCTTCTCTCTGGTCTGCCTGCCCTGGCTGGGCCCAGATGTGCCCGACTGCTGGCAGCAGGGGCTGGTCACTCGGTGCCATCTCAGACCTTCCTGAATTTTATGGATAAACTGAGTGACAAACTGTAGTTGGACAAGTTGACCCAACATGCTTTTAGAAACTGATGAGTGGGCCACTGAGTATGTGAAGAGGCAGGATTTAACTTGTGCTTAGCCATCTGCGATAACATACAGAGGCTAGTTCGATTAGCAAAGCAGCTGAGAACGGAGTGAGGCAAGAGACCAGCCAAGAACAAAGATTCCCCTGAGGTCTCAGAAGCGTAACCCATGAATGATGTGAATTATGTAATCTGTGACAGTCCTGCTACTTTTGCTGAATGTATGACACCTGCATATGGCATAGAAATGCATTTTCACAGAAAAGGTAAGCTAGTGATGCATGTAGATGATATCGAAATTTGTGAGCAGAAAAGTGGGTGTCTTATTTAAGGCATGGGATATGTTTTTAATGCTTGTGTTTTAGGAATCCTCTTCTGAATATTCCAACCTACAAAATGCCATTGAATGTTAAAATGCAGCAGCTGAATGTCTAATTCAAAAGCGAAAATTTAGACTGAGAAAAAGGAGCCATATTAGCTACACAAAATACAAATGTAAAACACATACAGAAACAGTGCTTCCCAGAAATCAGGCAATAAAATATCCCAGTATCTCTGGCCACTGGACTTCGCTCACTGTATCATTATGTCTCTGTTTTCCCCTCATACTCCATGCAACTATCTGCTATAGATCTTTCTAGCTTTTAAGTATTTAAAAATGTGTTTTAAAGAAAAAGTGGTAGTGCTTTGGTGATTCAAACAATTTAACTCCCACTGTACACTAAAGTTAGAGAAGCCCAAAAAATAGAGTTATTGCTGTTACAGAACAGCATGGATCAAGTCACTGGTTTTCATCCAGGTGATGATAACAGCTGAAAAAAATGAGATGTCAAGTATGTTATTCTGTTTTTCAGTGTATTTTTTTCTAATTCCCTACAAGATGCAGAACCTGTCATTTTCCCAGTACAAAAACTTCCCTTTTACATGTGTTGCACCCAGAAGGGTTAACTCTTTCCAAGATTAAATGTTTTCTCACTTCCAGAGAACCCAGCAAAACATTTGAGGCAAAAGCAGAAGAACTGTTACTCTCTATGGCATGAGATACTCTCAGTTTCAAAAGCAGAGTAATTTTCCCAAACAGAGCTGTTGTGGCTCTTGAGCTGATTTACTAAACATCCCGGTCCTTGCTTTGCAAAAGCCCCTTGCCAGGAGCATGGTGTGCGGTACTGTGCTTGTTTGAAGGGGTTTCCCTGCGAGTCACATCCCAGGAAATGCTCCGTAGTTTCTGCCAATATTTCTAATCAGGCTGCAGGGCAAATATTTCCTCCATCCATGAGTAAAGCATCATTATATGGAGCCTTTCGTACCATGGCAGTCACAGGCAGACTTCTCAACTGTATCAGTCCACACTATCATTTGCTGTTTCTACCCCTCATTCTGGAGAAACTCCTGTCCTGGAGAATCTCATTTACAGCTAGCAAGGTAACTTGAGAATAAAAAAAGTATCATGAACCAGTATGAAGAAATTCACCAGATAGGAGTGCAGATTAGACTAACAAACTAAGGTTTTTACATCCCAGTTGTGTCAAGCATTAAATATTTATATTTTTAAAAAATTGCTGCGCAAAACCAGAAAAGAGGCACCATTTGGAAGGAGGTAATTCCCACTATCACAAGGGAAATGCTCTCAGGTGTGTGGGGTGGGGGATGGAGGGAACGCTGGCTTTGCACTGGTGCTGTTGAGTCAGGAGTGCTCCTGTTGGGCTTAGCTCCAGGATACTGGCAGGGTCTGTAGCACAACACTGCGTCTGACCTGTGGGAAAGCTCATGGAGAAGTGCAGAGAGTTAAATATTTTACATGATTCTTATCTTGTCTTTTCCCAAGTACATGGGTGAGGTGTAGGAGCAAAGAGATGCCTCTGCTTTGCTTTGTAGAAGCCTCATCCCAGGCAGAGCAACCGTACCAGGGTGGGCAGTGGGATTGCTCAGGGGCAAGAGAAGGGGCAGGGATCACCGGGGCTGGTTAGCCTGTGGGAAAGAGAAATGTCTTTACCTTTCTCATACATTCAGATTAAGTGAAATTAAAGGCAAGAAATTTGAGTAAAAGTGACCTCTTTTAAAAAGCTGTATTATTAACCCATGAACTCAGTGCCACCAGTCCTGGGGCTGGGGCTGTTTCAGGAGTTAGAGGGAGATTTGAAAAGTGTGTGGATAACCAGAACATCCAGAACTCGAGAAGAGATAAAGACCTCTTCTCCCGGGCCATCCACGAGACTGTCTGCTGGGAGCTGGGAAGAGGCTTCTCTGTGGGACAGCGCTGGGCAGCTTCTCCGTGCTGGCTGTGATGGCCAGTGCTGAAGGGAGTAACTGCTGATCACCTTGATCTGGTAATTTCTACCTATGGCAAACACCTCAAAACTCAGTAGTAAGGCAAATTAGTTGTGGAGCTGAGGAAAAATTCACAGTAGCTATTTTCTTCAGTTACAAAGCACCCCTATCTGCAGCTGATGATGTAAAGAAACTTGTGATTAACCATCCCAGAGCCTTTCCCTGCCCAGGGAGATGTAGGACTGCCTTTTCATTCTCCTCTTCTTTATTTTTTTTTTTCTCACTAGGTTTCCATGTTCTTGTTTATACACAGGTTTACTGTGTCTCTGATTTGATGCATGAATAATATACTTGATGGGACGTATGTGCATATTTTCTCTTTCCTCGGAGGCTGTATCTTGCCCTGATTTGTGTCATCTCCCGGGCAAATATCTCAGTGTTATGGATACCTTAGAAATTCATTGTGGAAGTTGCACAATTATTGTAGCAAGTAAGTGAAATACAGCACATAAGAGAAAATGAGCATTTCTCTGTAGGTTTCTCAGTCATGGGAACACCATAGTTTTAGTGATGAAATACACAGCAAGAAGCAGAAAGTTGCAAATTTAGTGTGAACAGAATTTTTAAAATAAAAAGAAATCCTTATCATGAACATACAAAATAAAATTATAATATTTGTTTGTGATAGAACAATTGTATTTTAAAATATAAATTTGGGAAGACTTTCACAATTATGACATGTTTTGTACAGAGTAACTTGCACACCTAAATAAAGATCAAGTCTTTGAAAAAAAAAAAAATGTTGTATGTAGTCTGAAAATGTTCAGTGAAAAAACTTCAAAAAATAAACACACTTGAATATCACCAAATTGTTCCAATCTGTCACTTGATTTTAAACTGCAACATCTTGTCTGTTGTTTTCATGTTTTTTTTTCCTAATTTTCCGATATATCAATTACTGTTAGCCCACAGTAAACTAAAGCTGAATGTAAGCATGTATATAAAAAGTTTTGTCTCTCTACATAGGCTGCAGAGTGAATCCCTTTTTTTTTTTGCCTAATCAGATCAACTGCAAAGCATTCTTATTGCAGTGATAATTCAAAAATAGGGTCTTTTAATGGAAGCAAAGTATTGTGCTCTATAGCACTGATATAGTGTAATTTCATATATCTTTGCTGGACTTCTGCTTTTGACTTTTTACAGTACTTCAGTGTAAGATGATATTTTTATGAAAAAAATGAAGGCTTCAAATAACTAATTTTAATTCTTTAAATCATAAGAGCAATTTTCGTTATAATACAGATCATTTTAAAAGTCTAGCAGTTAGGAATTTACTACAAATCTAATCCATACTAATTGTATTTGGTGTGATTTTAGGAACATAAGTCCTATTATTAGCATATTTGATAAAAAGAGCCTCCGGATTCTTCCACTGCACGACTATCAAATCTATTTGCAATTAAGATTTTAGTTTCAGGTCTAGTAGGCATTTCAAAAGAATTTGTATTTACTGATTTTCATAGTAAGCTGCAGTCAGTTTTAAGTTTAACTTGTATGATATATTTTAAAACAAGAAGGTGACAAGAATCTAATTACAGCAAGTGCAGACTAAATGCTTTTAAGTTAGACAATTTCCCTAAATTATTAGGGATAGAAAGTGTCAGACTGTTGCCCTCTTACCCTCCCTCCAAACTTAGATGATAGAGGCTCATTTCAACATGCAATAGGAATGCATCTGGGAAAATTAATTCAAAAAGCCTACACCTAGTCATTCAAGAGCAAGAATTCTTTATACAAAATTAGGGCAGTAAATCAAGGGGCTTTGTCACAGTTTCTTGTCATGCTGGTACTCCAAACAGGAACACTCACACTGTATGGTACAGAAAAAATGCTTTTAAAATAACCCTTCTTTCTTTTAACTTTTCATCACTAATCAGATGTGTTTGCGTTGCTCTACCTATATGACTCATCTTAAATTACATTGCCTTTACTCAGAGAAGATTTTCAACTTTGAGAAGGTGAATTTGATTAAACTTACGTTTTCTAAAATACTATACAAACCAGAAACACTTTGAGACGAGCAGTAATATTTAAAAAGTAAACCAATGGAACTAAATATGCTGTTCTTCCCTTCAAAATAATTTTTTTCTCTTTTCACTCATCTCTTTAAAATACATTCAGATGTAATTTGAATTAAAGCAGATTCTGTGGTGGATTACCTTGTTAGCTAACAAAGAGTAAACTTCAGCAGATAAGGTATTTTATTAAATTTTATCTTTCTATCAATGCTGTAGTTTAGCAGATAAATTAGCATTCTAATTGGATAGCTTTCAGAGCATTCAGTTTCTAAAATCTCATCATTCTAAAATATCTAAATAGTATGTTTAATTTCTAAAAATGACAACAATCCTATATATCAATTTTCGGGGGGGATGACAATAGTCTAGACACAGTTTAGCCCTAAAGATTTTTACAGCTATGTTTTTAATTGTGCTTTAATATCTCAAACAAGGTATATAAAATGTCTATTTTGTCTCTCAGTGTTCAATCTGAATTTAATATTCATTCCCATTGAATCAGATTCTTCAAAGTCTGTAATAAGCTGATTCTTTGTTGTTAATTTTAACATGGGTGAACTTAATTTTTCAGTGTACAAAGGAGCTTATGGTAAGTAGTTGTGAAGTTAAATAGAAAACCCAGGGAGCAATATTTATAAAGAAATGTGGCCAAATGCATTTAAAATGCAGAATATTTAGGACATTGCTAACCAGCAAATCCTTTTCTGTTCTCTAGTTAGCTACAGCAGCTGGTGATTTTTCAGTTTACAGGTACAGTATCAGTAGCATAGCATTTATTTTGTGACAATGGAATATAAGTTGCCTTGGAGATTTTTAATTAACTCTTCTCCTGTAGCTCTGCCCGCTTATCATTTCAGTAGTTATTTAAGCTTCACATCAGATTTTGGATATTGTTCTTCAGAAATGTCTTCTTAATCTCCCCAAATTAGCATTTCAGCAAAACAGTGTTTCCATAATGCACCATTCATTCCACTTTTTTTTTTAAAGGTACAGTTAGTATTTACAAACATTAATTCAGCCTTGAAAAGTACAGGAATCCTAAAGAGGGGAAGCTGTATAAATTCTGCAATGAAAACAAATGAATTTTCTTATTCTGAACAAGAGAAGTCTTGGTAATTACTTTCTTACCTTTAGTCAGACTAATACACTTAATCACGTTTTATGATTCGTTCTTGTCTATAAATTAAGGTGATTAGATAATTTTTTGAGGAATTGGGATTACTCAGACTAATTTATTTAATGCAGTAGTATTAATTTAGCAAATGTATTTACCTTGCAGAATCTACTTAACTTGCTCATTGCCATTTTGGAATGTCTAATTCTCTCAACTAAGTGGGTAAATGTATATACTTTTATATACATAAAAATAAAAAGAAACAAAGCTGGAAAAGGCAGAAAGCTCTGCTTATGGTAGCCACATCCTCAGATGTCAGAATTTTTTTTTTCCTATACTGTTCTTTTTAAAAGTATGAAATTTATTATCAGCAGTCCTGTTAACGTCATTCAACTAGCAGCTGGGTTTTAGGGGCTTTTTTTTTCAGATGAATTATAAATGTCATAAATGCTTCCAAGAATATAGAATCAGAAGCCTTTTCTATCCTGAAAATGGAGGGATGAGTTTAAGCAAATATGATTTACAGATACAGGGTTAATGCCATAAGCTAGAGGGAGCTCCACCACAACGAAATACAAAGGTTCAGCTTCATTTATCAATGTGCTTTCCTGGCTTTGTCTGCTTCTGAACATAAAAGACCCAGTTTTATTGCAGATATTATCTACACCATTCTGTGATATGAATGTTATTGTTTAAACTGTTGCTGAGACATAAAACAGCTGAAACCCTCTACCAGCACCATATTTATGCCAAACCTTTTGATAAATACACAGTTCTTTTTGTTCACCGTCACTGTCTTTGTCTTCATCTTAATACTCAGCCATCTTTAATGAAAATGTGTCCTCTGTAAATCCAGAGCACGGATATGCTTAGGAACAGATCTTGTACCCTTAATTGTGCAAGTTAATGTCCATCAGTTGTGCAAGAATTCCAGGCAGATGCTAATATCCTTCTGTTTCAATTATTTCACAGTGCTCTCTCAGAAGTAATTTACACCGCAAATTCACCCTACTGACCACCTGTTTTATTCCACAATTGTGCTTAAAGAGTGATCAGCAAAGTGAGGTTAGAATGACCTGCTTTTAAACGAAGTGTGGTTATAACCAGAACATTAATAATTTGTTTGCTTCTGCTGAGCGTCTTGGAGACAAAATAATCCATTAATAGTCCAAATAATTCTATAGTAAACTTGTTATCCATTCTGTAGTACTGGCTAAATGACAGTACTTGTCCACTATTATTATTAGATACAATTTCAGTATAAGAATGTTTTTAGTTTAATTGCATCCCTCACCTCGGTTCACTGAAATTTCCTAGCCTACGTTTGAGGTCCTTCTTTCTTACCTGCTGGTCCTTGATCTAAGCAGCTGCTATAGCTCTAGTCATGGAGATAATAAGAAAGCACCTAATATCTTCTCACTGATTTTTGTTAATGTAATATCACTTCTCAGAGAACTTAACAGCTGAGATCATCAAGGCTGGATCATGGCTGTGTGAATGAACTTTATTTTTGTCTGTATTGGGTGTGTAATTCATAGTGAATTATTTATTAAATGAATTTGGCCTCTTTCCTGTTTGTGGAATACCCACAAGCAAATTATGATCTTAGTCCACTTTTTATAAACCATATTATTGTTTTCTTCTGTGAATTTTAAATGTAATTGACCAACTCTCCTCTTCTCCATTAGCACAATGAAATGCGTTGGTTAGGCACAGTAGTCTCCTATAGAAAACAGGAATAAGCTCTCCAAACATCATTGATGCAAATGTTCTCCTAGTATGATTTTTAAATTGGGTTCCCAAATATGCTGCAAAGAATACTTCAATAGTTGCTGTGTATCAACATTCCTGCGCATAAAATCTAATAGGCTTAACCTCATTTGTGGGAGAAGGCCAGAACAAGGTTAGAACTGGGTCTGGTTGTGGTCATCCAAAATTCAAGAGAAGCGCTTTTTTTCAGAAGACAACTTCTACCTTTGTTTTGACCAGGAGAAAAGATTGTAATCCAAAGGGCCGCATGAGTCTGCAACGTGGCCTCTTAGTCTGGGTAGCTGGACTGGCACTACACACTCATTTCAAACCCTGCAGCAAACACTGGCTGATAACAAAGCTAAGGGGGAACTGGTGCATTTGGGTCCGTGGTGCCAGAGAGACAACTGCCTGACCAAAACCCTCGTGTTCGTATAGCTAGTTAGTTCCTTGTAGCCATAAACCAAGTAACTGCGACCATAAAACGATATGTAGGTATTAATCTTAAATATTGTTTATTTTCTACTTTTAATGTTTATTTTCCAACTCCCAAAGAGTGCTTGAATGAGAAAAGCAGGATGTCTTTGTCTCCCGTATCTTATGGACTTATTTCTGATCCTTTCATATGTTATGGTAAATTTACTGAGTTATTCCTTACACATAGGTACATAATTGTGCAGCATTTCTTATGCCTCTGTGCTTTAAAAAAGAAGTCTGAATTTAAGAATATGTAGGGGAAGCTAGAAGTGAGGATATTAAACCCAAAATATTAAAGTTCTCTAAGAGGCTGACAGAATATTGCTGCTTATGCAGACACAGACTCCTTCTCTTCCTAGGAAATTAAGTTGACCAAAATTGTCTTTAAAAATCAATTGAGTCTTTTCTGAGATGGTTAAAAAAAGAAAGTTAAACAAGGACTCAATCTTGGACTGAGTCTCTTGTGTTGGAGGCACCACCTCTATACCAGCCTTTTGTGGAGTGGAAATTCAAGTGTCGTGTTGCACATTTTCCATCTTCCTGCAGTGGCTGGGGTTGAGAGATCAATCCAGTTACCCATGCAGGTGTCTAATGATCACAGAAAGAAAACTAGCCTCCATTAAGCATGGGAAAGGAGCCTTCCAATAAATATGTAGTCTCTACTGAAGGTGTGGGTCTTGTGAGGATCCTCAGTGAGATTAGTGGTCCCACAGGACTGGGTCAAAATCTTTATAAACATATCATCTAAAAAGTCTGTCCTGAGAAAATTAATAATGTTATTATCATCATCATATGCTGTGCTCATGTCTGACATTACCAAGAACTACCATCAGTAATTAAATTACAGCTCTGTTTTTCAGTGTTTTCAGGAAAGAGGCTTTTGAAGACAGACCAATAAGATACATATAGCAGATCTGGTTTGTGTTACAGGTTTACACTATTGATACAGAAAATAGATAAAGACCTACCATGGCTTGTCAGGAATATCAGTTCAGGAACTGAGTCGCAACAAGTACAATACAGTCCATGTCATCCCTATGTCAGGAGGAGCAAGGGGTGTCCTAAA
Organism: Tyto alba; assembly: GCF_018691265.1. Taxonomy (NCBI): domain Eukaryota; kingdom Metazoa; phylum Chordata; class Aves; order Strigiformes; family Tytonidae; genus Tyto; species Tyto alba. The sequence goes on from NW_024881273.1 coordinate 370,666, forward strand.
GCTTTTCTGCCTTTCTTTTTTTTCTGTATCTCTCTTTATAGGTTTTTAAATTTCTTTATTGATAGAAGTGTCTTTTTCAAGGGGAATTTCCTTCTGCATTGCCAAAAGTCAGTTACCTGCAAGCAAAAAGGGATGTCCATGTGTTCCCCTTCCAGGTGTTTTGCTTTATTATTACCCTGCTCATACACCTGTATATCTGCAGTACAGCCAAATTTTTGCTGAAAAGATGGTAGTGGTGAGTAAACTAGAACTTTCTGGATGTCATACTTCTTACAAGATACATATAGGAGAACTACATGTTTCACTGTCAGTTCTTGAGTAACCTGTCTTCTTATCTTCACTGTCACACCCCAGTTACTTTGATAAGCAAAGTGAAGAGTCACTGAAATATCCTTCCTACTGGCTGCCACATTAGGGATGCTCAGATGAACTGGCAAAGTTCAGATGGGCTCCTCTATGTGAAAGTTAACTGACAATCTAATAGTTACAGATTTGTCTTACTGAAATGAAAACATTTTCTTTTCTGTGAAAACACAAACTTCATAAAATGTTGTTTTAATTGAGCATCTTGTTCTAATCTGAACTGATAAGAGTATTCAGACTTAGGTTGCTATCAAAACTGATCAAACAAATTTCCTAATCTAACCAACATCTCATTCATTCTGAAACTCCCTGAATTCACCTAACACTTCCATCAGAAAACATTGCTGGCAGCAATCAGCACTGTAGAAATGGTGATGCTGGATTTCCCCTTGGTTCTTCTTTGTACCTACTGGTCCCTAAATACATGCTAATTACTGCAAAAACCTAATCTGGGGGAAATCACTTTGCAGAAAGCAGATTGGTTTGGTACCTAGCATGGTCAATATTACTATCCTTGGCCACTTCTTCTCACTGATAACCTGTAAAGGACAAAGATTAAGCCAGGTTCTGGTATACTGGAATGTCAATCTTTTTCTTAACTTGAAGTTCTAACTTCAAATTAACTCGAAGTTTTAACAAAAGCCATGGTTTAGTAGGGTGTAATGTTACCTTGAAAACAATAGGAAACAACAATAATGCCTTTCATTTTTGGATCCCCATTATGTTTGACCTCACTTGCAGCACTGTCAGATCAGAATAGCAGGGCTGAGCTTGATTCAGATTTCTGCTGACACTGTCAATTATTCCTTAGTATTACAATGGTTATAAATTAGATCAGACTTGTATGCCAAAGAACAAACAGATAAAAGGCTAAACAGGTTTCTGTAGCCCTCGGTAGATAAGGAGAGCTTAGACTTGCCTTTTCTGGTCTCTTCCTCTGCTTACCAGCTCAGGGGAAATAAGTAACAGAGTCTGGCACAGTGATCACAAACCCCAGACTTTCACCTTGGAGGTAACAAGAATCTCACAAGGCATCTCATGGTGATACTCCAGCCCAGGACAGTGACTGCTCAGCTGAAAGAATATGATGTTTTGTGCCGCTGAAGAGCATGAGCTTTGTGATAACCCCTTACCTAGGTGAAGCCAAGAAGGTTTCTTGATCAGAGTTCAAGCCAATGAAAACACATTAAATGCGTGCTTAGTGTGCTATGCATTATGAGGAGGTGAAAAGAATATAATGCTCATGGCGTTAGTTCCTGAATTATCTGGTGATCCTGAGTAAAATTACCATGTGGTCTCCAGAAATGTGTAATTCTTCTGGATTTATTGCATTCACTATCCAATTGCAAAGTAGATACAATGCTAAATGGGCCCTTATAATAAAGTGATATCCTGTTTTTTGCAGCCTTGTCCAGTAGAATACAAACAACTAGAAAAAAGCAACCATACACAAAGCAATCCTCTTGTTCTTGGGTAAGAAGGAATAAAAATCTATGATGTGCTTTCATTTGGGGGCAGCGCTGCTTTCTTTTACCTCTCTGTACCACAGAAGGTGGAGACCCTCCGTTGTGGTACCATTATTGCATGTGTTTTTCCATGATGTGTTTATTATACAATAGCTCCTCTCCGGGAAAGCAGAGAAATATCTACATATGGTTGATGTTGCACCAAAGACACAGAACACTCCGTGTCTCCGTAACTGTAGTGCAGTTATGTATTGTTCTGGGTTTTTACCTTTGACATTTTCAGTCACCTGGGAAAGAAGTGGTGTGTCCATGCTCCAACTATGTGAAAACTTTGCTACTCAGTGGGGAAGTAAAAATCAGCATATTCCCAAATGTCAGCTGTTCTGGGAAGAGGTAGGCAATTTTACAGGGAAGATCAAATCTTGCCTACCTTATTCATCAATGGCTCTGAGTGGGAGACTTGGCTTAGTAAAGGGCACAGGGTCAGGGTCTCAGAGTACTATTCTGCTCACAGACAGGCCTTTCTGGGTGCTGAGTGGTACAGCTCTGCTCCTGATCCTGCTGAAAGGTGATGAACAGTTTAGCAGTGATGTTGGTGACTGTAGGACCAGTCTTTACAGTTGCCTGCATATGGGTCAGATCTTCATCTTGTGGGGGTTAATGGAAAGACTGTTATCTGCTTCAGTGGGGTCCGGAGCAGGCCCTGGATGAGTGGCAGATCCTTCTCAATAAGTATGCAAGAAATGTTTATCCTTCTGAGAACTCTGACTACAGAACTGGCATTAATTTGCAGGTCAGGACATTTGTTTCCAGCAAAATGCCTGAACTTGTTTCTTAAAGGATTTTAATTTCTGCAACACAAAAGCAAAATGCTTAATAATTTATAAATAATCTCAAAGATCACATGAGAAAAAGGACTTATTTTGAAAAAAGTTTTTCTTTTCCTCATTCAACTTGAAATAAACTTTCCAATGTAGATGTTATAAGAAAAATGGGTTTTGGTCAAAAATGGTAAAATGAAACTGGTGCTTTCCCAGAATTCAGGGGTGCTTACACAAGTGTTTACCAATATCTGTCTTGAGACTATGTAATCGTTCTCCCATATTTCCTTGAAAATGTAATAGAAAGGCAGAATGTGATTTCTCAGTTCTGTGCCTCTAACAATCACTAAAGAATTTTATCTGAAAAATTCTCTCTTGAAAATGCTTTTTTGCTTCGTTTGCTATTTAATATTAAATACTTCAATATTAAGAAGTTCTTACTGGATTTATGAACAAACATGCAAGAAGCAATTCTTAGAATTTGTTATCAAAGCATAGATGCTAGCCATCATTTTGGTGTCACAGTAACAAATGGCTGGAGGAAGCAATACATTCTGAAAGGCTTTCTAAAAGGTAATTTTAGAGGTAGCTATTTGACAATCTTCAGTTTTCTGAGTTTGCTGAAAAGTCCTCCTCAACACCTTTGTGAACTGCCTTGAAACAATAAAAGAAGCTTTTAAACCGTGTTTGTTTCTTTGGCATATATGATACTGCCTTCGCCTTTTGATACAACCACTTGGGATGCAGCCTCATAATGCAGGTTTCCTGTCATACTGGCACCTAGCAGGTTGCCATAGTGACAGACATAAGAAACATTACTTCAGAAATGTTGCTTTATTACAGTTAAAGTGCATTTTGAAAAAGGATCACATTTCAAGTTACTCCCTGTGTTTTATATAGGAATAAGCAGAATTATTGGCTTCTACTAATAAAAATTAGTTTGAACCTGCCCATCCCCCAATATACATTCAAAAGTATGTTCCAATGTAGTATACGTGCTTTCCACTACTTTTAAGTAAAATAGGCCAGTATGCTTCTCTCTTCCTCTCTTGCAGTACATGCACAAACACATTTTGTGTCTTTGCTACAGTCAAAACTGCCTCTGCTTCCAAACAGACTGAGAAGTGCAAAGTCACTGCTGCCTTTGACATGCTGTATCTTTTATTTATAAAGAGCGGCTTACTTCAGACTCCATTGATTTTGTTCACATTAATGTAGAAGAGACACAGAGGGGGACATCTGGGGAGATTTCTGAAGTATTCCTGGCTATGTTATGTTCCAACAAATTAATCAAATAACAAGCATTTTGTAAGCAGCAGAGCTGCCTAGCAGGCCTGTGCTGAGCAATCTCTCAGATCTAAGATGGACTTCCCCACGTGAGCATGAAGCCTATGGAGATTCAAGCTGAAAAGCTCATCAGCCATCCTCTCCCCCTGCAGCGCAGGCTCCATCGCACAGCTGGGGCAGCCTCGGGGCTATCAGCATCCCACCTCTCTGCTGATTAAACCTATCCCCACCATTTTGCCTAATAAATAAGATTAAAGGGTGTGCTGCCTAGGGGGAGGAGCTGGGCCACAGCTTAGAAACAGGTGAATTGAAGGTCTGTAGGAGGAATGTTCAGCCCCCTCCTGCCCCCCACCGAGAGCCTTCCAGCCCCAGGGCTCCCTGCCCTCAAGTGCAGGTGACTGGGTGGCATGGGGAGAGGGACTGGGACGGGGATGGGGACAGGTCACCCTGCCCACATAGCCAACACCAGCAGCATTACCTGCCAGTTAAGGAGAAGCATTCTTCATTAAAGCCCCACAGAAAGGCCTGAAGTACTTAATTTCAGAGATCGGAAAACGTACATTAACAAAGATGATGTACAGTGCTGTACAGGACCTGGTTCTGCTCATCCACCCGAGAAGAAATTGCATTGCCGTGTGCCTCGTGCAGTCATTCGTGAGTACAGAGAAATGTTAAATCTTCACTTTCTTGAAAGTTATACCTTTCTATTGCCTGTTAAACACCCCTTTGCTGTAGACAAGTGGTAAGCAGTTAAACCAGTTTGAAAGTACAAGTCATACCTCATGACCATTGCTAACTGTGCATTTAAAAACCTACTCTGAACCAACTATCCAAAAATCCCATATTACTCTCACGGCACCCTGTCCAGACGCTCCTTTATAGGAGAACAGATGGCAACTATTAATACCACGGTGATCAGTTGATCAACTTTCTAACATAAGAGGAATACAGGACAGAAAGAGCCTACTACTTTTTGAACGAGAGCTTAGATCTATGAATCAGATTTTACAGCTTGTTCTTTGACATCCTTTCCATTTCTGTAACACATAGAGATAATGCTTGTTTTGTAGCAGATAACTGCAGGGGCTAGAGGCAGTATTCGAATCCTATGCTCTTGTGCATCTAGTTATGGTTATGCTAATAGTTTACACTAACGGTATAGTCACAAAGTAAAAAATGCTGATTTCAAGCCTATCCAGCACACTCCTTCCAAAACATACCGTCCAAGTCAGATTCCTTCATAAGAGAATAGCCTTACTGTTCTAACAGCTCCTTCCTTCCCAGCTGCTGTGACCCCTTGTTCCCTGGGCTGGGAACTCTAATGAGTTACTCTAAAATTCCCTCCATGTGCCCCATGCTGTGAATGTTAATGGTCTTCCTATTAGGGAGATTAGACTTCTTGTTTTACTTCTTGCTCATTCCTCATCTTTCTACTTAAGCAGACATGACTCTATTTCCATTTATTTAACACAGATCTTCAATTACCAAGACAAGCAACAAGCGCTACCATTAGATGAATTCTTGTCTTGCATAATTTTATTTTCCGGTACAACCGTTAGCATCTGGGCAAAGAGGTAGATTAAAGTGTAATTCTGCAGGTGTGTTGTGACACTAGAGAACAGTAAAAATAATTAAGATGGGCAAAACATCCCTATTTTCTCATCTGGAAAAGACTGAAGCTCTCTTCTTTTGAAACTTTAAAAATAGGAGAGGAAACCTGGCATGGAGAACTGAAGACCACAGCTTCAATTTGGCACAGGCATAGTGGGACGTATCTGCAGCTGTGATTGTAGGTGACCATCAGTGGGTCCTCTGAAGGGTGGTCCATGATTTGAACCATTTTGTGAATGAGGTGGACACAGAGCTAAAGGGCATAATTTGCTGCAGCTTGCAGCAGAGCCTGTGTCAGAAGGAGTTACAGCATCAGCTGGCTGCAAAGAGCAAAGGGTTTGGCATTAGGAGAAATGAGGCTAGCTGAGGATCTAACTCCTGAGCTTCAGTTAAACTGTGCCCTGGCTTTTCTCGGGTGTGGGCAATGGACAAGGAAGCAAAACGTGACAGACTTTATGTTTGATGGTTTTCTGTGCACCCTCATGCAAACATTGTCTTTTCTTTCCTTATATCCCTGCGTGAAACCACACACTTGTGGTTTGCTGTGTAATTAGTTTTGGTGCTGAGAGAAGACAAGAGAACTTCTTGTTAAATGGATTAAAGGGATCTGTGCTCTACAGCATTTGAGTGACAAGAACCATGTCAGACCAGTCTGCTGTCAAGAGAAAAAAAGTGACAGCGCAGTCTGAGCGAGACAAGTTCTCCCACTTACTGAGTGGCAAGAGGCAGGCATAAACTAGCCCCGTCAAAGAGCAGCCACAGGTGACTGGGTCAAAACAACTGGGGCAGAGCTGATAGAAGTCAGTCCTGAAAGCAAACAGCATGATTCCTCTTTGGCTTAGTTGAAGTTCTCCTGCCGAGACTTGTGTCTTCCTACCAGGAGAATCAGAAAATGCTTTCAGGTCAAAAAGGGGGAAGGGGAGGAGGTTGGCACCAGCTTTGAACAAGTATTTCCGAGGTTGCAGCCACCACTTTGGAACACTGTTTACATGCAATGAGCAACTACAGTAATTCTCGTAGAGTAAAAGAGGATGGGAAGTAAAATACGATGAGGAAAAACAGAGCTTGCTTTACCTGTGGCACAGTGTAAATGTATCTGAAATACAGCCTTCAAGACCATCAGCAGCTGAAGCCAGAATAAAAGATGGGGGAATGAGTGAGAGATTTCCTTTAGATTTCAGTTCCCAAGAATTCTGCTAGCAACGAATGTCGGTACAGATAGCGTGGGAGCGCTACAGCGCAGCTGACTATCTGCAGGGCTGTTGATTGTGGACAGCCTGACCTACTTGGATTTCTTAAACCTGCTTATTTCATTAAGATTATTGTCCAAAATAGTTGGTTCCCAACTTCACAGACTAACAGCATACCAGCAGTGTCGCAATTATTCAAGATCCATAACTTTCAGGTGCTGCAGAAGTAAGCTGGTAAGGAATGAATGCTCCAGATTTTGATTAACAGAATTAATTCCATGCGGGGAAAAAAACTTCCTCTCCTATGGAATTCTACCTTAGTTCTGAAATTTGCAAACAAATCAAATCTGTCTTTTCTGTCTCTAACTTGTATAAACATATATACAGTTTAATGCAAATTTTACAAAGCATGAAAATCAGTACCTTGAAATGATATGATAAAGAACAGCCCGTGAAACAGTGTGGTTTGTTTAACAACTCAATTCCAAAGGACTGGAAACGGGACATAGGAGCTCTCACCAAGACATCTGCACTTGCTAGTGCAAAATGGGGCTGAGGCTGGGTGTGGGCACACAAGAGCTTCCGCCTTCACCTCGTGAAGCATCTTCCCCGTGGTCGGAGGAGCGTGCCCAGCTCTCATCAGGGCAACTCTTTGCACTCTCTCCCATGCACATGTGCAATTACAGGCACAGACTATGTCAAATATGCGTCTGTGGCTATAAAAGTATCGACAGTGCTTAGGCTGCAGATGTGCTGTGACTACATCTGACCATGTGGACTAGCATCATCTCATTGTTACCGTATGTTCTGCAGCTCTTTGTGATCGTTACCTGTTGTGAATCATCTTGTACCTAGACTGTCAGCTCTTCAGGGTAGATAATAATGATGGCAACATCAGTAAAGCTGCAGTTTAGGCGGGTTCATGTGTGGCTGAAAGATGTGTGCCTAAGCAACGGTGAAACTGTTGTGAAATGTGTAAGGAGTAATAGGGCAAGAAGGGCAAAGAAAGCGATTTAAATGCTCTAAAGAAGAATGAACAGCTGTGTAATACTGATGCAGGAGATGAGGAAATAAATCATTTGGTGATGATCAGCAAAATAATGGCATGAAAATAACCAGCAGGGTGACCACAAAACCAGACATGTGCTGAGGGTGAGGATCAACATAGCAGCATCACAGCCTTTTGGTCAATAGTAAGAGTGTCGAAGTTGAGAACTGCATGCAAAGCTGTCAGGGCACATATAAGCCATAAAATCTACAGTCTCTGGTTACAAAGTGACAATTGTCTTTTTTTTTTTTTTTTTGCACCTTACTCTATGACTCTGAAATGTAGACAAGTTAGTACAAGAACATCAGAGGAATTAGAAATCATTAATCAACAATACCTCCAAGCTATTATGCTTATAAGTGTCAAGACAAAAATCATGAGTAATGATTTTCTGCAATACATTTTCACAAATTCTTTTAAAAAAAATACTTAGAAAAATATGAGCTTTTCTGGGCTGAACTTTTTTCTAGCTGAAAGAAACAAATATATTAAGCCACAGCTATATGTTAATAGACAGATCTAAAATGCAAAAAAGGGATGGAAGATCTAGGAAGAAGAGCTTGTCTATCGTGACTGGAAGCTCAACAGCAACAAGAAGTCAGTATGACACACTGAGAATGACTTTCACATGTTAGTTACAAACCAGAGGAGAAGAGCTTCTGCATTCATTTACCATGTTGTGAAGTAGCCTAAAAATCAAGAATTATACTTTTTAACTGTCTTGCAACTCACAGAAGCCTTTGAAAAACTGAAATTCATGATGGACAACTGCCACTAGAACTTCTTTTTCATGAATTCTTAGCACATTGGGTTGTCTCTAATTTGAGAACATTGTTCAACTTTTCTGGCCAGGAACTCTAAAGGCATGCAGGCATCTGATATTCTCCTGTCCCCTAGGGTATTTGCAATATGATGGATGAACATTCAGTGCTTTGCATACATCCTGCTTCTGTTACCTCCTTTTTATCATCTGAAAATAGAACTTATTAAAATTTTCCACACCAGGAATTTCTTCATTGCATCTGAGATGAGCAAACACCTCAGGAGAAATAGTATCATTATGAAAGGTCAGAGTGGTTGCTCTGTAAAACATCTTAAAAAAAAAATCTTAAAAAAAATATTGGGATAGGTCAGACAAACTTTCCAAAACTCAAATAACAGGGAAATTGTCAGCCCACTTCAATTAAATGATCTTACATTCGCGTTATCACCCGAAACAACACTTAGTTATTAGTATTCTCTGAATTTTAAAGCCTGCATTTTGTACTCTTAACACACAGCCCTGGGAAGGAGAAGGGACAGCTAAACAGCTGTATCTGGAGGCAGCCTTTCACGAAGACCTCACGGTGCGTGCAGCCCGGGTCTGGGACAGCTGCCCGCTCCTGTCCCTTCCTCGCCGGTGCTGCTGCGGGACCCGGCGAGGCTCGCCCGGGGCGCGGAGCACCGGTACACCAGGACAGCTCGGGGAGCAGCTGGGGGGGTGCTGGGGAGCTGCCAGGACCCCCCCGGCAAAGTCCATCACGCCCGGCACCCTAACAGCTCCTTCTGCGTGTTCCTCTGCAAAATGCCACTCCTTCGTGCCATACCGCACTCAAGGATCCCACGTCCTTATCTTGACATTAAAGAAATAGATTTAATTGTCAGTCCTCTTAAACAAGCGTTTAATTCCATTCTGTGGGGACTAAAGACACTCTTAAATAATTGAGCAGCTAAGAGATTGGTTATTTCTGTTTTCATTGCCCATATTGATTTAAGTGTAGTTAATCCTTTCAAATACCCATGTCACACAGGGCCTGATGGCTCTCTTTAGGGCAATATTGTTCCTCTGGCTAGATTATTTGACATCAAGCATTGTAATGTCACAATAAATCCTTCATGTGGGCTGTTCTTTTCAAAGAGAAGTACCAGATGGGGACTTTGCCTCTTGCATTAAACTCTTGGTTTTACTAGTCAGAAGTTGGGCTTGTGAATAATTTTCATTAAATTTTCTTTTGTGCCTCATAAAAGCTACCTCTGCAGCAGTGACATTAAATAATCAGAAGCCCAATTAAACAGGCATATGGACATAAAACAAACCAAGGTGTTCCCCTCACTGCAAATTAAATATAGTTGTGTGTAAAATAATCTCATTTGGGATATAACCCAACACAGAGCTTGTGGAATGGATTTTACAGACAGAAGTGGGGATGGCTGAAGCCAAGAACCAACAGACATGTTTTACAAGTCATTACAACTTTTCTTCTACTTAAATCCTAAATCTGTCTGTCTACCTTGAGCTCCATCCAATTAGTTGAGTGATACTCCACTTGTTACTTCCAAATGGACCAAATAAATATCTGTTCTGTGAAACTTCCCTTGCTTGATGCAATCATCCGTGCTTCCTTCTCCACTGTGCTTTTCACCACAGAGCCTTCAGAATAACTCTGACATTAGCTGACAGAGGAAAAGGGAAAAACAGAGTAACATACGAATTTCTCTTGAAGCAGAAGATCTTGCATCTTTGTGCATGCTGTTCACATAGACGACTGCTGTATGAAAGAGTTTTCAACTTATTTGCTTTGCTTGCCTGGTCTTTCCTTGGCATTAATTGTATTGTCTGTTTTTGTATTTTTTAGTTTAGACTTATGAGAATACTTAATGGTCAACTCATAAAGAGTCTGCATTGTACTTCTTCAGCTCTGTCTCCAAAGAGTTTACTGTCTAAATACAGAAAATAATATCCGGAATCACAGAATCACACAACATTGAGGTTAGAAGGCACCTGTGGAGATCAACTAGGCCAACCTCCTTGCTCAAGCAATACCAGCTAGATCAGGTTGTCCAGGACTGTGTCTAATTGGGTTTTGATTGTCTCCAAGAATGGAGACTCTGCAACTTCTCTGGGCAGACTGCAGCAGTGCTCAGCCAGCCTCACCATAAAAAAAGTGGGTTTTGTACATTTAAATGGAACTTCCTGTATTTCAGTTTGAGCCCATTGTCTCTTGTCCTTCCACTGGATGCCACTAAGAATAATGTGGCTCCATGGATTTCAGTCTGTACTGTGGGGACTGGGTCACTCTAATATCAAGGATCTTGATGTTGCCTGCACCAGCAACTTCTACATTAACCAAAAAAAAAACCCTACTATCTATTTATTAATGAGAAATTCTGCTTTTATTGCGGCTTTTTTAGTAACCAGATGTGCATTTGAATTTCCTGAATTTTATGCATCATCTGGATGAAGCACCTGGATCCACCTCATTGTGCAGCCTAAGTGACAGAAAACATTTTTGACTGACAGCTGAAAGGGAATCAGCTGGAAGGATTCAGCTTGCTCCAGAGCCTGTTGGACTGTCCTGGGTGACCGCACTAAGCTGATCCGAAGTAAAGGGGAGCTGGTGGCCATGCAAGATACTTGAGTTCCTTTCTGACCCCAGCTCAGGTAGAATGCTGTTTTTCTACATCTCTGATCAGTGAAGTCTCACTTGGACGCACTTGGGAGGCAGAAATGTTTCCGTGTATAGAACTGGAAGCCACTGATAAAACCTGCAAGAACAATGAGCTCACATTTTTATGGACACTTACCAAAACAAAACATGGATTCCCCCCTGATGATAAAAAGAAATTTTCACAGCTGAAATGCAGCTCTAATGTATTTGTAGCCGCAGATGGACGTCCTTTTCCTTTATCCTCACAACAGTGATTATAGAGCAGTAGGAAAAATCTTGCAGTGGTGTTTTTGATTGCTTTGATGTATCTGAGCCTGTCATTGGTACACAACACCCATGGAAAAGGTCCCCTCCCTTTTCTGCCATTTGAATGATGTTTTCCTTCAGGGTTATTCTCTGAAAAGTCAAATTATGTGTTCTGTGTGGTACAGCATACAATAAATGCCGTGAACTCCTCCCCTCAAGCAAGCTGAACAATCCCTGCAGACCTGTGCAGGCATCATAGGCCCATTCTTAATATTCCAAAAGTGACTTTTACAATTGGTCTGGTTGCATGGTATGTTGTGTGATAGCATTCTTCATCTGAGGGAAGAATACACTGCTGAGCTTTCAGACAGCACAGGAATAGGAAAAGTCACCATCTCTGGCAGGGCACAACATCTTGATTTGATCGCACTGAATTCCCTAACGTCAGAATATGCATGGGGAAGAGCTGTTGGATTTGTCCAGTGCCCTAAATTAACATGCTGAACTGGACAGTGAGCAGAGGCATACCTTGAAGATGATGCAATGGTCGAGATGGACAGCTACTGGCCGAGATAGTCAGGAGCTCCACTTTGCCTGGAAATCTCAGTATGGATGAAGTTTCCACAGGCATATCACAGCAGATTCCTGTTTTTCTTCCACAGTGTGACAAATGCATACAATTTTTTATGGAATCTAGAACATTACATGGATGATTATGTTAGCACAGAACTGCATTTTTATACTCAGTTGTATGCTTTCTTTCTCAATTTTGCTTTGTTAGTTTGACAGCTGAGCGTGATTGTCAGGATTAACTTCAGATGCATGATTAAATTGGACTTAACATTTCAAAGTTATAAAATGGTCTCCAGAGATAAATGGAGGTCTTCAGGGAAGAGAGATGCAGGAAAGGGAGGATGCTTCATATAGTATTCAGCAATATTTTTTCACTGATCACTTTGACAGTGGATCTAGTCCCTAAGAAATCCACAGCAAAACACAGCCTTCCCTTGTATTGGCTCTTCTGCATGGAAAGTGGACACCTGGGTCTGGATACGCAGTACACTACAACCCCAGCATCTCAAACCTAAACTCAGTGGTGACTATACAGAACACTGCCAACAATGGAAAGGTGTAAATTCCTGGCACCTGTGTGGGTGCAAAAGCTGGACTGCAAACCTTCACACAGCCAACTGCTTTGCTCACATCATCCCACTCTTAGCATGTCTGCATTAGCTCTCTCCTTCCTGTTGTTGCGCAGATTGCTGATCTACTTTGAAAGTTGTTCTCTCACTACCAACTTTTAGAATAAAAATATTATCTCCTTCAGCAGGAGCAGCTTCCATTGCCCATGTGTTAAAATCTGTTCTCTCTAGATTGTTAATGTCTGTCATGGCTGCCCTTCTTTCTAAGTAGAAAGATGATATCCAAGAGCAAAAACACGTTAGCAAACCAGGCAGAAAAGGAAGCTCTGCAAACGCAAATAAGTATGTGTTTTAGGCTTTGGTTTTGTGTGCAAGGGTACAGATACTCATTGCACTTGTGGGTTATACCAAATCAGTTTTGTTTTTGTTCACTGAATAGATTGCATAAAGAATTTATGCCTATCATTTTCTGCTTGGGATATTTACAGCATAGTAGTATGCACAACTTTTTCTTTTTACCTATTGATTGCTATTCTTCCATTATCTTACCACAGAGTTGCCCTAAGCTCTTTCTGGGTGGTCATAACAGATCTAGGATCTGCAGTGAGGCACAAATAAATGTGCAGTTCAATTCCATCTATCTAACGTACATTCGATCATTTTTTCACAGTTAATTTTAAGAAATACATGTTACTGTCAAATCCTGTCCTTATTAAGTAAGAGTTTACATATTTGATGCATTTTTAAATGACATTTTAAAGAAGTTTTCTTAAGATTATAATGGAGACAGTCTGTCAAGAATGCAGCGAGCAGCAGCGAAGGGGAGCATTCCAACGGCATTACCAAGGCCCTTTGCAGCCGCACACCCAGCACGCAGGCTTTGCTTCGTTATGCCTAGAGGTGTAAGAATAGCTGTGAACAGCTAATAAGAATCAATGCTATTGGAGACATCTGTTTCAGTTTTCATTTTTCAGTGTTATTAGTGCTTATTGGTACAAGGCTCAGGAATGCAGCCAATCCCTTTGAAGTGAAGTGTATTGTAAGGCTAGAGGCATTGTGAGCCTTGTTGATGACCCTGTGTGTAACCTTTCAGTTAAACATCCGTAATGCACGGAATGAGAAAAGACCTCCTTAAAAGAGAAGACTGGTATACTGAAAATCCTGTTGCTGGTATTTTGGTATTCATTTTGGAATGTATAAAGTAATCTCCAAACAAATAGCAGGTTCTTTAATTTTTCAAGATTCTTTAGTTTTTTTAAAAAAAGTGTGACTCTGGTCAGGTGAATAAGCCACTGTTCTTTAAGTTTTTAATACATAATAAAAATCCTTAATCTGTGCACAGTACAAGTAACCAGAGAAAAGATGGCTGTTTTTGCTAAACCTAGAAAATAAGACAGAGACCAACCAGAGCTCAGCTGCCAGCTATGTCCTGTTTCCCTCAAAAAATCAGTCCTCATCTCGTGCACCTACAACAAAAGCCTGGATCAGGAGAACAATTTGACTTGTCAATAAATCGATCTGCATAAACTCCTCACTTAGAGTGAGGTTTTCAGAAAGGCATTTTGCTGATCCCAAGAAGGTCAATGCAGCCTTGGGAAGCTCCTGTCACAGGGCAGACTCAGCGTAGAGGATGGTCTGGCGGTCCGGTGTGTATGGTGCTCTCGGGAGGCACCTCAGTGCAGAGACTGGGATGATTAAAGAGATTGTCCCAAACACAGTGGTAATGTAATCTGAAGAGTTGAGAGAGATGAGCTATGTGGGAACAATCACTGTTTTGAAGTCAGAGCTAGGATACTTTAAATCCATACAAGGGAAGAGTTTTCGAGACTCTCTGACAGTGATAAACCAGTTCCTAACACCATGTAGTAACCTCTGTGAAAGGTACTTTTATCAAGACAAAGACAAGTGTATCCATCTGTCAAGTGGCTTATGCTGGGTAATAGCTGGTTGCTACTCACTCATGGAGGACAGCACAAAGTTTTGCTAGTCCTTTGCATAGATCTAGCAAGTCTATTTTGGTATTTATCTTACCCTGAAATGGTGCATGTCCTCTCTCCTAACTGCCGTGAGAGAAAGCAAGTGATAGTGTCTGCCCACTTGTTCCAAATGGTGTATCTGGGCCATGGAGGAGGCTGATGTTCAAATGGCACAGTGCGACTCTGGCACCTGGCATGTTTTAGTTAAAGAGATCTAGTGCTGACTGAATGCAAAATTGACAAGTAATTGTAGAGGAACAGAAGTGGAAACAGCCTTATGGCATGAGAAAAAGCGGTACAGAAGGTCAACAGTGGTAGTGGTACCTTCATCACAGTTCTCTGCTTCTCATTAGCACTGGGGAGGATCAGCCTGGGTTTTTCAACAATTGGTGTGAAGTTTGGATTCATTAACCTACTTTTTTTTTAATAGAGTGATTAATACGATTACTTAATTATACTTCAATGGAAGGAGTTACAAATATTAGCAGGAATCAAAACATAATAAAAATGGGTCAAGAGGGAGATGAGAAATGCGGCAGAAGTTAGTTGGCCTCAGAGATGAGATGTTACAGACTACACACAAGTGGAAGAGGAATTACTTAGGATCGTAAAAGCAGGAATGATGGAAGGAATGAATAATGGCAAACCTTGGGCTGGCAGTGAGCTCTGCTGGGTTGTGAGGAAGTCTCATAAGCAAAGGGTGGAGTACATCACTAGGGACATTGAAATCAACTAGAACAAGGTAGAGTAGCAAATGTCTTCTGAAAAAAATACCTTAGTCCTTTGTGATGAGATACAAGATGTTACAGTGCCAATAAATTCAGTCCGTATTTTAGAATAGGCCACCAGCATTGCTGCTGGGACATAGCTTGGCTTCAGTTTAAAGAGGACAAAGAGTGACTTCAGGGATGTCAGACATACTCAGGCAAGAGTCCTGACAAAGCCTGCTCCTGAACCCTCGTATGAGACTGTGAGGATCTCCTATGGTGAAGCAGCAAATATGTGTGTAGAGAAACATCATCGGGGTATAAAAGTTTTTTGGCTGTCTAAATAGGGCCTTCATGGAGAAAATTAGAAAAGAAAGTACATGATTTGAGCGGGGGCTAAGCAGTGGTACCAGCTGGTGCCCTGGAGGCCGGTATCCTCAGGTCTCATGCCTGTGGGTGTCGTAGTTCATCTTAGTTTTCTGCAGTGTTTACCTGCTGTGAGAACGCGAGCAGTGCCAGATCTGTTCTCTACCCTCAACTTTATCCAAGAAACACATCCTTTCTGATGCCTGGGACATGACAGAATGCAGCATCCACCTGCATCATGTTTTACTCACACTATTCCAGATGAACATGGGCACTTGCATTGTGTTAAATGCCATTTTCTGCCACTGTTATGTGCACAGCCTCCTTCTAAGGGCAGTCTCTTAGTCCCAGTCCATAAACCCCCCTGGCAGATACACACACAATGCTATACAGGGACAGATTTGGTGAGCATCAATAGCGTAGACCTAAATCCACCCTGTGGCTTCTGTCAGAAGTGACAGACTCTATGGGAAACCAAGATGCATTTTAAGGACCTTGTACTCACAAGAGGATTAATTCACTGAATAAAATCATAAATGCACAATATTGTCTGGCCCCCTCCCACACTTTTTTAAAACCATAGCATCAAAATCAATGCTTACATAAATCCATTAACTTCATCAAATTCATTAAAGTGGAGAAATGGAAAAAGTTAAAAATTACTTTTAGTAACTCCCTATGGGTTTTAGATAGCGAGACTTTCAGCATCATTTAAGGCTCTGCTTGCAAGATTCAGATATGTTTGCTTTTCTGTATGTATGTGTGCATTACAGAAATGCTAGGCAGATACAGGGGAAAAAATAACAGAACTGTGTTTAGGTGGGGAGCCTTTTATATTGAAATCAAGCTGATGTAAAAAATCCTTAACAAAAGTAGATTTTTAAAAGGGTTGTTGGATAGGTGTCTTTATTCACAGAAAATGGATTGGGAAAGTAAATGAAAACTGCAGAGTCCTTCTAGCGTTGTTCATTGAAAGAAAAAACAGTATTTTTTTTTATTTTCATATGTCACCACTGAGAAAAAAAAAAAAAACATAAACTGAAACCACAGTAACAATGGCGATTTCTTAAGAAACAAAACTGTCCTGATAATTTTTTAAAAATTCAGCTATGCAGAAGCATATCCTATAATATAACATCATGGCATCAGGAGTGGAAGTATTTCTTGTTCTAATAAAAATAACAGATGTTGCTGAAAACAAAATTTTCTCAAAGACTTCACTGAGAATGTTTTGTTGTGACAGAATGGAAATATACAGTAGGAGCTGTAAACTCTTCTTAACAGATCATCGCATTCAAATTTCTTCAGAAAAAATGCAGACATGATGAGAAACAAACTGGAAATCTGTGTCCATCATTCTTAACAGAATCACCAATCAAACCAGGAAAATGTTATTCTTAAGGGGAGAACTAGTGCAAACTAGAGCACCATTTGTAGAAACATTTGGAATTTTTTCACCCAACTTCTGAAAGATGTTTAGTAGCTCCTAGTCTTCCAAAATACTGAGAACTCCTATGTCATTTTATCTTGTCAGGAACTCCCTCTTTGTGGCTTTTTGACAGAAAGTTAATAATTAGGAGGTACTTTTATTTTCTTTAATTTTTTGATCAACTCTGGCTCAAATTTGTACATTATATATCTGTGTTTGCTGACATGGGAATAGGGTGAGTACCTGGTGATTATTCTGCACTGGATGGACAAAATAGCATGTAGCTTTAGTTAGAACTATATAACAACACAGAAAGCATTTCTATTATGCTGCAGAAATACAGATTTGTTTAAAAGTTGTCCCTATTGAATGAATGTTTGCAGGAACCCTTAAGTAGCAATGGTAACAACAAATCAAGTAAAGCTAGCAAGGGAAATTTTCTTCATCTAGAAAGTTATCCATGATTTTTTTTAACCTTCTAGACATTGCTGAATTGCCGTTTCCTGGTACAGATAGCAAGTATACATTTTAAGCCAGGAACACTTTTTCTCTGGTAATCCATATAAGAATGCGGTTACATTTTCTTCACCCGATGACTAGTTACAAAGAAACAGGTGACACATTGGGACAGTGGATGGAAATGTGGAACAAAGAAAACTAGCCCACCGTGAAAGTGGAAATAAGAAAACTGCACATTCCTACGCCTGGGGCTTCTTCACACCTCAGTATCCTTAATTATGTTCCAGGGTATTTTGGCGTTCCTTCTATTTGCATTTAGATCTTTCATCAGGAAGTTAATGTTCTCAGAGCAAGTAAGATCTCAAACCCCATAAATCCTAATGTTTAATACGTTAACAATATAGAGATAAGTATTTAATTTTACTTTATGCATGACAGAGAAGCCAATGACAAATAGCACTGAGTAATATTTATGAGTTCCAAGCCTGGAGGAATAATAAGCACCTTAAATTATTGTAAATTCTGACAAGCCACATACATTGAAGACTTTATAAAACTTTATACTTCATGCATGTAACTACAACACTGTTGTTCTCCCTGCCACAGTTCAGCTCCCGATACTTCCAGCTGCTGTGATCACAAAACAGTGTCTTCCCAAGCTGAAACAGCCTGTGGGAATGTCTCTAGATGTCCTGCTTGATATTGTGCTGGGCAGCAGATTCCAGCTATGTTCTGAAATGTGCCAGGAGAAGGACAATAAGGAAATCTGTCGGAGTGCTATGGAAATAGCATAAGCTTACTGTATGTCCATCATGTTTATAAACAAAACAGGGTTCGTCTTTCCTTTTTCCTTCCATCATTTGTACACTAACCATTACATGTTCAGCATCTCCCTCTCTGTAATACAGTTTGCGATCCCTTCCCACCGACACCACCAAGACGTGTTCCTTTACCAGCAAGCCGAGTGTGCCTTCTAGGAGCATCCAGGAAGCATCTAGCATAGGCTTAGGAAACTCCAAATTCCCATATATTTCCTTTAAAGATAATCAAAGGCCTGGTACAGCATTTGTATGCATTGCTGTCTACTCCATAAGTTTCTCAAGGTTTAGCTGCAGTCAGCAGTGGTACTTGAAGAAATGGGACAACTGGGCGGGCCAACATTTCATAGGCATAGAGCATTTGCTTGCTGAATGACAGCTGAAGGATGAAACCTTACACATCCATGAGCACAGCAGCAATTTCTGCCAACATCTTAAAACAGTTCAGCAACAAAGAATCAAGAGCTATAGGAACAGAAGACAGACTATGGCAAAGGAAATCTATAGGAAGCCACTTAATTTCTTGGATTTTCAAGTGCATTTTATAACTGGATTCAAAAGAACTTACAATGTACATGAAGGTACAAATTCTCTGGCTGTATTTCACTCTGATAGTGGTGGCAAACGGAAGCTGCCTTGGTAAGCAAGGAAATATTTACAGATACTAATGTGAGAGGATGACAACCGTGTGTAAAATGACACAGTTGCCTATTGTTATCATTAACACTAACTATACACTGTGAGACTTAAAAGATGTTTTCCAGTGTACTATTTTAAGAGCACTGCAGTAAAGAGTAGATGCCAGAATGAATGGAAAGTAACCTGCTGCATGAATAAATTTTTTTTCCTCGGTTTGTTTTTTTTTTTTTTTTTAATTAACAACTGACAGTTGACTACTTTAACTCAAATAGTTTTTCTTTGAAATACATATGTAGAGCAGAGGCAGTGGTTGGCACATAAATGGGCACAATTGTGTGACTGGATTTCATGACATCATTTAACCAAGCATGATGAAATAAAGGTGGGTAGGAGCTGGGAATTTTCCTGTCTGGAGCCATGTTTAGACTGGCAAAGAGGTAGTTCCCCAATTTCTAAATATAACATCTTACCACCCATCCTCTGCACCACTGTCCCACATCAGTGCACTCTGCACAGAAGGATGTACAAGACATATGCACTAGGATATTCACTCTGCTTGCAGAAGAGTTGTGCTGGCAGGAAATGTAATAGCAGAACCAGTGTCCCAGTCCTGCTTGGCAGGACCTCCTCCTCTCCTCCCTCGTAGTAAAATCAAACTGTTTGTTGGAAAAAAAAAAAAAAAAAAAAAGCAAACCTTAAAAAAAAAAAAAAAACCACAATTCCCCAAAGCAAGCATCCTTTTTTCTCTTTTCCTTAAGGGCAATTTACACAACCTATATCTTGGATGGGACCTCTTCCAACAGAAGCTGGGTTTTGTTTTTACTCCGTTAATCAGGCGTGGCAGGAAACTGTTACCAGTTGTGCACAATGCATCTAGTTTCTTCCCTTCTCTGTTCCAAATGTGCTTGGATTTATTAAGGTACAGAAGACTTTGAGAAATGTGATGTTGTGGGCTTGCCAAAATAAACCACAAAAGCTATGATGAAGCAATAATGTATTTAACAAAGTGTCATGGAAAAGACAAGCTGCAAAATCTATTTGCTGAGCTGCTATCTACACTTCACTGTCTGCAGCTGCATAAAACAGAATCCCGTGTATTTGCTGAGTTCTCTATATACATAGGTCTGCCACATGAATTTACCCAAGTTCATGTGCTTCACTCAAATTCTGGTCTTGGTTATAGTTCTTTAAATTCTGATACCAACTTGAAAATACATTGGATAGAAAAATCTTTGGTCATGTCCACCCTTTGATAACAGCAACAAATTATTCTTGCCAATACCTTTAAAAGAGACCTTGTGAGCAAGACGTGGCCACAGAAGGCAGAAAACCTTATCAGTTCTTCAAATGCCAGTTCAGACACTAGGACATGACTGGACTGTCAGAAGCAGCATCTCTAGGAGATGCCTCCTTGTGATAGTTATGTTCACTTACAGGCACAGCATTCAGGCTTGTCAGTGACAGATGCTGTAATGTTTACATTCGAATGGGCAATGGAATCCATAACTGTTAGTTTTAGAGAGTTCTTCTGGACTTGGTCAAAAGTCTAGTTTTGTCTTACCACAACAGAAGGCTTAGAGGGAAGCAAGCATTGGTACTAAAAGTAGAAAGATACAAAATGCAGAACAGACAGCAACCACTTTCTACTCCTGTCGTATAACACGTCTAGGTGAGTTGGTCTGCCCCTGCCTTGCTTCAGAGAAAATGCATAAAACATCTATCTGGTTAAAAATGGGATTTCAGT
The DNA here is from genome assembly GCF_018691265.1 of Tyto alba. Classification (NCBI taxonomy): domain Eukaryota; kingdom Metazoa; phylum Chordata; class Aves; order Strigiformes; family Tytonidae; genus Tyto; species Tyto alba. The sequence continues at coordinate 391,406 of NW_024881273.1, forward strand.
TATGCCCAACCTCAAGGCTGTAAACTGCACCTGCAATAGGCTGCTAGGTTATGTAATTTAATTCTCCTTTTGAGTTCCTATATGATTTTTGTGGCTATCTGTTCCAAAGGAACATACTGAACCTTGCTGAGGGACAACCTCATTGCTCTCTCCAGCTTCCTGAGGAGTGGACGTGGAGAGGAAGGTGTTGATCCCTTGTCCCTGGGGTCCAGGGATGGGACACACAGGAATGGTTCAAAGCTGCATCAGGGGAGGTTCAGAGTAGTTATTAGGAAACATTTCCTTACCAAGAGGGTGGTCAAACACTGGAACAGTCTTCCTAGAGAGGTGGTCGATGCCCCATGTCTGGCAGTGTTTAATAGGCCTTTGGACAATGCCCTTAATACCACGCTTTAACTTTTGGTTATCCCTGATGTGGTCAGGCAGTGAGACTACATGATCATTATAGGTCTCTTCCAACGGAAATTATTCTGTTCTGTTCTGTTCTGTTCTATTCTATTCTATTCTATTCTATTCTATTCTATTCTATTCTATTCTATTCTATTCTATTCTATTCTATTCTTCTTCTATTCTATGCTATGCTATACTATGCTATGCTATGCTATGCTATCCCATCCCATCCCATCCCATCCCATCCCATCCTATGCCATTCTCTTCTAAGGAAAGGACTTTCCCTCTGCCCACACCGCACTGGAGTATGCCGCTGTGTGTAAATCTGTGCAGAGGGGACATGGGGCAAGTGACAGATTTCACAGCTAGCCATGAGGACTGCAGGTGGTGCCAGGGCTTGTGTGGGGGCTGTGGCCTCCAGCCTCTGTTATGCACAATGTTGTTGGTGATGTCTAGAAACAATGACCATGCCTAATCAGTGAAAAACAACTGTGTCTTCTACCTGATTCTCGGGGGAAATCCTTCATCTCCCGCAGTCACGTTACCGCATCCCCAAGTGTGACGGCCCTGCTGCTAGCACTGCCGATGCCCTGCCACTGCTGGAACCAAGTTCCTGGAGGGGGGCAATGATATCCAGTCACGGTGGCACAGGTCCTTGTAGTGCTGATGCCCAGGGAGACATGATTCACAGCTCCCTTTGGGTATCACTGTGAGATGCATAGCGCAGCAGGGATTGGAGGGGTTGGGCTGAGGAAAGCAAGAAGGACACGTTATTGAGACAGTGTTTAATGTTGCAGTGTGTGCTAGCTGCTCAGCTGACACAGCAGCAAACCCAGCCTCTCCAATCTGCTGGTTGATTTGTTTCTGCACTTGGCATCTTCCAAGACTGGTTTTCTAGAAATCAGATATAAATATATGTAACTAATGCTATTAATGTATTTGTAATTCTGTTTTTCAATTGAGCAGCGGAGACTGGCTGTCTCTTGCCAGCTCTTTCTATGTTTTGCATTTTGGCTGAGACATGTACATAAAGGTTCTTGAACAAATAGTAGCATTCTGTTGCACTCAGTGCCCATCTGTAACTCATTTTCAGCTCATTCTAAGGCTTGAACTAATGAGTGCGCTGAGGACACTCAGAGCAAAAATAAAACAAAATTCAGAAAGTTGGTGAAACGCTGTTTTTCTTGGCAGCAGGAAAGAGCCTGGGCTGCCACGGGGAGGTGCCTAGCATGAGAGGGAACCATCCTCCCATGGCTGGTGGATGGGCACCAGCGGGTGGGCGGGAAAACGGACACCCACTCATATGAGTGGGACCAGTACGTGGGCAAACCCCACCCCAGCTCCGTGCCGGAGGAGCGTGCTGCCACCTACGTGCCATGCTGCCCCTGGGCTCCCTTTCCCACTCTGTTCAGCTGATCACTGGAACATTTCCTAATGCATGATTTCAATTAATGTATACAGACAATAACACTGATTTCTTAAATTTAGTAATGCTACCAGGTGGACGAGTCTCAACGTAGATAGAAAGCTGTACTGCAGAAACAACGACAAATATGGAATGTATAATCCAATTAACAGTAACAACTGTGTGAGAACAGCATAACCTCTAATCACAATACTAACTTGAAGTACATCTACGTGGTGGAGAGGTAAATAAAATACCAGAAGTCACACAGCATCAGGAGCCCTGAATCTGAGCTACTATTCACCCAGCCACCTCTTTCAAAGTCCATTTTAAATTTTTTCTCTTTTGCTGTCACCCTCAAAAAGTGTCTTACGGAGATCAGAGGCTGTCCAGGGCATGCAGGTGTTGAAAGCAGTCTGCTTGCCTTGAACTTGCAAGGTCAGAATACAGACTCTAATCATCCAAATCATTCTAAAATAAACTTTGCTCCTTTCTTCTTCTCCCACCTCCCCATTCCCACTTTTCTGTCTCTACTGTCAGTGCTGCTTCCTCTCATTCTATACAAGACAATAAGTTCAACAGGCAACAAGGAAGCAAAATAGAAATACAGAAAGAAGTCCTGGAGTATCTCACAGGGAATTTGGGGCTAAAATGATATTTAATTATCAAAAAGAAAAGTTGCCTAAGGGTAATAAGGGAAAGGAAGAGAAGTCAAGAAAGAAAGTTCTGAGAAAGAAACTCAAATTCAGGAGCTCTAGGAATTAAGGTAAGCTGCAAAGAACTTTTTTTTCCAGAATAAAAGGTGATAACCAGATTTTTGTGGTAGCAGCTTACCCAGACTCATGTTGCTTGCTTTGCTGCCACGATTGTTGTATGCTTGTTTTATACTGTTCTTTGGGCGGTGCTGTTTCAAGCCATCCCTCTACCATCAGGCTGGGTTGAGCTCCCGGGATGCCCCCACCAAGACAGCAAAGACAAGGGAGCCCTTTTACAGGGACAGACTACCAGAAGCTCTGCTCCTGACTCCTTGGTTCCAACTTCTTTTTGCTGTCCTCATTGCTTTCAGTGCTCCCAACTTAATTTAACCTGAGCAGAACTAGCTTGCTCTTTATCTTTTCTAGATCATTACCACAAATGGGGAGAAGCAGCCAGAGCCTTATTAAAGGGTGTGTGGCAGTAACAAACTCTTTTCAGCAGGACAGGCAACAGCGGCTTCCAGACTGTGGGCTCTCTTGCAATGTGCAAAACGGGTGCTTTAAGTCATGACGACCATTTGGAGATGACACTCTTTTCTGATAAATTATTGTGTATACTAATAGGTCTTACAGCTTCTGCCCTCTTCTTGTTTAGCAAAATTAATACACAACTCTCTGCTGTTTCTGAGTTATTGGCATCACTGAAGAGTACAAGAGCGGCACAAATGTTTGGGTATCTTTTGGGCTGTATTTTTCTTTTTTCATTATGAGTTTTGCTTCAGTATAATATTTTCAAACTATGAGCTACTAAGTAGGAGGTTAGGGATCAAAGAGGGATTGAAAAATTAAAAATTTTCATGAAAAATTCGAAGTAAAATTGTGCAGGAAATGGATGATGGAACAATGATATTTTCAGGGATAAGCAATGAAGATTGTACTTCTCAGCAGTGGTTCAATCAAACTGATAATGATCAGATGTGTCTGATCACACGCAGGTCATTGGGGGAGCTTGCGATGAGTTGGACCCACTCAGATTTCCTGCCCCTGCACAGTGCCAGTCCGTGCTGTGGGAACATCTCCTTCCCCTTGGAACAGCCATGGGTAGAAATTGCTGGGGTGTGCTGGTCAAGGTCAAGCACCTCAGAAATTGCCAACTTCTATGTTTCTGTCTGAGGTTGAGCGTGGGGACTCACTGGTGGATGATGGTAGCTGAGGGGTTGATATCAGGACAATAAATCCACATTTGGGGATGTTTTCTACTACAATAGAAGGTCAAATCCAGGCCATGGATCCATTTAATTTAACAAAAAATAATAATAAAACAAAACATTTATTTTGCTGGAAGTGTTGCGAAAAGATTTTTAAAAGCATATTTCAAAGTTTTGCTTAGTAAGTATATGTGGCACTCTTGCCTTTCTTCCCTGATTTAACAGGATGAAATGATGATGCTGTCCCTCTCCAGCCTCTGTTAGAATGATTTGAGTTACCCCAATATGGAGGAGGGTTATTTAAGTGTTCAGAGTAGGGACAGGCTGGTAACCAAGCAAGGTTTAATCTTACAAGGCTGTACTTCTCTGCTCTCCAAACTTAATGAAAGTATTTATTTGCAAGGACAATTTTCATGCACTCCCAAACAAGTGTTGCAAGAGAATATTTAAAACATTGCTGTTGGTGCCTTCTAGCACTAAACATAATTAAGTTTCTTTCATGTCTTGGAGGACTGCACATGCTTGCTTTTAGGAGGATGGCAAAGCGCCGGCACTGCCAGGAGATCTGTGTCAATGTGTGAGGTACCTCTGCAGTAAAAAGTAAATGACAGTCAGAAATTGGTAGCTGGTGCTTATAACATAGACCCAAGAAGCTAAGATTGACGTTTGCTGGCAGCAGGTTTGTTGTGGTTAAATATCTTTTTTCTTTAGCCAAGGAAAAATACTCACACAAAAATTACTTGATCCGCAGCAGAAGAATAGGATTAGCATCAGGAAGGGGTGTCTGGTGGCAGGCCTCCATGGTACAAGCCTCCATCCCTGAATGGGATTCATTCTTCCCCAGCTGAGCCGGTGGGAAGTTCTTGCTCTTACAGGAAAGTGCACAGACCGCTGCAGTGGTGTTGTTTTTGCTCTCATGTTATGCCCTTTTGCAGGGGTCAAGAGTTCTTCCATAAAACTCACTTCAGGCTATAGGTCCTAGCATAAGTAGCCTATGTTGCCTGTCCTCCCAGAAGGGATTTTATAGATGGGGTGCTGGAGCCCTCATGAAACGCTTGTCAACCCAGCACTGTTTGCTTATTCCAGGTTCACTGGAAGGAGACCTCGCTTCACTCTTCAGCCTGTCGTGGCAATTTTTTTCACACAATTTCTCTATCTTTTTTCCATAGCCATCTCTCAGTGAGATCTCTCCTCCACTGCCAACCAGCTCTTCCAGGCTGCACAGTCTGGCACAGAAAGAGACAAAGCCAGACTGAGTCATTTACAAAAACAAGGCGCCGCCCATTATTTTAACATGCTGGAGTGGACTACTGCTGGGAGATCTCAAGTGCCAAACAATAAATGAATCCTCTCCGGTTAATCGTCACCCCTGCCAATGAGACAGAGGTTGGTCACTCTTGCAATAAAGGACAAAAGTCTTTTCTTCTGCTCTTTGTTGCCTGTAACAAAGCTGGTTGGATGCAGCTGGGATCAGGCCCACAGCTGATCCTCCTCTCCCCCGCCCCTGGGCCATTCCTTTCAGCTCAGCTGGGGTAGCCTGGACAATGGGGAAGCTGTGTTTGCTGCATCTCAGGATGTTAGGTCTATAGTTTGGACAGCCCAAGAATATGCGTGTATTCTCCCCATTGATGTTCAGGGGCTTGATACCTCTTTGTTTGGTTTGCTTTATTGAAAGGTAAAACGGAAGAAGGGATAATGCCCCTGCTTAGAAATATAGATGCATGGTGACATAAAAGGGGCGAGAAAGAAACATTTCAGACATGAGACCTGAATCCACAGTCTTTGTGTGTTGGGGGGTGGCATGGGAGGGGAGCTGTTATACCAGCTGTGCTGCCCCACTGCAGGATTTCCTCAGGCAGGTTCATTTCCACAAGGCAAAGCCCTGGTCCATGTTCAGATAACAGGCTGCCCTGGTGTAAGATGTCAAGATAATCTGCCAGTTCCTCCTGGCCTCTGGCAGGTAGCTCTCCATGCAAGAGTGAACAGGCAGGTCTGACTCAGCTGCAAACAGACAAGCCACCAGAAAATGATGATCAGAAAATAGTGCTTTCTGTTTTCCGGTGTTGGAACTTTGCTTCCCCCAATGTGTTTGATGTAGGTGCATTGAAAGTACAGGATAATTTTTTCCACTCTCTGTTTCCGTATTTTTGTGGTTACCTTTCTCCCAGCTTGGGTGCCAGCAGGCAGATCCTAGCATGTCCATTTTCTACCCACTTGTGCCTCAGCAAGACACAGAGCTGGCTGTTCAAGCTAGGCCTGTCTTATTAGGACCTAATCTTGTTACCAGCTTCCCCAAGTTTTGACCTGCTGGGCCTTATAGGAAATCACTGCACAGCATCCTCACTTCCATAAAGCATACTGCTACCAAAAGCATCCCAGCATCTAGATACCTTTCCCACAGTTTATCACACGTGGTAGCTAAACTTCATTTACTCTGCATATCAATTTAAGAAGTTGTCTGTGTTTGCATCTGCACTGAACACCTAAGAGACAATGCCCAGTGCTATGGGTTAAATAAAAATATGCCATTTTTCTAGATGATACCCAAGGATCTGGAGAAAGTTCAAAACTGCAGTAGTCTCCTTCCCCCTTCTCCCTGATGCTGAATAACTGTTTTCATGCCTTCAGTGCAAAGAGTAATGGAGGCCGATAAGCGTCTTTAAAGAGATAATTTAAGTTGTATTTACCTATGCACACGAATAAAACTTGAGACAACATAGGCAACATCACATTCTCTAGCATCTAATGTTAAAGATATGAGTGGCTCTTAGTCCATTTACTATTTTGGAATAATATATTTCCTGATTTTTCAGATGTCATTGGATTATTGATAGTTATTGTATTCTATCTGCATATCAATGCTTGTACTCCCTCCGCAAAAGATGCTCACCTAGAAGCCTGTGGAAATCGAATACATATTCAGGACTCAAAACGCTTCTTGCCTGATGTATTCAAACACAGCAGCAGAATTTCATCACCTACCTCACCACCAAATTCTTTTCAGATCTTATCTTTTCCAGTCATAAGCTAAAAAAGATGCATGATACAATATCCTACCAGTGCTGCAGGGGATGTGACTCCATAGGTAATTTGTGAGATAGATGTTGGGAGTGTCCCTAACTAAAATTGTTTGAGGATAAAATTACTGAGCACAGTGCTGAAATGGTGGATCACCCACTGGCCTGGTCTAGGTTTTCCAGAGGGCTTCTAGGATATAGGTGCCAAAATGCTACTGAGTATCGGTTAAAACTGTGTTTCTAATCCAGTTCCCTGAAAATCAGCTAATCCTTCCCACAACATTTCTTCCAGCTTTTGGATGGTGATTACATTAAAAATCCTATAGGCCTTGATCCTAACAGACAACATTACTATAGGAACACTAATAGTTAGGCTGACTGGACAGACTGAAAAATTCAGTGGCAACCCTGATGTACAGAGTGTAACTAAATCCAGAGGAAAGTCTTGTGCCTCTGTGCCTAACCAGCTCACATTGTGTGGATGCTCAGTAACTAGCAGAAAAAGGAACATGTCATGCCATAGGCAGTGTTTTTCCCATGGGGGTTTCTTCTATGGTTCTGCTCTGAGGATTCTGAAAGTGGGAACAGAGGAGGGGAAGTTTGGAGATGGGGTTTGTGGCTGTAATCTCAGTTTTCACTGAAGCATTGAACATACAATTATTTTAAGAACCAACCTCTTCATAGCATGCGCTCTCTCATTGTCTGAATACTTCTCCCCTAGCCTTGCACGGAATTCACAAATAACTAGGACTGAAAATTTACTGAAAACCATTCAAAGTTTCACCAGAATCCAGGGAAGGAAGAGTTGTTCCATGGAAGTCTTAGAAGAAAGGAAAATGTTTTCTGTATGGGAGAAAAAGTTTATGCTGTTTAACAGTGACCTGTATTACGTGCCACATTTTAAAAGTTCATTTTTTTCAGGCTCAGTGGAACATTATATTTTTTCCAATTCAAGGTGTTCCCATGGCTCAGCTTCTTACCTATGTGCTGTCCCGTTTGTTTGCCAGCCACATAGAAAGTGTTTTTTGAGCTCTATCCGCTTTAGCTTCCGAGTGAGCTCACACACAAGAGCAGGATGCAACTATTGCAATGGTAGCATTCTTTATTAGAATTCCACACATCCATAAAATATTCACTGTGATTGATTATAACGTAGTGGTTTATAGTTCTTTATTGCAACTTAAAACTTTATTCAAAAGACACTTTTGAAAGGGAGAAAGATTACAGCTACTGTCTATGGCATCATCTGGCAACACTTTATTACTAATGGATTATATACAATTCTTCATAGAAAGTTATTAGAGAATAAATTGCTCTTTAATAGGAAGTTATTAAACCACTCAAAATAGAATCTTAATGGGAGATTTTTGCAAATTAATATTTCAAATAAATGTTTTAACTATATACTACACAAGATACAGTACCTTTTTATTTTGGAGTCAACATTTTTGAAGTTTAGACTCCATTAAACCATTGAATTGCTTGCCTACTATCTCAGTGCCATGTGAAATAGCATGATTTTTTTTCAAGTGCATACATCAGCAGTGGTCAAAGCCCACATAGGCTGATACTATCATCTCAGCATCAATTTCTTGTGTCCATGCTGAAGTGGTAGAACACATCTTCACACTGCCTTCCCAGCTCATCTGTCTTACACCAAATTTCACTCTTGAATAGCTGCTGTTCACAGGTTTGGCCCTGTTGAGCTCCATGCGAGACACGTTGCAGGGTAGGCATCATTGCTCTTTCTTCCTCGGGGATGCTCCACTGTCTCTAACATTTCCCTTCAGCTTTGCAAGGCTTTGGAGAAGCCACGTGGCTCTGCTCCATGGGCTCAGGCACTGCTGGCAGCAGAGCCACTGCTGAGTGGAATAGGGCACAGTCCCACTACCCATTTAATACCCAGGTTCATAAAGGGCATTGCAGTCCAGACAGAGCCACAGGCACTGCTGACATGCACACCCGCAGGTCACCTAGGCAGGCAAACAACAGATAACAAATCAAAGAGAATAAAAAAGTGTTGTACTTGCAGATGCAAGTGATAGGGGAAAATAACCACGTGGCAGTTCAGACATTAGGCTGATTCTTCTTGAAAAATCAGGTACTTTACATGGTGTTTCATTTTTAATATGAATTGTCATCATAGATTAGATCATTAATTATATCATATGGGCTTTTCTATTGCATCCTTAGAGTCCTAAGAGACTCCTATGTGCTATTACAATACACACCCCAAAAGAAGTATTCCTGATGTCATAGTACGACACCATGATAACACACAGGACTCAGAGCCCAGATATCAACAGAGATATGATACAGGGGTCAGGTATATCCCTGGAAAGGGCAATAGGTGAAAGCAAGGTATCACCTCAGCCAGCTCCTTGGAACAACTTGCTCTAGTGTGTGACATGCCCAGTCTCCTCCTGGCCTGGAGGATGCAAGTCCTGAGCGCTTTCCAAGCACGTGGGACTCCTGAGCATCAGCACAGGCCAGGTGAGTCAGCCCATGGGCACGGCTGCAGGCGCTCCACAGGCACCATCCAAGAACAAAAATGATGCCATGAGCACGTATAGCAGTTTACTTTGCTGCTACACATTCTGCAATCCTTTGGGAAGAAATGCATTAAGAGTTATGATAGTGGAGGAGTGGAGATTAACAAGTATTTTATTTGGTTTCAAAAAGAGCTCACTGCACCAATTGCCCCTGAGAGTATTCCTGACATCCACACAAATACCCAGTCTGTTCTCAGACATTTATATGCTTTGGTCTCAGCTACATCGTATTTTAATGAGTCAAAGTTTGAAAGAAACAAATAACCTACTTTGATAATAGAGTTATCTTCTTAGCACATGTAAAAAGGGATGGGTAAGTAATGTGTGTTTAGTGACTATACCAGTTTAGAACTAATAAATCTAAAATTTCTTGATTAGATTACACAAAAAGACTACAAACACTGCAGTGCAGCAGAAACTACGAATATTTAGGTGGGAACATGGTGCAAAGACTATGGACGCTTAGAAATGGACATTTCTTCCCTCCCCTCCATTTTACTCATGGAAATTGAATACATGAAAACATGGAAATTTTATTCATGGCTCTGAGTGACACAAGACGTTCAAAGTGAGTACGATATGCTTGATATGGTTGGACAACAACTTTTTTCATCAGCACTGCATTTCTATAGACATCACAGGCAGCAGCTTCTAAGGCAAGATGCATATTGACTGGCTGATGAGTGAATACAGTGGATCCTGAAACAGCAACAACCAACCATCTTACACACTACATGCACATGCATTTCTGACCTGAGATGTAGAACTAATGCAGTAGTGTATGAGCTGTGTGAAGAGCATAGCTCTGATATGGCCTGATAAGGCATGGGATTTTTGGAAGCCACCCTTTGTCAGAGGTACTCCATCCAGCAGGGCAGAGAAGCCTAAGGCTGCTTTTTTACCAACAACATTGCAATACTAATACAAGCAACTTCGTCAGATGTTACTAAGTATGTTGAGACTTTAATAGCCAGATCATACAGCAAGTCAGAACATCCATTCTGAGGTATGAGTCTGATGCCCCCAAGATGAGTTATCCTGGAGACATGCTGTTTTCTGATGTTTGAACAAGAGCCAGGATTACCTGTATTTGCTTTGATGTGTTAGAACTTTGATACCCACATCAACATGAAATCAAATTACAAGAAAAATTTAGAGATTCATATCATATTATTATGGCAGCTATTCATAAAAATCTCTGATAGAAAGGAGTGCATATGTGATGCTTATATACATTCTTAGAAGCACAAGCCAGGGGACATTGAGGTCTATTGTGAAATTGAGCTGTTAATGACAAAAAACCCAAGCACTACCATACTTGCAAGTAGGAATGACACTTGTGAATCCCTGTTCCAGACCAGACTTCTGGTCTGGGAGTTGCCTTCTCCTTTACTTACCACTACAGATGACAACTTGAGCCTTTTTAACAAAGAGGCAGGAAACATCAGTTGGTTTCCTGACAGAGCATCACCAACATTGATTGTGAGCTTGAGGCTTGTTCAGTTATGGCTGCTGGTTCCTTAGAGGAGGACAAGATCTCTGGTACAGATTTATTTCCCAAGCGTAGGTATGCTGAGGGACCATGCAAGTCCAAACCCTTTGGTTATTTCTTGATACTGAGAAAAGGCAAGAGTTACTGTCTGAAATTACCTGCAAAAAGCATTTGCCTGAATTTGAGTTTTTCAGCACCAGTAAGAATGATGGAGTTGTTAGGCCAAGAACTGATGAATCGCAAGCTTCAAGTGAGCAGAAAAGCAGGTCAGTAACAGCCCCTTTTCCCAGGAGACACGTGAGAGGAAAGCTAAAGAACAGTGTGAGGGGGAAGGAGGGAAGGCAGAGGATGCTTGCAGGCTGAAAAGAGTGATACCGGAAGTCACCATATGAAAGTGAGCTGGTTTGGTCCAGCAGTGGTGTCTCTAGTACCAGCTTGTCTCTCCAAATTTGGTTTTCCATGTTGAACAAATCCTTCCCTACAAATTCACCCATTGTTGTTCCTCCTGTGATTACTTTGGTAAGTGGGTCTTGACTGGAGGGACCATGCTTGCTAGAGATGGAGCCCGCTTGATGCCGTAAATATTGTTTATTATTCCTGCATTAGGAAGGAAAAGACTTGCCCTGAATTCTTCCAAGCCAATTATCTGGAGAATGAACTCACACAAAAGCCAAGCTGTTCAAAAACAGGAACGTGCGAATGATTTTTACTTTGCAGGGCCAAAGTGCTGGAGAGAAGGCTGCTGCGTGGAACACAGTCCTAACCCTCCATCAGCACCTGTAGAATTGACCACAGGGTCCTTGAAAGCATTTTGCATAACTGAAGGGCAAGATTTTCCTTTAGCTGGCCACAGTGTTTGTGCAAGAAAGACCTGCATGTCTGACTGGGAAGAAAAGAATATTTGTACCTCATATATTGGAAAACACTGTTCAAGAAGTTAATCCTTGTGAAAATCTTGCTCCAAAATGCTGCCAAGGGCATGGCTGTGTTTGCTCTCTGCCATGTCAGTGCCAATCTGTGAGCAGCAGCTTCTTGCCATATAGCAGGTAACTTGGGTGTCTGACAAAAGCAGTAGGAAATTTTTCTTCCAGCAGGACCCAGCAGATTCCGCTGTTTACGCTGCCTGTCCCTGAGCAGGCTGGCCCTGCCTTGGTCACAGGCGTCCTCTCGCCCGCCCAAAGTCCCATGGCCATGCTGGTCCACTGGCCGTGCTGGCCCCATGGCCATGCTGGCCCCGTGGCTGTGCTGGCCCCGTGGCCGTGCTGGCCCCGTGGCCGTGCTGGCCCCGTGGCTGTGCTGGCCCTGTGGCCGTGCTGGCTCTGTGGCCGTGCTGGTTTTGTGGCCGTGCTGGCCCCATGGCTGTGCTGGCCCCGTGGCCGTGCTGGCCCCGTGGCCGTGCTGGTCCCGTGGCTGTGCTGGCCCCGTGGCCGTGCTGGTTTTGTGGCCGTGCTGGCCCCGTGGCCGTGCTGGCCCCGTGGCCGTGCTGGTCCCGTGGCCGTGCTGGCCTCATGGCCGTGCTGGCCTCGTGGCCGTGCTGGCCTCGTGGCCGTGCTGGTCCCGTGGCTGTGCTGGTCCCGTGGCTGTGCTGGCCCCGTGGCCGTGCTGGCCCCGTGGCCGTGCTGGTCCCGTGGCCGTGCTGGTCCCGTGGCCGTGCTGGTCCCGTGGCCGTGCTGGCTCTGTGGCCGTGCTGGTCCCGTGGCCGTGCTGGCCCCGTGGCTGTGCTGGCCTCGTGGCCGTGCTGGCTCTGTGGCCGTGCTGTGTCCTACAGGCAGAGCACACGCTGCACATTCGTGTGTAAGCCGTACCCGGAAAACTGTTTCACACTCTATGAGCATGTGCATACACTTTCTCACTCATCTTTTCGCTGGTGGCAGTGCATATCCTAGAGAATAATCAACTGTATTCTGCACTGTTCAAAGCCAGGTTCTTCTCAGCCAGCTGCTGTCAGACGGAATGTACTGGTAAACTCCACACACCTCAGTGACGATGCTCATCATTTAACATAACCTTGTGCTTTCATTCATGTTTCATTTTTCATGCTTTTAGCAGCCATAACAAGTCTGAAGTGTAAATGATATGAAGGCTCAAGTATAGAGGGAAAGATTGTTTGATTGTCCTGCAAAACTGGAAAAGAAACATCACAAACACCTATTGATTTTCACAGATAGAAGACATTATTCATGTCACAGCCATGCCAGGCTCAGAAGGATAAAATATGCTGTTTTCTTTTCAAACTCGTGCTTCCATTCCCCCCCCTCCAGCCACCCATAGAGTCCTTACGTATAAACTTCTTTTCAACAAATGAATATTTTTGATTCATTAAACATTTCCCTGCCCTTTCTATCTGATTGGAATAACCATCTACACTGTTTGGCAGCCTTTCTGAAAATAAATGTTATTCCTTGAATAGTGCCTGTAAATGCCTTCTCTGACAGGAGCCCATCATGCGGTGGGGAGACGCGACTTCTCTGGAAGTTGCTGCAGGACTTAACTCCTTGCAGTCTCTGAAGGATAATGTACTAAAGATATTTTTCTCTAATCCTTTCTATACCTTATATACAATGGCACTCTAAATACTTGCATGTTATTCTCAGATTAGTGTCCAGTGCATTAGATGGGTTGTTCACAGTTCCTGTTTTTAGGGGGGATTTTAGGGTGCTGTCCTGGTTGCCCGGGGCTCTGTGACTCCGCTCCCCGGAGCAGAAGCCCGGGCAGGGTATGGGGAGGGCGGCCCCCCCGCACGGGGCTGTCACTGTCCACACCGCCCGCGACCACGCGCCTGGCACCAGGGCAAAGCCTGGGTACAGATGCCGCCGGGCACCGCGCTGCAGGCCGTCCCTGTGGTAGCGGGGTGTCGCCAGCGGACCCTCAACAGCCCAACGGACGAGGAAAAGCTGCTTCTTGCTGTTTCCTGGGAAGCTACAGACTAGCTCCAGCCTCCATTCTGCCCCAGGTAAGGATCTAGGTCAGAGCTTGATTTGGCAAAATAAGAGATGGGTATCTTTTAGTTTGGAGGAAATAAAGTGTAAGAAGTCCTAAGGTTGTCAGAGTGAAGCAAGGAGACTGCTTTTTATATGGCTGCAAGGCAGAACAGAGACAGGAAAATCAGAACAGGTATCTGCAACATACCGTAGTTTTTCAAGAGCAGTTTTGGGGGAAAACCGGTCTTATTCAGACATTCTTAACTTTATTTCAGAAATAATAAAATAATGATTACATAGCAATGCCGTGTCAGGTAAGCTTTTTATTTAATTTTAAATTTTATTACAATATTAATGTTAATATTGTATTTTCATTAGTAAAGGCGTTAATCACTCATATATGCATTTGGTTCAAAACTAACCATTCAAGGCTTCTTTTCTCAACCTTCAGAAAATTAGCTTTTCATTCCAGTCTGTCAGATTTTTCACTAGAATAAAAAAATTCATTTTCCTCCAGTGTTATAAGGTGAAGTTTGGCAAAGCAAAATAATGATGATTGATAAAGTATTATTCCATTACTTTGATTAAACCTGTTTGGTCTTATCTACTTAGTCTGTGGAGGTTTGTTTTTCTTCCTGTGGTGTAATTGTTCCTTTTGGTACAGAAACACAAATATTCCAGACTTGCAGACACCAGCTCCAGCTTTCAGAAACTCCTATCTGACAGCTAATGGAGGCGTTGTTTCATTAGTAGTACTAGTAAGGAGAAGTACTAGTAAGGAGTCTTCCTTACCCCTGTGGAATTGGAAAAGTTCCTTCTGGAGAGGGGGAGTAGAATAATGTAAGGAAAAGCAGTTTCCGGTAAAAGCAAGGACTGGCGAACCTTGGTGGGTTTGTCACAGGGCACAACTGTAAATTCTGGCCGTCCAGAGGTGGGTTTTGATGTCCTGGCTCTTCATTGTGCCCCTTCAGACATTTGAATGCTGCTGCATGTTGTGAGCAGATTAGAAAAAAGGAAAAGGCACAGCATTCTGTAATGGAAGCTGAAAACTGCTGAAAGCGGTAATAGGTTTGGTGTGCAATTTCGAATAATAGTTTGAACATGTGAATTAAGGTCCAGAAATTTACCGTGATGCCCTCAGGGTCATGTCTTTGCAGTACCTCTGTGTAGAGATAAGCAAGGTACCATGAGAATGAATTCATGCCTTTTGTACATACAGTAATTTGGGCTAATTAGGGCAGGCTCAACACCATCCTGGTGCAGAACAGAAAGCTGTACAGAAATTCAAAGGAACTAAGCTGTCAACTCCAGTGAGTTCCTCGTCCAAAAGACCTCACTCGCAATCACCGGTGGAAAAAAGCTACTTGCACAGGCAGGCCGTCCTAAAAGCGTCCAGATCCACAAAACATTTTTTCAGTTCTGAAGAAGGTGAGATGCTTACAGCTTCCTGCCAGAAGTCCCTAGTGATGCTCGCAGGGCACGTAGGCTGCTGCCAAGCCCCGCGGCAGGAGCTGCTGCCCCGTGGACAGCCGGGAGCCTTGCAAGCCCTAGGACGGCTGTGTGCCTCGGTGGAGGCAGAGAGAAACGGGGCTCCCTTCTCATCTGTTCTGCCCCGCACCCAAGCCCGGCTCCAGCTCTGCTTGGCCACACATCCAGCAGTACCTGGAAGATGAAAGGCTGAGATCTGCCCCTGGTTACGACACTTCCCTCCAACCCAGCCCAGTGCAGACATCAGTAATGCCCCCCGGGGCTGCCTGAATCATCACTGCAGCACCAGTATCTGACACTTTGCTTTGCAAAGCATTTGCTGTTTAATGCCTGTCTCTGCTCCAGTTCCCACTTTGTTGAAATGACGAAACCCTGCACAACATCAGCCTGACATGGCTCCTTTTTCCTGGCGAGGATTCATTTGCTGTATTGACAAAGTTGCCAGGTATGTGGAAGGGGAAGGGCTAGGGCTGTGCTCACATGCTCCAAAAGCAGTTGAGAAACCTGAAAACACAGCACAATCTGATGTAAACAAACAAGTTCTGCATATTCTCCTTTCCCAAATATTCAGAAGTCTTAAAAGAATTGGGTGTGTAATTGAAAGTAGCCAAAGGCAGCTTTATCCTGTGCTACCAGCACTTACGCAGCCGATCACCCAAAGTTTCACTTGGCAGGTTGACAGGGTTATGCGTTTTCACATGGGTGAACAGTTCTCTAACAAAGCATTGCAGCCCAAACAACACCAAAAAACACATCATCTTGTTCCACTGATTCTTATTTCAAGAGCTGGAAGAGAAATTTTCATTCTTTCTTTACCCCAGCCTTACTGTCAAGATCCTTGCCTGATAAAACAGCTTTCCAGCACCAGAAGCCTATTGTCTTTTACTTTTTGAATCTCACATTTTCTTTGAAAGGCAATAGGAATGATCTTCCCTGTGTAAAGTCCCTTGTGCTCTTTTACATGTTCTCAGTAAGCACTTCTGAAGACATAATTTTTGATGTCACAGGATCCCACTGTCAGGAAAGGACATGGACCCAGCAGCATTTTGGAGTTTGGAAGGCAATTTATCAGAAAATTTGGCCCTTGAAGGGGATGCAATGGTTCTGAGAAACAAGGAGAATTTTCCTGTAAATGAAAGCACTCTCAGAGCTACTGCTCGAGGGAACGGTGCTGGCGCTGGTGCCAGAATACCAGGTCGGCTTCCTTGCATGCTAAGACCTGCACTTTTTTCTCTTATGGGCCAGAGAAGAGAATCATTCCATGAAAGCAAAACACAGTAGGCAACACATTACTGAACAAACCAATGAAGAAGGGGGTAAGATGAGCCTCTTTAGATCTGCATGGAGGAAACAGAGATTTGTCCCTTCTACCATGGAAATTCACTGGCTCTCTTAAAAAAATAGTGGATTTCCCATCTTTTGAGAAAAATTCTCACTTCTGATGACTTTGTTTTAGGCTAAAAAATAGTAATTTTTTTACTAAAATATGACAAAATAAACAGAAAACTCCATAATAGGGGCAGATACTACAAAATACTGAAACTGACACTTTTTTTCCGCCAGTATCATAATTTTCATTCATGTATCTGCTATTTCCTTCCTACTCTGCATAACTTAGAACTATATGAATGTAGAAGAGTGGGTGAATGTCCTGAGAGCTCCATGCTGGAGAAACCATGCAAGGTGCTGAGCTCAGACAGAAGGAGTAATTCTCCTGAGTAAATTCATAACAAACAATCATTAAAAACACAAAAATAAAAAAAAAAAAAAGAAAGAAAGAAAAAAGAAAAAGGTTCCTCACACAGTTGATTTGTTGTTTAGGAAAAAAAAAAAAAAAAGTGCTTTTCTGAATCATTGCTCTTGTGAGAGACAGAAAAGTCCACCTACAATACAAATCATATCATTTATCAAAACCAAAAATGAGTGAATTTCTGGTTCCTTCTGTGGCAAGCTTTGACGTCGAGTGGCATTCCCAGCATGGAGACAAATTTATTTATTCATTAATTTAATATATTCAATAAACCAACCAGCACACAGGCTTATTCTTTACAAGTAATTAGAATGTATTACAAGCATACAAATGTGCCTAAGATTGAGAACTTGGGTTATAATCTAATGAAAATATTGTCGCTGAATTAATTTCCTATGTGGTGCCAGAGCCATGGAATAAAAAGTATATTGAAAGTCTTCAGAGACCTACTGTCAACAGCCTAGCACTACCTGTATTTTAAGCTGGAGAAGATTAGATTTCAAAAGCCTGCTCTTTTTCATGCATGTTCTAGTTGTCTTAGAGGAATCTTCCATGCTTGAAAGGCCTTGCAAAAATTTCAGAGATTAAGAAAGTGAAGAAATGGGCAATTTCTGCTACAAACATCATAAAAATGCATTAATCCCACAGAAACGCAGTTCAGAAGCAGATTTACCAGGAACTTGAGGCAGTTGGTCTCCTCTGTGCCAAGCTGTGGTCTTGTGAGCTGCAGATTGCATCACTGCAGCGGTTGAAAATTCCACCAAGCCCAGCTGTGGATGCAGGCTCTGCCTCCCAGCGCCGCAGCAGCAGAGTGTACTGGCATCATATGGAAGGTCATTGATGCTTCAGTCCTCCTAAAAATGATTAGATTTCACACTTGCCTAGCATTTTCATTTTCTGAGCATTCTGAAAACTAACTAATGATGTATCGGTGAGAAAAGGAATGTTTTTAAGAATGGGACATGTAATCTCAACATCTCAACACACACAAAAATGTTTGGAGTGAAGTGGGACACGGACACAGACACAGGCTGTGTTTGCTGGTGTTCTCAGGAGAATAGCTGCAAACTGAAGAAAGAAGCGTTCATGAAGTGCAGCTGTTGAGTCTCATTCTTTGACCTGCCGTTGGAAGCCAGACAGCAGATGAACTATAACTGGGATATTGGTTCCAGCTTTCTGTTTCAATCAGCTGATGCAGGGACTAAGAAGCCAAGCGGGAACGGGCCTGTTTGGGTTTCAGATATGGGCTGCATCACTGTGTGAAGCCACAACTCCGGTGCGTCCCCAGAGCTGCCAGCCTCTTAGCAACCTGCCTTCAAACATGTTTGTGTTTCTTTCTGCCTAGTGTACAGATCTCGGGCCTTCTCCCTCTTTATAGTAATGAAAAAAAAGAGATTAGGTTATGCAGGTCTTTGTGATTTTTTTTTTTTTTGTCACATGTATTTTGCTTGCTTCAGTAAGCAGTTTTCCATTGCTGTGTCCTGCGTGAAAGACTGTTGCCACTGAGAGTATAATTACCTGGTTCCTCCCCTCAGTCCTAAAGCAAAAGCTTTTCACATAGCACTGAGGTGTAAAGAAAGAACAAGGGAATGTGCAGGGGTTCACTGGGAGCACTTCTGTGCAATGCTTATCAGCCATTCCTTATCAATGTTAATCTGACAACACAGGTGTGAGGGGATGCCCCAGCTGGGATAGATCACTGGTAATCTGATCAGGAGTAACTCATTGTGTTCTGCTGGACACCAGTTTACTTGCTACCAGTTGAACAAAGGAACAAATTAAGCAAGCCTGATTAAGTCCTGTTGGTAACAAGGGAGGTGTGGTGGAGAGAGCTGCATGTCTTGGCTGTCTGTGGGTGTGCAGCTAATAACCATTACACAACACCCACAGACACGCTCCCTCGGGGAGGGGGGGGGGGGGAGGAGAGGGTATGGTAATTACAGAATGGGTGTTTAGAAGGAAAAGGCATTTTGTAGCCCATGTTCCTCATTTTAATAACACAGCCTGCTGCGTTGTGAAACACCTTCCTTAGAAAAGCATTAACTGCTGTGACCCATGTCCTCATCAAGCCAGCGCAGCAGCCTGCACTTTCACCACTGCACCTGCGGAAAGGTCCCTGTCCCAGCTGGAGAGCAGGGCTTGTCCCCAGGGCTGCGTTAGGGAAGGTCATGGCCAAAAGGGTCCACGTCCGAGTGGAGCCAGGGTAACAAAGCAGAGGGGTCTTCTTCCCAAGGCACTCCCCAAAACGTCTCGTACAGAGGCGAACATCAGTGCACTGTAGGTTCTGCCCCTCTGCAGGCACTGTCTTCATCAGCCTCCTCCTCCTCCTTATCCCAGCTCCGGGGTCCTGCAACGTGCCCCCTGGCCCCACCGCCCGAGGGGAGGAGGCAGCACGCTGGGCAAGAGGTGCAGGCTCAGTCCTGTCCTGCCCCGATCCTGCCTTCTGCGGGCAGCTCCCCGAGCTCTCCTCCACCCCTGTGTTTGTCCAGAGCAGACACTGCCGGCAAGTCCCGGACTCTGCTGGGAGCCTGGAGGAAGGCTGCTGCTCCCCCGAGACCTCGCGGGACGGAGGAAGGGGTGAGTGGGCTCTGTGCACAGCCTCATCGGGAACTGCACGAAGCTCATGTGCATTTCTGACTGTGGGGAGAGGGCAACACGAAGACCCTGAAGCCACTCTCTCTTCAGTCTTGTCTCAGAGGACCAGAGGGCCTCACTGTGAGGACTGTGAGGAAAATAACTTCAGATCTCTGTTGTCCTGGTCTCCATCATGACCACCATCACACGTCGTGTGCCTCTGTGTCTTTCAGCCACTACTGCTATCTAGCTTCTCAGATTCGTTTGGTCACCTCTGTCTCTTCACAGTTCCTAAAACAATGTCTCGAACACTGAACTGAAGTAATGGAAGAGCTAAAAGTATTTTTGGGAATAAGTTGAGCCTGCCATAGTCCTGATGCTCCAAAAGGAAGGTGATTGTGCAGGAAATAATATTTCAGGTAGAAAGCTGTAAGAAATCCTTTAGTACCTTACCCTTTTCCACAGTAATTTGTATGGAAAAATGGCTCAACCCTGACAAAACCACTTGAATTATAAATAAGCCTTTTTAGACACAAAATATTGCAGCATATGGAAAGATTATTTTTTTTTTTTTGAAGGGGAGGAACACACAAGGACAAGACAATGAGAAAAATCTGTGTGTCGCTGACAGACGACGTGAGTGGCTTGAGCACTGGAGCCAGGCTTCTGGACTCTGCTCACAGCTCCAGCCTGTCACTCTTGGTGTCAGCTATTAAATGCTTATCATAAAAGCATCGCTTTTATCTATCTGTCTTCTAAAATCCTTTTTCCTTCAGACATCATCTGACTCGGCCAGGGTCTAATCAAACCCTCATTAGCTGCTGCTAGGAATGGATCTCATATTCACTGCCAGTTAATCAGTGGCTAGCTGGCACAAGTGGTGGGCAGGAAGATTTCTGCATGAGCAGATGTCGTGTTAGTCCCCTGCGTAGTTCCTTGTGGACACACCATCCCAAAGGCATATGAAAATATTATTCTATTTCCTTTTTTGGCTAAAGAAGAGAGAATGTGATGCCCTCTTCTTAACTAAAGGTCAAAAGATGATCAGTTAATGTAAATCCAAAGGGTAGAAAAGAGCAAAAGGGTAAATCCAGGGGGTAGAGAAGAGCAAATACTCTCTCAAGAGCCAGTAAAAATATGCCTTGCTCTAATTCGTGTTGTATTTTACATAATTCTCCACTCAGTATTATTTTCTTCCCTCTGCAGTTTGGGGAGCAGCTCTGGTCGTGTCTAATACCACGTCTTGCTCACGCTGTGATACCCAAAGAGCCTGTGATCTGCAGCCGCCGTGAAGCCAAACGCTGGGGCTCAGCGCGGTGCACGGACGAGCTGGCGAAGGCGAGTGAGTCCAAGCCCAGCCACCCTGGGTGGGAACTGCCAGACCCAAGCGAGGAGCTGTGGGCCAAGGAGATGCACATGTGCAGATCGTTGCTGAACTCAAGCTCTTCCACCCATACAAGCGACAGTGTGCTTTCGCTTCATCCGAGTAATTCGTATTTAGTGCTCAAAGTGTGAGAAAAAAACAGTTTGAGGATGCAAATGGTGGCTGTTGCTTTGATAAATACTACAAGCCAAATTCATTAGTGGGCTTTCAAAGAGAATTGTTTTGTTTTCCCATCATAAGTAAACAAAAGAAATAGCATTCTCTATCATCGCTCTCATTTCAGAATGTACCTGCTGGTTCTAGTGCTAATTAACATGTTCCTTCTGTGATGGAAAATAGCCCCACAGCATCTTAACTGCAAAATTTGGTTTTCGGGAAAGAACGGTTTTCTGAGAATGTAAAAAATTGTTTCATACCTACTGAGTAATTGGTTTATATTTGAATATAAATAAATGAGAAGCAAGTATGCTATTTATTTAATAGCATTTAATGTACAATCATCTTATACAGTGGGGCCATACTCATAATGTTTCTTTTATGTTATTAAAAATATTGATAAAACACTGGACGTTCATTAGTTATACCATTTCCAAGTGCACAGAAGAATGAACAAATGTGTTTTCATTATAAGAGGTAATAATAATTAAGAGTGACAGCACCTTATCCTCAGGATCTGCCTCCCAGCAGCAGTTTGGCTGATAAAAAAGCAGAAGTTAAGATAAGGCAGCAATTATTAAGACAAATCTTTTGAAGGGCTGTTTGAACTCCTGTGTCCAGCAGATAATCTGATTTTACAAGGTGCTCCAAGGGGGGTAGACTGCATGGGAAGCAGTACCCAGGTGCAGGCCTTTAGCCCTTTGCACCGGCATTTTTACCTCTAGCCATTTCCCTGGTCGCTTCTTCTTTTGTTTGCTACAGCTGTGGCATATAAATCAGTCTTCATTCTGTCTCACTGACACCAAAGAGAAACACAGCACAAACAATGCAGAACACCAAGCCCCGAATGTATTAATCATCTTTTTTTTTTCTTCTTTTTTTTTTTCTTTTTTTTTTTTTTTTTTTTTGCTGATTCCTTTTACCTATCTTTTTTGGGAGATTCAGAAATGGCTATGGGCAACTTAGTAATTCTTCCTTCATAAATATTAGATGCACGCAGAGCATGAATATTTGAGTAGCTAACTCTGACTTAGGTGAAACCAATTGCTAATGGCAATTCATTTTTCCTTAGTGACATTCCACCAATAACAAGCATGAGGGGGACAGGATGATGCAATTTGGATCTGGGCAGCAAAAGGGAAAGAAGGTGCCGACTGGGAACAAAGATGCTTTATTGATCAGGCCTTTAGATTGAACTCAGGGCTAGGTATCCACCCTTACCTAGGAGAGAGCTTTAGTAGAGAGCCATGCTCAGCAGTTATGTGCGTATCCTTAGGAGTTAAATATTGGAAAGAAGTTTTAAACATGACTGATTTTTATCATGTCACTGAGCTACCACCTCCTGATGTTATTGTGCCTTGTGTGATGTTACATGTTTGATGTGGGAAAGACCGGGCAGTTCTCTAACATCCTCCACATAGGATGCACCACAGCCCCACTAGCAAATCTGTGGCTTGCCGTGGGAGAGGGTAGTTGGGGTTCCTTCAGCCCAGTCCCAGTTCCCCCATGCATTCCCTTTCGCCCACTGACTCTTGCAGCCCTGTGCATATAGCACGTCATCTTAAGCAGCTGTTCCAGGGGAAAACGCTGTCATTTTGGTCCTTAATGGACTGTTTTTCAAGCCAGATGAACTCACCTTGCTGCACAAGGGTTGCAAAGGACGTGCTGAAATGGTGTGATTGGCAGCAGGGGGTGGAAACAGGTCTGCCCCTTTTGGTGATATCAGGTTAGCTGTAAAACTGTATGTTTTGAGTTTTAATAAAAATAGAAATTGTGACTTTACGCCTGAGGCATAGAAAAGAAAAGTAGTGTCTCTGGACCTGGGGAATGGCAATGAGTAATCAGATGTGACCGGATCAAACCTCAGCTGAAGTTCCTGTTCATGTTTACATGGCCCAAGAGACATCAGCATGTATCTATCATTTTATATTGGTCTCAAATTTGCCATTACTAGATGAATAGTTTAGAATCCATTGGCAATACTTACACACATTTGTCTGTTCTAGCACAAGGCCCCCCTTGCACGCGTTTTGCCTCGGCAGAAGCCCTGTTCGGTGTCTCTCAAGTCACCACACGCCGCGCTGCCGGGGCTTTTGGCACGTCAGCCCGCGCCGGGGCAGTGCCGGTGGCAGTTTGGGCAGAGCGGGCGCCCCGGGCTTGGCCCGGGCCCCGGCAGCTGCCGGTGCCGGCCGGTGCCCTCCAGCCGGTGCCCGGCAAGCGCCGGGGCCGGCCTGCTGGCCCCCGCCAGGCCAGGCTGGCGGCCCAGGGCCCCGCTCCCGGCGCCAGGCAGAGCTGCCGGGCCTCAGCCGCCGGGAACGCCAAACGCAGCCGGGGCCGGAGCCTGCCCGGCGGCGCGCGAGGAGAGGCCGGCTGCTGAGGCACGCCAACACGGCGTGTGCCGCCGGACAAGGCCGCCGGCTCCCTGGGGCTGCTGGCTGTGCTCCTGCCGTCTGTCCTGGCCAGCCGCCTGTCCGCACAGACCCGCGGGCTGTGCGGGGCAACCAGGGGCCCGCAGGGTCCTTGGGCAAGGCTGCAGCGCCAGCTCGGTCATCCCAGGAACAGCTGGCAGCAGCGAGGGCTTTCGGAGCCCAACCGCCGGGGATACTGGCGCTCCGTTTTCCCGCATGAGCCCTCTGTGGTGGGGACCGGGGCAGGAGCCCTGCCGAGACAGGCTGTTTGGGCTGGCTCCCTGTCCCCAGGCACCGCTGGCCTGAGGCGCAGGCCCTGCCCGGGGGAGGCGCGGGCGCAGGGCAGCAGCGGGATGGATGGACGGGCTTCCCCATTCCCGTGCAGCTCCGTGTCCTCTTCTTGGGCAGCTTCTCCAAGTCAGCAAAACTGCCGGCTTTTCACTTAAGCATAAGTGGCATCAGCTAATGAAATAATAACCACATGGTGACCTCTCTGTCACTTACGCAGAGAAAAAGTGGTTAAAAACCTTGGCCCAGATTATCTGGCTGCCAAGTTCTGGAGCTGGTTCACTTTCCACACCTGCGTTTCCTCTGCTTTGCTTCCCTTTAAAGAATATCCCTTTCAGAAAATGTTCTTTTCTCACAGCATCTGTTGAAAAACTAGCAGGTTTTGGTCTAGAAGTTTTCCGTTTGAGACATTTTATTTCTATCAAAAAATCAAAATTTTCTCAGGAAAACTAAGCATGTGCTTTCTGTAGGCAAAAAACAGCATTTAGCTGGAAATCATACTTCTGAGTTTAAAAGTAGTTTTAATGGCAAACTTTCAAGGGAGCCTACTGACAGTGTTTCACAATGAAACCGGACGGATCGGCCCAGGCCACGTCCCAGCGGGTGCGGTCCCGGCCCTGGCTGCCCCCAGCCGAGGCTGTGACCGCAGCGAAGAGCCCTCGCCTCCACAAGCTCATCGGCCTCTCGGACTTCGCCACAGCAGACGGTGGAAATGAGCGCTGACATCGTTCTGCAGCAGTTCATGCACCATCCGAAACGCTGCTCATCCGCCAGACCTCTGCTACGTAACGGCTGAAGCAGAGGGCCATGAGTTGCTGTGTTCATGGTGTAAGCCCTTTGCTGGAATGAGCAGATATTTCCCTGGTTTCCTCTATACCCGTGCCTGTGGCCAGTGGCAGAGGAGTGGTGCACACAGGCCTGTCATGACCCAAAACGCTACCGGGCTTATCGCAGCCGACCAGTCCCATCCATGTGCTTCAGAGCGAGCCTTCCCGGCACTGCCAGGAACAAGAAGCGCCTGCCCCACACACGTCCTGGTCCTGACAGAGCTCCGTCTGACGGGCTGGTCTGATTGCACCACCCTTAATTCCTACAGACCTTTCCTGTCCTACGTTAGTCCGTGCAGAAATGGCTGAGGGCCACGATGATGTGTAAAAGACCCTCCCCATCCCTACAGAGGAGCTCTCAACTTGCAGAGGCCAGTGAACTGTGTGGAAGGAGACCCTGCCAGTGTCCTTGCTGAGGCTCCCCTTGGAAGAAAGAAGGGCACCCACTGAGCAGCCTGGGCTACTGTTCTACACCACTGAAAATATTAATGCAGTGTTCAGCTGTCACAGTCCCCTAGCTTTCCTGCGTGAGAGAACAGTGATGCCATCGCCAGCATACAGACAACACGCTTTCAGTCTGCAAAAGCAAAGAAAGAACTGCACACTGAAAGAAAATCCTGCTTTGTTTACAGGTGGCTTTTATTTACAAATATACTGAAGTGTAATCTCTCTCTTTTTTTTTTTCTTTTTCTCTTTTTGTTTAGAGTGTGTGTGTGTGTGTGTGTGTGCGCGCACCCATGTGCACATGGGAAGGAGCATAATGTATGAGAAACTCATGTATCTTAGCTGCCAGGCAGTGGTGGCAGGAAAAAAGAATGCAGTGAAATGAAATTTAAAAACACTAATAAATAATTTAACAATGACAAGTAATTAAATAAAAAAAAAAATCCGATCTACATACATTATGGTGGTTTGTTACCAACACAGAGGGAAATGAGCAGAGAATCTACGGTGAAAGGCAGCTGGTTAAGTATGAGAGAGCATAGTCATATTTTTTACAAGTTAAACAAATTGTAACAGACAGCTACAAAATACTACATTTCGATAACATAAATACAGAATATATAAATATACAAGTAATACAGCCATACACAGCTAAAAAATAGGGTGTTCACTTAAAAACAGAGTTCCCAATGCAAGGTATCTGGCAGTCCCTTCACAGTCACTGCTGAGCAGAAACAGGGGGTGCAGAACTAAGGGGACCCGGGCTGCATCCTTGAGGAGGACAAATAGTTGTCAGTTTATTCAGATAGGCCTCAAGTGAGCAAGACCGTGCTTAAATGCCACCAAACCCAAAAGCCTTCAGGTACCTGCCACGAGGTAAGCAAGCACCCCAGTGCCCCGCTACCCGGAGAGGAGCCACTGGCCACGCTGCTGTGGGTGCAGCAGCCGGCTGTCCCGTGGCCCCGCAGCGAGGAGCGTGGGCTGGAGATCGACCCGCACGCATGGGAGCGTCTGCGGTTCAGAAATGCATGGCGTGGTTTGGGGATGGGGCTGTGTAAAGCACTATCCTGAGCACTTGAGACACTTCAGGTACTGTGGCTCCAGCTCCCACGGCTTTGATGTGCCTCTCTGTCCTTTCATTGTTGTGACCAAGCTCCAGGCTTGCAAGAACCCTTCCCTTCCTCCTGGATTCTGCCGTTAATCTCTAGTGACTTTTGGAGACAACCAGAAGTATTATGACACGGTTTAAAGAGGTGCTCTCACAAATCCCAGCTCACATCCCTAGCAGCATCACAGACCCGGGTTCCCTCGGACACCTGGGGCAATGGCTTGGGATATATTTCTGATCCTTAAGGAAACTGGAAGGGAGTCCTGAGCAGAGTAGGAAGAGGTAAGTGGGTTCACATCATCCCTGGAAGGTTTGCCAGCATGAAGGACCTTCTCCATGCAATGACGGCACAGCGAGGTGGCTGAGTTGCTGCTGACGAAGAGGCAAGGAACCCGCCGAAGGTCCTGGTACTACTCCTCTGACTGGTGCAGGGTGGCTCTGAAAAATCCACTCAGCAGCCACCGTGAGACTAATGAGTCACATCTCAGGCACGGTTAGCAGCAACTGAGCCAAGTGACCTGGATGTTTCTGATGACAGAGTTTAAAGAAAAGGAGATCAAAATGCCTAGGATGGTGTTTCAATCTTAGTGATTGCGACCACTGCGCTTTATTTAGAGCAACATAATCGTCTTCCATGTCATGACTGTGAAACACATCCACCACCAGCCCCTAACTGCTTATGATACAGGGTTTAATCCATCGTGCTGCAGTAAGTGGGGGGGCTGAGCACAGCAGTGCCTGGCAGGAATCATCCCCTGGACAGTCAGAGGAATGGAAACGTGCTGCTGCCTGGGCGAGAGCCTGGCAGTGGGACCAAGGACCGCGCTGCCCAGTCACCATTCCTGCGCGGCAGGCGATCGCGGCGTGCCACCGTTACAGAGCTGGCAGCTGCACAGTAAAGAGCTCTGAGGAAGCTGGCACCTAGCTTATGCACTCTGATCCCACAATCAGCTTTTTTAAACGTTATTGAGCAAACACTGAAACCTAATCAATCATCTTTTACTTAATTGCATCTTGTCACCACTTTAGCTTAACGTGTAGTCCTTGCTTAGCCAAAACATGATTGAAACGCCACGAAGAGCTCACTTGATGCATTTATATCAGAAAGGGGTTAATTTCCTAGGGAAAATGATCACTGTAAGGTGCATGTAATAAACTGCTGTCATGACCTCTAGCCTTCAAGCTCCCATATGTGCAATCATTGTTTGTGGTTTCCGTGGAAGTGCCAGATGCTAAGAAATTTTGGCAAGAGTTTATCAATTTGACTCAGTGTAAGATATTACTGTGATATGGCCCATTAAACATTTTACTTTCACCTGATCAGTGACATTCCCTTGACAATAGAAGAGTAAAGCAGAAATCAAAAAGGTCAGAGGTTGCTATATAATCTTTTACTGCAGGTCCCAGGTTAAAACCACAATGATCACACTCCAGTAGGGTAATTCATTCCACAAAAAAAAGTGACATTTATTTTGCTTTAATGAACTTCGGCCTTTGCCAGATATAACGGGTCCACTGGAAATCACTGGCTAGGCATTCCTTCCCGTGACCGGCAGCAACCCACAGTGGCATGGGAAACGTGCCACGTGCCAGAGGGCCTGTGCCGTGCACGTGGCACCAGAGATGGTAGAATATGGGCGAACAAACAGCTAAGGCATCATCATACAACACACCAAGGGAAGAGAAAATGGTATGTACAAGCAATGAAAAGGAAAAAAAGGTGGCAAACAGTCATCCAAAAAATCAGCGAAAGATTATGTTTACTTCAGCTATAAAATGGGATATCTGATTCTTTCCTTGGAAATGGATTGTTTTTTCAACATCCAGCCCAGAAGCAGAGGTAGAGTTGGGACAAGGCAGTTCTCCAAACTGTAGGTCACATTATAGTTCTCGTATAAGTCCCTGTAAACACTAAAAATGCCATTTTTTAAATGAGGGTTGAAGAAAGGTTGTGCCTATGTGTAGAGTCTATACACCTGGTATGTTCTAGCTGGTGAAGATGCTTTTCTATAACTCTAAAGTAGCACAGCAGAAGGGTGAGGAGGAAAACTTGATGAATCCACTGAGATCGGTGGTGAGAAATGTTTATAGTGTGCCATATGAAATCTGCTTGCCTTCTGCCCTGCAAGCAGTGAGATCACCTGAGTTCTTTATAGATGTTTGCTATCATGCAGAGAGAAAGGAAATTGTTATTTATTTTGATACACAAGGAAAGGGAAAAGTAACTGAAGGGATGGGTAGAAAAGAAAATTCTTCTCATTTCGAAACACACCCAGGGGCTCACAACCTTCCCTGACAATCCACATCCCTGTCAGAAAGCGAGAGAACGGTCGCCAGCAGAGGCCGGGGGGTGCGACAGACCCTCCTCCCCGGCTCGGCGGCCCGCAGTGGGACGGGACCGTCACCCCCCTGTCCTCGCAGAGACATCGGCGCCTTCGCTCGCGAAGGGCTGCGTGCGCTCGGACGGCGGCTCCGTGGGCCCTCCTGCGCTGCACACACAGCCCCTTCCCCCGCGCCTTCCTCGCCCCCCGAGTGAAAATACACGTGCTTATCTCGCTGATAGAACTGTGCTTCCTCGAGAAACCTCCAACAGACTCAGTCCGCACTTCCATGTTGCGGGGGAACGTGATCTTGTTTTTATCCTTGGCCCTGCCATCCGACCCTCGCCACGCACCCCCCAGGACACGCGGAGGACCCTGCCCGTCAGCGAGGGTGGGCGGCCGCCCGCCGGGCTCGGGGCAGGACCCCGCTCTGGCCTCCCCCCGCGACAGGACCCCCGAGCCCCACGGGAGGCTGCAGCGCTGGCCTGGTACCAGTCCTCAGCCTGGAGGAGTCGGATTAACCAGCGCTTTGGACTTGTTTTCAGCTATTATGGTCAATATATTAAAAGGTATTTATTTAAGAAAGTGCCTATCCTGCCAATCTTTCCCCATGAGCTCTATTTTGAACACACCCTATAATTACTGATATTACCCTGGCAAATTTTCCCCATGAAGTTTTCTCCACTAAGAGCCATGACCGTACTTGTCCGCCTCTCCACATTATAATTATCACCCGGCAATATTTATAACTATACTATTATTATTTATGATATTTTATGCCCTACAAAAACCTATATGACATATGCTCAAACTTCAGCATCTGAGACAGTCAAACTTCAACTGGGACATTCCCTTCAATGTGTGTACTTGTTCTTCTTACATCTGTACTAATAGGCTAGTTGGAGCATTTGTTGTAAATACAGGAGTCCCATCAGTGCGAAACCTGCGGGACTTGGGTGAGACTCCAGCTCAACTTATCTAAACTTACCATTGTGATCTCTCTCATACTTTTTTTTCCCCAGTTGGTGCACATTTCAGGACTTCTGATGGTTTAGGCTAGAACTGTATATCATAGATTCTTGCTGAGGCGAGATAATTAACTAAAGGAGTGCTTAATTATTCCAGATGGACAATGGAGCATAGCACATTTATGCCTCATGCAAAACATAAACAGAACAGAATGAACAACACATGTTTGCCAATCATGGTCTAGACTTGAAATTTGGCACTGCAATACTTACAAACAAATGTAAATGTTTTATTCTCACACTTCAAAAAAAAATAAATAAAACTCTGTCTCGTAAGCACCTTTAGTTTTAATTACTTAAGATCAATACTAACCTAAATGCCTCTGTCCCTAACATGCATCTCCTCTCCAGGGTCATAGACCTTTCTTATTATGAAATCACTGGCTTTCTCCACAGACAACACTGTTAACCAGTTTCCTCAGTATCATATGCTTAAGGGCTATAAACTAATGAGCAGATCTAGGTTATGTAGAAAAAGTGTAGAAAGGAAACAAATGTTGAACGTCACATTTACATTAACTTCTCACAGTTCAAATGGCAATTTATCCACAACATAGTATGAATCATGCAGTAAGAAAAGGGAGGAATCTCCAGTTTCTTTGATTTATTTGTCATATGGTCGACTGATGTCAGTATCAGTGGCTTAAAAAAAAAAAAAGTTTAAACATCCAAAAGAAAGGAAGAGAGAAAGGAGGAAAAGGTCTAGCTTTCCGCAAAATCCATTTCCTTTACAACGATGAGCTCAAACCAAACCAAACCAAAGGCTGCTGACGAGCAGGGTCTTCTGTTCCTTCCGTGCTTGTCTCGTGGTCTGGTGCAAGCTGGGAATCAAGGGTACGGGACTGGTGGACGCGTTTTGTTTATATATATATATATGTATGTATGTAGGTAGGTATTAATATATATATATACATACATACACATATATGCACACAGATACAGTCTTCCTAAAAATACTCTTTGCAGTCCAGAGGCAGCAGGAGTCACTGTGAAGGAAGAGCTGGGCAACATATGGCTGTAGAGTCTGCACTGGAAAAAGTCACTGGCTAAATATACGCCGGCTGTTTGTTTTCTTTTATTTTCATGAGGCGAAATATGAGCTCTGCATAGAGTACAGCCTGTCAATGGGGTTTCCTACTCTAGCCTGCATGGAGTTAACTTCGGAAGAGGCAAGAAAACAGTCGCTCAAGCTAGTTAAAGAGGTATCACTGTCGATATCATGAAAAATGGAGTCGTTTCCTGCAAATGAAACGTATATGTTAAGCTGGATTCTGCGCAGCCAGAGGAGGACACAGTACACACGGATGCTCATATGTTGCACACTGCAGCAAAAGGGGACACTCCTGGGGTTTTTTTTCACACGTTAACGTAATTTAGGACCCTTCTAAGGGTCTGGCCTACAAAAAGGAAGGCTAGCAACCAATTCACAGAGTTCAACTGGCAGCAGTGCCACTCAAATCTGCCAGGATTTAATTTGTACTTTGGTCAGCAGCACAAAAGAGAGTCTTGGCTGATGACAGGAGCAAACGGTGCTGGGGAGGGGGAGGAGCAGGTCCCCGGCTCCCCGCGAGCTGGGATCCGGCATTCGCAGGGGCACCAGGGCCGCTGAGGAAGGTGGGACCAGACACGGAGTGCCCACGATGGGGAAACGCGGTCTGAAAGCCATAACCAGTGATGGTCTTCATTTATACACAAGGTAAAAGACAGATCTACGAATGTGACAGGACCCAAGAGACCCAGCTTCCCTGGCCTCACGTGAGCTACAGTTGTAAATATGCTTTCATTTCAGAAAATTCCACTCTTTTGGGGCTGCTTTGGAACAGCACCTTTTAGTTCCCTTGACAACTAAGATTTCAGCTTACTTGAACTCTTAAGGTACCAGAAAGAGCTCTACCTCAAGTCCTGGGAGCACTAAGAAAGCGTTAGTCCGGCTCTTTTTCCTCATTCACTCATTTGAAATGGCTTTGTGCTATCTCCTGCACTCGTTTTGGAGCACAGAACCTGCCTCTGAAGGTGTTTTGCTTAGAAAGCCAAGCAAATTGCTAGCAGCAAAATCACAAGCCATCTAACGCTCATTGGCACTTCAGACATCCTCAGCTCCTTACAGGATTTACCAAATTGCCTGGTGTGCACCATGGACTGGACTCAGTGGGGAAAGTAATAACACAGACCCAAAGCAGATTCCTTGTTGGCCTGTGCATGCCCTGCTCATGGGAGTGATATGCACGTGGACCTCTACAATGAAGTGCTCCTGGTCAGCAGAAACGAGTCTGACGTAACAGGCCCTTGTGGGCTACAGCAAGGCCAATAATCACAGTCTGAGAAATCCTCTTAAATTTTATTTAAATGCCATACTGCAATTGTCCAGAATCAATTATTAAGCATTTAATGCTTGTGATGCATTTGGTGTACCTATCCACTTGATGGTGTGTGGTCAGGAAATCGTGAAAGCAAACCATCATCTTGATTTTGGGCAGACAATAAAATTACGCGGGAGAAATGTCCTGTGGTGACACATCTCTTAGCAGCTCAAGAACTGTTCTTTAACAAATCCGTTCATCCAATCTGAGGGATCTTACAGGGGTGCTTATTCGTTTTGGAATTAATAGATTACTTCTCTTTATTGAAGGCACTTTTTTCCCAAAGCTTCTAAGAAAAAGGAAAAACTTGTGAGGGAGCTAGAATTTTGTACTGTTTATTTTTCAGTGTCTTGGGTAGTGGTTTTAAAAAGTGGAGCTGGAGAGGTGATGTTGCTTGGTTTATCATTAATCAGAATTATACTGTGAAATAGTTCTGAAGGGTTTCCGGAGCCTGGGATGAGCTCTCTTCTACCCCCTTATGTGTACATGAAAATATACACAGAAATTCCCTGGTACAAATCCCCCCCAAAATGTTATAAAAACAAGTAAGTCTATTGAACCTGTGGTGTGTGAACCAGCATAAGAACCCTGCTATTTCTGATGCGGCAGAATGATGCATGCCTTACCATAAGGGTTCATGTGGTCGCCTGGCATTTGTGGAGGGGTAAGACCCTGCTGAAATGGGTCTGTGCCATAACTGCTTTGATCCATTGCTACAATCTGCTGCTGTGGTGGTGCAAGCGGTGTGTAAGATGTCATCATCCCTTCCATTCGGTTGGACATTACTTCTGCAAAGCAAACAGGAGGGCACAGTCACTGCTTAGGAACAAAGAGGCAGCAGACATAGCATCAGTAGCAATACTGAACCCGAATGCAGAGTGAACGTGCCTAGGTATGTCCTGTCATTCAGAGGACCATGCCAGATTTTGTCTGCGAGGACAACCCTGAGCAGTAAGTTGAAAGACTTGTAACTTCTGACTGTATAATTTCTGGAGCTCCTGGGTGCTGGACCGTATCTTCCCAAAGTCTGTCCTGTGCACGACACAGCCCTATTATCCTCTAACTCCTGCTGGTACCAGTTTTTCTGGCTCTGCATAAAGAGAAGGATTTGAGGCTGCAAGGCCTTGGGAGTTGGAGAACCTCAAGAGCATCCACGGAGCAGCGGGGCAAGCCCTGGTGCCTCTGTGCAGCTCCTGCCCCAGGGTCCAGCCAGCTGCCAGCACACAGGAGCGCGTCCCCGGGCCTTGGCTGTGTCAGCAGTGCTGATGCCCTTGCAAGGAGCCCACAGATGGCAGCTGAGCATGGTCCCCCTTTCTTCAGGAGAAAACAAACCGGAGAATCTACCTGGAGTGAGCCTCCGGGAGATTTCCTCCACTGAAAGTGCCTCTGTACTGCACATTTCTTCTAGAAAGACGGTAACAGCTTCTGTGTGGGTCTGGCCCCATGGGAGAATTCCGGGGTAACCTGGGGTGGGCACTCAGACACAGCATCTCTGTGTGTTTCCACAGCACATATTCTCCACAGACTTGTGCATGCCCTGTATGTCTGTACTTAAGACATGATGTGGGAATGGCACTTCAAGAAACCTTGCAGATTCTTTTCCCCTTGTTTTGCCTTCATCATAAATCCCCTACCTTGCCCTAGTCGCTGCGAGTTTTGTTGCTCCTGCTGCTGCTGATGCCTTCGTGCTAGTTTTTTCATCTGAATAAAAGAGGAAGAACAGAACAGTCTCATGGCTCTGAATGCAACAGCTTTCTTTCCTTACAAAACCCTCTGCAAACACTGAATCAATTAATACAGACCGTTTATATTAATGCACACACCACTGTAGGTTCAGTTTCACTTATAAGCTTAAACATTTCAGTTTCCAGTTCATATTTGCATGCAAAATTTACTCTAACCTCATGTTGCTTTGAGCACACGAACTTAATGTCTGTGTTTGAAAGTTGTCTTTCTTGTATGGATGTAGACAGCAGTACATGCAAAATAGGTACAGTTCAGTCCCTGGGATCTCTGTGGTATGTGCTAGCTACATCTAGGGGGAGGGGGAAATCAGTGCTGGAAGACAATTTGCATTTTTCTTTTGAAAACTTGACAAACCTACCTTTGCTCTTTGGTTTTGAAACCAGACCTGGACAACTCGCACACTCAGTCCTGTTTCAGCTGCTAGTGTTTCTCTGACCTACAGGAGGAAATGTTTAATGATATAATTTTTTATATATTTTTTTAATGAATCAGTTATATTAGGAGGAATATGCCTGTACTCAGAATAAAAACTGCACGTATAGAATTACTTTTAAAAATTCCTCATGTTTTTACATAGTTGGTTCAAGTTCTGCCCTTCATGTCGCTACCACTTTCGTAAGTACAAATAGTCTGAGCTGTGTAAAATGACACTAAGCCATTTCACGATTTTTATTTTACCCATAAAACAGTTTTGTGCAAAAAGATACAAATTTGGCTGTGAAAAATTTTCATATTACTGAGGTACAATTTCATACTTTAAAATGGCAAAAAGGCCCACTGCACTGTCCCAAAAGATATACTTTGTACATCGGCAGGAGAATGTCGCTTTTTGCAAAAATGACAGCTCTCAGGATGCAACCCAATTTTTTCCCAATCAAACTCAGGAGGAAACAGTTACCTTGGTTGATTTTTGCAAAGATTTGATTTTCAAGAGCTTCGTCAGTGAGGCATTACGTTATACCTTTCCCTAGCTGCTATAAACAAGATCGACAGCAGGGTTAAGTTTCACAAAAAAGCCAGACTGGAAGGACGAGCAGTGGGACCAAAGCTGAGCACCGCTCTCCCTAGACGGTGACTCCCTCTGCGGTGGGAAGGAGAGGGGCAGAAGCCACTTGTGTACCTGGGCTCTGACAGCCAAGGCCTCTTTCACCTTTTGTAAGAACCGAACATTGTTGTTCGGCGGGAATCAGCCATGGAGCTGCTCTGCACACAGTGGGTGAACATCCAGCAATGACAGTGAGCAGGCGGGTCCTACGCTGCCGGCCCCCTCGTTGGGCTGAGCCTCGCCGCGCGCCCGCCTGGTCTCTGGTCACCCCCCGGCCCCCGCGGCTGTCCCGGCCGTGGGCAGAGGCTCTCTGGAGCCGCGGCCTCGCCCCGCCGCCTGCCAGCGCTGCCTTCAGGTCCCTGGCGGAGCACTCACCTTCCTACAGGGCTTGGAAGACACTTCAAAGGACGCTTTGAATGCTCGTCTCTGCTGCGTAGTGAGTATCGTCCTTGGTCGTTTAGGTCTTCTTGGGTCCTTCCCATCATCACTTCCTTTTCCTTGGGTTACTTGTCCTTTGGTGGGTTTGACATCTCCGTCTTCATCATCACTTTTAACTGGTGAAAAACAAGCAGGGTAGAAAATTGTAATTGTTCCACTAAGGTAACAGGATGTTTGAGAACTGCTCTTCAGCTGCCAAACTAGTCAACAGGCTCAACTATTTTATTTGAAGTATGTTTATTTGAATACCTAAAGCAACTGTGGGCAGGAAGAGACCATCTTAGATTCGTGTGCGCTGCCTAAATCAAATGCCACGAAAACATAAAAATGTGTTTAATTTTTAACTGAGGGCATGGGACTGATCAGTGGATGGAAATTCAGAATATGCCTCAATATTTCCAGGAATCGGGCACAGAGAGATGCCCTTCCAGCATCACTTGGTCCCCTGTGTGGTCACCGGCTGCAACCACAGCGACTGATGTACACCTTTCCCTTCACCCCCGAGCCTCGTCTTCTCCCGAAGCACTAGCTGCCGACAGGTACTACTGCCTGCACGGTCATGGCCGCAAAACAGTGTAAATGCAAATATCACAAAAATATCTCAGTCTGTCTAGCTAAATATAGTGTAGATTCCAGTTATTGTTCTGAATATTCTGAAGCTCTAGAGATAATATTAAATATAATCCTTGCTATCTCATTTCTGTATGCCACAGAAAACATCAGTATTCTTTCTCTGTGTAATATAACGTGTCTAGATGTGCATGCACGAATTTCTCTTTCCTGGTAAATACATACAAGTAGGTATGTGCTTGTGTAGACCAAATAGATTATTTGTATTTTCTACAGCTAAATGCTGAATATTTGTACAATCTGGTGATATGAAGTATGTTAGTGTATTCTACTGGGAAATCTCAATCACAGTAGCAAACGTTGAAGAGCAAGTACAAATTCTGTTGTGAAAGACAACTTTTCAACTCAGCATATTTTATTTCACCAGACTACTGATTTTTCTTCCAGAAAACATTAATATACTATTATGGGGACTTCAAGATGAAGAAACACAACACAATTTTTATATACTCAAAGACTATGTTTGGGGAATTAACAAATTAGACTTTAATTCATTTTAGAGTCTGATTATTATGCACCTAGCAATCTAATCACCTTTTACTTTAATAAGCATCTTTTGCCTAATGATTAAAGAGAAGTTCAGTCATTTTAATAACCATGACATTATTAACTTTCCAGCATGCCATTTCTAAGGAAAGGTTTGTGAGGATTAATATTGCTCATTGGAGAGTTACTTTTGTGTCCAGTGGATAAATATTTGATTGGAGGAGGACACATCCTCAGCCAGGGCTATGTGAAATCATTTGCTCTCACACAGGCATCTGGGAGATCTGTGTTTTCAATGTATTAGACAATGGGAGACAAAACACCCCATTTAATTTGTCAACTTGTTTTTCAGGTTTGGGTTTGGCTAGCACAGAATAATGCGGAAAAAAAAAGCATCTCCAGGAGTAAGAAACTACCCCTTGTGCCAAGGGGAAATGAAATGGAAACCAAGGTTGCTTTGTGCCACTGTGGCAACTTACTGCTGATGACAAAACAGAGAATCTGGTCCTGAACGGCCCGCCCGCACCCAAAGCAGATCTCAAAGGCAGCCGCGGTGAGCGAGGGCTGCAGCGTGGGGACAGCCCTTGGCACAGGGCGTTTGTCCGGGCACAGACGGGCGGACAGCAGGATGCTGAAGTTGGCGACGAGATGGAGAGTGGCGTGCTGCAGGGCAAGTGGGAAAGTCGCACGCCTCAAGCAAATTCACAGAGCCCAAAGCCTGTGACATGAGGTTTACAGAGCAGAGCGCTCAAGGTCCTGCAGATACGGTATGGCAATAAATAACGTGCTGCTCCAAGAAAGGCCCCAGTCCCACACCTCCCGCCGAGTCAGCAGTGACCTTTGTCTTGCAGCATTCCTGACATGAAAATAAAAATTTCAGTGATGTGGAGAATATGGCTCTCAGATTAGAGATTAAGGATAATTACTGTTCCTAACTACACTGGAATAATGCATGTTCCCATAAACCAGAGGCAAGCATTCATGTCATTTGTACGCTTAATGGAATGGTAATTGCTGACTTTCTTAGACATTTTCTTGGGAAACAAGTGCGCAATTATGATGGCTGCCAGCAATTTGTGTACACACTGTCTCTAGTCTTGGGATGAGCCAGGGCACAGCGGCAGCAGGAGGCTTCTGGTCTCCTTGAGCATATACGGCACAGGACGGAGGCATCCTGTCTCTTCTGGACCTGCCTGTGAGCCTGGAAGCCAGTTCTCACTGTAACCTCCGCTAGATCCCCAGGGTTTCGGACTGGAGAACCCAAATCCAGTGTGTGAACTATGTGTTCTGTGCAGTTCTGTGTTCCCAGTCCTGGACAGACAGCAAACAGATTTTGCTCATTCTCTTTTAAAACCTTCCCTATGAAACAGGTGGAGGAAAGGAAGCATCTGTCTGTCCACCACCGTGAAGAACTCAGGGAAGTTGCCCATAAGCTGCTATCAGGTGTGAGGCCTCCACTGTCTCCTTTAGGAGAAGGCTCTGGTCACTGTATGGTGACCCCTTGCCTTAACTCCCAGGCCAAGTGCTGCAGACCCTTGCAATCACACCGTTCAAACCCCAGGTCCCTCTGAAGACAGAGAGGTCACACTGCAGATTAGTAGTACTGCATTTTAGTGAGATATCGAGCCTGTCGTCCCTTGATCCTAAACAATTTGCACTCATCAGGAACAGTGCAGGACCTCAAAGACACTCTTGGAGATATGTAACAGGCAAACCTTGCATGCCCCACTTCTGTACTCTGAGTAGCATGCAAACCATAGTACAGCTATCCTTGGGTCAACACACAGATGATCTCCTAGGCTAACACAAAACAGCAGGTAGGCAACAGAGACGATCAGAAACTGGAGCTTTAGTGGCACAGAAGAGACACATTGCCAGGGAGGAGCTGGGATGGAAGTCAGGAGAGCCCAGCATTGTAGTGAGCTTGGAAGCATTCAGAGACAGACTCCCCTAAACTCCTCATTGAAGTTAGTGGTTTTTACTTTTCTTTTTGTGTGAGCTCCCCTGCCTGCCTTAATGGGAGTGGGTAGGCAGGCAGCCCTGCCAAGCAGGCAGCTGCCCTGGCTTCCTGCACTGCACATGCTATTGCTGCAGCACAAACCCACTTCTTGGTTTCTTTCAGATCCTGCTCAGTACTTCTGTGGTGTATAGGTAGCTTTTCTTAGAGTTACCATTTGTGATTGGCAGAGAGAATACTCTTGAAAATCATATTACTACTTTGCCCATTTTCCTAGCCCAGATCTGAAAGTATATGTGCAGAAGATCCCTTGAAAAATATGTGAAGTAGATGGAAGAATGCCTATGGAAAACAGCACACTTTGAATGAGGTCTCAGGTAACTGAAGTCAGTCTGATTCACATTTTGTGATCTTGTAGAAAAATACTTTGAAGAAAACAAAAAGATTTTGTCATTTACTAAGTAGCAAGTTAAGGAAGGCAGTTGAGTTAGGGAGGACAGACTGCAAGTAGGCATTTTTTAGCTGTGACTGCTAATTTACATGGATGGCATGTGCATATAGATAAAGTGGATGTGAAAATGGATGTGCTTTTCTATAAGAAACCTCTGTAAACCCTTGTGGCTTTTCCAGTCGGAGCAGGTGTGGGAAAGCTCACCTGAGTCTGAGTCGTCTGGGCTGACCGAGCTCAACAAGTCTTTCTCTTTTTCATAGTCACTTTTGCAGAGCAACTGCCCTTCCTTAAGAACAAATTCATCCCCTTTCCTCAGCTGTCGTTCACAAACGCAGCAGCAGAAGCAGCTTAAGTGGTAAACACACTCCAGGGCTCTCATCACGAATTCTGTCGGGGCGATCTTTTCCATGCAGCCACTGCACTTTGCAGCAAAGAGCCTGTAAGAAGGAGAGGCAGTAAAGTCGAAGGGAATGTCAGATCGTACACTGCATGGATTGAAATACAGCGAATTACTTCATTTAACTACAGATCAGCTTAGCTCACACTTTCGCACACTGCAAGACTTGCATCCTTAGTCTTGGAAACATCACAGGCATGCAATTTATTCAAATCTCAATCCCTTCAGTCTAGAGATTCCCAAATCACCTTTGCTGGATAAAAAATACTAAGATTTGTCCTTATCTCACTGTTCTGTTCCTCTTCAAAGTAAGAAACAAAAAGGAGCTCTCAGAGTTTGGATAACTTGTTCAAAATCAACTTTATTTTAATTCACCTTTTAGAAGAAGGGCCAATTCCTGCTTTGTTTTATACAGGCTCTCTGGTTTCTGCACTTAAACCCTATTCTGAATAGATTTCATGACTTTCCATTTTTGGCATTGTCTGTCTCTGAGAAGGCTGATAAATGAACACAGAAACAAGCACGAAAACTTGGTGCTATTGCTGAGGCGACCCCCCCCCCCCCAATCGCACGCATGCAATTGCACACATGCAATTGATAAAGAGAGGAGTGAAATAACACGGTTTTTCTTTGGATGTTGAGTTATTCCAGAACAACCTGTCTCTGAAGGGAGTACTGTGCATTTTAAATGGTGTGAAACATCCTTTGGCAGAGATAGGCAGTGATACAATCTGCTAAATTACCACTATAATCACAGGCTCTAGAATATACACTGTATTCCAGACTAGTTCTTATTAAACCTTTATAAACCCCCTCTTTCATCCATCATTAATTTTCTAAGATAAAGTTAGAACGATTTAGATTAATTTTATTTTGCTTTTCTAATGGCAACTGGGAATCTCCCTAAGTGAGCTTTTAGGAAGAGGCTGTTTCAAATAAAGATGAATAGCTAAGTTACGTCCCTGTATCATGCAGTGGGCTTGGTGATTTGAAATTCAGTGTCTTTTATGGCAATACATCAAAGTGCAAGGTGCATTAACATTTACATTTCGGCAATGAAATGAACACAACTGCGCCCATGTGCTCACAGGAGGAAAAAAGGAGATTCCACCTTTTA
Organism: Tyto alba; assembly: GCF_018691265.1. Taxonomy (NCBI): domain Eukaryota; kingdom Metazoa; phylum Chordata; class Aves; order Strigiformes; family Tytonidae; genus Tyto; species Tyto alba. The sequence goes on from NW_024881273.1 coordinate 431,489, forward strand.
GGATAGGGTACACTGATTTTTTTTTTTTCATCCTCAAAATTATCACCTTTTTTATGAAAGGTGATTATCTTCAATTTTAGAAGGCAGAGGCTGTGGTAGTTACTGATTCCTCCAAAGCCTCCATTTTGTCTGAGCTGAGAAGTACAGCAAAATGGCAGTCACTAGCTCCTCAGCAAAATGATGGAGCCACAAAATGGGCAGGAGGGAAAAGAAAACATAAATAAATTTGCGTACAGCATCCAAAGAAAGTCTGAATGCCCAAGAACTTGTGGATTTTCCCCATCTTATCTTTTGATCTAATAAAAGAGATCTACACTATTAACTTTGCTAGCTCAGTGCATACCTTTGCAGAACCACAGCTGTGCATTGTACAAGCCACGCAAGGTGGACTGAGTGGCTCTTTTTTTGGGCGCATAATGAATTAAATCCATTAAAGAGAAACTGATGCCACACAGGACCCACAGGCACTGTTAGTAAACAGGCCATCTTACTTCATACAGTCTGTTGGGCTTGTATGCAAGGTTTTTCTTACAATGCTTTAGCTAGCAAATTCCTAAGCAGGAAATATTTTTATCTAAACACAATAACATATCTGAAAGGATTAAAACACAAAGGGAAAAAAAGAGCAAACAGATTTTAAGCACTTAAAAAAGTTGTTTCTATTTAACTGCTTAAACCTATTTGACTCAGTTTAATTAAGCTTGTATCTTTTGTCTGAAGACTGTTGTTATGATGGAGCACGCTTAAAGACTCCGAAGACTAGCAGATCTGGTGCGAAGGCATCCGGCTCCGCTAACCGGCACCGGCTCATTCGCACCACTGCCGCAGTCAGCCTGGGTCCGCCCCAGCAAAACGCGATCCGCGGCTGTTGGGCGGGACGGCCCAGGCCCCACGCGCGGCCCCAGCCCTGAGGGCCCGACCCGGAAAAGCGGCGGCTCTTGCCGCTCCTGCAGCCCCGCCGTCCCCCCGGCTTCGTCTGCGCTTCAAACCGGCGCCGCTGGCCCGAGGGACCGTGAAAAAGACACTTCAGAAAGCGCCCCCGGCCCTGCCCCCGCGGGCGCTGCGCCCGGCTGGGGACCCCCGCGGCGCCGACAGCCGCCCGCGCCGGGTGCTCCAGCCCCGCGCTGCGGCCGCGCCGCTCGCGGAGGCGGCACCGATCGCTCCCGGCGCCGCGGGCCCCCCCCCCCCCCCCGCCGGGGCGCGGAACGGGCCCTCGGCCCCGAGAGGAGCAGCGGGCGGAGGCTGCGCCGGCAGCCGCCGAACCTGCGCGCAATGCGGCGCAGGCAGCGCGGAGCGGGGACGGCCGGGCAGCGGCCGTGGGGTCCCCGCGCCCCGGCCCAGCGAGGGGAGAACCGGGACACGTCCCGGGGACGGGACGGGCGGTGCGGGACGGGGACGGGACGGGCGGGGCGGGACGGGGCGGGACGGGACGGGCGGTGTGGGATGGGGACGGGATGGGGACGGGCGGTGCGGGGACGGGGACGGGCGGTGCGGGACGGGGACGGGCGGTGCGGGACGGGGACGGGCGGTGCGGGACGGGACGGGAGGTGCGGGACGGGACGGGCGGTGCGGGGCCGGGGACGGGCCGGGCGGTGCGGGGCCGGGGACGGGACGGGCGGTGCGGGACGGGGACGGGCGGTGCGGGGACGGGCCGGGCGGTGCGGGGCCGGGCGCGCTGCCGCCGGTACGGCTGTGGCTGCCTCCAGTTTCCCTCCAAACAAACCGCAAAATACGACCCCGTCCAGTGACAGTGAGAGCACCAATGTAATACGGGTTACAAACCATTTTAAGTAGGAAAGAGTGTCCTCCCCCTCCCGCCACATTTCTTCTAACTGGGACATAAACATCATCCACTTTCTTCTCAGCTGTGTGCTAGGGAGTGTATTGTTTACCTGAGTAGCACCTTCTCTGTCACACTGCTTAACTGCGCGTTTGGGGCTTTTTTTTTTTCCCTCAGTCCTCAATTAAAGATGTCTAACACAAATAGAAAATACCTTGTGTTAGTTATTGTCAACTGACTATTGCCAGAAAGACGGTGCATTCACAGCAACGTTTCCGAAGGCAGTCCTTTAGTTATAACGAATTACATTTCACCAATGTAGTATTAACTCATCCAAATTAACATTAAATTGGCTTGACAATACTGCACAGACTTTGCATCTTTAATCTGTCAATCGCCAACATAAGAAAATTCCATACTCTGTACTCAGCTACTCTCTGCATTATAACATGCACTCGCACAAATACACACGCACACGTAACGTACCGTGTTGGATTTAATTCTGAGATTATAAAATCTTCATTAAATCCATCTTATAAAGTGTTTATAGGTGTTTTTTCAGCTTCCAGAGAGTAACCCAAGGTTATGCACTTTTTTTGCGCAAGGCAATCTCACAACAGGAAACTAATCTTGACAAATGACCAGACTTTGATATCTGTGATCTAAACCACTGCTCATTAGACTGTTCATTTTATAAACGAATGGTAATAAACCTGTTGAGAAGTGTAGGATAGCAGGAATACTTTACAGATCACCCCTTTACAGGTTTCAATCAAAGCCATAAATTTGAAGGGGAGCATGCAGATATTCTGTGCTGAGACAAAGACTGTCCCACACCAACCACATTTAAAGAAATATTTCTTTTGCCTTCTATAAATTTTACAAATAATTTGCATAACTCTGACTTTTTACCCCCATGGCTGATTATCTCCAGCTCTCTTAAGTTAATGTCAAACCTCAAAATCCTTGGACTTGTTAAAGTATGTGGAGAGTGGAAATCAAATGCCTTTATTAGAAGCCCCAGGAAATCTCCGACTCCTAAGCACAACGAAAACATTCCAAAGAAAATTGTTCAAAGAGGACAAAGGAGAAAAGCAGAACAAGAAAACCTTGTTTTGAATCAACGATTGCAAGAGTTTTATAAATAAATTCTGTTGCCTGGACAATTTTGAAAGACAACTCAATAGGTTTAGGAGTTTTTAAGTGTGTTTGCCTCTATGCCTGAAACACTTGGGGGATTCAGCTGAGCTAAAGCTTGGAACAATGGCCTGTCTGTCCATCTGAGTATTTGTAATAATCGCTGTGAAGCAACTTTACAGTACTAGATAGACAAAAAATCTTCACCAGCTAAGACTAGGTCAACTTCACAAATTAATTTTGCATATATACTAGGGGCAATGAAAATGCTAAGACATGTGGTCCTGTCTTTAAACAGTAGATGAAAATGTTCACCAGCGGAAGAGGCCATAAAGATTTTATTTGTTAGGATATCCCTGTGAAGTCAGGCTGAATCAGTAATCCTTAGAAACAACCACAGTTACATGATCCATGGTGCCTTCCTGCATGGGCACAACCATCTGGTGTTTAATACGTACTACTGATTTATTATCTCTCGCATAGTTATCTTGCAGTAAGTTTGACCCTGCTATGCTCCTGAGAATCACGGTTCTGCTGTTTACCCTTCTGATGTCCTGACAACCCACCCTTTACCTTTCTATTGCTCACCCAGGTCCTTAATTTCCTCCTGTCTGTGGGCAAATAGATTTTAATTGTTTTATTATAACTAATTTAATCTGTGCTGAGAGATCTCCATGTGGAGTGCGAAATTTGCTGTTCATATTAAGTGTGGTTCAAGAGGTTTGTTATACAGGACAGAGGTATAAAAATAGACTAATTCAGTCAGGTTGTTTATTTACTGGACCTCTGCCGTGAAACAGTAAATAGGAAGTTATTAAGCTGTATTTGATATATGCAAGATGACAGATGCTGCTGTCTACCTATCAGAGATGTTAAATCATTTTCCTTTCCGTGCTATTCTGACATTATGTGTTGCAAGAAACCACAGCAGATACCTGGCATTTCTTTATTTAATAAATATGCAAAGATGGTGGTCACAAGCTTTTGTAAATATTGTGGTTGTAGTCTCTAGCTCTGATGCTTTTCTTTCTGATAATAGCCTGTATATGACATCCCTATCGTGCCTATATAGCCAGCTGGAAGTTCTCTTGGCAATTGTATAGTACAAAATATGTTAGAGCTAAAGAAAAATATATTATGCTTTTCACACAACTGAGTTTTATTAAGAGAAGAAATTAAATTACTAATGAATGACATCTGTTACTTGTTCTTTGGGAGAAATTTTGATACTTCTGTCTTTTATAGATGACATAGAATGGGGAAAACTCTATGTATGGGTTTTTTTCCAGCATAGGACTTGAACATTTTTGTTGCATCTTGCAGCTCATGGGTGCTTATAAAAAAGAAAAACTGTTGCTTGGTTACACTGAATTCTGAACATTCAAAACATCTCAAATGCACTAAAGCAAAACAGAAATATTATAATTTTATGATTTGAAAAAAAAAAAACCTAAAAAAAGAAACAATCCATTTTAAATATTTTCCCTGCAGAAAAAATTACATAGATTATTAAAGCCAATTTTACAGCTGAAACTTCAGTAACAGAAAGCTAATTCCCTTTCACTGAGTAGTAATAAAACACGCACAAAAATTAAAAGTTTATAGAAAAAAAAATATTTAGAGAGAAACTAAAACAAAGAAACCTCTTTCTTCTTCAGGGAGAACTGAAGGAAATATTTATTAACCCTCTATCCACAGGTGCTATAGTAAGAACACCAACTACCAGTGAAAGCTTGAGTTTCAAACTGTGCTTCACAACGTCTATTTGGATTAACAGGTTAAAACGTAGCGTACCTTGGTACCGAGTTACTTTTCCTTCCCGTAAACATTTTCCCTGCATTTTCATGAGAACTGCTGTACTGCCAGGCAAAGGCACCCTCGTGCATAAAGTAATGACAGAGACTGCGTGTCACCCCATGCCAAGTGGAACCTTGCGCTGAAGCTGGTGGGGACTTGACCACGGTCTCTGCCAGAGCCCCGGGCTCACCGGCACCGCGGGATGGCCGGACACAGACGACGCCTCGTGTCACAACCACATCCACTAAAATATTACCCTTTGCTTTCCTTCCCACTGGAATAAGAGGAAAAATTCCCCTTTGACTCAACAGGAGCAGGATTTGGTTCATTCTTAGAGTCTGCTTCCCGTCAGCAGCAGGCACAGCGGCGCTGCGTGCACCTCTGTGCCATGGGGCTGTCCTGGCCAGACCGCTAGCACCGGCCTCCACCGCAACAGAAATCACAGCTGCCAAAAGTCTCCTGCCCTGTGTTCGTTTTCTCTCCTCACGTAGTTTCAAGAAAGGAAAAAAGTCGCCTGTGGACAGCGAGCCGACACCCTCTCCTGAGCAGAGCTCAGGACCCCGCAGGATCCCTGCAGCCGCTCCACCAGCCAGGGCTGGTCCAGAGGGACCTTCGTGCAGAGCCAGTTCCCTCCCCACATGCCAAGAGGGGTCGCAGCTGCTGCCCACGCTGAAGGGGATCTGGCAGGGGAAGGGGCCAGGACAGCCGCCCCCTCACGTGGTGACAGGCCACCGCTCGGCACCTCGAGACACAGGGGCAGGAGCCCTCGAGACAGGCACCCGAGTCCCCGGCCAGCTGGTCCCCAAGCCCAGCTCCAGCGGCTGAGGCATCTCCAAGCCCCTGCCCCAGGCCAAAGCTCCGTGCACTGGCGGTCCCGGGGCCGGACCACGGTGCTGAGACAAATGGGAAAGACCCAACAAATGGATTCACTAAAATGCATAAAGGCACAGAATTCAAAGCTGCCATCCTAACGTAACTTGCTCAAGTGGGCCAGAATGACCTAAACAGTTACAACTTCCTTAACTATAAAGTAAAACATAAAATGTAAAGTGCAGAGGAGTCTCTCGCTTCAAGCAGAACGTGACAGAATGGATTCTTCTCTTTGCTTAATTTTCATCCCCTAATTGACCACTTTGTTCAACTGTCTTCCATCACTGCCATGCAGTTCTATTTTATAGCATTTTTCCTTACAACACTTTGATGGAAAAATTTATGAAGAATCGAATTATTGCTGTTAGAAGGGAATTAAAACAATTTTTCATTTACAAAGTCACTGATATTGCTCTACTGTGCTCCACCTTTGGGAATCCAATTGCTCTTCTCAGCTACTCCCATTCCTCTTTATAGCACGGCAATTGCACTGTACAGATTATGGCTGCAATTTTCTCCTAATCTGTTCTGTAGAATAGAAACTGTTATAAAAGTTAAGGGCGCCAATTGAATTGATAAAGCCAGGGCTGCAATTAAGAAGCCTAATGGATTAACAAAATATGATGATTTTGTTAGAATTATATTTTTAGGCAGTGCAAACACTGGGAAAATAATGTTATTTTTGTCTACAAGTTTAAAAAAGGCTAAATAGGCTTCTTCTGTTGTGCTTTTTGTATTGCCTCAAATTATACTGAAGTGCTATAAAAACATAGCACATGTTGGAGAGTTTGTACTTCTGCTGCAACTCTGCTGAGCTAGGTCATTATTGAAAACCAACATTTTTTTCTTTTTTTTTTTTTTTTCCTTTCCCTTTGGATTTTTGTTCAGTTATTTACACATATTAAACTAAATCCATCTTTATTTCCTACCTGTACAACCTCGCTGAGTGCTGGTGGGTGAAATGGCTCAGGCTCTGCGTGAGAGAGGGCCTTTTTTCACAGCTCAGCTCTGTGAGAGGAGTGCCTGTCTCCAGCATGCTGAATATTCACTAGCCTGATGAGACGTCTTATCCTTCTTGTTCACTAAGTGGCATACTGAATTTACAGTTGCCTTTGAATTTACATCACCAACAACACTGGGAAATTCTTCTAATATAATTTTTATATGAAAATTCACCCTAAAGGCCCTATAAGCAGGGAAATTGTAATGTTGGTGATTCACTGCCCTGGCCTTCACTTTTACAGAAAAAAAAAAAATTGTGTGTCAAAGCAATTCAAATGTAATTTCTAAGTTATTTCTTGGCTGGCAAGAATGACTTAGGGAAAGAATTTACACAGGGCCTTCCCTCTCAACTAAGAACATTAAGAGGAAGAAATGTTATTTGCCAGTATAAAACAAAATAACTTCCTGTGCCTGCTGCACTGATGCTGTACGAGAGCTTGTGCCCAAACCCATCAGCACAGCCAATTTAGCAACTGATTTGCAAGGGAAAGATACCTTAGTCCTGTGGTGTTAATGTCTTTACAGTGGGGGGTCTATTGCCAGCTTCTCCAAACTCATCAACACAATCTATTATTAATACCCAGAAAGGCTTTATAGTATCTTTATAGCACAAGGCAATGAAAGCTCTGTGGTGTAATCTGTTATCTATATTGCAAAAACATGTGAAATAAAACAAAACATAGACACTTCATAAACAAAATGTTTCATCTGTTACATCTCTCTGCCTCTCCTATATATAAAGCAGTAGGGTGCAGGAAAGGCATTCAGAGAGATTTGCTGTTAGATGTGGGACTGGTTTCTTTTTAAATTTTATTTGTAATGTGACAAACTTTAAACTGAATGAAAATTTCTGCTTCTTTCACCGCCATTAAAATGTCTGGATCTTTGTAATATCAGGCTGCATTTGATTTATAGAGCAAAGCGGTTTAGGAGCAGGATACAGCACCTAAAAATCCTGAAGGTAAGCTCCACGATACAGCGATGAGCTGGTCAACACCACACAAGGACGCGAGGGTGGTGGGTGAGGAGGGGCGCAGCCCCCGCTCCCACGGCGGCCGAGCACCGTGCCCCGGCAGAGGCAGGGCCAGGTACTTGTCAGGGGCATTGCCATAGTAAGAGCTGAAGAATTTGTCTCCAGTAAGCAGCAGCAAAACGAAGGGCCCACTGGCATTTTCCTGGAGGCAGTTATTTGTTTGGAGAGCATTCAAGAACAGAATTTGAGCAGAGTTGAATCTTTTCTTCTGTTATTGATCTACATGTCAATATTTTATATGAAAAGCCCAGAATTACCCTACACTTAGTCCCCAGGAACAGACAAAATTAGAAATATCATTTAACAGCAAGTAAGTAAACATGGTTTAAATCCCAAGAAGACTTTGTTTTGAATAAACAGATTGTGGCGAAGGTGGAACTGAGAAGAATGTATGGAGAGCTTTGTATACTTGGTGCATATATGCTTGCAATACAGTAAGAACCAAAAAAGCCATCAACACAGGTCTGTGTCTTATTTCCCAGATGCCCTTTTATTTTCTTTGCCTGTTGAAAATAAATTGTTCTTTTGTAGTGTTTCTCTTTTCAGTCCGACTGTCAGCTATTATTTTTCTATTTCCTCTTTTTGTCACTTTGCATTATTTTTGGTGCTGTAATTCCCATTTGTTCCCACTCCTATCTTCCTGTCTCCCATTGTTCCATTTTTTAATCCCCAGTTTTACTCTTCTTCGGCTCTTTTTTGGCCCATTCTCAGTAGGGTTTGAGAGAATACCCAGGCGTGACTCCCTGCTATAGCAACCACACCTCCCCAGGAAAGGCACAACAATCTCTTCGGGAGGAGTAAAGTCTTTCACAAGCTGGCAGCAAAAGTAAATCCTTCTTCAAGGAACAAGAAGGATTAGCAGAGAGCAGTGGGCTGCAGACTTAACCCTACCCCTCATTTCTTTAGAGCACCAGTCACTCAGAACCCTGCTGCGATGTACAATTAAACAGAACCCAAAAAAATCCTGAATGACACAAGAGCCGGATTGTGTAAAGGTTTAATTCCACTTTAATACCTTTCCAAGTTCAGAACTCAAAGATAGCAATTTAACCCAAGAATCCCCATCTGAGCATGAAAAGTTGCTGCTTGTCTTACAAACGTCCCCACTATATTCCGATCTAAGTCATGCTCTATTAGCCTGACCTTTAATGGATTAAATTTTTTTCCCTCAATTATCTCACATATTTTCTCTTTACTGTCCTTCTTTCACAAATTTAGTTCTTCTGTTATGACAGAAGAGTCTTAACAGAGGCACAGAGCTTTGGGAGAAACTGTAAAAAGGACCACCAAAAAAGGAAAAGGAACACTAGGAAAAACAAAACAAAACAAAACAAAACAAAACAAAACAAAACAAAACAAAACAAACAAACAAACCCCCAAAACTCAGGCAACTAAAGGTGTGTCCTGCAACATCTAGGAATGATAATTTATTCTTGTAATGTGGAGTCACTCTTATTAACATCATGTCAATTACTTATTATTAATATTATGATGGAAAATAAATAGCTTTCTTAATACAGGCTTTTTTGAAGAAGTCAAACATCTGATTCATCTTTTTTACATTAATAAACAGACATCTGATTAATCTTTTTTGAAGTTAATGAACAGACTAGCCTAGTTATTCTAGTATGGACGATTACTATAGATGCTCTGTAAACTTAATTTTTAGATTAACACTGAACCACCAAAACCTCCCGGCTTCTGTAAGGCCAAATATGCTTGATAGAGTCCTAAAGATTTAGCTATCAGCATCTGTGTTTGTATACAGGCTTTGGTAAGCTACATTCTCTAAACCCATACAAAAAGATGTAACAATAAACAAGGCCCTATAGTATGTCCAGACCCTCCTTTTGCCTGGAACAGGTTTTAAGTTATTCCAGCAGTTAAACATATATCACACAGGACACTTCCACATGTGTGAAAATAAAATCCCATTAGACACCAACAACATTATTAGGCATGCAAAGAGGATTATTCCCTTAAGCTCACGAGACTGAAAGGTTTGTCTAAACATTTTATTAACTTTTTTAGATTTTTTTTTTTTAATTAAATGAAAACTTGTAAGTAGGTCAAAGCTGAAAAACACTACTTAACTTTTGGTTATGTGTATGCATATATATTATACACATACATGCACACACACATGCATACAGAGAAGAAAGATGCCTGTTAGAGAGAAAGCATACAAAATCCCCACCACATCCTATCACTACAACATTCCTTTCTTTTGGTGAGAAAATTTGTACAGCTTGGAATTCTTCTATAAAAACACAGAAATATTCCATGGTTTTCCTGAGGGTTCCATAAATGCTTCCAAAAATTAGGTGCTTTGTTGAATATCTGGCTGAAAAAAAATCCTGCTCTGACTGTACTGTCCTTTCTACAAAGTTGACAAAGCACTTATTTTTTCTAGAATATGTGTTGAAATAGAATGAAGTTTGCTCACCAGTAATTCTGAGGTTTTAAAGATCATCTGCTACAGATAAATAAAGGAGAAGCTGGATCATTTTTTGCTTTGAGTAAAGGGAATGAAGAAGTCCTTTGACACCGTCAGGAACAGGATGTGGTCCTCGTGCACAGGTAAGAAGACCTTAAAGCTGCTTAGCTCCATTGAGTGTTCAATCCTAAATCTATTTTCTACTATCCCCTCACAGGACCCCCAGCTTTGTAACTAAAGTGTTGTTATCAGTGTCTCAACTTGCTGTTGGAAGGAAAATGATTCCATTTTTGGATCCCACTTCAGCACATGTCACAATTCACAACACAGCTTGCACGGGACGTTTTGTGAGCACCACAGGCGACACGGCAGCACACGCGCGTACGTGCTACTGCTGGTCGCAGTGGACACGTCAGATGGTCACGGAAGGGGCACGGCTGATCTGCACATTTCTCTTGTTCTCATTTCACTGACAATAGGCATTAAAATATTTAAGATTTGCTTCTAGCACTGCACCAAGCAGGCAGGAAATGTAGAAGCTTGGGTGTACAAGTTAATGAAATATGGTTGGGTGAACATAAGCTCTTCATTTAGACAATAACAGTTACCGCTGCAGTTTCTTTGTACCCGCTTTATGAAAGTCATAAACTCTCCAAAGAAAAGCATGAGCTATTTTACCCTGATGGTCTTTGACTCCCTCTCACTACCTGCTGGCGCAGTTAGAAAGTATGAACTGCCTTTGAACAGATTAGGACCAAGTTAAAGTGTGACAACATCTTAAGCTTTCTCCACATGTTGCCAATGATTTCCAACTAAAGATGTTACCCTCATCACTTCTGCCACAATGATAAGAATCTATAGCCCACTCACTTGAGGAGATAAAAGCAGTTTAGCTGGAAGTATAAAGTACTCTGATTTGCTAAGCTGAGTGGCTGGCTGTCCCAACCTAGCTGAATTTTTCCTCTACAAAGCACAAAATCCTTATCATTAGGGACTTAAGCTGCTTTTTATTTTGAGACAAAAAGAATACTGTTTATTGGCATCCAACTCAAACCAGCTGTAAACAGTTGCTTTGATGAAGAAGCAGCTACAACTTCAGTATGCCCGAAGGCACATACCCACTGAGTGTCAATCATTAAAGGAAGAATGTAAGGTGTATACAGGGTCAAAAGAAGGCCAAGGGACATTTAAGACCTCAGGGATCCTGGAAAGCCCTGTTTGCCTTTAGAACCAAAAGAGGATTTTAAGCTATTCTGCTGTATGACTTTTATCTCAAGAGGCAGCTCTGTGGCCAGGCTCAGCCCTGAGTTTACCCACAGGAACACCAGACTTGCGCTGTTAGACTTTTCTCCCCAGTGCGACTGTGGATGCAACATGGTGAACTTTGATTTGGCAGGGAATGTTGTATCTGATGACAAACCCAGGATCCACACAGAAGACTGACAGCAGATGTCCTCCTGGTTTCTTTGAGTCACAGATGTGCAGGGCACCCTAAGTAATTCTCATTCTTGTATTGACCCTTCTTGTAACTTATTTATTTCATCAAGAATAATTTTACTGGCTGCAACAACTGCTGAAGTTAGAGATGCCCCACCAACCATCTTGGTGTGAGAAGTATAAAGTTGTTAGAGAATTAAAGATGAAATGGCAGGAAAATCAAAAAATTTAATTAAAAGTAAGTTTGAGAGCCAACAGTAATAGCTCTGTCATGAAACATATCTCCACAGTCAGAAATCCTCTTGTAATCAGATACATACCAGCAAATAGCCCAAATCTCAGGACAAGAGTCTCAAGAGTGCCTAGGCAATTCACAGATTCTGCTTGGAAAATAGTTGCTCTTGGCTGTGGACATGGAAGGGGTTCATAGTCACCAGAAGAAAGCAAAATGGACCCATTTTTCTCATACGGTTCACTCTGAAAGTGCCAGCTCTTTTCTGTTTCTGTCTGGCCCCGTTACTGCTGTCACCTGAGTTAGATTAGGTCTCAAACAAATAAATACACAAATGGTGTGGGTTTCTTACATATTCCTGCAGTTCACATTACACTTTAATGTCTTTATTTGGACAGTAGTACCTACTAAATGCTTTCTAATCATAGGGAAAATAGGCAAATCCTGGCCCCAGAAATGCAAATGTAAGAGAAAAATGGTGATGGTTTGGGAGGTGAAATGGCTCAGTTGTTGATGGGCTCCTGATTTCTCAGTTGCAAAGTTCAACACAAGTGGGGAAAAAAAGCCCACTTCTTACCGATTCCCCATAATGAAGTTCAGACCATCTGTTCATGCCATTCCCTGACACAGATCGTTAAAAAAGGCTAATTGAGGGGGCAGCGAAGAGGCATCGTGCTGCCTGACTTCGGGGCCAGCTCTGGGTGCTGCGTGGGCTCCTTCACCCGGGCGCACACAGGGAGCTGCGAGCACGGAGGCTCCGGCGGGACCCCCCCTCACGGCTGCTGCCTCGGGGTGTCCCCCCGGCCGTGCCCTGTGGGCTACCAGCCCCGAGGGACAGCACAGCCACCCTCCCGGCCCCACGTGTTCACACAACCTCACAGGAGTGGTTGAAACACGCAGCAATGCGGGGTGGAGATGCACCCTGCGCTCCCCAGGACGCAGGGGACGCTGGCACCCCCCACGGTGACAGCCAGCGCCCGGAGAGGGGAGGCAGCGCCCGCAGCCCCACCACAGCTTCAGGGCAGCCCGAGGTGACTCTCACCCACCTCGTCTACGAGTCGGCTGGGTGAATTGCCACTGGCTGATCAGCACATGCTACGTGGCATCAAATACTGATCCCAGACCTGAGGCTCCCTTCACAGAAAACTCCCGCTTACACTCCCAAACGACCCTTTTATAACATTTAAGTAGAGACAGCTCTCTGCCACCCCATCCCCAGTCCAGTGTTGAAACTATCTGTAAACCCCTGTCGTGTTTCAGGCTCAACCTCCTCAGCAAGGCACCATGTACGAGAAGCACATCCCGCTCCAGAAGGAAATAAAGGACTTTAGAAATGTGCAGGTACAGCTAAGGATGGGCATAACGTAGCATCACTGACAGCAGTGACACCGGGAGGATCTTCAGAGTACGGACAGCCCTGGGGGTTGACCTGCAGGACTCCAAACCTGGGGGAGCTCTGGAGCATGGGCAGATCCAGCACACCTGGTGCAGGGCTGCTGCTCAGCTCTGTGCTCTTGGCTCTGTGGCGGGGCATAGCTGGCACAGACAGCACTTGGGGCAGTTGGTGTCTCCCTTCTGCATCCCTGCAACGCTGCCCAGGTCCCCTGATGTGGCTCCATTTGCAACCCTGCTTGTCTTGTGTGGCTGCTGCAGCCTCCCAGTGCTCATGCAACTCCTCCCTGCAGAAGCTACGGACACACGTGCAACCTGCGCGGCTGCGAGAGGCCCGGCCCACGGCCCACGCGCCAGCCTCAAGGCCGAGTCCTGGCTCCCACAGCCAGGAAGCGCAGAGGCCCCAGGCCAGCCCTAAGCTCCGTGGCTGGTGTCCCGCAGGTGGAAGGAAGGCAGAGCATCTATTCCGTGGCGTGCAGGAGAGAACGGGCTCCCTAAGGACCATGCACAGGGATGCAGATGTTCCCTCATCATGGGAGCAAAGACACTCTGGGGAGGCTTGGCCACCCACGCCTACAGCTTTGTGCTGCAGCCAGGCTGGCATGGACCCTCAGAGAAGTTAAATGCCAGCTGCTCTGGGCAGCCCACGCGGGTGGGCTCTGGCCACCTTCCCTCCTCATTGGACCCTCTGCCTGGGGCACGCTGGTGTCTGACAGCCGGTCCAGGCCTCCTCCCGCTCCCCATCCGCGGCACAGCAAGAGCGCTTTCCTGAAACGAGCAGCGATACGAAGGATTTCAGCACTAAGCGGCAGTGCTGGTCAGTGGGTCACAGAGTTTATGCGCCTTTAGAAGACCAGAGCTACTGTTTCAGTGTGAATTCAAATCCTAAGTTAACTTAGAAGCTAGGCTGGCCAGGCTAACCAGATCTCAATTCATGCCACATGAGCTGGAATGAAAGTGTTATTCCTGCAGAAGGCCCCGGTGCCACCAGAGATGTGGCTCCTCCAGGCACAGGCTCAGCACCTCCTCCTCCTCCCATGGCTGGGAAGACACACACCAGTTTTATCAGTTCCTCTGGCAGATACAGGAGCATCTCCCTGCCCACATCCTTGCAAGATACCACAAAACAGATACCCCCTTGTTTGGGAGATTCAGTTCAAAATTGCTGCCCAGGCTTGGAGCCCTCTCCTGGGCTCTTGCCAACCTCAAAGCCTCTCCCTGGACACACCTGCACCCACAGCACCATCCTCCCACTGCCCACTCGCACGGGCAAACTGGGAGCCAAGCTTTCCTGCCGCTGCTCGCGCCTGCTCTTCCACAGACCCACCGCAGACACCCCCAGCCCTTGCTGCGCAGGCACCTGCCCGGCGTCCAGCCGATGCACGTCTCCCCGACGCAGCCGCTCCTCCCCGGTACCCTCACGCTGCTGGAACTGCACGTATTATTTTGGGCTTGCGTGACAGGCAAAAGACAGTAGCAAGTTCGTGGCGCTGTTAGATTATACAACATTACATACGTAGTATAAAAAAAAAAATATAAGACTTCGCTATTTATTCTGTTAAGAAATTTTCCTGCATAAAACCTCATAAAATCTTTTTTAAAAGAGACAGTAGTTCATCTTTATTGTCACGTTGATATCTTTATAAACTTACTCTAGTGATCTATAGGAAAAGCAAATCAGACAGCTCTGTATTTATGGGCATATTTAAAAAGCCTCTTATATTTAACAACTGCATTTAGCTGCGTTAACTGCAAGTTGCAGTAATAAAGGCTCTGCACACTTCGATGCTAAATTAAAAAAAGTTCTGCTGTTCAATAATACATAGATGCTGGTTTTTTCATTACTCTTTAATATCATTTCCATTTAGTTTATAAATAATTGTAGCTAGCTAATGAAACGAAATAAAACCTGCCTCCAACCCATTCCCTAGAGCAAACTAAACTCCTCTTTTTAAAGCTTCTTAATCACCGCCCAGTTCTTACAAAATTAGCATAGTAATGGGCTTTAAATTGAGCCTCTTTGTTTTTTAATTAAGCTCCCAGCAGGTAAAAATAAAACAGATTATTGAAGAATATGCCAACACTAATAGCCTGAAACTCTTTTGACAATTAAAAAGATCCCATGTTAACCCTTTTGAGGAATCCTGCATGCTAATTAGTCACTCTGAGGCCCAAATCCATCAATATTCCACCTAGACACCTTGTAAAGTCGAGATGGCGAGGCCGATCGGCGCCACGTCCCACGGAAAGGCGCGGCACGAGCTCTGCCCTGGCCACGGCAGCACCCACGGAGCCTGGCCCCCCGCGCGCTGGGATGCCAGCGGAGGGCCCGGCCCGGCCCCCCCCCGGCCCGGCCCCCCCGGCCCGGGCCCAGGCCCCCCCCGGCCCGGCCCCCCCCGGTCCGGCCCCCCCCGGGCCCAGGCCCCCCCCGGCCCAGGCCCCCCCCGGCCCGGCCCGGGCCCCCCCCGGGCCCAGGCCCCCCCCGGGCCGGGCCCCCCCCGGTCCGGCCCCCCCCGGCCCGGCCCGACACCCCCGGCCCAGGCCCCACCGGGCCTAGGCCCCCCCCGGCCCGGCCCCCCCCGGCCCGGCCCCCCCGGCCCGGGCAGGGCTGCAGCGGCCGCCGGTCCCCGTCCCCTGGGCCTCCGCTCCGCTCGGGCCCCCGCGCAGACAAAGAGCCCCTCTCGGCCCGGCGCGCTGTTTGGCGATGCCGCTCGGAGCCTCGGCTGCATTTTGCACAAAAAAATTAGCTGGATGCCAGAGGTAGCGGCCCCGGTCGGCGTTTCAGGCCCTGAGGCTTATTTGAAGTGCCTGCCTAGCAGCGCCAGCGCCCCAGGCATGCCGGAGACACAGCTACTCTTTTTTGCTTAGCAACATCAAACCGGCCCAGAGGCAAAGGTAAATCTTAAGCAGAACAAGGGGGTTAAGAAGGAGCAATGTCGAAGCCATGTTGTGGGCAGCCCGGATTCTTGGGGAGAATTTACTAGATATTGCTGGTAGCCTAGAAATAGGAATAGCACTAAGTTTCACTGGTAGTTCTCTGCCAATTATTCGGAAACCTCTTTCTGAGTCCCACACTCTAATTTCAGTGTCTGATTCAAGCGTCAGAGTGTGAAGTGCTGGCTGCACTCTGCTCGCATCCAGCCAGGACTATTAATCCCCGGCTTTGGGGAGCGCCACGTCCAGCCCCAGAAATTAAATCACCAACGTGAAAAGCCCATTCATTTCCAAGAACGCTGATCACTCTGCATCCTGCAGAGACTCCCAATAAGTGGTACCGAATGCTCTTGTGTGCTCAGTAAAACCCTGTCGGGTCTTCAGCATCTGCAGTAACTACTGTCAGTTGCTGCTTTATATGACACCTTATACCGCAAGGGTCACCGTGATGGAATTAGGGGCCGGCAGAGAATGTGATCAGATTTAAGGGCTGACTCCAGCCATGAACATATGCTGCCTTCTCTCACTGAAGCGTTTGGGAGCCTCTGAGATGTGTCCTAATGTTTAATTTTCAAAGATAAATGATATTTCTCACGTCTCTTAACTGATACCAAATAATTTGAAGAAAGAAGGATGCACTTTGCTTAGAATATAAATTCATTAAGATGAAGACCTTCATTTACCCCTTACACAGGGATAAGCACTACAAACTTCACTGGGCATCTCTGGACTGTGCCCTGTCACAAACAAGTATCGCCAGCAGAATCATTCAGAACAATCTGAATCTATCACAACTGAATTAACTTCCCCTGAACTATCCTGGAGTAAATCACATATAATTTATATAACAACCAGAAAGGCTGGACTGCAAGATTGTGAAGATGACTTAGAGCTTCTTAGATGGGATCCTCAGTTCCATGACCCCTCTCCTCACTGCCTCTGCTGGGCCCGGTGGAGAGACAGCTTACATGTACAGAAATGCTAATTCTTCCCGGGACCATTGCAATTATTGGGACCTCCCCAGGAATTTATTTTATTTAAAGCGAAAAGCTGCAATATTGAGAATAAGCTTGCAACATTTTCAGCACATCTGGTTGAGGACAGCTGGAGAGGCAATATTCAGTACAAGCTTCTTCACCCTTGTGCTTGAGGTTTGTCAGCTATTGGTGGGGCTCCAGGGTGGCTGGAGAAGAGGGCAGCAACTTGTGAGTGAGATGTTTCTGAAATTCCCACAGAACTGACTTCAGAGAATGCAGAATCCACTGCAGAAAACAACCGAACTCCAATCATTTCATACTGAAAACTTCCCAGCAAACTGAGGATAACAATTCCCTGTGCCTACGAGATTTATACTACAGATGTCAAGATGGAAAGCGTGCATACATACATTTTGCATTACATGCCTTGCACCATGTCACATTAAACAAGCTCTTCTATGGAACTGTACTGGCATAACCATTTTAAAGACATGCGTTCAGCCCAATGCATCTCAAGAACAAAGAAATACAAGAGGAGCTCAGCACAATGGTGCATTTAAAAATACTTCTGCCTTTTCTGACAGCTATTACCAGGCCCAGAGACATTCCTTACCATATGACTAATCCCTCTCCCACCACAGAATCAGTCAAAATGGAAGACACTTTTTTCCATGTCTAATCCTGATTGGTTTTCAGCTGTGGCTGCAGATGGAACTACAATGAACCTACCAACTTTTGCTCTGTGTGCACAGGCTGTTATCTCCACCAGCGTCTGACCTTTTGCAAATGTGATCCAAGATGACCTTTTACTATTATTGAAGCAGGAAATGCATTTTTTCAAGGAATTCTCACTGGAGCATGTCTTACATTAGTAGTTGGTATGCATCAGAAAATACAACTTCTCTGCTTTGCAGGGTTTATTAACACAGCTATCTCTATAGAGATGTACAACTATATATGAACCTTATATGAAACTAGCATTATCACCACCAAGCCACTATCAAGCAGCACCTTTCAGTGGGCAATGCAGCTGTCCAAACAGTGTCTGTTGTACCTGGGCAGCATAGGGGTACTTGTTTACTCTCTTCCAGCAGAATACACAGAGGTAATTCTTCTGGATTTCATCACTGTCCCTTGTTTTATGCTTTATATTCAACCTCTCAGGAAATCAGAGAAAGGTATTATTTCCTAACAAAAATATCTGTCATCTGATCACAGCTGGCAGCTTCAGCGTCCCCCTTGCCCCCCCAACCTAGTGCTTTTGTTTAATGTTTCCTTGGCAGGAGTGTGTTTTATACTGGCAAAGTGTAATACGGTTTCTTTTGAATAAAGAATATCCAACCACTGCTTGTTGAAAGCTCACACCATCCTTTGTCTCATAATGAAGCTGGACTTACTGGTTGCTGAACAGATTAAAAAAAAAAAAAATAAAAGGCTACACATGGATATTTTATTTGAAAATTAGACTCTTAACAGATCAAAATGTCAGTCCAGAACCATCTCCTGACCTAGGCAAGGGGCGCTCCCATAACTTGGAAGGACATTCAGAAGTTACCAAACCCAGAAAACAACAATAACATGAGAAGAGCAGTGTTTGAATCCTAATGGTCTTTTAAGAGTTCAGGTATTGGAAAAAATATGAGAAATCATAGGTGAGGAAAAAGATGAGAAATCAGACAGCAGTGTCACGGACTTCAATTTTTCACCACACACTCCTTCCTGCACCCACCTGGTTCACTAAAAAAGATCGCAAAGCTGTGTCCATGCTAATCCACATATTAAAAAATGGGCATAGAATGAATTTCTTCATGGTGTGCACTTTTTAAATCACTTCCAAACAGCACCTGTGGAGCCCTGTGGGACCCCAGAAGTGCTTGCACAGCTTCGCTTCACTCCTGCTCCACCCGCGGCTCTGATGTGGGCTGCCAGTGACAAAAACTGTCACCCACCACTTGGGGACAATCGTATCTCCCAGGGGTCTGGAGGGGCTTTGAAGAGCAGTTTCCTGACATGTGCCCGCTGCAGCCATCGGGCACTGCTGCACGGCTAGCAGCTGAGAGAGCCCCCATACCTTCAGCAACTCCAGCTCAGGTTTTCTTACCGAGAAATAAATTAAACTTGACAGCAGCAAGGAAACGGGTAGGTCAGGGCTGGCTTTGAGCTGTGTGCGTTTGCTCCTGCTGGTCTTCTCCAGCGAGGGCTCTGCATACTGCTACTGGTTCTCCCCCCCACCTGAAGAGTGGCACCTTTAATACCTCCGAGTGGGTGGTGATCTAGTGCAGCTCCTGTTCTGGCCCGTGCTGCATCTGTGATTGATGGGGGGGGTGGGGGGAACAAAACTCGGAGAAAAGCTTAGGAATTTCTGGTGGGGCTGAGCCCAGCATTCGCAGTGTAAGAGCCAACGCTGCATAGATACAAAAAGCAGTGAAGATCAGATAGTGACCTTGGAGGAGACAGTTGTCACATTGTGAGGGACTGAGGTGGGGCTACACATGAAAACAGTTACTGGCAACTTGGAGATTATCTGCGTGAGGACAACTGAGGCTGATGATTTAAAGATCCCTGAGCATCTACTTTGCTTGGAGACAGAGCAGCTCCTGATGGCACTGCTTCCCACCCTGAATGCCTGAACACGTTGAGGGAACCTCCTTCCAGCTCCTCATCTTGAGGACATTTTGTAGCAAACACAGGCATTTCCAAGGAACATTTACATTTCTGAAAAGCCACTCTTCGAGACACATCTAAGTGAGATGACAGACCTGTGGAACCACTAGAGTTGCAACCTCAGTTAGAAAATACATGCATTTTTATTCCCAAACTCTGTCAGAACTGGGAGAAAGACTGCAGTTAATGGCACAGCAAAAATAATCATTTTACAAACACAAGGTCTGGAAAGAAGTTGGAACACCAAGATTGGTTGCAATGGTCACTTGTAAGGAACTTCTGGATTGGTCAAGGAAAGTTCATGGTCCTTTGTGAGTAAGTACAGGATGAACAGATTAACAGGACACCCTTCCAAATGAGCCCTTATTGACAAACATTGCTGAATTAAGAGAATACCACTAAAGCTATCAACAGTTCTGTCAGCAGTCGTACATACAGAGAAATCTTGAGATGACACTGGCAGAAAACATAAAAAGGGGGGCACCTCATTCAGGTATGAAGAAGATGCAAGCAGCTCAGTGCCAGTCTGTGCATTTGCACTCTAAAGCTGGTACACACCAGATAATCTGCCTTGAGTTTCTATCACTTGTCAGTTCAGGAAAAATTAGTAAAAGCTCATCAGTAACTTTCAACAAAAGCCCTAGCCTTTCTTGATGAGGGTCTGCTCCTGATTTTGTTAAATCATCTTACAGTAAAGACTAGGATTAACCTATAAATGCAAAAAGATGCAAAGTGATTAGCGTGGTTTCTGTAGTAACACAGGGGTGCAGAAGTGAATCTGGCACAGCTGACAGTGTTCTGCTTCCTGGTGTTAAATACGTGCTCTGGAGCAGGACGGCGGCCCCTGCGCTGAACTGCACAGCCTCTACGTATGTGAAAACTGGAATATTCTGCCATGCTATGGGGAGATCACAAAGCAGAGGAAAAAAGTGTGGGGTTGGTTTGGGGGGTTGGTTTGTTTGTTTCGGCGGGGGTGTGTGTGTGTTTTTCTTCTGTTTTGAGCTGTTGGGAGACAGCAGAGACTTGCTGTGCTGCTGTTCTGTTCATTTGTAGAGAAATGACACTCTCACTGCCAGTATTTACTGAAGGGAGGTAAGTAAGAGAAAGAAAGGGATCGGTTCTGGTTTCTGTGTCAGGAGAACCCTTCAGAGTGCCCTGGTGTTGATAGTTGACATTAAAGTCAAACTGCATGGCGAGAGAGAGATAGCACCTATACAGCAGTGACCTACACTCCCACGCTAGGAAGAGGCAGAGACTCAGCCTAGAAATATTAACAGGGAATAAATAGGGAAGTGAGATTTTGGTCAGTACAGGAGGAGAAGCAAAAGGCAGACCTTTGTATTATACTAAATATTACATTATCTATATAGGTTTCAGAGATACGCATCCATAGTGTGTTTAATTGTGCACTGTTGCAGACTGCACAGCTCTATAAACTTTGAGGCATTCGTGTGTGTATGTATATCTAAATTACAACGCACTCCTTTCAGAGTCCCGTGACGGTCCCTGTTCAGAACAGCGCAGAGCTCCCAGGTCGGCAGCACCCTGCAAAGCCTCGGGCCATTCTGCAGTGCTGCCCACGGGCTCACCAGGGCCAGCGGCTCTGCCAAGCAGTTGTCAGTGAGCAGGGATCGTCCCGGCCGTGCACTTCGGTCATTAACTGCTCACAGAAGATGTTCCTTTACTGCCCTTTACGTAGGGATCATCTGCCACACCGCAGGCAGGCACAAGGATGAAGGTGTGACTTTTCAAATTTCTGCTGTTTAACTCTACGCAGGAGAAATCTTTAACTCCTTATCACTACACGGTCCTTTCTCATCCCACCATCGTGTCCCCTCTCGTTTTCCCTCCTGGCTGTGCTCCACCCCACAAGGCACTGTGATTCTATTGCAGGATTTACCTCTGGTTCACTGCACGCTCTTTGCCTTTGCCCAGCTCTTCCACGCGTACTCCAAGCTCTTCACGACAGCAACTTTCTGCTTTCCTGTGCTGTACAGGGCCAAGCACCACGAGCCGGGATCCCTTCGGCGACAGCCACGACCGACAGCACCAACCCCAGCCGGCAGCGAGCCCGGGGCAGCGGGGGCTGAGGACGCAGGGCCGCTGCCCTCGTGCTCCGGAGCAGCGGCTCTGCTGAGCCTGCCCCCACGCAGGGACCGGCTTCGCTGCCCCGCGCCCGCAGCCCAGAGCCGGCTCACCGCGCCTGTAGCTTTCTTGCTTATTGTGTAAGCTGGCTCCGGTCCTCAGCTGCCAAGCGGCAGAAGCAGACTAGGACAAACGGACACGGAGCCGAACACCAAGACCAGCAGCGCTATTTAGCCCTGTGGTTTCTCTCGCTCCCCTGCACGCTTCAGTACTTGACATTTCACAGAATGTATCGGTCAAAACTATCACCTAATTGCAGTAACGATCTCTTGGTTAAGAGCGAACTCTTGGCAAAGCTTCAAGCCCTAATAATTTCAACTGAATACAACAGCAAGAAAACAACTACCTTTAAAGCTGTCATTTCTTATAGCATGACCATTACTGTCACCCCATGAAGCATACATGCCACATCCTCTAAGTCCATCCTCTAGCTGACCCACAGCAGCCCTCAGAATTCCAGCGGTTTTGTGACTCCCATTAAAAAGACCTAACTCTGGACAGTTTTGTACAACTGAAAAAGATAATTAAATAAAGAGTAGCAAAATATGTCTCCTGTGCCCAAGACATTGTCTTCAATTTTTCTCTCATATTTTTGAAGCAATATTTTCTAATTCAGTTTTTGTCTATCTTAAATTATCTGAAAGTGAAATAAGCTATCATGAATATTTTATTAGACTTTGCATTATGCAAATTAGAGAAGTTTGGACTTAACCATAAATTAGCTCTCAGCCCCCCAGAGGACTGCTCACATGATTTCCCACCTACTAAATACTGACCCTCAGCATTTTTCTGCTCTGTAGGAGCTGAACGCAATTCCTGACTTGACCCTGTACAGATAGAGAGAGTGAGACATGTTAGGGCTTTAAAAGCCAGCCTGGAAAGCAGACCTCCTTTGGCTGTTGATGGAAGTGTAATTATTTTAAAAAAACTTTCAATGCAAGTGACACACAGAAGAGGGGTATGAACACTGTTTATGATTTCCACACTCTGAAACAGTGATTTTGATTGGGCTTATAGCACTGTAGCGGTTTACTTCAGCAATTCTGCCGTCTTATCTCACAAAATAATAGGGAAATCCGTAATTAAAGGCAGATTGAAATGCTGAACTCAAAGTCTTCTGACTTGCCTGTTCCTCCCCTGCAATGTATGAACCTGAATTAGAGCACCGAAGTGCAAGGACTGCCCTGTAGTAGCCACCTAAATACCCCTCTTGATCCGTAAGTGAAAGAAACAAAAAGGTATTTCTTAGGGAACTCTTAAAATGATTACTGCTTACAGTTTATTTGAAACTACCAAACACTACAGGCTGGATGAATCTCCAAGATCTTCTTTTTGTTACCCACCAGAATTAGAAGTATGATATGCTTAATTTAAACCATATTTCTCAAACCTCTAAGTGGTTTAACAGAGCTGAAAAGCTTGTCACCCTGTAGAAAACAATTTTATGTCTTTTTTTCTATCAAAAATTCACAAGCTCTGATAAGCAAACTGAAAAAATAAATTATGAATGTGTTCTTCCCAACACATACTCTCTAACGCACATTTTCTTGAGCCCATGGCAGACTTTCCGTACAGCACGTTACAGCATAGCAAGATGCATTTGCTACAGGTATGTAACTTAAAACTGTTTGTAAGAAACATCCTAAACATGTCCCTTGCTGTAAATGTGACATCTTTACAGCATATGCTTAGTAAATGAAAGCCCTGGGAAAAGGAGGAAAGTCAGGATACCTCCCATATAACTGATTGTAAATTCTTGGGCACCAGGTTTATATTCTTAATAACCTACTAGTTAGACTTAGTGTGTCTGTTCCATCTAAGTCAATTTAAATGAGGTGTACCAGATACAGTACATAAAGTGTTTCATACTTGTGGAGATATGTTTAACTATTGTTTCTTTAGGAAAATCTAATAGCTAGCTCCATTTAATCACTGTCAGATGTTCTACATGTTGCAAGTGGTAACTTCCTTGACACAAACTGCTTTTAATCAGGAATCTCCAACATATCTTGCATACATCTCAGACTGACTTTTGTGATACATTAAAAAGTTTTTATAGTATTTATTTTTTTGTCATGTTACCCTGGTTTACTTTTTGCTTTACTGGGTACTTAGGAAAAACCCTACAAGGTAACTTTTCCTTTCTCTGGAAAGGCCATGAATTCCATGGGGTTTCATAAAAATTAAAACACAAATGCAACACCCCCCGCCTCCCCCTCTCACAAGCTCTCACCACACTTACTTGGAGTCTGGGTTAATACAATCAAGTCTGTCAAACTGGTGCAAAACCCTGCCTTGGACCCAGTGCAGTGTCACTGTTCTCCCTGATCTCAACGGTTGTTTGTAAACACGTCCTGGCCGAGAGCACGCGGATGGAGCGCTGATAATAAGAGCCTTCAAACTATGTTCTTTAACTTCTCTGACTCTGAAAAGGCAATCAAAGCCACCCCCCAATGTGTGATTAAATATACGCAGGGGATAATCTCGCCTCCGAAAAGCTGGAGAAAAGGTGGTGTCGAGACCGGTTTGAAGTGGCCTCCTTAATAGAAAAGGACGGTCCCTTTCTGTGTACATCATGATTTGCTTTGGGATTTCTGTTGTGCCCCGTAAGCCTACAGGATATTACAGCAGCTTTTGTGTCGCTGGTGACCCAGCTGTTCATTATTGAAAAATTCCACTGCTTGATGCTGAGGGCAGGAAGGCTGACCCCTCATCTTATGGACGTTACTATCTTTCAAAAGATACAGGATTAAAGGGCCGAGCAAAATCTGGAGGAAAGCTATGTCTGGTTTTCTGTGTTTTCGTTGTCTTTCGCTATATTGGCCCAGAGAGGGATGTTTGTACAGGATTTAATTAGTTGGAATCAGGCTGAGATTATTGTTGAGACTATTTACTCAGCAAATCTCCAGTCTGAGCCGGAGCTCGAAATGAGTCTGAATAAGAAAATCGAGGAGTGCTCAGTCTTACCGCTCATATTCTGTAACGAGCAGTGAGACACGGATGTGAAGGGCCTGATCATGTGAGGTGCTGAATGCCCTTCGTTCCCACTGGGATCAATACAGCATGGGGGGAACTATCATTATATCACATGATTGAGCCTTAATCAGCTATAAATAGAAAGTGAGAAGATCACAAAAGCCCCTGAGGTTTAAGAAGAACTTTTACTGCATTCTCTTGGGGAGCATGGCTATAACCCTAGTGCATGATACAGCACAAGGAGCAAATAAAAGGCATGTTGTCATCACTGCTACAGTTGTGGGGGACCCAGTCATTCCATATAGACCAACTTTTTATAATCAAAAAGGTCAGAAATATGATTTTCTTTTTTACTTTTTTTTTTTTTTTTTTTTTTTCAATTAAAACATCAAGATTTGGACGTGAGACTCTGGATCCATCAGCTTCAGTGGAAAAGAACACATTTCATCTTCTAGATATAAGTGAGGGAACTGGAAGGAGAAGCTGGAGGGGCAAGCAATATGAGAGAAAGCAAGAAATACAGTTCTGCAGTTGGACACGAGCATCTCTGAGAACACAGTGCATTCTCTGTCAGGACTCCCCTGGTTTGGGGAGGGAGGAGATTCTGGCAGGAGATTCTCGAGGATTCACATCTTAAACTCCTCAATAATTCAAGTCTCTGAGCTCTCTGCACTTCAAGGGGAGGGTAGTCACTACTAGGAAAGGATTGTAGAGGTCAATAAGCTGCTGTTTATACTTTGTACAATAACACAGGTGCTTCAGTCACCACGTGCAAATGCAGCGATACCAAGGTACTTTCTGGGGCTCTGGAGAGAACAGAAGCGGTCGCTCCATCCACCCTTTCAACAGTGCTCCTCTGGACAAGCACTCGGGGGAAAGCCACTGACATACACATAGTTATTGGACTACATTTCCTTGTAGGAGAACCTCTACCAAAATTATGAATAGCTGCTTGCAGATGCAAGTGGTCATTTTCCAGTATATTAGAGGAGGCACTCGGATTGCTAGAGAGGAGAAAAACATGCGGGGTCAGCTCCCCTTAGCCAGGCACAAACCTCATCAAAAAATTACTCCCTGTGATTTATTAGGCTTGAAATCTTGATGATGACTCAGAGCTAGCTGCCAGGACCTCACGTCTTGAACACTAAACAAACCTAACAGTATTACTGCAGCAACATCCCATCCCGAGATGACAGTGCACAGAAACCAAAAGATTTCTGCTGCGTAGAAGGATGTTTAAGGTGAGGTGGCCGTTGCTTTGGTTGCACTGGTTACTATGGCACGAACCTGCCCTGCCTTCACGGGGACAGGAGCTCTGCCGGCACGCTGCTCTGCAGATGTTACCATTCACGGAGCTGCTCTCTGCAGAGGGGAAAAGCCCTTCCCAGAGGCACAAGGCCCCTTGTTGCCTGGCTGCACTATTTCAGTCCAAATAATATTGTTTTAAAGTCACACTCGCCAGACTGAAGAGTAACAGATACAGAGAAAGCAAACACACAAACTCCAGCGGATCCTCACCAAGTCAGACACCAGTGACCGCTGATTTCAAAAGACAAAGCACGCTCTGACCCACGCCTCAAAGCAAAAGGCAGCAGGCATACTGAACTCAACTACTGGAAAATTATCATAAAGCAGGAAAGTAGAGGAAAATTCAGTGCTGCTCTCAGATCCCAGCTCTTGACTTTTTACCAGTTTTGAGCAAACTCTTGGCATTGGCTCAAAAGGCTTTTTGTGAGCAAGCATGTTGTCAGCATTTTTCCTTCAAAGACACATAACCTAAAGTAAAAGAATAAAGCCAGGCTGAGATTTATGCTGCAGCTTTCTTTCACTCCCCCCCTTAGTAAACTGCTGATGCTGATGCATTAGTCAGCTCAGCAAGCCAGGGGCAGAGGGTTACCCTGCCAGGAGAGAGGATAGGATGGACCTCTCTGGTGCCGGGGTGTGGATCCTGCAGCTGAGCAAGGCAGAAAGGCATCTTATCTGTAGCTGCTGAGTAGCACTGGGAACTTCCCCAGACCTTTGCCAACTGTTCTCAACATGCCTGACGGATCACAGGGCCTAAGGAAATTATTGCCATGTTTATATTACATGGTTATATTATCTGCTTGCAGAAACCATAGCCCCTTGTGCACTCAGACTCTTCTCCCTAAAGAAAGGAAGAGAATTTGAATAGAGTTTGAATAGCAGTGAGACACTGCAGACAATGAACAGAAAAACTTCTTTCAAATATTATGCTAGTGATCCTGTATGAAATGGCAAGTAGGCATCGCTCCCTGAAATGCACTATGATCTTTCGTAAATAAAGAATTTTCTGAAAGTTAAGAATTTTTAAAATTCAGAGTGTGGAGGAAGAGCTGCCTGGCTGAGCTCACAGGCAGAAATCCCCGGGTGTTGTGCACCACGCCGAGTGCTGCCGGGGTGCCCAATCCCCTGCAGCTGGGGGGGGTCAGGCTGCAGCTCCGGTGTCGAGAGAGATGGCTTGACTGGATGGCTTCCCGTACTTCTCAGCACGGACTGAACATGTAACATGTATTGTAAAAGTGGGTAAACTGTTTATCTCCTCTGAGAGGGAAACTGTACATATTCACTGAATTATTAGGCAAGAAATTAACCACGAAGGTTTTTCTTTTCTTTAAGTAGTGGAAAAAAGCTAGTAATTTTAAACAAGGTAAGGCTCTGTGAGGACCAGCTCATTTAAAATAACTATGCCACACAGGTTTACCTATGTCCAAGCTGCAGCGAAACTCAAACCCTTCTGTTTTAAAACTGAAGCACAAAGGAGCACCGCAGTAACACCGCACGGACTGTGAGCACGCCCGCAGCTGACGCTGGATGGCCAGCACACTCACTGGACACAGGACCACTGGAAAATTAACTGAGAGTGGGTTTGGGGCTGGAACACATGTGGGACATGGGGTTTTGGTCTGCTTTGGCAGACGCAGATGGATCGTGGACACACAGCAGAACCGCAATGGCAAACCATCCGAATCCTTTACTACTGATGTAAACAAAGATACCACCGAGTATCTGCAAAGCACTACAGCTACATCTCCAGCCACAGGCCAACAGGGCATCAGACCTTTACAGCCTCTCTGACAGGCAAATTACCCCACGGCAGCACCAGGACCCTTGGCAGTTTTGGGACCCCCTGCCCTGGACACGTGGGTGCTCTGGGCACACTCCAGTGCTGAGGAAAGGGGCTCTGCCGGGGGGACGAAGGGCAGTGCGGGCACCCACGTCTCACACGCCAGCACCTGACGGGCAGGGGGGACCTTGATGGTACCAACACCCACGTTTGGGACAGCATCCCCCCAGGGCTGCAGCGCAGCAGCCACGGGGACGCCGCAGCCTCGGCTGCGGGGGAAAGCGCGGGCTGCGAATTCAGCACTGTGGCTACGCAGTTATTCATCAGATGGCCAGAGAAGCACTGCAGCAAACGCTCTTTGGTTTGGCTTTGCAGCCGCACCGGCTCCTTTGTTGAGCTGCTGGGCACAGGAACGGGTGTAAAAGGGCAGCTGAAGGCGCCTGGACCGCAAGCACCACACTCTGCCCCGGCGCAGCCACACACGGCAGGCTGGGCTCACCGGCAGCTAAGGAAAGCCCTTCCCCCTCTTTCTTCCTCTCACTCCTTTCTCCTCCTTTTCACAAAGAGCGAACGGATGGCTAAAAAGCCCCGATCTGATAGCCGCGTCCGAGCTGTGCTGCACCTTGAGAGAATCGACATCCAAGCTGTTGACAGTGTGATTTCCCTATCGGCTCATCCTCCCATGGAGAGCGACCAGGGCCAACATTTTTGATGATTTATAAAGAAAACTGTTTTCACAGACAGAACATGAAAGACACAAGCTCTAGATTACCACTAAGATTAGCATGCAAAAATGTATTTGAATTTCTGATCAGCAGGAGGCTTCAAAGGGACCAAGTGCAGATTAGCAGGTGTTACGTGAAAAAAGAGAGAGAGCTTTTGTGCTACAAAGTTGCGCGAGCAAAACAAATATGTCTTTCACTTTGAAGAGCTGGGGAGGAATTTGTGGCCATTGCCATGGAAACTCAACAGGCCTTACGCTGTAAAGCCAGATTTTGGAGACAGAACTGCTGTTATGTCTGTATGCTGCTGAATACAACGTGTCTTTATCAGAAGACTGGTGGGGAAAGTTAAATGACAATGTGACACCATTACGACACCTTTGTTTGTTTCAGCTGAATTTCCATTATCTGAAAAAGGAAAGAGCACAGCAGGCACTCGCTGTCAATTATGGAACCCCAGAAATTACACTGATTTGGAGAGGAGTGTAAAGGTTTCAGAGGAGCTTGATTATCATTAACATCTAGCTAAATTTTCTGGGCCAATATGGTCCCACCCCAAAATTGTGTAGGGTCGGTCTTTGGCTCTATGTTTTTAAATTCACTTTCCATTTCTTTTTTCAGTCATCTCATCTCTGTGTTGTAACTGAACAGGGTTCACGTGAGTCCCCCGCCCTTGACTAGTTAGCAACTGTCTTCGACCAAGCCACGGCAGCCTTTTGGGGAGCACCCCGCGGCTGTTTCAATCCCCTTGGTGGCCGGGCTCAGGCCGCTACAAACCCACCTCCCAGGCCCTACAAACGGCGCGTGGCTCTGGTGCTGGGCACGGCACCGGCTGCTGCTTGCGGGTCTCCCCACACCCCCCCCCGGTGCCACGAGCAGCTGAAACGTCCCAGAGGGGTCGGGAGACGAGTCCTGCTTCGGGGCCGGAGGGAGCAGAAGAGAAAGGCAGCGCAGTGAAGGCCAGAGGTGTTGGGAAAGGCTCTCGAGGGGCAGAGACAGCAGGACCTCTGGCTGAAAAGCTTCCCCTGCCTACGTGTCTCTGCCTTTGGCTGGTTACAGGTATTGCTTTATAAACAGAACATGTCCACAATTAACCAGTTAGTCCACCACTAACTCATCACCATCAGAACACTTAAAAGACACAATTAATTAACTGATGCCAAGATATTACGCTTGAAGGTCACAGTATCTCACAGCTTGCTCCACAGTGCTCAGCCTCTGCTCGCCGAGCAGCCTGGCAGGGCCGACTGCAGGTTTGATGACCGGGGAGCCTGCTGAGCCCACAGACCTGCGCCTCCACAATCCTCCCCACGAAGAGACAAAGGCCTCCTGCTCGCCCCGGCGGGACACTGCCTCCCCCGAGGGAGCCGCCGGCTCCGGCGAGGGCTGGGGCAGCCGGTGCTGCCGTACGGGGCCGAACGGGCATCAGGAGGGGGACGGGGCAGGGGCTGGCAGCCGGTGCCCCCGAGAAAGGTGCTGTGTCTCCTGCCAGCCACCCCCGGCAAGGGGCACTGTGCCAAGGAGGCTACCACTCTGCTGAGGATTATGAAAAATAAAAAAAGACTGTTTTCCCTGTGAAAGCACATCTCCGCCGGCGTGGCTGAGGTCTGTGGTGGATGGCAGCAGAGCCAGCAGCGCTGGAGCCGCAGCGGCTCCCTGCACGCTGTTAAGGCCCCGCAGCCACCGCCGAGGCCACTGCACGCACACTGGAAAACGAGCAGGCACCGGGGGCAGAGGCTGTCGATCCTCCACTGGTTTGGGTTCTCCACGGGGAGGGCATGGCTGCCGACACTGCTACCTACGGCGGCCCGCACGGCTGGCAAGGAACAAGCACTCACACGGGGCGCAATACAGAAAGGAAACAAAACTCATGGAAGACTTGAAAAGGCAGGATTCGGAAACCCCTCCAGGGCTGGGGGTCAGCAGGGGACCAACACAACGCTGTCTGCCACGCTTGTGTTTCCAGAGGCAGAGGATCCCGCCTCCAGGCACCTCTCTGAAGCATGTTCAAGATTTTGTGCAATCCTCCCGAAGGACATTTTGCTTCACGGGTTCCCTGGGGACTTTCTGGCTTTAGGGGGCTTGGCAGGGTGGGTTGAGGGCAATAATTATTAGTTTTGCTCCACTTACAATTGGTCCTCCTAGAAAACCCTGGACTGAGGGTTCCTGGCCCCATGTCAGACACGGGGCCAGTTCATACACTGAGCAAAGCTGGTTTCCGAGCTCTCGGATAGGAGTGTCAGAAGATACTCCTTAGACACACTGGGTTTTGGTTAGTTTCTTCCTGTTGAAAATCTGAATTGTTATTTTGAAAATAAACCACCGGTGCTTGAGTGACAGTGAGCCTTATATAACAACTTAAAATGCCCTACTGCATTAAATTAAGAAAATATTCTGTACAAGGCAGAAGCAGCAGCACTGTCCAGACATTAGGTATCAACTACCAGTAAAAAGAAATGATTGTAACAATAGTCACTGGGAGTGCTTGAAATCCAGTATACTTGCTAGAACATGTATTCCCTGCCTTAGATCTCATTTTTAACTTCCACAACTACTTGCATAAGAATACCAACTTCCTTTCCAGCTTGACTTACCTTAGCCTACTTCATTCATATTTGCAAGTATGCATTTTGCCCCCGAGAAATCTGGCAGAAAACGAAAGTGCTGTCCTTTTCTACTTGTTGGCTACTTATGAAAAGACTTACAGTATTAAAAGCTAAAGAACTGGTTCCACAGAATTCCACAGAGATAAAGTATACAATTTGTTGCAGATACTGACTGAATTTCAGTATCATTTGCACTCAGCTAAGAGGGAGCAAAGACTTTTGTTTTTAATCACTAGCTAGTCACATGCCTGTATACACAAAGTAAAAGGCAAATAACACTTGCATGTGCAAAAAGCATGCTTTAAAATAATAATTCTTGAAGCATATTTTATATGGGCCAAGCACTTTTAAATTAATTAGTTACATCCAGACATTTTTGGAAAGCTAGGAACGGAATGTTTAGATCTTTCTCCATGCCACGGGTTTCTGAAAAACTACTCCTTCAAGTGTAAGCATATGAGAAATATGCAAACACACCATTTATCGAAGTGAAATAAAAAACATAGCCCTTCCATTTATAGCCTGTTCACATTTCTAGTCAAAAATATTTTAAATCATATTTAATTCTAAGATAGATATGACACAATAAAGATAATAAATCCAAACCTAATTAATATAATTTCAAAGTATGGGTTGGAAATGCCCAAAGGTTATTCTGAACAAGTGAAGAAAGAGAGAAAGAAATTTTACGATACAGACCTAGAAGCTGAGGGACTAACTTACAGTCAAATGCCAAGGTTTTACACTGTCAGTTATGTAAAACAGCATAAGACAAGGCAGCTGAATTTGTAACTCACAAAACCCTGACAAGTGTGGTCAACCTCCTGAAAGCAATAATTTATTATCAGAAACGTCACGCCTACACAATAGCCTTATTGTTGATTCATTAGGTAATTTCCCTTGAAGACCAGCTGTTTCTAGTGTGGTAGGATGAATAATGAGGAAGATATTCAATGTTCAGGGTACAAATGACAGACATAAGGAGGTTCTAACACCACCAGCGTCCCACCGCCTACGGCATCAGCTCTGTGCTGGAGGGTAAAGGTCCTACACCTCCCACTCGCACAGAAAACCTCCCAGGTGTCAGATTTGCTCAGAGGGCAGGTTGCTGTGCAATACCTTCAATAGAATCAGGAGACCCATGTGATACGGCCAAGCAGGCCTTGGGCTCATTGTCACCTTCTATTTCCATTGACATGCCCCGAGGGCAGATACTTTCTCCTCCCAGCAGACTCAAATTTATTCCCAGGTGCTCCTGTGAATGTCTCGCCACCAGTATAGCTTGCAAAAGCCAGTCCCGATGGCTGTGCTCCAGGCAACCTTTTATCCTATTTTCCAGAAGTGACTCTTTTTTAACCTTAATCCAAGTACTATCTAGATAATAATTATTAAACTATAATTTACTACAGCTAGTAGTACAGCTAGTTGTTTTGCTTTGGTTTTGTTTTTGGTTTTGTTTTTTTTTTTTTAATTTTACACAAATACATTATTCGTCCCTCAAATGATCCCTCTGAGGGCTACATCTCCATCATGTTAAGTAACGCTGCAATTAGAGTGAGTTAAATTCACCAATAAGCAGACAAGCACCATGTGCTGTATGGTTGGTCTTCATTATGCTCAGTACATTAATGCTAACAGTTTATCAAGTCTTTTCATGCTACAGCCACCTAAACTGCATTAACCAGAGGGGGGAGAAAAAAAAAAAACAACAAAATAAACACAAAAAACCCCATCTCATCTAAAGCCTGCCATTTGATCAGCCCTTTAAAGTGAATCTGGAATGCAAAGATCAGGTGGAACCATTTCTTTGCCTTTCAGAATATATTTATTTGGAAACACAAATGCACGCTGAGCAGCACAACACTGCAGAGAGCAGGATCGGATTAGAATCGCCACTGCTTTTGTTGTCTTCCTAAAGGCTGCAGCAGGACATGGACAGTCACCTCTGTAGCAGATCCAATGAACATAACTAGTGTGCTGATAGCTGACAGAGGGCATGAAATTTTCACTGAAAATTAAAAAAAATGGAAAATAAACCCTCTCTACCTTGCCTAGTGATGGCTTAAGCTTTGAGATGGTGGAAGAATAATTCAAGTTCTAAAGGCCTGTCATTTGCAAGCGTCCCTATTTCTGCTACATTTTCCTTTAAGTTGAAATTGTATTAACACTTGCAATTAGACGTGACTTTATGAAAACTGAAAGGAACCCCAGACAGTAAATAACCCTTATGTATTTTCTTCTATAGTAACATGCACCTACATGGTACCCTGCTAATGGTACATAAAACACATAACTGTTTTTCAGTGAAAGTGCTGTATATGATAAATAATTTAGTGAAGATCTTCAGCTGAAATCTTACTTGTGCTGCAGCTGAGATCAAAATCAAGCTATTGTCCTTACCTACCTATGGAGGCTGGGGGGAAAGGAGCGTAATAAAAAATTGGATTTACAGTTAATCAGATCTGCCAACTTTGTGACGTCCGTGTGCATTTTAGTACTGCACCATAGTGGAGTAACTGCATCTTTAGACACCTCAGGGTGAAGGGTGTTCTTCACCACAACCACACTGTAGTAATTCTGTTGCTTTTAAAACTGTACCCTTTTACGCTTCAGTTGAACACAACCAGAATATTTTTATTAACAGAAGAAAAGATGTGCGAGGACTTTTCTACCCTTAGAAAGGAGGAACACTAGTCCTCAGTGCAAGCTCTTTTCTCTTGAGCTCTCTGTCTCACCCCAGGGAAAGACAGCTCATTGCTTTGGGTGTTCTGGCCTCACTTAGAAAGCTTGAAGACACCTTCCTCCACATTTGAAGTCTACGAATTTTAAGAATGGTTTCCAATGGTCATTAAGACACTTGCATAACTCATGGCCCGATCCTGTTCTCCACAGCAGGATTTTAAATCTGAAGTCATCCCTTGTCTAAATATAAGTAGAGCTGGGAAAGCTATTTGGGATTTATATTGCTAGAACCTCGCCCTTATATTTCCTTCAGTCAGCCACTCTCAAATACGAATTTAAATCCCCGTTTATTTAAGCTACAGGGAAAATCACAGCTCTTCAGGAGAGAGTGGCACTGCAGCTCCCGGGGCGTTCCCTGTGCTCGCACTCTCCACAGCCTCCACTCCAGGGAGGATGGGAACGTGGTCCTCCAGAAACGTACTGTGGTGAGAGCTGTGGACATTGGTTACTCTCTGCAGCTGTTGTCACAATAAAATCTTGCTGCTGTTTGGATTTAATCATGTGTTTCTTTCTATCAGAGAAAGCGCAGCACTGACATTTGTGATTACCAAAAATCCAGCCTTAGGAACCCGTCTGCACTCCTGAGAAGCCTCCCACAGTGGAGGCATCTCTTCTATCTTGTTTCAAGACTCCCCTCCATGAATTACAGACTATATTGCATTAGGATCAGTACACTTTAAGAACAACCAAGAGCTGAAGAAATCCTCCTGGGTCACTCGGCTCAGCAGTCGTACTGGGACATGAGCAGTGACACTGACTGCTGTGAGACTTCAGTGTTTTGGAAGGAGGGGATGCCCTTTCCTATTTTTTGGCCTATTAGACCTTCAAATTCAAACACGGAGAAAGGCTCAGAACAATTTCTCCATAAAGAAATTTATAAACTGTGCCCCACTACAGAGAGTTCTGTCTGCAGAAATGGTTTTGCAATTAACAAAATCTTGTCCATGGTTCAGTTTTAGAATTTGATTAATGTTCTACATTTATCTTAAGCAAAGTGGCTGACAAATAACTGCAAAATAATGTGATAAAAACCATTTATAATGCCAGCTTATTCCAGGTCTTTCTCCCTAACTAGTTATGACAAGGTAATAATGCTGGTTATGCATTTGTCTGACTTTAAATTGGTTACTTATAGCCATGATGGATGAGGGGAAAGATCGCCTTATTCTGAAAAGCAGCTCTTGATTTCTGATCTCATTTTAGCAGGTAATGAATTATATCTAATTAGTAGGTTCCAAATCTAATTCAAGAGGTTGAGATGTTGACCCAGAGACAGTGAAAGAGGGTGAGGAGGCCTCCCTTTATGTTTTTTGCTTATCTTAAATAAAGAATGCTTCATAAATACAGTCTTCAGGAGAGCACTGACTACACTGGCTAAAGATGGAATCAATTTTAGAAGTCACTGTTTCAGTTAACAGTTTAATGAAACTCATCTCCACAGATGTATTCTTTCCATTGGGAATGTAAACTCCTTATACACCATTACGGTCTATTTATTTTATTATTTAGGAAAAGTATGAGAAATTGTTGTTGTTGTTGTAAGCAAATCAGACTCTGAGTGAAAGAAATTACTTCTGATGAAATGAAAAAATTCTGTGAGTTAAGAAAAATTTCCATCAGAATTCTTGAGAAATAAACAATTATTTTAAAAAATTCAAGGAGCAGAAGTAGAAAAAATAGCACAAGGGATGGATGGATGGATGGATGGATGGATGGATGGATAGATAGATAGACAGATAGACAGATAGATAGATAGATAGATAGATAGATAGATAGATAGATAGATAGATAGATAGATAGAAAGAAAAATGTTTTTCAATATCACATCATAGTAGCTGCAAAGCAAACAAAAAAAAGCTACATTTCTAATCACGTTTTGCTCTTAAAAGTGCAATTTTCCCCATCAGAGCCTGCAAAGTGAATACATGAGTACAAAATCTACCCCAAAAGTCAGTCAATTAGCTAGTCATGTTTGTTGCTGTTTGACTCTCACATTAGATCCAAACCCACGGTTTACACCTAAAAAGGTTCAAGTGTTTCTTTGCAGTGTTAATACACGTGCTGCAGTTGATCATCCCCCTGTAACCGCGCAGCCCCGCACCCCCCAGCCATCACACCGCAGGAGGTTTGATGACCACCACTACATCAAGCCCTGGAACAGCAGTGTACCAGCACACAGGACGACCTCCTTTCACAACTTCTCTCTTACTGTCCCATTAGGACTATTTTTAAAATCCGTATTAAGATCTTTTAAGGAGCATTAGTTATTAGAATAAGATGAACATTTACAAGACGAGTATCTTCTGAATTAGAAATTAGGACCTGTGCCACGTGGTTTATGTTCATAAAAAAATATAATATATTATAGAAGTTCTTGAGATGCTGTGGCTAAAGCTCGACTAAATCCCTTTTTTAACTAAGTAGACCTCAAATTGTCCCCAGTTTAGGTCTGCCTACCTAAAACTTACACAAGTCCTGGTCGCCTAGCAGAACAGCTCACCCCGGGAAGGCCCGGTCCCAAGCCCTCAGGCCGCCGGGCCCGGCCCGGCCCGGCCCCGCGGAGCACCCGGCCCCGCCCGGGGGACTCGCCCCGGCCGCCCCGCCGGGCCGGGCCTCTGCCGGCGGCCGAGGGAAGCCGGGCGGCCGGTAACTTCCAGGGAGCGCAGCGGCATCTGCAAGACCCCCGGGGCGTTCGGCCGAGCCCGGCGCTCTAACGTGAGCTGGCGTCCCGGCACCCGCGGGCCACGCGGGTTGCCCGTTCCGGGGGGAAGGCGCTTCCACGCGAGCCGCGCCGCCCGGGCAGCAGCCCCCCGCCGCGCTTGCGCTGAGCCCGGGGGACCCTTCGCCCGGCTCGGGGGGCGCGTCCACGGCAGCCCCTCCCGCAGGGCAGGCTCCGGAGGTGCCGCGCACACGCGGGGAGCTCTGGGTGCTCCCCCTGGCTCTGCGGCCTCTGCCACGGGCCCCCGCCACTTTGCTGGGTCCGGGCTTCCCCGCTTCTCCCGGGGCCTTCTGCTGAATTTCGGGTGAAATGAGTGCCCAGAGAAGGACTCTGAGTGCAACGGCCACACTTCCCTGGGCGTGAGCGGCGCAAGGGCTAAACACAACCCGCAGCTCACACACCACAGGGCCCGCGCCGCATCCGCAGTGAATGCTCTGGGGCAACGCGCCATCAGCTGCCAAAGCCTGCGGAGATCAGAGCGCGCGAGACCAGAAAGTTGAGGCAACATACTTCTGATTCATTCCAGCAAAACCTTTCCACAGCAAAACAGAGATGTGCTCGCAGGCCTTAAAGCATACGAGGGTGATCTACGTTCCTGCTTTTGTGTGGTGACACTGTGGGCACGCAGCAGCTCAGAGGGCACGAAACTCCCTGCGTGACCTGTGCAGATTGCCTGCACCACTCTGAAAACTGCTGACCGACCTTTGCTTTCCCAGAATCAAGCAGAATTTTATGTGATCTATTAGAAGTGAAATAATTGTCAGTCTTCTGGTGTTTTTACCTGCCAGAGTCACTACATTACTCTTATTTCTTGTTTTGATCATAATTTGAAAGTCCTTTCAGTGCTTGGCACACAGCATTCAGGTCATTGCCCCTTCTAGGGATGTTCTGTCAAGCTACAAACCAGCTTTGTGCAGTCAAACTCGACACACCGAGACACTTAAAAACCCTGCTGACTGCAGAGAGATTGCTGGACTGAATAAAATGGAGCCGTCCAGTGCCCTGCTTTTGCTTAACATCGCTGAGACAACGCTACCTCTTGATTAGTATGCTACTCAAAGGAACAGTACTTTATTTTTTTATATTGGAGCACCCTGAAAACTCTTGGTACTTTTCTTGGTTTTGCCAAGTGTAAAAAGAGAGAACACACTTTTCTAAAATATATTGGTAAGACATCTGGATCAGGAAGTCCCTGGGCCACATATTTACTGAAAGGGAGACATTATTCCATGTTGTGCTCACTTCATTACATGCCAGCCCTGCTCTTACACTCTTCCTGATCTTGCTGTAAAGCACTTCAGATCCTACAGTAGAAAATGTGATGAAGGAACATGGTTATAATTTATAAGCACATATTGTACAGCAGTAGCAGCTAAGGTGTTGTTTACTGTAATTCCTTAACTAAAGGAATGGCTTAACAGACCATTGCAGTGTTACAGTTAAGGCAATGGTAGCTCTCCTGTTATGAATCTTAATTTTATATGATTTATAACTGGGCTGCAAAAATTATTATTGGCCTAAATCTGTTTATACAAAGTCTCAGCATGGAAACTTTCTCAAGTATCTGAAATACAGCAAGATAGCCATAACAAGCTCTGTTAGGTTAAACTGGTGACATTTTAAAAAGAAAAAAAAAAAAAAAAGCTGTAGTGAAATCTCTGGCAGATAATGATCAGTTTCGTCCTTTGCTTTTCACAGTTACTTTGACAATGACTAAATAAAATTAATATTCCCCAAAAAAGAGCATTCATCCTTTCAGCACTGTTTCTTTGTTTTGTTTCTAAATAAAAATTTACTTCTAGGCAAGTCTACTTCCTTCTCCTGTCCTAATGTGTTAAACCATACTTAATGGTCCCGTGCAAGAACAGCAGTTCTAGTCTCAAAGCTTTGGCAGGTGGGCAGATCTCATCTCCACGTGCTCCAAGCTGCTGGCTACCCCAGTGTCCGGCACAGGTTGTGATGTGCGCCCTCATCTACCCAACAAAAGTCTCCTAATCCTTGGATTTTGTGGCCTGAAGTCAGTTGTAAGAGAAGTATTTGATCTGCGGAAGCAAGTGCCTAAGCAAAGCATCATCCCAGCGGGTGCACCGCTGTCTCCTGACCCACCGCCTGCCAGAGCCTACGGGGCCACTTCGGAACCGGCCGAGGCACGTCCTGACCCCCGGCCCGGCCAGCCACGCTCCCGGACTCGACCCAGGTACTGCAGCTTCATCTCTGAGTAATACACCCCAGGTGAAAAATCCCCTCTACCTACCTACCACTGCTTTGTGACCCGCGGGGGCAGGCTTGTAAAACCGCGCAGGTAAGAGCAGTGGAGGCGTCAGGCAGGGACAAGGAGGACTCCGAACCCCTTGACCTTAAGTGGATAAATGAACGTGTGTGAAAGGCATTGGGCACTGTCACTAGGAAGGGTTTTAAAGGAGTTAAAACGAAGAAATGTCAGGACAAAGGAATTCCAACTGTATGGTTGGGAACACTCGGGTTTTTTATTTTAAATGAAAAGAAGTATGCTTTAAAAACCTGTCAAGCTGTTAATGTTTCTTTTCTGGAAATACTCATAAGACTTCCCAATGTTTAACTCCTGGAAGCCAACCACCATAGAAGGGCTGGCCCTGTGCTCCCAGGTGTTAAGTTTGCACAGCTCACCTTGTTAACAGGGCACTGCAAACATGTACTGTGCAATACCTGTTCAGGAAGAGTTGCGTTTGCTTGCAAGGCAGACTAGTGAAATGATGGATTCATAGAACTATGTCTTTCATCTAAAGAGGTTAAGTGACCAGTTCCAACTATGCCTGTTTCTCAGGCAATACCAGTTTTAAGAACTCATTTTTAAAGCCAGACAACTCTATTTTGTGTATTTATCTATTTATTTATGCATTTCCAAAGATCACCACAATATTTACTCTGTTATTAAACTCCATGTGTCAGGCTCTAATGGCCTGTAATTATCTTTGAAACTGGATTTGATGTTGCAAAGTTATATAGTGTAGACAAGTGTCTTAATGATGAATGTCAGTGTCAGGGCTGCTGTTAGAGTTTCATCATGAGAAACACTGTTTTGCTTCTGCAATTTACTTAGAAAACACACCTGCAATGCAGAGCATATGAAGAGAGATCAACTACAAGCCTTACTTAAAAACTAAACCAAACCAAATCCCAAATACCCCAAACCCGTATGCCAATCAATTTCAAAATGCCCTAAAAGAATAACGTAGAAAAGAAAAACTAGTTACCAGTTCTCATATTCTGCAGCTAGTACTCAACTGCACAGGCCTGTGTAGACATATTACAACTTTTTCTTATTCAGCAAAGTAGTCCACGACATAATTCCACAAAATTAGCGTAAAGTCAAATATCTGTGAGTGTTATTTCCTTTGCTCCCCTCATTTTTGGCCAAACCAGCATGTTCTATGTCATTCATTTTGTGAACAAATGGCTGAGAGCTATCGCTGCCAATTCCCCATTATGTCCCTTTGCCCTCACTCATTCTGTCTTCATAGAGAACAGAAACCCCCCAGCAGCAGGAACACACTGCCATTAATTCAGTTACCCAGGGAATTTCACACCTTTGCTGGGCCCTTTTCGGTTCTCATTTCAGTGCAACCTAATCTCAAATGGATGCAGAAAGCTGTGAAGAAGGGCAGCTCAAGCTAAAGGCAGCAATTAAATGATAATTAGGGCTTTACTTCATCTTGTGATTGATAGAGGCTTACTGGGCCCAAACTGCATCTTGTCATCTACTAATAGGCTAGGCAAGATACTCCACTCAAGTCTGAAGGATTTTGTCTTATCTCAAGAGAGATAATCTACTCAACAAGTAATCTCCTGCCTGTGGTAAAGTGCCACTGTATATTTACCAGGCCAGTATTCTTCATGGTTCAGCTCTGAATGAGCCCTAGGACTTCCTTCGGATCAAGGAAGCCGGGGCTTTTCTTCCCCATTTTCAGGCTTTCGGGTGTCTCTCCCAGTTCAACTGGGAATTGGCTGCTCCGCCTCCCCTAAGCACGGTTCCTCCTGGCACAGACCCTTGCAAGAGCCACCACCTTGGAGCTGTGGCGACAGAAAACGTTTCAACTGTTTTCAATCTTTCCTATTCCTGAGGAAGTTAACTGCATTACGGAGATCAGCCCCAGCCTCAGACCAAGCCAAACGCTGTCTGGGCAGGAGCGTGGCAGTCGGGAAGCAGGAGCTAATGCACATGATCTGGGGCTGCAGCTCTTCTTCCTCTGAGCTTCTGTACTACTCGTCTGTGTCATCTGGGCCTTTGTAGACCCAATTACTTATTATAAACAATTCAGTTTATCTTTATCAGAATCATTATCTAGATTGGCTACATGACACATACTGTTTTCCTAACTGCACTCCTGGGAAAATCTGCTATAAAATCTGTGATTTTGTACTTTGTAATTATCCCTCTATGGGCTATAAAACATTACACTTGTGTTTAAAATAGGTATAGCTAGCATTTTCCACGGCTCAAAGTGGAACATTTATTCTACCTCAGAAAATAAAATGCAGCAAAATATTTGGTGCAATCAACGCAAAGAATTTTTGCAGCAGCCATGTTGTGGCTGCTGATCCGATTCCAAATGCAAAGGAGTTTCTCGTGATGCGCTCCATTTTTATTATAGAGTTTCAATCTCTTGCTTGATGTTTCTTTTTCTCTGGGCAAGGCAAAGATGACCTAAGTTAGTGTCAAGTGAAACATGGCCTTAGCTGGCATCTTAGTCTGGAAATTATGAGGTGTCAACAATAACAGCTAACAGGATCATACTCCCAGTTGTCATTAATTTTCTCTTTTCAGTATCCTCCACATTTCCTGTTGTAAAAATGCTGGCCAATTCTTCCCTGTTGCTGACTTTTGTTTTCCTTACTGTTTTGAGAAATTCCTCCTTCCTCAGGATTTCTAAATCTATTTCACACAGTGCCAAGCCAGCAGCTCTCCCCATGATTAAAACAAAACACTTTAGTTCTAAAGAGCAAAGACCTAACCTCCCATCTCGCACAACATGAGGTGTCCCTGGCCTCCCTTTTTAGCTGATTCTGCTTGCTTGACGTACTTTCAGAAGTTCAGTAACTAGCAGTGGAGGGGTCATGTTTGCCCTCAAGTTGCTGCTTTTCATGCTTGACATGTTTTTCTACTGTCCGGTCCCTTAGCTGCAGCAGGGTCACGAGGATGGAGAAAAGGGTGGGGGTTACAGAAAGGGTATTGTATTACACAAACCCCAAAAGGTTTCGGTTACAGAATGTATATTGTCCATGCCTATTGGGCTTGGGGAGAAGTATCAAGTTCACCACATTCTCATTTGGGGACTTTGATCCTTTCAGTTAAAAAGAAGCTGCTTAGAATTACTCTGCAGAGCAAAGAAATGAATCAGTTGTACTCACTCACCCAGCACTGAGGAATGCCAATATTTCTGTTAGCCAGCCCAATCCTAGGGAGATTTACCCAGCTGCAGAGAGGCTGGAAGGGGCTTAAGTCTATCAACACAACCACAGGCTCCCCCCTCCTTTCAGAAAGGCCCAAGCACCTTTTATGTTGCCTGACTTTCAATGATGTGGAGCCCCTTCACACTTCTCTAGAAATGCATGTAATGTCATGCTGGGTTTGAGTATTTTTATGTTCCTTCTGTAGCTAAAGCAGCAACAGGAACTGCAAAGCTGCATCTTATCTCCACTCTCACATCTCTATTTCTCTAGGTTATCCATGATCACCCAGG
This sequence comes from Tyto alba, assembly GCF_018691265.1. NCBI lineage: Eukaryota > Metazoa > Chordata > Aves > Strigiformes > Tytonidae > Tyto > Tyto alba. Next base: position 473,896 of record NW_024881273.1, read on the forward strand.
TATTCCTGCTTAGGTAGTTTATCAGACAGATAAAAACATATGTGGAATCGCCATAGCAGTCGTTCCTGCTGCTCCAACTTTCCTGTCCCCTGGAGAAAAGCTGACACGTCTCAAAGAATTTTTATTCTCCCAAAGAGTATGAAATTCTGTAATTGTCTTTTCCTGTAGGAGTCCCTATAGTTTTTGCCTGGAACACATTTATGAACATTCTAACTATGCTTTTTATTTATTTATTTACATACATATATAGTTCCTTTACTCATTAATCTTCGTTAATCTAATTTTTATGGCTTGATGAGCTAGGTCATGTGCATACTATCATCTTATTTCTCACTGCTAAATCAGGGAGACCTTATATATGGGAGTTTTTTGGTCTGTATTTTACTAAAAGTATAGAGACTCAGAGCCATCAGTTGTTTAAGGGTCAATGACTCGGCTTTTATCATCAGGACAGCACCTAACCACGAGCTAGACAGGGCCCTCAGAAACTCCCATAATACAAATAATAGGAGGAGTAACAGAAACTGGCTTTCTTTTTGCTACGCAACATGTACTTCACCGCTTAACGACTGGACGCCTGGCTCCCCGTTAGCGTGATACTGCAGGTCAGCACCCAGTCCAGAGGACGGTGGTTTTGCCAACCCAACATAAAAGTACACCAACTACTGTAAGAGCAAGTGCGTCAGCTACAGGTTCTTCTCTTACCGCTGTAGCTCAGGTGACTCTCTTAGCACCGACTAAATGGCCAAAAACGCCTGCAGAGAGAATACGCTGATGCCAGCATCTGCTGATGACCCCCCCCCCCCCCCCCCCCCACGCATTCCTCCATCGGGAGCAGCCGCCCCTGCAGAAGAGTGGAGAAGGGAAACAAAAGGAGCACTGAAGACCCCTCTGGATTCCCCCTGACCAGGATACCAGACTGAGCTTTGCTGGAGTTGCAACCCCCAGTGCAGCAGCTCGGGCAGTGACTGTGAGAGAAGGTTTTCAGCATCCCTGCCTGCTGCAAAAGCACGCGGTACCAGGGAGGACCCGGGAAGGCAGCTACAGCAGACATCCCAGCAGCTTCTGTGGGAAGTGATGCTCTCGTGAACGGGGTCAAAAGGGACCCAGGAAGGCATAATGAAGCGTTAGCTGATTTTTCAAGGAGCTCTGTTTGTAGCATTAGCAATTTTCTACAGCATTAAGCAGTTTCATGGTACATTGTACTGTGTTGCCTGAAATGGTGTACAGACTATCTTCAGCCCAGAAAGCTGAAGGATTCGAGAGTTTAAACATTGTGCTAGGCAGGGAGACTAATAACAGAATAGCAGTGACCCACCATAAGCTTCCTGGTCTAACAAACCTGGTCCTCCTTCCCAGGACTACAGCCCCATCAGAAGACCAGCTCTAGCCTTTCAGTGAGCTGCTGCATCGTCAGCGCCTAAGGAACAGTCTACATCTTTATTAATCACCACCTATGCCTATCTAACCTGTACTCTCAACTTGCTCCAATCCTCCATCCTTTCTTTTTTTCCGTTCTTACCTCTTCTCTTTAAACAGTCTTCCTTCCTATTCTTTTTCTCAGTGAAATTGTCCAGAACTGATGATAATAAATAGAACAGATTAAATAACTATGGGGTCAAGAACTCTCTTTTCACCTAACAAACGCAATATATGTATTTCAATCACTATTTTCAGTTAAATTTAGATCTCCACTTGTCCCTTCCAGTTGAACAAGGAAAACAGCATGTTATTGGCATGTTTACAGTGAGGGGGGCTGTGCAGCAGGTGTCTTAGGATGGTCACACTAATTTTCAGAAAAAAATTAGGACACAGGGAAAAAGAAAATGTTACAGAAGGGCTAGATGATATATCACCTGTATGCCAGAAGCAGCACTCTTGGCTTTCAAGAAACAAACTGGACCATATCAGTCACAGCATTTTAAAAACATAACACTCAAGAGTAGCAAGTGAGATGACACAATATGCACAACACATCTGGACTCCACTAAATAGTATATCACGAAGGGTCACGTCAATGCTGAGGAATTGCACTGCACTTGGCTGAGCCTCTTCGTTTAGGACATGGAGGAGGATTTGAGAGTATCTGCAGCTTGAAGGGAAATGAGAAATACTGTGTGGCTATTGGGGTCTTTATTCTTTAAGAACTTGCCTTTTGGAATCACATAAGATTTCTAATAGTAACAACAGTAATAATGATTTTTATTGCTGCTTGATTTCCAGTATTTGAATCGGGTTGGAATCAATGTCTTTGGCAAGGAAGAATTCCATAAAATGTTCTGCAATCTCTCATTTTTATTTAGACTATAATCCTAAAATCACAGTCAGCTCGCACTGGGAGAGTAAAGGGGCAAAACGCCATAAAGACAGGTTGAAAAAAGGAGAGCTCTCATCTATTGCAGGGAGTTCTGTCCCACTTAAAATTTCATGAATATTACTAGAAATTATGGTTATATATTTGTCATGGAGTATTTCTCAACTATTAAACTTCATAGATCAAACTACACGTAGTTTTTCAAAACCAATCAGCACCCTCTGCACATGCTGCCGGGGGATCTGCCCTGTGCCATCTGTGCTAGCTGAACTCAGACTGACTTCAGCTGCGGGGGACCTGCCTGCAAGCTGCCAGATACGTGCTTTGGGGCTTACAGCACGAGGGAGAAGGAGCTCTTTGCTGAGCACCCAGTGGCCACAGCCAACGCCGCCGCTGTGGGGGCAGTCACTCCACAAACCTCACGCACTTGTGGACACTGCTGGGGTCCCCAGGACCCCGCCCTGCCCGCCCCCCACGCTGCGGTGCTCCTCAGCACAGATGCAGGCCCGTAATTTTGAGGGTAACGTGCATTCAGATGCTACTCCTGCCACCAGTGGGGAGCCACGAAACAGGAACGACCTGGAGCTCTGGGTCCATTCCCAAGACTCCTCACGGACCTTGTGCTCGCCCCCTCCTCCCAGAGCCGTGCACCCTTGCTGCCGGAGGCTCTCCGCTCCCCTGCAGAGCCATGCTGCTGGGAGAATTCAGGGCTTGGGTCCGACAGCGCGGGAGGGACCGGGGGGAGGCAGGGCAGAGCGTGGAGCAGGGCTTCTGTCACTCCTGCCTGTTCTCCCCACACACACTTAAAAAAAAGAGAAATATTCATTTGAAGAATGAGATTGTGTGACCCAGAGAGCCCGAGCAACATCCATGCTCCAGGGCAATGGAGGAGCAGGAGGAACCTTGTCACAGTGTCAGTGAACTGCTGATGTGTGCAGGGCACAAAGCAGAGCACGTGCCTACGCGGTGCGATGGGGAGCTCCGCTCGGCCTCCGTGGGGCTGGGCCTTGGCTGCCTCCCAGCCGCCTTCTGGGAAAAGGCCTGGCAATAAAGCGTCCTTCTCTGCACCCAGATCTCCTCTGGAAAGGAGCCCAGGCACGAAGAGGAGGTGCAGCCTGGGCGCCCGAGGTGGGGCACCACCATCCCCAGCCCGCAGTGGGGGTGCAGTGGTGCTCTGCACCCGGGGACACGCTCCCGCAGGTGTAGAGTCCGCCCGGGAGCGACCGAGCACCGAAGCTGGTCTGGCACCATCAAGTCATCGAGGGTATGTTCTGGTCAGGACTGAGCTCTGTGAACATTCCTGCTTCAGAGTGTTCTCCGCTGCAGCGCTGAGTTAATCCCCTAGGTGCACTTTCTCTGGCCTCAACACCCACCCTGCAAACCTCTGTCAGAGTGCTGAGGAAGTCAAGGTGCTTACACAGCTGATTGCCTTCTCACAGTCAAACTGCTGTGCATTCAATTGCATCTGCTAATATCCTCTGTAATCCAAACTATGTGGGTGAAAGCAATCAGGAAGGCTCAGATTAAACAGCAACAAAGCTTGACATTGTTTCTGGGCTGTCCTGTCCTAGATATTTACTCCAAACTGCACTTCACTTAACATTCATATTGTTGTTTTTCTCCCTAAGAGGTAGAACGTTTCTGCACTTAAAGACAGCAAATTCTCCATTTCTCATCACCTTCAAGAAAACTAAATGGAATTAACCAAAACCAAACTTCCATTGCAGAGAAAGAGCAGGCTGCCTTTTTTGTTAACTTATGTCAATTTTTACTGAAGGGACATTTTTAACAGGCAACCTACCTTCCTCAGCGAGATAAAGTCTGAATAAAAGAACACGTTAAAAGGAATATAAAAGTACACATATGAATGAAGAGCTGTTCTCTGGAAACAGCCACAGATAAAAATCCCTGGAAATGTCATCATGCACTGTTTGTAGATACAGCTGTACCCATATCTCTAAATTACAAATGATAATGAGGTGTAAAGATTTTATCAGATACCTAGCCTGCTTGAAAGGCCTTTGTGTGTTGACTGGTGTAGTCTCATATTAGGTGGTAGGAATTTTGTTTTCTTTTCTAAGTGGAACATCAGATTACACAGGTCTTATTTCACTGCTGATTGCAGTCGTCCACTTAACATCTTGACAGATATTCAAGAATGGAGCAAGGCTGGTGGCGCTGCCAGTGAGGTGCACATTCATCCATCATCTGCTAACAGATCACTTGGAGGGCCAGGCCTTATGTCATTAGCCTGCCGCACTCCACAACTTAGTGGCTTTTTCTGTTTTGTTTTTTTGTTTTTGTTTTTTTTTTTTTAAATTCCTGCTAACTAGGTTTCTCAACAATTTTGTGACAGCCTGTTAGCTTTCCTTCCTGCGAACAAAACCATCAACTGAAAACATCATTGGCCAGAGCCTGAATAATATGGGAGGTTTTTTGATATACCTGCTGGAGATTACACAGCTGTGTGATGTTTTGCCCTCTTTCCAGCGAGCACTGCCGCTGCACAGTCTGTGTATTGCTGAGTATTCTTCGAGTGCTTTGTTTATTTTTCCCCAGCAGCAGGACGGGGATCTCCCACCGCCCCACCTCCTGCGTCCCTGGTCCCAGTCTGCCCGGGCCCCTCCTGCGGGAGCCGGCGGGCTCCCAGCTGAGCCCGTGGTTCTGCCGCCTAAGGTCAGGAGCAGATCTTAAAGTAAGAAGGGTCCCGCTGGGCTCCAAACGGACGATGGGCACGGCTCAGAGGGGGATGACTAACCGGGGCCCGGCGGCACTGCCCAGCCCCGGGCAGGACAGTGGGCTCAGCCGGCCCGGCCCCCCCACCCCGCCAAGGTGCGGCGGGTGCTCTCGCCTCTGCCCCGGCTCGCCCAAAGGCAGAGATGCCCAAAGAATATCCACTGCCCGTGAGCCAGTCTGCCCTGCCCCTGACCAGTCTTCCTGAAAAGCGGTTTTCCAGCAGGGTCTGGAGGGGATTTCCCTGGCTCCGGGCGACCTCCATACCACCTCCGCCAGCACCGGCAAACCGAGCGCCCAGCCTCGCCGTGACCCGACAGCACTGCCTGTCAGTGTGGGACAAAACAGGGACAGGGCCCTGAGAAACACTCTTGCCCCGGGGAAGGAGATGTGGCAGTTAGCAGCTTCTCCTCTACATGATCGCTATTGCTCTTGCCACCTAATAAGTTCAGAGAAAAAAATCTTTTTGTTTTTAAGGAAAATTTAATTGGGGGAAAGAATCGAGATGAGTTACAAATGTGATCGATGTCTGTTGCTGTTGCCAGGTTCAGTGCAGGTGGCAGCAACGTCCATCGCACCACGCTGTGGAGGGGCACTGAGAATCTGTGGGTCGGTACAAATCTCATCCGAAAAGCAAACCGGCCCGTCAGTCCAACAGGACTGCTGGAACGTTTTGTGAAACACAAGGCTGATTGTTCTATACCCATTCATTAGTGCTGTTGGCACCTCCTTCAGCCTCCTTTATGACTTCTTATTTTTGTCGGCTTTTCTACTTGGTTACATTAAAAGAGGAACTCTCTTGAACCTCTTTAATGTTCTTAAACTCATAAACCACAAAACATGTTCTATTTCTGGCAGCCTGTAAGATTTATTACACTGACTGGCCTTGTGTTCACACCTCTGTTGAAAGACAGAAACAAACTCTTCAGCATTTGAGAATCGTTGCTTGTCAACATGCCACTGCATAGTTTGACTTTGCTGGATGTACAAGGAGAGTAAGGTTTCTCTCTAACACTGTTGTCTGTGAAAGTCCTTAACAAGAAGCAACGAATACAGTAACCTGAAGCTACCTGTATACGTTAAATAGTTATCATCCTGCCTGTTTTCATGTAACACTCAGCTGAAAAACGCATTTGCTTCTATTTGGGAAACACTCAGTAAAATCATTAAAAGCCATGGATGAAACCATATAAAATAGATTTGTGTTTCCTTGTCCCAGTACACTCAACACAACAAAGGGCTTGTACTTCTTAATGTAAATAGATCACACTTGCACAACACTATTCTAAATAAATCTGGGGCTAATGTAGTTTATGAGATACACTGAGGAGGTTAAATTGTTTCTGACTAGGTGGTTAATTAAAGGATTTATTTTGCAATTGCAGAGGACCCATAACTCATGAGTTACTGCACAATAAAAGTGTTGTAGATGTGTAAAATAACACCACGATTAACTCCCCCAAGCCACCTCGCCCCATGCAGTTCTGTGTACCCCTTCTTTGTGCCAACGGCCCCAGTCCAAAATTCAAGAACTTCTACCAAACTGTGGCTTGGGGTTGGGTTTTTTGTTGTTGTTGGTTTTGAGTTTGGGGGTTTGTTTGTTTGGTTGGTTGGTTTTTTTTTTTTTTTTGTGTGTGTTTTTGTTTATTTGTTTGTTTTTTGTTTGTTTGGTTTTTGTTTTTTTGGTTTTTTTAGTGAAACAGATGCATCTGATGAAGTGGTTGGCTCAGGGCTTCTGCCAACTACATCAGAGGGAAAAAAAGTATATGGAGGATTAATTATCAAGCAGAAGTGGTCTGGAACAGAAGAGAGAAACAGCCCGATAAGACTTTTTAATAGATGGTTCTCATTCTGTTGCTCTCTCAAAAGACTCCTGAGGATTTTTGAGCTCTACAGTGAAGCCTCCATCAGAAGACATATTGCATTTGTATTTTGTTTCGCAAGGTCTAGCATTTGTTTTACCATTTCTTCAAAGTAATCTTAATGTTTAATGAAAAGTGACAAAGAGGAAGTGTGAAAAAAATAGAACATGGTTTTCCTTTTAGTTAAAACTCTGATTGTTTTGGTCCATATTAAAAAAATTATTTTCCTATATATTTAGCCCTCTAAAATCCATGCCATTCGGCTACCAGCATTAATGATGTTAGGGTGAATTATAAAGAGAAATCAAATTTTCCATAGCATTTGAACGCCATTAAAATGCCAAACAATAAACTACCAGACTGCAAATTAGATCAGTGGAAATATCAAACACATTGCGGTATAAAATCCATAATTGCATTTAGCGCCTTGGCTCCCAGGGGACAGGCTGCTAAAGATCATCACTGTGCCACATATGAGAAGCTATTGACAGAACGATAAAAATCGACAGGCTAACCAAATAAACACTGCAGGCTTCATTAAATATTCAGCAACTGAAATTTGACTATCATGCGCCTTTTTTCCCACTAGATGTGTCCTGCTGCAGCGCTCAGAATTTCTCCTGTGACAGCAATATGGGACGCTGTGCCCCGCAGGCCTGCGCAGCGCCGAGCGGCGGCAGGACACGGTCAGCACCGGCAGGTACCGGCGCCATCAATAAACATGCTGCAGCTCAGACAGGGTTATTATTCTTCTGAATACATTATTAGCCTTGGCCCCAGGAATCGCTGGCTCCAAAGACTTTAATTAGAGGAAGTGTAGCATCTACAAAAGTTTAACGCTTCTCCTGTGAGGGCAGGGACACCTCGTCCCTACCGCGGCGCTCTGCCCGAGCTGGGCGCGCCGTCACCTCCTCTCCCCCTGCGCTGGTGGGGGATGCGGCCCCTGCCCGCCCCAGACGGGACCCGCCGAGGGGGCCACATCCACCTGCGGGGCTGCACGGCACCCTCCTCCCTCACCGGGCTCTGCACCAGGCGCAGGCTGGCTTGGGGACGCCCATCCTGCGTGGCCCCGACCCGGGGGAAGGGGAGTTCGCTTTACCTAGCTCTGGCTTTTACACTGTAAAAGGGAAACAAAGGAAATGGGTGTCCCCGGCAGAGGACAGGGTGGTGCTAATTTTGAATTTTATTGACCACTTATTTCTTGTTACGCTCTTGGATTACCTGCTGCCAGGAAGAGTGCATCTGTGCTTTACACAGCCATTCTTTCCGGTCAGAGTGAGAAAAATGGAGCTACATGAGAGCCTGGTACAGGCGGAGGGCACAAAGCCATGCCATGTGCCTGTGGAAGAAAAAGAAATCTAAGAAAAGCCTGTATGGCCTGAGGAGTTCTGCAAGTAGAACAACGCACGCCGCTCAGGGACCTGGCCTGACTGAAAGGGTAGGAGACTGAGACCAGGGACAGAGTTTGGGTACCAAGCGGTTTAAAATATTTGAAGTATACCGGTGCATTTCTTAAGATTACACTGAACATTTAAAATCCTGGCAGTGGTTCCCAATATCCTGTCAAGATTCATTTTATCCTGGTTGCACGGCTGTGGGTGGAGTGGCACACTTACTGCTGCAATAGAAAAAACAACAACAAGGAAAAGACTGCACGTTTCCTCTCTCTGTTCCTACAGGCCTTGAGACTGAAATTAGAACAAATAAAATGTATAATGCATGCTCTGGAAGCACCCAATAGGGTTATAAGCAGCCATTCCCTCTTCATGGAGAAAAAGTTTATGTAAATGACTGATGACAGTGTTATTGTGTGAGGAATATCAATGGAGTAATTACAGTTACATAGCTTGCTGCTGCACTGCTGCTCTAAGCCTGTGTTAATTTTTCACACCACTCCCTTGGGAAAGATCGCAGTGTGCTCCTAAGAGCAGAGCTAATAATCGGAGCTCTGAGCCACTGCCGCTGAAACTAGCCCCAAGGTCTTTCTGAGCAGACTGCTAAACACTGACTGTCTCCCCAGAGAAAAGAGAACAGAGATAAAATGATTAAAAACTGCCAAATTGGACTGGCAATCACTTGGCTATACTGTCAGCCCAAGACAAGACAAATCTCAGTTATTTTTTCTTTTGTGAGCTGGAGAACTCGGATAGCACAAAGCAGCGTGGCTGCAAACAGAGCAGCGGACTGCCCACATTGCAGGTCTTCACAAGTACTGTGTCAACATCTGCAGACACAAATGATGTGTCAGTGATCGTATTTAACACCAACACAAATCAAGAATCTGAGAAAACCAATTTCTATTTAGGCCTATTGGGACCCTTATTATTATGAGTCAATTCCACTTGTTTGATCCCAGGAATAATTTCAGGACTGAGCAGATCACAGACTCAATAACTACATCTCACTCTATATGAGCAGTTCCCTGAGGTTAGATACTGCTGATACTGTTTGTCCTAAAATTTTAGACAAATGACATACTCTGGTCTGCTCTGTATAGTGAAAGGCAGCACAAGGACTAAGTGACAGAGCACATCTTAAACTCTGTCCAACCAATGTGCTTTTTAAAAGTCAGCCCAGGCACCTCCGCACCTCAGCTGTGTGACCGCCGCGAGGGGATCCCGAGCTGCACCTGACGATCAGTGAAACAAGGTACTGCTTCCCCCTGGGGTGGAGGAGAGACTCCGTATCAAAAGAGAAAAGCGTGCCACAGTTACCTACCAGCTAGAAAACAACAGCTCACAGCAGAGCAAGCGTGCAGCACTGCCACAGGCCGCTCCGCTGCGGAAAGGCGCCTCAACCCTTCCCGGGGAGGGGACGCAGAAGAACGGCCCGAAACGGCCGCAGGCTGTCCCCCTGCCCCAACGCACCACTGGTGCGCAGCCCCCGCGCCAGGCGCCCCTCCTGCGCCCATCCTGCCCGAATCGGTTGACACAGCTCCACCCCTGTGAAGGGGCAAGAGGGTGACAGTCATGGACCTCCTCTGCCTTCCAATCACAGTACTTCTAGCTTGAATTAATCGCGTGAAATCATAAGTGCAGGTGTCAGCACCCACATAACCACCTCTCCAGGCCCTTTACTGGAGCTCACTGGCTCCCTCCTATCTCTCCACAGAAAGAGAGGTGACACAGAGGCTTTTCTCCTCTGCCCCGTACATTTCTCAAGCGTACTTATAGGCTGTTCCCTTCTGAAGCAAGAGGAAGGAATCTGGCAAGATTGAACACTGACTGCGATCAAGATGGGCTACCGGAGGCAACCTGCTTTGATAAACCCTCCAATTTTTTCAGTTTTCACCGAAACATCCATTTCCACATCTACTCCCCAAATATTTCATTTACAGGACAACAACTGGAAGCCTCTGGTAGAGTTTCACAGGGATTAAGATGATATCTCAGCTCTAACTTTATTGGACTGTACCAGCCCCCCCCGCGCAGGGCTGCCGGGGGACTGCAGTCCCCTGGCACCGAGGCAGTGCCCACGTCTTCTGCAATAACAGGGTGCACCCTGCACGTTCCGCTTGCCAGCCCCCAAACCCCTGCCCTGAACTGTGCACAAAACCACCTTCCTGTATGAGCAACAGGCGAGGGAGAACAGGTTTGGTCCTTCTGATCCTAACAGGGATCTGCAGTGTGGAAACAGGATACTTCTGAAAATCTGCACATAAAGGAGGGAGGGAGGGAAGCAAAGCAGCCCCGACACAGAAATTATTTTACTTTGTTTCTGTCTCGGAACAGCACTGTTTTGATGGTTTTGCTTTCAGCTCTGCATCAGGTATGGGGCGAGTAGGAGGGGGATTTGCAACAAGCAGACAGCAGTCGGGCACGAGGGGTGCCCCGAGGTGAGGGGCTTGCAGGGACACGGGTCCAAACGCCTCCCCACGGGACATGAGTGGGCACTGCCGAGCTCCCGGGCACAGCATCTGCGACAGGAGAGCTGCGTGCTGGGGCTGGGCTCTGGGCTGCTGAGCTAAACCCGCTTCTAGGAGAGAGTATACTGCAGTTATGAAAGAAGTTTTAGTTTATTTCATTGACGGATCATTTTTAGCTGATTCTCTCTGATCTGTCTCAGTGCCTTGTCTGACATGCCCTGAAGGTCCACCACGGCTTGCTCTGTCTGTGTTGAAAAGCACCATTCCTCCCCCTTAAACCCCATGGCTTTTTCTTTTCATCAGAATAAGACAAGCAGAATCCTTTCTACCTATTCCAAAACTGGTCTCACACAGAGAAACAGCAGAACCATGACACAGAGCTCTGCAAAGTCCCATTTACTACCTCCCAGTTATCTACCAGTTAAAGCTAATGTTTCCTGACTGTAAAAGAAGCTGTTAAGGTGAGTCTCTAAAATAAATTCAGGCACGATTACGTCCATATCCACAACCCCCTTCCACCCAGCTACACACACCGATACATTCACACACAAGCTACTCGATTAAGAGAGTCTAAATAGGTATATACTTGCAGCCTGGGAAAGCTTAAGTTACTGGAGCCCTCTCTGTAGGGCATCTGTGGAGTGGAAACACTTTAGGCTGCTGCAGCTCAGATTCAGCAAGTCCGGTCTGTGTGGATGTGACACAGACCTGCCAGACAGCCTTCATCCCCTGTCTTCAACATTACCCAGTCATCTTGCCAGCTGACAGACCTTTTGCAGTGGAAACAACATGGGTTTGCTTGCTGTGCTTTGTTCTCTCAAGTCCAATCTTAAAAAGCCCACTAGAATCTTAACTTTCATACACAAAAATACACCTTTTTCACACATTATAGTTTATGCACACACAAGACACACACTTACAGCACGTTACTAAGAGCATATTGTAAACAGAAAAACAACTTTCTACTTCAGCTGCTATAGATCCAGATGCTTTCTCTGTTCTGCAACACTCCAGACACATATGATTAAAAAGAACATACCAGGTATTACAACTATTAAACTGTTATATACAATTTACAATGGCAATAACCCCCTTGTCGTTGGTCTTTGCTAAAGTTAACCAGAAGTTTGTCAGATATTTAACAGCCCGTGGAGTGAACTGAGTTTGTGACTTCTTTCACAGAAGTTTGTTCAGTTATTTCTTACAATCACTAGCTTTTGTTTTAACTCAGTTTGCGCAAGTTAAGGAAAATGTGAGGCTAACCGGTATAGGACTTTTTATTTTTGGTCCGTTTATACAAAGTGTTCCATTTCATTTGTATTCAGAGAAGCTCAGACGCGATCCCCGATCTGTCCTTGCGGAGAGCTGGGGACTGAACACCCCGGTGCAGGCTGGCAGACCTCGCCGAACAGGGCCAGCGCCAGGCGAGCGCCCCGAGGAGCCGGCTCCGCACCAAAGGGCCCCGAGCGCGGAGGGCAGGGGCTGCCGGCACGCGCGTGGGCACCAGCCCCGCGTCCCACCGCGGCCGGGGGCGGCCACCCTCGGCGTCGCCCCCGGGGATCAGTCCCGCGGCAGAGGGGTGCTCGGCGCGCCCCTCCCCGCAGCGAAGGCGGGAGAAGGCCCCACGCACGGCCCTGGCCCTCCAGCAGCGCACCCGCTTGGGCATGGGTTGAGGTGGCCAAGGGTGGCAGGACTGGCCAAAAGACGGGAAGGGAACGAGCATCCAGCAGTGTCCTCATTTTATGGGAAACTTTATGAACTTTGGTAGAGATGTGTGAACCAGGAAAGCTGCCGGTGCTCATTTCCTGAGAGTAACGAGGTTAGACATATTTTTCTCAAGGATTATGGGATATAGGCTCCCCTACTCATCAGAAGCAAGGCGTTGTCTGGGTGGTTGCCTGTCTTTCCCCAAAAATCTGAACAATTCAAACGTGTGAGAGCATGTACAAGTCACCATAAAGTCGCTCTGTTGTTTGTGTCTCCACAGGGGCAAGCACTGCAAACGCAGACCAGCCCAGCCTCAGAGTGCCCACTGGCAAGGTGCAGCTTTGGAAAGGATCAGCAAGACCTGAGGATGAGACAATACCTGAATGAACATTTTCTCACTCCAAGTCCCTATCGCCTGCCTTCTCTGGCTAAATCCACACAGAATTTAGCCCCAAATTTCCATGTATTTTTAGCTTAACAAAGGATCCCCGGGCTTAGCAATTCCACCAGATGATAAGAAGACTAGTGTACAGAATGTCTTAACTTTCAAAATTTATTTCTGGAGAGCTGATAATTTAGGGCCTGACACCACGTGCAAGCCTTGCCTGAGCAGCAGCCCTGCGTGGTGTAATCGCTTCCTGCTGCGAGGGCACGGCGTCTGGATCAAGGCTCGCAGCCGACGCGCTTCTGCCTGACATCGGGCTGGATCAGCTGCGTCGTGCCACCAGCACAATCCTTCAGCCATTCCTCATCAGCCAACTTTCTCTTTCAGTGACACAAGTGTTGTCAGTGTATGAGCTGGCTTCCTTTCTTTTTTTTTTTTTTGCTTCGGTTCTCAGGGGAATGAAGTGGGAGGTGCAGATTTTATTATGCTAATGAAATAAGAACACAACAGCCCTCTGAAGCGTGCAAGCCAGAGTCTAGGGGCAGTGCTAAAAACTTCTCCCACAAGAAAAACAGATACAAGGCTGGCTTTGAAAGTGGGCGTCTTCTACACTAACCGCCGCGTTGTCAGAAAACCACAGCTGTCCACCACATGAGCGAGCTCCGCTGTGGCTGCGCTGGGCGCGCTGACGGGCCAGCGCCCACGGTGCGGTGCCACGGGTGCGCCCCGGCGACACCGCGCAGCCCCCCGGGCTCCGGGCGGCACGGCCCGTACCGGGCACCGGGGCCAGCGCTCCGCTCTGCCTTCCCAGGGGTGAGGAAGGGTCCCCCCCGTGCTCCTAGCGCAGGAGCTCACTCGCACACACAGTCACACACAGTCACACACACTCACAGTCACACACACAGAGTCACACAGACACTCAGACACACACACACTCAGACACACACACACACTCAGACACACACTCAGACACTCACTCAGACACACACTCAGACACTCACACAGACACACACTCAGACACTCACACAGACACACACTCAGACACTCACACAGACACACACTCACACTCACTCACACACTCACACACTCACTCACACACTCACTCACACACTCACTCACACACTCACTCACACACTCACTCACACTCACACGCTGCCTTCGACGACTCCGTACGCGGCAGATTTTCCCGGCGCGTACCTGGCAGCACAACACCGGCGTTAGCCCCACACTAACCGGTGTAAACCCGCGGAGAACCTGCACGATTCCTGCTGCTCGGCCGATCTCTGGAGATGCCGTGCGTAAGCCTGCTCTAGATCAGCTGTTTGCCCTGGCATGCTCTCACAGCACTGGCAGAACAGCTTGGGTCTTCCAGAAGGGGAAAAAAAAAAAAATCAGGCCATTATTAAAATGAGTTTAGTAAACAACAATCATAGGAATAGTTAATAAGCACAGCCTTCCTGGGTTAAGTAGGAAATTAGATCCACTGCCCCATTACTGTTTTGAGTGAGAAAGCAATGATGCCTTTAATTATGCATAGTCTGCTTTATTTGAACTGTGTTGGCTGTTGTGAGGGAAATAATCAATGTAAACGCCTCCTGAGGTCGCTCCTGAGGCAGACGTGAAATGAACTAAGTGAGCAGAGCAGTGTGTATAATCATATCAAGCAAATCCCCAGGTACTAGCCCGAGAATCACACATACATATGATTTATACACTCTCAACAACTCAACACTGACACCCCGAGCCATTTTAACAGCAGAGCTTGCATACTGCTTTGAATTCTTATCTACACATAACAAGTCACATTTTTGAAGTGGGAATTAATTCTGTGTGTTTTAAAATTAATACAGCCTACACTGAATTCAATGGAAATCCTGCTTGATTATAGATCACGGAACTCAAGTCCTTCTTAAGAACAGTTTGTATTGTAGGATTTTCAAGTAGAACTTCCCAAAGAATTTCTTCAGACTACAGACATGAAAAAAGTTTAGAACTAAACCCTACTTTAGTGAGCAGTGCAAGAATCAGTCTGGAGGTAGTATCTTTTAATTTCTATACTGCCATAGTATTTATCCAATAACAAACTTTGATGTGAACTTATTTACAAAGCTACCCAGCTTTTTTGTTATTTTTCAAGTTTTTGAGTTCAAGCAAGTATTTTAAATATGAGTCTGTATTTTTAGTGCAAGTTGGCAGTGTGTGTGTTAAAACCATGAAGGAGAGAATACAAGACCTGAAACAAGACTTTCTTGGTCAGATTCTTTTACCAATCATCTTTTAGTAACTCAGGTATTGTGGCAGTGCCACAGCTCACCTTTATATGCATATTTTACTGCTGTAGGGAGCCTTCACTAAGAAGCTTTAAAAAAAAAAAAAAAAAAAAAAAAGGAGTAAGTGTTGTGATTCAAAGAATCTATTTGGCTGCTACAGCTTGTAGGAAAAATTGCACTGAGCAAAACCCAGGCCTGGAATAACCACTGAAGTTTCTTCCAGCTCTGCTGGGAAGGAATTTGCTCCAGAATTTCTCAAGAACTGACCTACCCTCTCCAGCGGCTCGGTGACGGTCAGCGAGAGGGGCTGCGCACCCCCCGCCGGGGTGTGGGGCTGGCCCTGGGGGCCCCCGGCCACGCACCCCCCGCACCCCAGGGCTCTGCACGTCGGGCACAGCCCCCAGCACCAGCTCGCTCCCACCAGCCGTCCCTGCCAAGGAGAGTCGGTGCTGGATCAGAGACGGACAAATCCTGACTGATTTACATCCGTGTGAACTTAATTGCTGCAGTTTGCACCCCGTAAATCATACCTGCCAGAGAAATAATCCTGCCACGCCCGCGCGCAGCCCCAGTCTGCGATGGATTTGGCAACGAGACTCAGGCATCGCAAGTCCCAGGCCAACACATCCACCAGCCGCTGGGGACGGCGCGGGAGTCCTACACCACAGCCCCTTGCTGCAAGAACTCTTCTCAGTGAACCCCGAGGAGCTCGTTTTCTCCCCAGCCCGTCTGCTGCAGCCACGAAAGCGTGATGTCGCACCTGCGACATCACCTCCATTGCCATGGAGACGGACCACGTCCTCAGCTGCCCAGAGGGCCTTCCCGACACGCCTCGCAGGAGGTCGGGGCGGCAGAGGCTGGGCACGGCTGCCGGGGAACAGAGCTGGCCCCGGGGCCCTGGCCGTGCTCTCGACTGGAAGAGGCCGTTTCGGAGAACGGCAGGCCAGCCCACCCTGCCGCGGGGTGCCGGGCCGGGGCACCCCTGCGCCTCGCCGCCCGCGCCAGCTGCTCGCTGCTGGCCGCAGCCAGGCCCTGGGAGCGGCAGATACCGCGGGCAGGCTGCTCGGCAGGTCTGCAAAGCACGGAGCTCCCTGCCCTGGCCAACGTCTTCCCTCTGTGACAACTGCATCCTCACACCCTTCAGAGACTCTGCGGAACTGTGGAATTTGTGCAGTTCCCCCCCCCCCTCCCCCCAGAATAAAGTTTCCAAGCTGTCTCATGCAAGGCCTTCTGCTCTGAAAAGCACAGTGGAAGGATTTTTTGCTTGCAGCTGAGCTACCATGGCGTTTGCTCAGCCAAGTTTTCTGAAAACTCGTCACTGCCGGTGAAGGAACTGTATAATGGTTACAAAGAAGTTTCTCAGTGCACGTTTGGATGTTTGTGCATGGACATCTGCTCTCCACTCCAAATGCAAGATTTCTGCAGGTCCCTCATCCATGTGTTAAAGGGAGTTTGATCTTTCACAGAGACATGCACTGGCGTGAACTTCACCCTAAGGAGTTAAATCAGCTTTTGCTATGGAAACTCTCATGATAAAAATAGATCCTCCTGCTCTAAAGGATTTGTACTGTGCATGATTTAAGGGGGCTTATTGAACTATCCTGTGCAGTTTGTTTTGTTGCACAGAAATCATATTTGTCAAAAATTTCTTTCTTTCACCAAGATTCATTTGAATAGGTTCTGTTGTACTGGCCGTATTGTGGGAAAATACTAGCATCTCATTTTCAAATGGAAAAGGCAAGCTTATGCTTCTTAGCATTTTGGCTAGAAATAAAAGTTTTACAGAGTAAGAGCATATGGTGGTCTATAATTATTATACATAATCCTCCAACCTATCCCTAAGCATGTTACCATAAATCTTTAACAGTAAGTAAGTCTCAATAGTGGTATTCAGGATCATGAAGAAGTAGTATTTCGTGTGCCTTCAGACTTTTTAAGTCTGCAAGCAAAACAGTGATCATCAAAACATGCTAAAAAAAAAAAAAATCCAACAAGAGACTACAGATTATTATTTGTGTTCCTTTCTGGATTTGACTATTTAATACTTTTAAAATTGAAATGCTGTAATGGCGATTCTAGAAAAATATATTCAATCCCATGTATTCTGAGAGTTGGCTAGACACAGAGTTGGGTATCAGGAGCTTATTTTAAGATTATTTGAATGTAGAAATACTGTTGATTGATTTTAGTTTTATTTTTTAAGAGGACTGGTTCTGGTCACCTGAAAATAAATTGCAAGCACGAAGGCACATCCAGTCACCATAGGCTTGGCAGGACTGGGAAAAAAAGTGACCGGCATGAGTTCTGAGTGAGGCTCACGGCACCGATCAGGTGCACTATCACCTTACTACCTGCCCAGGTAGCACTGCACACTGAGGATATGATCTTTTTGACTCAGAGGTGTGGTATTTCTCACCCCAGCTTCTCACTTTACCCCTGTCTAACATGTACAAGATGTAAAAGTACTTTCTTGACAGTACGAACTGCGAGCACCAGTGAAACGATGCATCTCGGCACTGCAACGCTCGAGCACGGCTGCCAGAGGAACTGTAACAATGGGCTTTGTCAGTGCGCGCAACCACAGAACGTGGAGATGCTCCAGGGGCGTTGAATAGGCTCCTATGCCACACACACAGCTGGAACGACCTGAAATTCCTGTCCCCTCTCTTGAAATAACACGGGCAGAAGCGAGCAAGGTTCCCCGAGCGGGGCCGGCCCAGGAGGCCGCAGCCAGCACAGCCCTCCTCCTCCTCCTCCTCCTCCTCCTCCTCCTCCTCCACCTGCGGGTCTGCGCTGCCCGGCAGCCGCTCCCGTGGGCTTATCCGCCAGGCAGGACTCGGGGGGGTCGCACGGCCGTACACACATGTGCACACAAACACATCTGCACACACTCACATTTTCCAGCCCCTTAAAGAAAATAAATTGCATGAACGTCATGCATATTTTAAGCTGATACCCCAGGGGATTTTCAGACCAAAAATGCCTTAACCAGAAAACTTTGTATTTTCCTTGCTCTCAAAAACTCAGAAGAATTCATATACAAACGATGACAAATACTTCATTCAAAGAGACAGTTACTCCCAGAGCAGAGGGAATAGGGCCAGCTCAAGTAGTTAGAATGGCTGCATGCAGCTAGCCCCTTTGCTTCAAGACCACAGGAATTGTTTATCACTGAGACTCTCCCAGGCTAATTGAAACCAGCCCTGACTTTTGAACCTGCCAGCACTAAAGAAACTTTAAGTGTTTTCTCCTACTGAGATTTGGCCTATGGGGACTGCTCATTGCTCACCCCTCAGTCATTTTCAGTTCATTTTATTTCCACCTTGAATGAATCCTTAGTCTAAAAGATGCTTAAGCAATTCTCTGATAAAACACTTCATTTATAGGATAATGGAATTTTGAGACCACGTTGTTCATGTTGCATCCTACTAAGGACACTGATACTAAGTAAGTTTGAATCCATACATTAAGAACCCCTATAATAAGGCAGTTTCCATAGTATCTTTGTGGTTTACATTTTACAAATGCAACTCACTGACATTTGCATGCTCTCACTTAGGATTTCCACAAGCTCTTGGAAGCAGAAATTTGCGCAGGGAATTGGAAAGAGCATCAAGTCAAGCTGAAGCTGGTTTAGCATTTGCTAAAACCAACCTGAAAAACACTACCATCGAAAGGCAGACTTCCTAGTGATGTGTGCTGTACTAGGCAGGTACACCGGCCTGCCCTACACACGAATGGGGAATGATTTTATTTTTCCAGTACATATCTTCATTTGGGTGCTGCAGTAACAGGACACCAATGTATAATGCCTCCCTACCAAAAAAACACGTTGGAAAACGTTGCAACCATGACACTCTACTGCTAACACGCAATCCACAGCCTTAACATTGATGGAGAAACCGATACAGGTCACAGCACCAGGTCCTGGCAGCCTGACATCCCAAGCTCTCTTCCAGCTCTCCTGATCCCCCCAGGACCTGCTCAGTGCATCACAGATTAAGTCAGGACAAGCAGGCAGGCAGCAGCACATTTATCTTCTCTACAAACATCAGTTCCAAGAGAGATTCCACAGATAAGACAAGTTCATTCAAATTCATTCATCTGAGAATAGAAACCTGAGCCAAAACTAACATGCATTTTATGGTTATTTACAGACCACCAGAGACTAAAGGATTCACCAAGAAATTCACAGGTACCTTCTCTGCAATGGTAGTGAAATGCCACAGGCTCGTTCTCCTGGGAGGTTTCACAGCACACCAGCCCGAAGTTCAGCTCCTTCCCAGGGCTCTTCTTCCCCGGTCCTGCTCGCATCCTCAGTCCTGACGTGGGACCGACCTTTGCCCACGCAGCAGTAAGGAGGACACTCTGTGCCTGCTGCTGCCTGGGCAGATGATCCACCTCGTTACCACAGGAGCCAAACAACTACAAGCCCACAGGCTCTAAGAAATGCTTGCAACTGAATCACAAAAATAACTTCTGTGAACTCTTACATCTGCCCAGAAGCTTGGGGCACCCTGAAGAGCAGCCCTGCTCTTGTGCCTACGGCCCCCCTGTTCCTACAGCCCAGCACATCAACCAGGAAACACCTCGGAGTGCAAGCTGCCATCTTCAAACTGCTGACGAGCTCGGCAGCATGTGAAGCTAATAACGAGGAGCTGCAGAGCTCACCTGTGCCTCCTGGGAGCCAAGGGGGAGAGGCCCAGGGAAGAGTAATAAAATGGTTCAGATCTTTGTCTCCAGGATGATCCCTAGGTGCAGTGAGGATACACTGCTGGGTCTTTTGCTGAACAATCCCGAAAAGATCAGCTTCTCTGACATCTTCTGTATGTGGTACATGCAGCTATCTACTAGTTGCCTCTGTACGTGGAATACAATTGATTGCTTGAAAAAAAGAGGTCAGTTAAAAACTTTGTGCATGTTGTGTCCAGAGGAACCCAGTGCTCAGATGTTGTCAGTTCATAGATGGTCAGTAGCCAGGTCATGTCATATGTGAGTAAGATAGTGCTGATGTCCAAGAACAAGAGAGAGGGAAGAAGAAAGAACTTCCTCAGTGAACCTATGTCATGATCTCCTGTAGAAAAAAGGACAGTCCCAACCTTCTTTTTTTCCCATTATGCACCTTTCCCAACCTTGCCTCTTTTGAATCTGTAGCCGGTAGTCCGAGAACCTCGTCAAAAGAGGACACAGAGCAGCCATACCTCTCCCTGTGGGAGAAACATGGGAGAGCAAACAGCATGTGAGAGGTGCTCGTCATAGTGCTTACACATATCTAGATGATGTTTGGTTCTGGAGACTCTAAATGCTGAGACATTTAACTATGAAAATCCAGGGGGTGAGAGGACTGTGTGTCTTAGGGGTGCATGTGCCCTGAGCCTCAGCCACTGCAGCGAGGGCCGGAGCAGGAGCTGGAGAGAGAAAACTGAGGCTCTGGTGAAAAGGGGTGCACCAGCCAGACTGCACGGATGCACAGCTACACCTCCTGTGCCCACAGCCAGGGTCCTGCTCACTGCTCTCACGGACACCAGCACACACATCCGAGCAACGAGGCTGGCGGCTGCCCCCTGGGCACCTCACCAGGACCTCTCCTACCAGGCTGCCGGCAATGCTGGTGTGCGTCAGCAAGAGGAATAACTTCCAGGAGCTCTGCGGGCCACAGCACCAGTATTTTCTACACATGCCAATACTTTCAAACTGTGGGTACTCCCTCTTGACAGGATGCAGGAATGCTTGGGGGCTTTGGATTAGCTCCTGGAGCTGGAACAGCCGTGTCAGCACGGCACTGTGCCCAGGCTGAGAAAAGTGGGGGCGTAAGAGTCAAGTTCACCTGGAAGTGGGACAGGGGGTAAAACAGCTTGGGAAATGCTGACAGAGGCTGGTTGACACTCAACCTGTCCCGAGGAAGCCTCAGGAATGCCTTCCCTCTCAGTATCGAGCAGGGATCAGCCTGGCAGGCTCACACGTGTGCACCAGTTGTTTCCCCTGGGACCGAAGCAGCAGCAGCAGCAACATCCCGGCACCCCACGTGTGGGACCAGTCCCAGGGCAAGTGTTGATGCAAGTGGAGAGTCACCCCCAGCTTGCACAAGGCCAGGCTGCCTGATCTCTTCCTCACAGCCTCATGTCCTCAGCACTCATGAAGGGAAGAGCTTTACACCACACTACTGTTGTTGTTCTTCCACCGTGGGCATCCGTGCCCAAGCACGTGGAGGGGTGCATATCCCATCTCACAATATGCAGCAAATTAATGCTTCCTCTACCCCAGTGATGTTGCCTTTGTACCAAGTGCTGACGGTTCCACCACAGACCTGAGAACAGTGAAGCTGGACTGCTCGCGCTCTCTCTGTGCTCTCAGCTGCCACAGACAGCTGAGATGCCCACAATAAAACACGCAGAGAAGCTTTGCTGGGGGAGCATGAAGATGTCCTTGCAAGTGCTGAGGCTGTAGAGAGAGGACATCGCTGCTTCCTTTGGGGGACACACATTAACGTGTTCTCCCACAACAAAAAGTAAATAAGACTCAACCGTACAGTGCTATGGCGAGGCCTTCACCTGCAGGCTGCCAAAATGAGACCGTGGACTACAAGTCCATGGGCTGAGGAGTGGGAGATGCCAGCTCAACTTGAGGGGGGTCGCACCTCTGCCCATCCTGGAGAACACCCTCACCCCTGAGCTGCACGGCATCGGGGGCAGGTCCCACCTCACCCTCCGGCAGATCGCCGCCCCACGCCCAGCAGTCCCCACGGGAGCAGCCGGGGGCCGGTGTGCCCTGGCCAGAGGAGCAGGGGGGGCACTCGCCCGGCCACGGCCAGCGGGCACCAGCGCCACGCAAGGCCCCCCCCGCCGCTGCCCGGGGAGCTGGGCACGAGGTCCCGCCAGCGCTGGGGCTGCTGCAGGAGCGGGGGGAGGGAGAAGCGCCACCAGCCCCCCCTCCGGCACCGCTTTAGGAGGCGGTTTTGGCTGCCGCTGCGTTTTGTGCGAAACCTGATCTTGTCAGCGTGCGCGGTGTGCTCTCAGCATGCCTACCGCGTCGAGCCCCGCGGGCCCCGGGCGGAGCAGCACCCCCTCCCCACGGGCCCGGGCGGAGGAGCACCCCCTCCCCGCGGGCCCGGGCGGAGCAGCACCCCCTCCCCACGGGCCCGGGCGGAGCAGCACCCCCTCCCCGCGGGGCCCGGGCGGAGCAGCACCCCCTCCCCGCGGGACCGGGCGGAGGAGCACCCCCTCCCCACGGGGCCCGGGCGGAGCAGCACCCCCTCCCCACGGGCCCGGGCGGAGCAGCACCCCCTCCCCGCGGGCCCGGGCGGAGCAGCACCCCCTCCCCACGGGCCCGGGCCAGAGCCCCTGCGGAGCACGGGCCGCCCCAGCCCCACGCAACGCGCTGCCCCCGACACCCACGTCACACCCCGGCGCGGGGCGGGCCGGGCCGTGGCTGCCCCGCCGGGCGCGCTCCCGCCGCCAGCAGCGGGGGGGCCGGCACGCCCTCCGCCCCGCCCCGCCCCGCCCCCGGACGGACGGACGGACGGACGGACGGACGGCGGTCTGTCCCGGGGCTGTGAGCGCAGGGCCACGCGGCACTGCCGCCGCCGAAACCACCCCGGCCCCCCGCCCCGTGCTTGGGCAGCAAAATAACACCCGGGGACGTTATTTGTACCAGCAACAGACGCACCCCGACCACCACCTGCATGCACGCTCTCCACAAGATGAGATGGAAAAAGGGATTTGAATCCAACCTTTAGAAAAAATATTTAAATATTGGAACTGCACGGTCCCAAGCTCCTAAAGACTTGATCCCCCCACCCGGGAAGTGTCGGAGCCACAAATGCCCTGGGGCTGGGCGAGGTGGCGGGGTGGCATCCCCCCGCGCACCCCGACCCCCCGTCGGCCCCTGTGCGCTCTGCCTCGCCGCTGTCAGGGCACCTGCCCTGCTCTGACCCTCACAGCCACTCACACTTTAATGTTCTTCAGGTGAATCCAGTAAATCCCCTGCCTTCAAAATGGAAACATAAAACCAGTTTCTATTCATTTAAAACAACCGCACACGTTAATTATAGCTATTAAAAGCTACTCTGTATTTATACTTAATAACAGCATCTTTATTGGGGGCTTGAGAGTTCACACTCATCTGACAGCCCTTTTCTGGAAGGTCTGAGCTAGATAAAGTTGCATAAATCTCACACTGGTTTTGCCCTGCTTCAGTGAAAGTACTGTAGCTTTACACTGCTATAAGACAAAAATTCAGCAGTAAAACCCAGAAATTACAAATCTAACCTCTACAAAATCCCAGCATAACATAAACTGAATTCAACTACAGGCACAAAATATTTTCTTTCAAAAATTCTTGCGTTTTTAAGCACAAATTCATTCCAGCCCATGTGACTCTAGCTGGCAGCCAGCTTAGTACTGCTCCCTACTGTCAGTACTAAAACAAACAAATTTACAGCCTTTCTCAGTTCAAAATTGTCACCGAGCAACTCACTAAACCCAAGGAGCATACCTGCTGATTACACCCTTTCTGCAGGTCAGAGGGTTCGTTCTCTATTTATTCTTAATGGGCAAGCAGAGTAAGCATTCCTCTTTGTGACCTCTCTTCCTTATCAGAATTACTCTATACCCTTTTCACACATTTTCTGTATTCTAACCCCAGCACATTTGTACCCTGTTTATTATCCACCGTAAGTCACAGCACGCTGCATTCACACATTGGACAACTGTTCCCAACCACCATGGCATTACTAAACGCACATCGTGAGATTCATTTTGAAGAATAAAAGAGTTTATTTGTTTTGATTTTCACAAACACGTGTACAGGTAAAGCTTAATTGCCAAGCCGTTTCAGAAGAGATATGCAAAAGCATACTGAAACCAACAGCTTTAAAATAAAAAGCCAAGGGAACTGTTTCTCACCCTTCCCCGCTCACAAGACACGGCGAGTGCTGCCCGGACGCCCCTCGGGGAGGGAGCCAGGATAACGTCCCTGCCTCTGGTCGCTTGCTTTCTTAAGCTGCAAGTCTTTGATTTGGCTGGGAGACCGGAGATGGTGAGGAAAAAGAGAGAGAAAACTGCAGCAAAGGGGATGCAGAATGGCCGAAGTATGCTCCCATCTGCCTGCCGAGTCTCAACAATACAGAATATAAACACAGATTCACTCCAAGAGGAAGATTCAATTATTTCCCACTTCTTGGTACAGCAGCTGGCTAAATGTGGCCTTCTCCTGTACCTACATAACTTCTGCATATCAGCTCATAGGAATGATGCACCCTTTAGGCAGGAAATGTAGAATCAGGATTTTTTTTTTTTTTTTTTTTTTTTTTTTTTTCTCCACAGCACTGCAACTCGGGTGTTTTAGCAGCATCCCAGCCCCCGTTCCCCTTCCCGGCCATCTTGGCAGGAATGCTGCTGTAGCTAAAACACAAGACAGCACTGATCCTGAGCTGTGACTGACCTCTGCTTGATCGTCCCATTTTTTTCATGGGGTATTAGTTCATAAAAGATTCTGCAGATCCACCTAAAGCTCCTTCCTCTCTGAATTTCCTCATGATGCAATCCATTGAAGTTACAGGATGGCCTTTATTACAGCATATGCTGAGGCCTCAAATGTAAAGCAACATTTTGAAAAGGCAGCATCTGTCTCTGCAGGCAGGAAAACCCTTTTGTTACCATATTGAACTGTTACACATAGCAAGAGATGCAGTTCAAGCAGTAAACTCTTGATCTTCACTCGAAAGTCTCTACTTTCACTTCTCAGCCTGACATCTCACAGTGGGGCCACCTGCCCAGACTATGGGGCTGGCTCCAGGGCTCGCAGACTGGAACCAGACCTCTGAGGGAACAGGGGCGGACGGCGGTGGCCAGCTCCCTGGGACCCTCCAGCACAGTTCAAAGTGACATGTTTCAAACAGTCCTTTCCTCCGTACCCCATTGCCTTCAAAGCACAAACAGCTTGATCGCCTGGAGCATGTAAAGGATTCACTCGGGGATGCACGGCAGTTGCTCGTAGCGGAGGAAGGAGCGCGGCTCTGCAGAGACGTTCGCATCCTGCGCGCTTCCAGGACTTTTTCTACAGGGGTTTAAAGCTGATTCCACCATTCTTTGATTTCTGCCATCCCATTTCTGCCAGATCCTCGCAGTTCTCTGTCAGAGCTCACACACAAAGAATTTTAAGCAGAAATACAGTAACCCAAAAAATTAAAAAGAAAGAAAGAAAGAAAAGCTCCCCAGCAATTGGACTCCAAAGTTCAAGACAAAACTTCTCTGAAGTAGAAAATGAGTTAACACATAATTAGGGGTTTTCCCAGAGAGACTGAATAATTTATGGAAAGTTACTGACATGTTCCTGACATGTTTAGTCCAGTTACGCCTTTGTACAATATTAGGCTGTGACATCACAGCACTAAAAGACAATGTTTTCAAAAGAAAAATCAGTTATTGTGAAGCCAACAGAGTAGAAGCTCCAGAAACTGCTAAACTTAGACCATTTTCCTAAATCACTGTTTTATAAAAGGAAAAGGAAAACATTCCTGGCTGTGTGCAATGTGTGCTGAAGACACAGGATCCCACTTGTAACAACTTTCCTTCCCCTTGTCACAGCTTAAATTAACTGTTCTCGAGGCAAATGAACAGAACCAGAGCGCTCTGCCTAAGTCGTTCAGCAATTTGTTACCGAAATTGTTCCTGCAGCAAAGACCTACTCGCCACTGGTCAAAAAGAGTCACTCTAAATCTGAATGGACAAGCTTTCCACATTGATAAATGGGCTCATGGAGTACGTATTTTGCAGAGAGCTGCAGGAAAACAACTGCCCTTAAACAAAGAGAGGGTGCTTCTTTCTATGTGAAGATACAGACACTGTTTATCTAATGGTTGGAAAGTTTACAAGAAAACAGCAAACTTCGTGCTGTGGTTGTTGAACTGAAGTAGTACTTTACTAGAACCAGGTTTTTTCGGTAATTTTGCGGTTGTAACAACTATTTTCTTTACATACTGCTATAGAAAAGGGACTCTTTTTAACTTAATTGAAGACACTATCAAGAGTAAATATACTGGGGCTTTTAATAAAAACAGTATGAGGAGAACATTCAAAGCTAAATAATCAGAAGCAATTTGTGTTCATGAGCAGAATGATGTGTCATTTTTTTCCCTTGCAACGCTCTGTACTGGATCAGTTTTGAGACTGTGGCAAACTTTAAACCTATCTTAAAATAATGAACAGCAGTGAGGGTTGAAGATAGTTTGAAAAATACTCTGGAAAGAGAAAACATATGCCACAGAGTGTGGTGCAAAAGTCATATTTCATGCATGACTTTAGAGAATGTTAATAAGGATTAGAACCATACTTCAGCAGAATAACAATCAGTCAAAGAAGTGTAATTAATTTTTCTTTAGATCTCTGTTAGACAAAAATACAGGAGAGATAGCATTGTTGCCTATAGATTTCACTCCAGCTAAGAAATATAGCCCTTGAATACACATCGTAATTGTACACTATAACTGGAGTGTAGTACATGACTCATTTGCTTTATAGTTGTTGGTTTTATAATATTATGAATCCAAAAATATTTTAAACTTCAATTTTTTTGCTTTGGCCAATAAATATGATTAAGATAATACATCCAAAAACATATGTAAGCTGTGTATGTGGGACATATGGAAAGCAGATGTGTTCTTAATTTACATATGACCTAAAAAAATCAGCTGATTACCAGAGATGGTACTTTGTGAAGCTGTTTTGGACTCAGAAGCATTGTTGCTAGCTCAGCACCATTTTAAAGTAGGCAGTTTGCTGCGCTTGTGCCTGAAACCCCAAACTCAGTGCTGCAGAAAGACGGTATCCCTGGAACAGCGATCACTTGGCTTCACACAGAACAGCCCAGAAATGGAAAACCAAGATCATTTGTTTCTAAACACAATTGTTATTGAAAACTTTTCTTTAATATTTTAAGTTTATGTTCCAGCATATGCTTGCAAAACTTCAGTTGTGCCCTTAATAATGCTCCTTCAACCATAATGATAATAAAGGCCATGCTCGGTTTCCATTATAAGCCCAACCCTGAATGCCAAAGTTGAAAGGCAAAGCTGTGTCCGACGCACTGGTGAGAAACCATGCTGTGGTGGTAGTCACTTTTTCAAAATCACAAAGTCACTTTTTTCAAAATCAATACCAATAAGGGAAGCGGTTTCTTAATCATAACCCCTTGTGATAGAGGTTCTCTGGGGACCGTGTTCTGGTTTTCATTTTTTTAGCTATACCCGATAAGAAAACAGTAACTTACCAGCAGATACAAGAGGCAATGAAAAGCTTCGCTTACGAGGCTCTCTCGGTAGTGTATACAGCGAAGAAGGAAAAGTTCCCGTGTCAGTTAGCACCAGAAGTCAAAGCTGGGCTGCAAAGTGAGGCACCAGAAATCTGGGGTTCCTAAATCTTTTTAAAGCAAAACGTTTTCTAGCCTTCTTCTAAGAGGTGGTTCAAATCGCAGGGGAGATTGTCAGAGGGACTAGACAGCTTTTCCAAAACATAAGCTAATTGAACGCACCACTGGTAAATAAAGACACATTTTTTCAGGCAGGCATTTGTCACAGTTAGGAAATTCTCACTCTTCTGCCAGGCTCCAGCTTGGCAGCGTCCACGGGAACGGCTCCAGCCAGAGTCCCCCTCGCAGAGGTGCCAAGATCCAAACCCGGTGCTCCGCAGCCGTGCCCGGCGCCGCGGTGAGGGGCTGCCCAGGACCCGGTGCTCAGGCCTCGCGCCGAGGGGGGCAGCCCCTTCCTCACCCCCTCCCGCAGCAGCCGTGGGGAGCCGTCCTCCTCCCGGTGAGGCAGATGCCGGGAAGACCTTGCACAGCCTCTGCGCTCCCTCAAGCCAACAGACAATATATATTTTTTTTTTTTTTTAAGCAAACAATATTTCAAAATCTGTCTCCTCTCTCCTCCCTGCCGACATGCAATGCGGGATTTGCTGGTGCAGCAGTGGCTGCAGCAGACCCGGTGAAGCGAGCCCACGCCCAGCCCCACTGCCCACCCTGCTCCGGTGAGCCCTGATGGGGCTTTCCTCCACGACTTCGGGGAGTCCCCCCAGGACGGGGTGCCCACCCGGCGAGGGCACGAGGTGCTTGCAGCCTGTGCCCAGCCTCGGTGCCGCAGGGTGGTCTCCTGGGCACCTCCCCGCTGCGCTTCCCACCCGGGGCTGAGGCCACGGCCCCGTGGGATGACGGCCGGGAGCCGTCCTTGAGCCCCGCGCCGCCCCGGGGACCAGGGCCCTGCGCACCCAAGCGTGGCAGGGCTGCCGTCTGCTGTTCCTCATGTATTAAGCTTTAAGCCAGATACAACTGGGGGTTGTTTCCCCAGCTTGGGCTCTGCAGCCCATGCCGTTCTCCTGTTGCTCGTTCGTATATAGGGAATGTATATAATGCCGGTATGCTTTTCCGCAGCAGAGCCGAGGTGTAAAATTCATACGAGCCCCTGGCCCGGCAGCCGTGATGCTGAGAGAGGCTTTGCCCCGGCTGCAGCGTGGGTTCAAGTGGAGGGGCCGGGGCTGGGGCTCGGGGCTCCCATCCGCAGGGGTCGGTGCTGCCCCACGGCCTCCCTTCACGCAGGGACGCCGGGGTGGGCAGGCCGGCACCAGCAGAGACAGCCGCTGTGGCGAGCGGTCCCTGTCAGGGGCGCTGGGCAGACCTGCTGCTGAATTAGGATCCTGAACGACTTCTCCTCCTTCTTCCCTCTGCCAGTGCTTTTCTTTCCTTGCCCCAGAATCTGTCCTCCTTCCAGGAAATCTCTGTTTATATCAGACAAGGCAATGGGACATGCAGTTATTGTTGGACTCTTGTCCAAAAACTATTGCTCCTCTGGCTCTGCTCCTTGCAGACAACTCTCCTCCACGGGCCACTGCCAGGGCTTGCAGCACGCACAGCCCAGCCCCTGCCACCACCACCACCCACGGGCACAGCTTCTAACAGCCTCCCCAGGGAGAAATTAAAATCCCACCCTATTTGTTAGAGCTCCCTAATACAACAAGCACAGAGATTCTTCCACGATAAATCCTAAAAACTTAATCCTGTGAGATGCAGTATCACTACACCAAGGAAAAGAAAAAAGGGCTGTAGAGAAGAACCCAGCCCGTAGGCGGTTAGGGGCACTTTCTCATCATCATCAGACCTCATGATCTGAAACATCTGCATTGTCTTATGCTGGTCATCAAGACCCACTGTCCCTCTGAACTCCAAATGTTTCCTTTCTCCACTGTTCGATGCCTCCCTGGGTCACAGGCCCTCGCACACAAATCATTTCAGCCTTCGGAGGGGGCTGAGAGGAAGGCAGGGAGGCTCTGAAATTCAATCCCCAAAGGTTTTTTCTTTTTTTTCTTTTTTTTTTTTTTTTTTTTTTCGGTCCAAACAAAAGTTATTTTTCTTTCAGTGAAAACACTTTAGCATCAAGTGCTGCTAACACAGAAACATCACCCCCGGCTCACTGTGGGTGGATGGTTGTTTCCCCCGTTTACTGACCCTCTTGCTCAGAGAAGGGCAGGACGTGCCACGAGGAGCCGCGGAGCTGTTGTGCAAAGCTTCAGGGCACACCGGGAGGCCAGGGCTTGGTTCCCCCTGGAAGGCGCAGAACATGCTGCATCGCCTACGTCCTTCTGCAAGAGCTGCTTGTTGTTGCTGCAGGATGCCCGACCCAGGCACCGCGCCTCGCACGCACCAACGGCAGCGGTGAAGAGCCCCGACGTTTAAGCCCAGGAGATTAATGGCATCCCGGATCGCTTTCGGAAGTCACCTTTTCTGACATACACACAGCCTTGTACCGCATTGCTTTGGCTTGCATTTAGCATTTCTGATGTGTTAAAATACTCCTGTTCTTGCATTCCAGTGAGACTTTCTTCGAAAGTCAGATGTTTTGATGGCCGTTTACACTTTTACTGAACCTTGTCCCCACGCACACCCTGACATTACACTGTCTGCTGCAATTCACTTATTAGTTAACTGACCTTAAAAGTTTACAGACATTTTATGGACTCCTTCACCAGCCTCACCGATTAGCTGGGTATTTAACACTGTTTTCAGCTCACCACATCCAGCCCTGTCCTCGTGCAGAGACTGCTGCCAGACTGATATCTGATAACCGATTCTGAGATCTGAGCAGAGCTCTGTGTTCAAAGCAAACATGCTCTGCTAAAGGAAAGCCACTACCTTGTAGGTTCCTCTGCTTGATGTTTTTTTAAAAATAAGGCAGTGTGTATGTGCCCTTGTTTGCGCTGTATGATGGCAGCTGCTGGGGCTTAGGGTGGAAAAACAAACCCAGGCGAAGCAGCAGCGAACGGCTCTGCACACCCCAGACGTGAGAACTTTCCCATCCTGACTCCTGGTGCAGCCCGGTCCTCAGAAGACATGGGAAGAAACGGTGTGTCCCAGGGATGAGCGCGCCCGGGACAGGCCCCGGCCTGCAGGAACCCTGGGCAGGTCCCTCTGCAAAGGACTTTGATATCTGCTGGAGGAAAGTGCCACAAGAGATGCAAGCATCTCCTGAAGATGAGATGTGTGCTCAACCTGGGGAGCGTGAGGTCGCCAGGAGACTGGGCGGGGGGACGGGGAGGAGAAAGGGGAATTCCTGAAAGATAATTCCTTAAAACATTTAATTAGCACTGACTTTTAACATCTAAAATTACTTTAAAAATGTGCATAGAGATGAAAAATACAGAGGAGCTGGACACGCCTTCTAAAACTAGGACTGGTGAGCGGTGCTGACTGAACCAGCTTGTAGCAGATTAGTTGAAGGAAGTTTTATGCAGTATCTCTAGCAGTAGTGCCAGGCTGGATGAAAGGAAAAAAAAATGTTAAAACTTTCCCATTCCCTTGCTTTTGATTACAGCTTGAAAAAATACTTAACACAAGAAGAAAAATAATTAGTCTATCCCCCAGAATGCAGCATTCTTTTAAAATTTCCCAGACTTCTGTTTCAAAAATTACAGCGACCAGTATAAACTTCACAAATCCACCGAGAAGGCAACTCTTCAAATACCTGTGGTTTCCCACATTTTCCAAGGAAAACAAAAAGATTTATAGTTTCTCATGTTAAATCGGAGAGGCTAAACTTTGAGAGACATACTTGCCCACCTGCTGCATGTGTATTAGTTCTAGCTGAAGAGAAGTCAATAAAAATGGAGAAAGAAGAATTTGCAGAGCTGGTTAAAGTAATAAGATTTGTTTCAGAGCATCTAATCTTTAGACTAACAGACTTCCAAACAGTTGGACAAGTAAATAAAGCACCACAGGGAACCGCTAGTTGAAATAGGTTACCGCAGGGATACGCACAAAGGAATTCCTACAACTAAGAAAGGGCTGGAGCTATGAAACTTATAATACCAGCGATTGGGATGAATTGCTGACTTCTACGACACTTAGGAGTGAATTCTATAGGAACGCACGGTTTGAGGAGGACATAAAACTCTGTTCTGAGCTTCAGGAAGTACTACACCCAACAACAATTACCACTGAGCAGCAACAATATTTTGCACTTCGTGTTGATCAGGGGGGTTTAATTCCACTTACTCCTTTGTCTGGATGGAAGGCTGGAAGAACCTTAGCAACACGTTTCACTACATGGTCTTACATACATGATGCAAAAGAAAATATCTCCTTTGAGGGCCTTACTGTCTTTAGAGAAATGAAAAGGGAATCCAAACAAAAAAAGTTAGCCTGTGCACCCTCCTCCCGTCTTCCCCGTATTTTCCGGCACCGCAGAGGCGGCTGCTCCCGCCCGGGAGCAGGACGGCCCACGCCCGCAGCAGCCCCAGCGCCCGCAGCAGCGCGGCGCGATGCCGCCCGGCCCCGGCGCGCGAACAAAGCAGGAGACGTCCCGTGTCCATCCCGCGACCAGGGGGTGGAGGTGACACTGTTGTAAGGTGCCA
Source organism: Tyto alba (assembly GCF_018691265.1). NCBI lineage: Eukaryota > Metazoa > Chordata > Aves > Strigiformes > Tytonidae > Tyto > Tyto alba. The sequence continues at coordinate 505,927 of NW_024881273.1, forward strand.
TCTGATCAGGACTTCTTTTCTGTGCTTGACATGAATAAGGGGATTAGGACGGCAAGTTTCCGTGAGCTCACTCTATCGGACAAAAGGCCCCGAGGTTTAGTGTCACACTGCCTGATAAAAGTACAGGAGCCTGTCAATCAAGGGCTCCTAGGTACTTGTGTTGGTGACATAATCTTATTAGAAGATAAACCAGTGAAATCCTTTTCATGATGAAAAGTTACATTTAATTGCCCCTTTGCTTTTCTTCTCCTTCTCTTGTTCATTTGTCCGTTTAACTTTGTTAATGTTAGCTATTATGAGAATATAACAGCACAAAGATGCGAGACATCTACACTATGGCCATGCTCATAACAAACGAACAGCAAAAGGTCCTGAAGGATGGTAGTGTCTGCAGAAACAGCACCAGTTGTGATCTTTTAAACAGAAGGTCAAAAGAGTTACTTAATTAATTAGCAGGAGTGCTCATGCACAGGGATAGAGTTGAATGTTATGTCAGTTGCTTTAATACCAAAGTGAGCTGACAAAAAGACTGAAAAATGGTAAAGTTCAGTCTCTGTACAACAGACAAAGGGAGGCTTTTAACATCCTCTTACAGCACCAAACCCTCAGTACTGCGGCTGTTTCACTTGCAGCCGGTTCCGGGCTGGTTCTTTTGGTCTCACAAATAGGCCCCCGATGCTGACAGCACGATTCACCGCGCACCGACGGGAATCACGCGGAGAGAAACTCCCCTGGCCCCGGCGGGGCGAGCCGGAGAGCACCGGCATCTGCATCCCCTGCGTGCCCGCCGCGGCACCCCGGACCTGCCGCGCTACGCCGTGGGCTCGGCCAGGAGCAGGCCAGGGGCCAGGCGGGTCACACAGGCCAGGGTGACCGGAGGAGCCCTGGCAGCACGGAAGCTCCTCTGTGCCCAAGAGGAGGGCTTGAGAGGGCACGTGCGAGGCGTCCCGGGAAAAGAGGAGAAGGAGAGGATGCTCTGCCCAACCAGAAGACCCCACATGCTGGTGCCAAGGAGGTGGCTCCGACACGACTGTCCCTGGACACCCTGCCTCTTGTCACCCGCGTGGCTGCGCTGGGAACAGCCCCCCACACACACAGACACACCTGCCCCGGACACACCGAGCACGGTCCCCGGGCAAACGTGGGACTCGTGTCCCCATCCACAGCCCCCCCGACCCCCATCGCGGTCCCCCAAGACCGCCCAGCCCTTCCCCTGCGCCGAGTGGGGCCATCGCGCTCGCAGCCGGGGGGCAGACCGGGAGAGGCAAGCGGTCCCGCACGCGGGCGGGGTGGCACCGCGCTGCCTCACGCGCCTGGGCTGTACCGCGCGGGCGGCCCCTCGCCCGGGCGCGTCCACCCTCCGGACCCAAAACCGCCGAGGCCACGGGCGCAGGGCGAGCTGCCGGGTGCCGGAGGCGCTGGGCAGCCTCAGGCAGCTCCGCCGGCGGCCGGGGCCCGGCGGGAGCCGCTGCCCAGCGGCACCGGGAGCGTTTGCGCTGGGCCGAGCCCCCCACGGCGCCAGGCGCGGCACAACTGCGGTCAGCCGCGCGACGATTTAGAGCTGTTCTCCGGATACGTTCGGCTTGGGAAAGAGAGCTTGGATGCGATCTTGCTTTACCAGGACTAACCCAACAAAGGCTAAATTAAAGGTCAAGAAGTCTGTCCTGCAAAAATCAAAATGGACGTAAAGATTAGCCAAGCCTTCGCCCGTGCAGACGAGGAGAGTCACGAGAGGTTACAGTGGCCCAGACTGCCCCAGAAAACGCCTCTGGGAAGCAAAGGAGCATCTGCCGTGCAATTCAGTCACCACAAGGCCCCAGTTCTTCAACCAGTTGTGCACGTAACTTTCCCTTGTAATCAGCTACTGAAGAGACCGAGTAAAATTAACCAGCTTATTAATGCAGGATCACAGCCCAAGCTAGAAGCTATGCTTCTCAAAATATGTATTTTTAAAGCATCACATAATTGTCACAATTAATAAACTGCAAACATATTCTCAGTAAATGACCGGTGCCATTTAGTGCCACGGAGTCCCACTAAAGTAAGTTTTACACAAAGCACCTGAGTGTGCGTAATATCCAAATAATTTAGCTCCACAAATGTGAAATGTTTAAAGAAAAAATGAATTCCATTCATTTTACGCATCCTGTTCCTTATTTTATCCAAGTGCCTGTCTGACTGAGAACAAACCAGCACTTTAAGCTGAAATACTTTGAGAAATTAAATGTGTAATTCTCTCCCATAACTCAGATGATCTTAAAGAAAATAAGTCCTCCAGAGTTCTTCACGAAAACCACATTTTCATTTAAGGACTAACAAAAAAAATCCGACAAATATCTTAATACTTTGCTTTTTTAGTAAACGTACGCATGAAAAATCATAAGAGAGAAGGATCAGAGTGGTTGATGGCAGAACAAAAGCAACTGAAAAATGTGATTTAACATTGGTTAAAGCAGTGGTAGTTGGTGATTTAGTGAAAAGACAATTGTTACATTACTGGGCCGCTGATCACATGTCACTGGCATTCCACAAACGCTTTGCCAGTGGAAATCTAACTCCAGCTTTTGGGAAGGCAATTTCAAAACAGCACGACACATTATAAATTAATTACCTGACCTACTATTTTCTCTCAAAATAACAGTTTCTGTATCACGCATATTTACAAAATCCTTGATTACATTTTCAAATCTTTAATCACACATATTTCATACCTGCCAGTTCTGTGTTAGGCTCTAGAGACTCCAATTACTAAATTGAGAAGGCCTGTCAAAAATATTTGCATGCAGGTTATTTGCTATGCACCCAAATTCCTCTTACATTTTCTCTGAAATCAACACGAGATGTGGAACAAGATCAGCCCCCACCCAGCTCTGCAAGGCACTTGTCCTTGCCATCCCCATCTGAAACGTTGCACCACACAGGCTAATCAACGAAACCAAACTCCTACAAATGAATGTTTAAAAGCTTCCAAAGCAGCAACGAGGAAAGAACAATGGGTAAGCTAAGCGCAAAAATTTATTTTTACTGATCGAACTTAAGCAAATCCAAGGAACCATTAGGAAGTGCTGTCAACTAAAGCTTGAAATCTAAGAAAGTAGCCATTCAAAGCACAGTAGGCCCTTATAAACAGTTAATCCACGCAGCTGCAGTAGTTAAAGCAAACACACTACCCTTCACTGCGCCATCAATTACACCTTCCCAGAAAAAATTACACAAACTTTGTAGGATTTTTCAGAGAGAAGATGGATTCTTTTGGAGACTTGAGGTCAAGACTGGGTTGTTTAAAGTATATTATTAACAAATAAACATTTATTGCAAAAAAACCCTATAGGCCTTTGGGGAGGAAAATTGTGTTATTTTTGGCATCAAATGACACAAGCCATTTATGACATGAATGGCTATCACCAACAGACTGATGAAATGGCAAATGTCTCCCACTTAACTTCCCCTGGCTTCCTGAATAAACTTTTTCAAACACTTTTTTCCTTCTGAAATGGCAATAAACTCCATGTAATTTTGGTTTTCTCTCTGTTCTAGCTATTTCAAGATCCGTAGCTGGAAAGGGTTGAAGGTACTTCCAGATGGAAGCTGAAGACTCCCCAAAGACTGGTAAGGCGATGAAAATCACATTGTTAGGATCCGGGGCTATGTACTGCCCTTGTTTGTATGTATTCTTGCTTGAGTGACAACTCGCAATTGGCTTTCAGATGGCTGGGTGAAAAAGCTGAGGTTTAATTGTGGCATCCAACAAATTGAATGTTATAGCTCTTGTCATTGAATGTATCCGCTACGCGCTCAGACAAACCCCTGCCAAAATATGAACTGAATTTTTAAGTAAGAAAAAAGCCACAAATGGAACAGGCTTCAATTATGCTAGACAACCAATATTCATAGGACATGTATGAAATTAAGACAGCTTGCTTGCCTTGGGCTTGCTTTCCAACCTTTCCGTACGACACGGGCGAGCCCAGTGAGCTCCACCACTGCCCGGCACTCGGTCCCACGGCCCCAGGCCAGCTTGCGGGGCCACGGCCACCCTGCCGTGGGGCTCTGTGGGGCTCATGGGGCCACGGCCACCCTGCCGTGGGGCTCTGTGGGGCTCGCTGCAGCTCACGGGGTCACAGCCACCCTACCGTGGGGCTCTGTGCGGCTCATGGGGCCACGGCCACCCTGCCGTGGGGCTCTGTGGGGCTCACTGTGGCTTGCAGGGCCACGGCCACCCTGCCGTGGGGCTCTGTGCGGCTCGTGGGGCCACGGCCACCCTGCCGTGGGGCTCTGTGGGGCTCGCTGTGGCTCGTGGGGCCACGGCCACCCTGCCGTGGGGCTCGCTGCAGGCGGGCGGCCACAGGGCGTGGGCACTGCCAGCTCCTCCGCGGGCACCGGCGGCGGGACGGGGAGGACGCCGTGCTGGGCAAGGCTGCTCTCCCTGTAATTGCCCTGGAATCTCTGGGGATTCTCCCACATAAAATTAATGCAGGCGCCATCGAGGCTAATTTATTCCACACCCACAGAACCATGCCGGGGAACTGGCCCGGGCATGGGTGGCGAGGCCAAGGCAGCACGGCTCTAAGGACCAAGCTAGCAGGAGCTGCGAGCCCCCAGAGCACTGCTGGCTCCCCCCAGCTCGGGACACCCACCCGGGGGTTTGGGGACCCCGCAAAGGCCATGCGTGCCCCCGCAGTCCCCAGTGCAGGACATGGTGGAAAGCTGCTGTTGGAATCCAAACTCTGCCTCCTCCACGCAACGTTCTCCCGCGGAAGCTCCTGCCCAGGCAGCGACTGCCGGGAGCAGCGGGGTGCGGTGGCTGCAGCCGGGGATCCCCCAGCACCGGGATCCCGCCTGTTCCTCCATTAACACAGTAGCTGTCGGTTCTCTGCTCCCATCAGCTGAATCACTTGTTTGTTGCAGCTCTAACCACCAAGCCTGGCAGGTTCAAACCAACCGTACCAAGTAGAGATAGTATCGCTGCAGTGTTTCACATGCCGCTTCTTCTCTCAGATAGTTTTACTCCATTTGTACTTTTGCAACATTTCATAAATTGCTTTTAACAATAACCTGTCTTTTGTACTACAAGTACTCCTATCACTGTGTCTCATCTGCAAAAAAATAGAGCGTTGCTTTTCTTTTTACGCACACAGAAAGCAAAAGGCACACACTGGGCATTGCAGTATCTGCTCTAAGCATCAGCACTCATGCAGATGCTGCAATAAGCACAAACAGCACGTGGCTACAACACTGTTACTGTCACCCGTTCACAACTTTCACAGGAAAACATGGGGACAGCTTCCTTGCAGCTCAGGAAAATGTCGGTCAATGAAGTAAGTAATTTCATATGTGTGTGTAAATAAGTAAAAGTGAGAAAGTATCCAGACACTGCAAAGCTTCAGCACGTTTGGCTGACAAGGGAGGGAATCCTTAGAAGAGCAGCATCGCCCCCGGGGCAATGCGATGCCCAGAACACAGGAGCTCTTCCTCCCTGGACCTCGGGGAGGCACGGGCTGTGAAGATCCAGGCGTTTGAGGCTGTGGGTACGGCCTCCCCCGCGCCCCGGCGGGCAGAGGCACCGGTGCTGCGGCAAGGCTTCCCGGCCAGCTCTGGGCACCGGCGGGCGACAGCGCCCGAGCCCACGCTCGCCGGCCGCGGGGCAGCCCCTGGCCGAGCCAGAGCCTGCGGCGTGGGCAGCACCCATGGGCCCCCGCAGACACACGCGCTGCCACCCGTGCCCCCACCCTGGCCCTTCCGCATGGGGAGAGCGGGGAAGGGGCACTGCGGGGAAGGAAGGGGCACTGTGGGGAAGGAAGGAAGGAAGGAAGGGGCACTGCGGGGAAGGAAGGAAGGGGCACTGCGGGGAAGGAAGGAAGGAAGGGGCACTGCAGGGAAGGAAGGAAGGAAGGGGCACTGCGGGGAAGGAAGGAAGGAAGGGGCACTGCGGGGAAGGAAGGAAGGGGCACTGCGGGGAAGGAAGGAAGGAAGGAAGGAAGGGGCACTGCGGGGAAGGAAGGAAGGGGCACTGTGGGGAAGGAAGGAAGGAAGGAAGGAAGGAAGGAAGGAAGGGGCACTGCAGGGAAGGAAGGAAGGAAGGAAGGGGCACTGCAGCCGCGGCGCAGCTCGGGGCAGCATCAGCCGGACGGGCTGCGCAGGAAGTCGAGCCCCAGCTCCATGGGCGCATGCGGGGCCACCCCAGTCCTCCCACTGCAGCATGTGCCGGGGACGCCACCGCCGAGCCCCAGCAGCATGAGGTGGTACTGGGTTCCCCGCTGCCCACCACAGCAGGGTCTGCACCGTCACCCGTGGCGCTGGCAGCGATCCTGGAGCCTCTGTGCTTCTCCCTTCCCAGGTGCAAGTGCAAATTCTACCGGCAGGATAATTTAGGGGGCTTTGTCTGTATGGCTTTGGACCCCTAAATTTCACTGAGCCTTTCTTAGTCACCTCTGTCATTGCTACAAAGTAGAGATGCTGAGTCTGCATGACTGTTTGGATGTAATAAAAACCAGACTGACATATAATAAAATTAGTATAAACAGAATCACTTCAGAAAAACATTTTCTCTTAAAATTTCAAGAGAGCGGCACACAATATGCAAAATTCATTCACTGAGACTTAGGGCAGACTGGCTTTGTGTTGACCTCTGCAGGGAGGTCTTGCTCACTGTTCCTTTCTTTCTCTCTCTTCCCTCTTCCTTTCTCAGTCTGGGCTCCAATTATTAATGACCAGAAGGTGACTGGGAAGCACTTGAAATACGGCATTTGCATTTCCCCAGTGCAGTCACAAGCACAGAGAAGCCAAGTGCCTTGCAGAGGACCACAGAGCCACCAGCAGAGTGAGGAGCACATGCTTGGCTCTGTCAGAATGCTTAATGAAGGAAAGGGATTTCTAAAGCCTCGCTGCTGGTACTAACGTTCATACAGGGCCCCACCACACTTTCGTCGACTCCAGTGTGAGTGGGAGCTGACCCACAGGGTCACGCTCCGCATGTGAAACTTTCCCTGTCATCACATGAAGCCCATGCCAAGATCCAACTGCAAAGACAACTCACAACCTTAAACTGCAACTTCTGTTTCAGGTGGGTTTCACCTATGAAGAGCCCCATCCCCAACAACTTCAGCGTGTGGCTCCACTGAGCTCTCTCTAGACACTTGCTGTCAGGTAAGTAAACTGACCTTGCCTGACACAGCAAGTCCCCGCACGCCCAGGGAATTGGCTTCAGTGGCATTACTCATGGGAGCCCTGGGAGTGGGGATTTGCCGGCTCAGTCCCCGCCGGGGCCGGTGAACTGGCAGCGTCAGCCCCTCTGCGCAGGGAGCGGTCCCGGCGCTGGTGACTGCTGCAGGAGGAATGTGCTGCCAACCTCCCCGAGCGCTCGTGGCCCGCTGTGCGCACCCGGGATCTGAGGAGAGCTCTCTAAAACTGTAACAGATAGGTACTGACTCAAGCCTGCATGTACATACAAACCTTCACGGAGTGGATATTCCGTCTGCAAACCGCAATCATTAATAGCGGGGGTGGGGGGAGGAGGAGGGAGGATCAGCTCTTTCTCTCCTGCAAAGCCAGAAATGCCAATGGCCCGATGCCCAGGCAGACCCACCCGGACGGGCAGCCCGCGTGACCCCCTCCCACGCACGCGGGGAACCCCAGCTCATCGCCCCACACGCCAGCTCCCGCTCACCCACCGCAGCCAGGAAGGGCCGTGGCTTTTGGCCTGTGCGAGCTCGCCGGCAGTGCCAGCGCAGCTCCGAGCTCCCCACGTCACCCGGCCGGCCCGGAGGATGGACCGGGGAGCCTCGAGCCCCAGCTGCTGCGAGAAGGCTCCGAGGTGGGAACGGCGCTCTGTGCCTGGGCAGCTCCGGGCTGCGCGGCCGCGATGGGAGCCTGGGGGGGGGGTGTGTCAGCCCTTGCCCCCCACAGCGCTTGGGACCTCTCCGGCAGCTCCTGCCCATCCAAAAAGCTCACGCCAGGCTCACGAGCGGGCAGGCTGGCCGGCTCCCGGCCCAGATCTGCCACAGAACCGAGGGCACAGCACCACTGAAGTACAGAGCCGAGGCTCTGCTGCACGAGAGGTGGCTTAGCACAGGTCACCAACTACAGAGAAACGTCTGCAGAAGACACTGAGTATTTATGAGTAATAGTGCCGGGGCTACCAGACAGTCGCATACAGCTGGACCCTACTGTACCAAAGTTTCCCCCTAACCAAAGGTAGCGTACCTCTTCTGCGGTCATTTCAGTGTTTTGGTTGGCATTTTTTGTGTTGGTTTCATGATTTCCTACAGTGCTTTATTGTGATTTGTTAATGAACCTCCTTGTATGATACAGAACTAAATAACTGTCTCATTTCACAGGCGTTATCCAAAGAAACCTCAGCGAGCACACTCACATCACCCCTCTGTGAAACTGGATTAAAATTGTGACATAAGAGAAAAAATCAGAAACCAGAGCAGCTGTTTCCATTGGGAAGCTGCGGGAATAGCTCTATCAAGTAATAGAAAAACGCTAGCTGTAGGCAAGCTGACTATGTCAAAGGATAGGATCCCACAGGTTGAAAGCAGCGGCTCTGTGGAGTGGATGTTAATGAGAACTGTAACCTTTCTCACTAATGAGTTTTGGCAGGTATCATGCCGCAGCCCAAGGGTCCAGTCCCGCGGAGCTCCCGGTGACCCCAGCCCCAGCTGTGGCAGGCAGCGGTGCCCAGCGCCCTGCCCAGCCCCACCTCCGCCAGCGAACGCTAAACCCAGCCTCAGCCTCCACCTCCCGCAACAAACGTGCTTCCTCACTGACACGCCAGGAAGGCACCAGTGCTCAGCCTGGAAGGAGAAACTACTCTAAGGAGCAATGACGTTTCTATCAGTCTGAGAGAACGACGGGTAGCCACTGGCTGTAATTAGAAATGCCTTAAAACAATATTAAAAATTTCTTCTGCAAATTCAGATTTGCTTGCTTCCTATCATAATAATAACCTATAATGAAAGCAACAACTGCAAAAAAATATTATTGACATAGACTATTATTCTTCTTTTGGTTTTGTTTGGCTTTGTTTTTGTAATCAGTGAACGATGATTCAGGTTACACGACGGAACAAACACATGAAAGTAAACTTCCTAACAGCTACCAGGAGGATTTGGTCCTCAGCATGTGCACATAAATTCCATTAGCTCTTACTGGGAGAGTGCACGTGCACTCTTGTACATTATAAATAATACACTGATTGCAGTAAAATCAAGAGCCAAATTCAATCCTTTGATGAGCGAGGATGGCTCTCATTGAAGTCAACAGGAATTGCATGTTCACAAGTTCATGTCAACATTTGCAAAGGAAAATTTTGTGCATATTAAAAAAAAATACTGCATTTTGGAAGCAAAGCAAATGACCCCCATGACAAGTGTTCTCTGTAAATGTATTGGCTTGTTACAGGAGCACCAGAGTATAAATCCTTATAAAGTTCCCAAGAAATATGTTATTCCTTGTTTATGTTGATATTAAGAGCATTTAATCAATTTGTGCTATAGCAGTTCTGCTGTATCTATAAAGAAGAACACTGTAAAATTTCAAAAGCAACAAAATAACAAACTGGAATTAGACATATTAATGATTCCTTTACTGTAATACAATCTCACAAATGTCTACTTGTTCAACTGCCCACGGGTAAATAGTTTTTCAAAGGTGAGTAAAGCACCCCAGTTCCGTACGAGCCTGGCGACGAGAAGCCCGCCGGTGGGTTGGGCTGGGCTGCTGCATTTCCCTCGCTTTTCAGGAAAGTTGGTGTAACAGATCCTGGGTTCCTCTGGTAACACTGATCTGAATGTTTTGTCTTCTCGAGACAGTGGATACTTATTGTTTCACACAAGATACTTCACTGTGAGGGTTCTGCTTCTACACAATCTGCCTAATATCGCTACACACGGCGCGTTCTACTTACAGGGGGTATTTAGCACCCAAGGAAGGGCAAGGGCAACACATATATTCTGTGTCTGTGTTGGTCATATAAAAGAAGAAAATATTTGTTTTCAGCAGTTTGTTTGGGAGCAACCGGAGCCTCTTTTGCAAAATGTCTGTTTTGAGAACAGTCTGGTGAGGCGCAGGGAAGAGGAGCCCCGCGCACCCCTCATCCTCCCAGGGCAGCACCTCGCCCTCTCTCTGCACAGCGCCCGCGATGCCAGGGGCTGGGCTGGCCCCCCCGCTGCGCTGGAGTGATTGGACGAGTTTGTCAGGATACATTCAAAGCAATGGCAGACATACCAAAAAGCAAAATAAAAGTAAGACAGTGTTTCACTTGAGGAATGTCAGTCTAGCCAAAGCAAGTCCAGGAACTTAAAGTAAATGCAAGATTAGTATTAAAAAAAAAAAAAAAAAAAAAGTCGAAGATCTGCCTCAAATTTATGTTGAATTTAAAGAGGTGTCTAGAAACAGTGAATAAATTGCCTGCACAAAGTATGCAAGATTTAGACCTATATTAGCATGCATGTTATAAGCACAAAAGAGCATTGCATTTGAAACCAAAAATCAGCTCATTCTACCTTACAAGTATTGTCATTTTTTTCTCTCTTATGGTCTCTGTTCTCAAACTCAGAAGTCTAGCTTTACTTTCAATGTTTATTTGAAATTGGATATTAAGTTGTTCACTATTTTTTTTTTACCTAGTTACTAATGGAGAAAAGTGGTGTCTTCTTCCCTTAAATGTTACCAGTGCTGTTAAAGCTCCCACTGCTGCAAAATAACCTTATTCCCATTACATTTTAAAAATTATCTTAACTCGGAAAACACCTCTGCTTTCTAAAAAAAAAAAATTGTAATACATTTTTATCAAACAAAAATCAGTTTTAACTCATAGCTTCAGATATAGCATATCACAATTACGTAGTCTGCAAGGTGTATATTCGATAATCATTCCCTGCCCACTTGATATATTTATTCCAATTCACTTAAAGTAAGGCAATTTCTGTTCTTAATTGCACCCATCTAAACCCGAAGTAACTCCTCTAATTTCATTATTTAGCTGTTAGAGACTCAGCTGTCAAGGTTCACGTCACATTGTTACTTATAACTAACCTTATTCTTTGTTTCAGGACAAATGTGGAGTTTTTATATTTATTTTGCAATGAACAAGAAACTGTCATTTCGTTATGAGTCAATCTTTGCCTCATGAGTAATGCAATCACCCCTAAATCATGCCAAAAAAGCCTTTCTACCACACTAAACCATCCAAGAGCAATAGCCGGTTTGTTTACCTTTACTGGAGATTACTGTACAATTCACTTCACAGTTTTATTTATTTACTTGCTTGCTTTCTTACCGCACTTGAGCAATAACATGACATATCATGCGGGCAAAAAAAACACAGGCAAAAAGAAGCATTTATCCCTTTTTTTCTGCAAGTGTGTCATTTGACCTAGTGCACCCTTTATAGAGGGTACTATAATGGTCTTTTTCCATCTCGCTGGGGTTTAAAATGCACAGCCTTTTTGTGAATCTGCATTTTATGCAACTTGTGACATGGTCCAAGCCAGCCCAAGCAGTAGAAAATCTCGTTCTAATATTATCACGAAATACTGCTGTTATATTTACACACCCCATTCTTCCAGAACTGCCACCAGAGCTGACCAGCGCGAGGAGAACTCTGCAGACCAGACAGAAAAGGTACTTGCTTGCTCTCAGCCTAGCAACGACGAGAGGAACCAAGTATTTTACCAGTCCTTCTCTCTCTTTCCCCCCCCACTGCCCCCCGAGCACGTCAGCGACGGCCGTGGGCTCCCCTGCGTAGGTGTGCCCGCACCCCTGCCCCCGAGGTGCCCCCGCGCCCCGAGGTGGTGCCCCCGCGCCCCAAGGTGCCCCCGCACCCCGAGGTGCCCCCGCGCCCCGAGGTGCCCCCACGCCCCGAGGTGGTGCCCCTGCACCCTGAGGTGCCCCCGCGCCCCGAGGTGCCCCTGCGCCCCAAGGTGCCCCCGCACCCCGAGGTGGTGCCCCCGCACCCCGAGGTGCCCCCACGCCCCGAGGTGCCCCCACGCCCCGAGGTGGTGCCCCCGCACCCCGAGGTGCCCCCGCGCCCCGAGGTGCCCCCGCGCCCCGAGGTGGTGCCCCTGCACCCCGAGGTGCCCCCGCGCCCCGAGGTGGTGCCCCTGCACCCCGAGGTGCCCCCGCGCCCCGAGGTGCCCCCGCGCCCCGAGGTGGTGCCCCTGCACCCCGAGGTGCCCCTGCACCCCGAGGTGCCCCCGTGCCCCGAGGTGCCCCCGCGCAGGGCCGGCGCGGTGGCTCTCGCCTGTTTTATCACACCCGGGGAGGCCCCGGCCGCTTGCGGGTGCGCTGCACCCTCCCGCTGGCTTGCACACCGCGTCTGCGGGGAGCTCCAGCTCTGCTCGGCTAATCTGCTGTATCTGCTGTGCTCCTCGCTCGGGAGGAGGGGGTATTAAATAAAATTAGATCAATTCCTGTTACAAGAAGAAGTAGCAGATTTAGTACAAATTCGAATTTTGTCTGGAATGAAAAATAAAAATCACAGCTGCATGATGAAAATCGTACTCCTTTTTCTCCTAGTTTCTTCCCAACGATCTGACTAGGTTAAGCAGCCTCTACGTGACACTAAATATGCGCCCACCTTTCAAGTTCCCCAGAGCAGTAGGCATCTTAAGACCTACCATGCCTTACGGGCTGCTCCACAACTGAGGCAAGCAAGAGGGGTATATATTTACAATTGAAATACACTAATAACATAATTATTCTAAGAAGAGACATTATAGCCCAGCTATTTTATCATGCTGTATTACCGATAGCTGAAAAGGTGCGATGTATGCCTTGGAACTAGTTCGAAAGTTTAGGCCGAAAAAATAATAGGCGTGATTTCTAAACAGAATACAAAATGTTCCTGTTTGCTATCTATTTCAGTGAATAAATGTTTGCAGTGTATTTCGTATTTATTGGTTATTCTTTCCCAGGTTAGTAGTTAAGCATTATAAATTATCTTCTTATTAATCTAATTGCATACTGCCTACCTCGCAAAAAGATCCTCCCTATCATTTTCTACCACGGATTAGCGCAAATTACGTACTGCCGTCGCAATTATTTTGTCCAATAAGGTTAGCACGACTGCAGCAGAAACCCAAAATGTCTCCCCAAACTCTCCACACACGCCCCGTCCCATTCCAGCTGCCCGCCAGCCCGGGCGCAGCCCGAGCCCGGGGGGGCTCTCGGCCGGAGCCGCCCCAGCGCCCGGGCGCGATCTGCCCCGCGGCCGCGCTCCGTGCCGCAGAGCTGGAGAATTCCCGCTGGCACGGGGACCTGCGGGGGCCCTGCCCGGCCGCGGCCACTGCTGACGTCACCGGCAGAAAGAACAGCTACATTGCCCCAACGCTCCCGCTTCTGGAATTGTCTTGAGGTGCTACGACAGCCTGGCCGTACGGAGAATTCTGATCCGGGGTGGCGTGCCCGATAGCGCAGGGCTGCTCGGACTCTCGGCAAAAATGCCAGAGTATTTCAGCGACTTTTAAAGGCATTTTTAGTGGATGACATAACTTTAATCATTACTCCATGTCCTGGGCATGTGCTTAGGCTGCTCCTCATCTCCGAGTTTCAGTCAGTTTTTACACTGTTTCTTAAAGCCCCACGGACAAGGACCAGTGCCAGCCGGACGCGAGAGGCAAACAGAGCGGAGGGGGACAAGGCTGCTCTACATGGCTCTGCCGAGTTCACATGATGAACGACTGCACTGATGAGCATAACGGCACGCCTGGTGCCCCTCAGTTAAAAAAAAATAAAATTTAAAAAAAAAAAAAAAAAGTAAAACTGAAAACAAATAAAATCTTCCTGTTAGCAAGTAGCTATGACCCATTCTGCATGTAGCAGAATCTGGGAGCTCAAGTCACCTCTTGTGCCACGGATCCTGCCTACATTCCACAGCCCGCGCGCACGACAGACACACGCTCCCTCTCTCTCTGGAGGAAAAATAACGTTCCCAAAAATAAGAGACGTTTACTAATAGGAAGCTTTTGTCTTATTTCAGATATAAAACGCAACTGAACTGGGAAGCATCAGCCTCGCTATTATACTCGTGTGAAAGAATTTCCAAAATCTGGAGAGGGTAACATTTCCCTACAGCAACGAGGCTTCGCAGGATTTTCTTTCCTTCCTGCGAGGTACATGCTGCTCCGTGCTGACTGTACATAAAAAACAAACCCAGTCACTGACAAGGAAGGACTCAGAGAAGAAGAACAGTATAAAGACGTACCAGAAATATACAGTAAGTCTTTTTTAACAGCATCCAATAACGATGCTAAACAATGCCTGGTGTATCCTGAAGAATCTAACAAAAATCTATGTATTTCCCTTTCCCACCCTAAGCAAAACTTAGAATGCATACAATGCAAAATCATGAAATAGCAGCTGTGATTGTTTGCTATCCTATCCCTCAAATACATGACCCCATCTACAGCCTTTATTTCCAAAGCTACAATAGGAATGTGGACCTTTCTAGAAATTCTGTGCATTTCTTACGTCCGAAATACGTAACCTGAAACAGTTATTTTTCATAGCGTATCTTTTTTTAATATCAGCAATAACTAGGGCAAATCGTTACATAACACTGAGTAGGGAGATACAAACAAACCAGAAAAGCACAACCACAAAAAAATGAAAATATACAAATGGGACAGAAATGTAATATTTATAATTACTAATGTTTTATAGCAGGAAGCACTGCTATGAGTGGTACAATAAATAAATTCATTTAAGCAAAGGACCAGAATATAACTACCGCAAAGCCCCTATTTTTGATAAACATTCACTATGAAGGTTTCAGTTTGTCAGAAAGAAAACTTTATTTTAAAGGGAAAAAAAAAAAAAAAGTGTAAGGTTCCAAATGTGCAATAATCCTGCAATTTGGCAAAGCTCTCATTAAAATCAAAGAGATTCTGTTTGACTCGGGCTTGCGAGAGTCAGCCTCCCTGGTGCCATTGTACCACTCTGGTTTTTTCCCCCCCTTAAAAACCTTGCAGTCAAATCTACCTGTGACCTTCAAAATCTTAAATTTTAGCAAAATAAGCACTTTGCATTAAATCAAAAGATAAGGATGTACTCCTGCAAAAAATTGTTGAATCTCTGGTATAAAAAGAGTTTAAAATACATGCATAGCTTGTCCCACTGGGTCCCACTGATGTAGCAATGATATTTTTGTGATAAATTATAGTTATCAGGCACCTCTGACTGCTTCAAACTGTGCTTGGGCCACTAATCCATCCCCCCCAGGATTTATTCTAACATTCCAAGCATAGGGGCAGCTTCAAACAGCCAACATTTTTATAAAAAAAAAAAAAAAAAAAAAAATAGAAAAATGTTTTCACCCTTCCCCCTAATGTGAAATGCCCTCATCCGAGGATGGGCAGTAATCATTCCTGACCCAGTGAAAGGTTTAAGGTCTGATATCTGACCCATCAGATGCTTGCTTTCATTAGAAAGACGAGACACCAGTTTTTCAAAGATATACACACAGCACTTGATTATAGTCCTGGGAGTTCTGAAGAAATCTGACCTTTAAATTACATTACAATGTACAGAAAAATCTATGTGGAGCAAATTTCAGTAACTAAGGTATTTAAGCAATCTTTATTCTCCCTCTTGTTTTGGTTTGGTTTTTGGTTTTGTTTTTTTTTTTTTTGTTTGTTTGTTTGTTTTTTTGGTTTTTTTTTTTTTCCCAGAGATCTGCAAATAGGACTCAGGATAACAAAAAGCATCTGATTCTACCGATACGGGTCTCCCTGTGCAGTGACACCGTGCCCCCCCACTGCTCCGCGGCACGCTTTCCTCGCGCTCGGGCGTTTTACATCCCGGACCGCTCCCGCACAGGCTGACGGCCGTACCAGCACGCTGGAGAGGACTTGCACAACCCGCTCGTGGCTTCACTCCTCCCTCCACACTCTTACTGATAAAACTGATCATCTGCATCGCACAGCCCATGAGAACCGCCTGCATGTATGGAAAAACTATTTTTATCCTTTAGCTGTCGTAAAAGAGTATTTCTCTGTGTCTAAAAGGCAGCAGACAGGGAAAGCACACAAACAAGGTCAGCTTAGTTTCACATGTTTGCTCTTTGGGGCTAATAAAATTTCAGAGAAAACAAATTTTGATTTACCGTGTCTCCCCTCCCCTTTCCATGAGCTGCTGCTGCTGTCAGTCCTTGGGGGCACACACAGCAGGTTACCATGTAATGTCACACTAGGTGCTGGGATTCAACAAAGGCTAACATGTTGATATCTTTTTATTGCTCGTCAGCCTGGTTACCCCATTTCCCCCCTATACAATTGGACACCTTTGATAATACGGGAAGTTCTGAAGCGGTGACATTTCTATTTTCAGTTGGAAAAGTATCTTTGTTTTCACAAAGCAATAGTCTGCGATCCTGCTTTTTAAGCCACGAAGTGTGATCCTTTATTTTACAGAAACTAAAGATGGGACTTAGAGGGTACGTTTGCTTGTAATTAGTGTAAATATTTGCACTGCCAAATAACGCTTTTTTTTTTAGGGAGCCTAAAGAATATTCTAAATTCTTCCCTAATTAGCAAAAGTATCTAAGGTAGTAAGCACTACCTACAGAGGCAGGAGTTTCATTGATCTACAACTATAGCTACCACAGGGTGTTTTATTTGGTGTAGACGACAAAGTCCGTGGATATGCTCCCTACCCAGGGGTATGAGAAAATACAGACCAGGCTGAAGCGCCGGCCCCTGCGAGGGCAGGATCGCGGCGGCCCAGCGGAGGCAAGCGCCGGGTTATTTTCATGTGAAGCGCCCAGGCCCGTGGAAGACTCTCTGGTAGTGTGCTGGTAAGGGCTGCAGTCCGAAATAACACGTTTTGTTGTAATTCCTAAACAGGGGGACATTTATCTGGGCCATTTATACAAGAGTTATAACCCTAACAATATTTATACTCAGCATGTCATGCTAGCATTTACTACCAGTTTCCATGGAGATGGATTTTCATGCTGTAGCTATGAAATGCACATTGTTGCCACTAAGCCACTTCAGGCCTTTCTGGAAGCCTGCTGAATGCCTGACAAAAGTTGATGCAAACCAATAGTTGTTGTTCTTTGTTTGTTGCCAGACTTCTAGCAGAGCCATATTATGTCCTAGTGATTGAAGTGCCCATGTTCGCCCCCCTCCCGGCACAAAAAGGATCCTCAATTTCGGTGACAAGCATGAAGTGGGCTTCTGCAGGGGAGGACAAACACGGCGCGGGGCAGGGGCTCTGTCTCCGCGCAGGGACGCGGCGCGGCGGGGGGCCGCCTCCCGACAAAGCCTGACATTTGGGGATAAAGCCTAAATAAAATAAAGCGCGGGCAGCGCCCGGGCCGGGAGGGACGGAGCCAGCGCCGGGCTCCGCCTGCCGCGGCCGGCCGCGGAGGCACGGCCGGCGCCAGTCCCTGCGGCCGGGCCCCGCGGGCACCGCCGCGGCCGCCCGCGCACCCTCCGCGCCCGACGGCGGCTCGGCGGGACGGCGGCGGCCGCGCTCCCGGACTCGCTCCGCGGCAGCGCGCCCGCGACCCCGGCGACGGCCCCGCCGAGCCCCGCTCGGGCGTTCGGCCGCGCTCCGCCGCGCTCCGCCGGCCGCTCAGCGCCCGGGCACGGCCGCGGGCCGCTCCCCGGGGCTGCCGGCGCGGCGGCGGGACGGGGCTCGCCCCGGGCAGACGGGCCCCGCTGCCTCCCCTGCCCGGGCCGGGCCGAAGCGGGCCGCCCCGCCGCCGCCGCCCCCTCCTCCGACGGCGCCGCAGGGTCCGGGGCCGCGGCAGGTCCGGACGCCGCGGAGCCCGGGGGCGGGGGGGGGGGGGCGGCTGCAGCTCCCCGCTCGGGACGGGCGCCGCGGCTCCAAGTCTCTCCGGTCCCGCCCGTCTCCTGCCCGCCGCGCCGCCCGGCGCTGGGGTCCCCGCTCGCCGGGGCCGCCACCCGCGCAGCCGCGGGCCCCGGCGCGGCGCTTCCCCGCTCCGCCGGGCTCCGGGCGGCGGAACCGCGCTCCGAGCCCGCAGCGCAGCGCAGCGCACCGCCGGGCCGGGCCGGGCCGGGCCGGGCCGGGGCTCCCCCGCCGGCGGCGGCACCGCGCCGGGCCCCGCCGCGCTCTTACTGTTGGTAGTCCTGCTTGCAGTAGAGCTTTCGGTCCCGGAAGTAGCAGCTGGTGGTGAGGGCTTGCTGACACGCCGCGCACTGCAGGCACTCTTCGTGCCAGGAGGACTCGTTCACCCGCATCAGAAACCGGTCCGAGATGGGCCGCTGGCAGCCCTCGCAGACGGCCTGGTGCTGGCAGTCCGACCCTGCGAACGGCAGACAGCGGCGTGAAGCGCCTGCCCCGGCCCCCGCTCCCCCGACCCGCCCCGCTCCCCTCGGCCCCGGCCCCGCTCCCCCCCCCCCCCGGCCCCGGGGCAGCCGGCGGGCAGCGCAGCCCGGCCGGCCCCGCAGCTCGGCGACATCGAGCTTGACGGCCGCCGCCGAGCCCGCGCCCCGCCACCGTCGGCGAGAAAAGCTCCGCGCCCGCCGGCAGCCCGGGGCGAGGCGGCCGCAGCCCGCGGCAGCCCGGCCGGGCCCCGCCGCAGCGCAGCCCCGGGCACCGGGCAGAGCACGGGGGGTGGCTTTTGGCGCAGCCGAGAAGCGAGCGGCAACTCACCCAGCAGCACTCCTAACGTGGCCGGACCCGAGCGCAGAGGGTGGTCTTCCATTTTAATACCGTCCAGCATCTTTGAGCAGTCCGACTGGCCCCGCGTAAAGCACCTTTCCAAGGACTCGGGACCTGTTGCGATATCCATGGGGCGGGCGGCGGCGCGGCCCGGCGCTCCGGGGCGGCGGGGGAGAGGCGCTGCCGGGCGGCGGGGCCGGCTCAGCCCCGCGTCTGGCCGAGCTCGGGGACAGCCTGCGGCCGGGAGGAGGGAGTCGCTTTTATTTTTATCTGGGAGACATGAGGAGCGTTTCCTGCCTGGACTTCCAGAGACGGGGGGCAGAGGAAAGCGCCGGCGCCGCCGCCCATGGGGGCACCCCGCGCTACACGGGCGCGCACATGCCGCGCACACGGCGCAGGGCAGCCCGCGGTGTCACCTGCTCGCCGGCAGCGCCGGAGCCCCACGCCCTCCGCGGAGGGCCCTCCCGGGGCCGGGCCGGGCCGGGCGGAGCGGCGCGGCGGGGCCGGGCGGGGCGGCGGGGCTTCCCCGGCGCTCCGCAGCCCATGTGCCATGCGGCGTCCCGAGGAGCCGCGCCGTTTAGAGCAGGGGCCGCGGCGGAGGAACACACCCCCCGGCGCCTCACCCCTCCTCAAACTTGCTGACATTTGAACTCCATTGGTGCGCGCCGTATCGCTGCGCCGCGGTGATCCGTCTCCTCGACGTCAAATAGTGCCCTGGCCCCGCCGGGCCCCCGCGGCCCCCGAAGCGCGGCGGCGCCCGGGGCGCGGGGCGGGCGGGCTCCGCGCACCCCGGGGCGGCCGAGCGGCGAGGCGGGCGCGGGTAGCGCGGGCCCGGGGCGCGCCCCCGCGGGTCGGGGGGGGGGCTGGAGGGGGGGGGGGGGGGGGCTGGCGGAGGTTTGGGGAGGGGGGTAGGGGGGAGGCGAGCGCGGCCGCCGAGGATCGCGGCGGAGCCGGGCCCCGGCCGCTCCGCTCCCGGCCCGACGGCGGCTCCGGCCCCTGCGCTGCCCGCGGTAGGTAGCAGCGCGCGTCCCCCGCCGGGCCGCGGGCAGGTGGCGGCGGGACCGTCCCTCGGGGCGGGGGGACGCGGGTCGTGTCCCGCGGGCGGTGGCGGCGCGACTGGCCCCGGCGGGGACACGGGACGGGGCGCGGGGGGGGGTCACACCGCGCCCGCCCTTCGCTGCCGGGCGGCTCCGCACCGTCGCGGCGGGGCCGCCCGCGGGAGGGCCCGGCCCCGGCCCCGGGGGAGCGTCCGGCGGCCCCGCGCCTGCCCGGGCTGAGCAGCGGCCCCCGAGGGCTGCGGGAGCGATCGGCGGCGGCCCCGCGCCCCGAGCAGCGCTTCCCGCGGGTGTCGCGGAGCGCGGGTGTCGTCGCGACAGCGCTTGAGCGCGCGGGGTCTCCGGCTGCGCGTGCGGCCCGGGGGTTTGCACACAACGGGCGCGGGCAGAAGCAGCCGCATTCGAACACGCTGCGCTCTTTTATTCCGTCTTAGGAAACAAAACAAATGAGAAAAGCGATACCCACCGGTCTCCCCGTGCTAGAGGGAGAGCGCCTGAAATCCCGCGTCTCGGGCTTTCCTTTCGTTTTTGTTTTTTTGCAGATACCGTTAAAAATCTAAATCTGAGGAAATAAAAATCCGGAAAGGATTCCGTGCAGAGTTTCTTAATGTGACCCATGATATGCTGTGACCCTGCCGAAGCAAGGGAGTTTATTTTGTAATGCTCCCAAAATATTGATATTTAATAAGCAGGACAAGTGTTAACTTGAATTACTTAATGCTTCTTTTTCTGGGTCTTAAGATAAGCCTTCTTTTTATGCCGTTTTTGTACAGAAACATCTCTGAGAGAAAATCGTGATTATGTTTTAGTTAAATATTTTGGAAAGGGTTTTCCGTAATAGAGCTTATTTCGTTTTTGTTCTGGACAGTACAAATCTGAAAACCTTTGTAGCTAATGCTGAAAAAATAATATATGATTATTTAATTCTGAGATCAAGATAAAAGCTGCTTAGATTTCGTAGTTCAATCCGTGGAGAAAAAGCTTCTCGTTTACATTAATTTTTTATGTTCCCTTCATATTTTTGTGTAAGGATTCAGTGTTCTCAGTCACACAGGGCTTCCATCAAATTATCTTCTACAATTGTGAGGAAAAGTAGAGCCCCTCTTTTCGCAGTAGTTTACGTAACTTCTTACTAAAAAAAGAAGAAAAGAGGAAGAAAAAAAACAACAACAAAAAAAAAGCAATGCTGTGCGGTGGGATAGTTGAGAGCAGATCGGGAAGCCTCCCAAACTCGCACCCGCAGCAATAATTCAATCTTTGTTCGCGGGCTTTTACTCACAAATATCACACCAAAGATTTGTTGCTTCTTGCCATGTGTGTGTACGAACACTGCACCGGATAATTATTATCCCTGCCTCTTACCCCGAGAACAATTCGATGAGGTGTTATATTCGGTTTATATAGTGCTTTTAACGAAAAACAAAATACAATTAAAACACCCACGCGCAAAACCATCACAGAAATAAAATCAAACCAAGACGAACGCAACCCCACCTCCCCGTGGCTTGGTTCTAATTCTCTATTTATTTGCAAGGCAAATCTTTTTGTTTTGAGGTGTTTTGTTTTAATTTTGAGAGTCGAGCAAGAAATGCAGCCCGTCACCATTCTGCATTTCCTAAACAAGGCAGAGAAGAATGAAGCACCGGAATAAATAGCAGGGGCTGAGCCGGCCCGAGGAGCCTCCGCGGCTGCGGCCGTTGGGCTGCGCTGGCACAAACCTCCCGTGGCGGGCGGCACGGCCGCTCCCTCCCCGTCCCGTCCCGTCCGTCTGTCCGGCCCGGCGCCCACGTACGCGCGTGCCAGGCGCTGCGGGGAGCGCGGCGGGGACTCAGCGGAGGGTGCGCGGCGAGACAACACACACACCCCCCCCACACCTCCTCCGTGGGTCTGCAGGCGTGTGCGTGACAGAACCGCCTCGCTCGGTGTTCGCGCGTGTGCCTGCTCGGGACAGCGAGGGCCCCCGGGCTGCTCGGCAGCGAGAGCAGAGGCGCTCCCCGCGTTAGCATGCCTTCCCCGCTCGGGGTGCGTGGGGGTCTGTGCATCCTGCCCGCCTGCATGCGTGTGCAGCCCCGTCCCCGTCTGCGCGTGGGCCTTCCCGGCTGCTGCCGGCGGGCTCCCCGCGGTACCGACCTGCACCGCCCGCTCCCCCGGCCGCGGCGGGCGCGTCCCCGCGGGGGGAGGGAGGGGCCGGGGGTGCTGCCCCGGGGCGCTCCGCGGGCTGCGGCGTTTGCAGCGCTGGTGCGGGGCGTGCGGTCCCGCGGGGTGCGCTGCCGGATCCGCGGGTGCGGGGGTGCACCGCGACCGGGGAAGGCGGTGACCGCGAGCGGCCCGGCTCAGCGGGGTCCGGCCCAACTAAGCCCGGCCCGGCCCGGCCTGGCCCGGCCGCCCGGTGCGGCGGGGCCCCGAGCGCAGCCTGCCCCCTGCCGGCGCGCGGCGGCACGGCCGGGGCTCCCGCGGGCGCGGCGGGGCCGGGAGCGGGGCCGGGAGCGGGGCCGGGAGCGGGGCCGGGAGCCGGCCGGGGTCAGCCGGGGCGAGCAGCGCCCGTGGGGCCGGGCGGGAGCGGGACCGGCCGGCCCGGGTGCTGCCCCGCGGGGAGCCGCGGGCCCTGCCCGTTGCTAGACGGGGCGGCCCGGCTTCCCGCCTCACCGTGCGCGGCCGCCGGCCTCCGGCTCCGTCTGTGACGGCCCCGGCGGCAGGGAGCGGCGGGAGCCCCGCGGGGCAGCCGCAGGGGTACTGGCTCACTTTGTCCTGTTTTTCTCCCCCCACAGCTGGACTCCGCGCCTCGCTGCCCCGCGGAGCCCCGGCCTTCCCCGCCCGCCAGCGGCCGACACCGAAGCATCGCTGCCCACGAACCCGCTCGGGGATCACGGGGGCACCGGCCCGGCTGCACGGTGGACAGGGGCCGAGCTTGTCGCGGGTCCAGCCACAAAGACGGAGACCGGCGGGCGCCCCTCGGGCGGCCCCGCGACCGGCGGAGCTCCCCCCGCGTACCGGCCGCTCTACAGAGCGGCTCTGCAGCCCGCGGCTCCGACCGAGCCCCCGCCGCGCCGAGCCTCCCCGCCGACGGTTCTCTGCCCCCGGCCGCCGCCGCTGCAGCGCCCAGCGGGCCGGGCCCGGCCGTTGTGCGGGGCCGTCGGCCCGGGAAGAGTCGCCCCGCCGGGTGCGCTCGGCGATGACTGATTCAGCCCACTTTCCCTCCCTCGGAAGGATAAATGTAAGCAAGCTGCAAAGTGTAGTTACTAATAACAATAACAATAAATTATCGGGCTGTTGCTCGGTAGTGCAAACAAACGCTTGCCGTGAACCACGCGGAGCCTCCCCGCGCCGCGCAGCCGCCCCCCGGGACCGGCCTGTCCCCCGGACCGGCTGCGTCCCGGCCCCGGGGAGGGTTCCCGCTCGCCCGGCAGCCTCACGGAGCAGGTGACCGGGCCGGGGCCGGCCGCGCCGCGCCGCGGTGGAGCCGCCGGGGTGCCCGGCTGGGTGGGTGGGCTGGAGCCGGCGGGGTCTGCGCTCCGGGCCCGCCGCGCTCGGTGCCGGCGTAGCCCTTCAAAGGGACCGACCCCCGCCCGGTTAGCCGGGGAACCCCTGCGCCGTCCCGGGAGGGTAGCGGGGCCGGCAGACCGCGGTCGGAGGCCGCGCCGCGTGGAAGGCGGCGAACACCGAGCCGGTATTTTAATTAAGCAGGGTCTCTTTGATATAGGGAGCCTGATGCTATCTCTGCGCGCTGTTCCCTTCACGGCAGCTTTTGGGTAGGAAAATTGCTGAGAAAGCTGGATCACACGGAACGTCGGAGCCGCTCCGCGCAGCGCCAGAAAGCCCCGGGGAAGGCGGCGGGTGCGTGTGTGAGTGCGCGGCGCGCTGGGAGTTCCAGCTCAGCTGCGGTGCGGTGCGCGCTGTGTGCATTTTCGGGGGGCCTGGAGGAACTAGAGTCAATTTACCATGATTAAAGGCACAAGCAAGGAGGCGCCACACATTTGCATGCGCCTTCATCTTTCTTAAGTGGATTTTTGAGGGCAGCGCGGCAGACAGGCTTGGGCTCCTCGTCCCCCCTCAGCCGGCGGAGCGCCTCGCTGGGCGGCCTCGGGGACTGGCGGTCTTGGACCCCGGTCCCGCCCGAGGGAGCCGCGGGACGGGCCCCGGCACCAGTCTGACGTCGGGGCCGCGCTGCCCCGGAGCGGTGTCGCTCCGCCACCCGGTCCCCCCCGCCACGACAGGCGCGGCTCCGCGCTGTCCTCCCTCTCGCCGCGGGCCGGCGGCTCGCCCGGCGCCGGGCACGACGCGCACGGACCGCGCCCGCGGAGAAGGCTGCGCTGGCCGGCGCGCACCGGGTCCCTCCGGCCCTCCTCTGTCCCGCTCTCCCGGCTCCGCGTTACCGGCGCAGCCCCGTTCTTGGCCTGGGCCAAGAGCAGGCGCGGCTGCCCCGGCCCGACCCGTTGCTCTGACCCGCACGGCCCGGCCCGGCCCGGCCCGGCCCGGCCGCAGCCGTGCTGCAGAGCGGCCGTCGTGCCCGGCCCAGAGGCCGCAGTGGCGGGCGCCGGGGTCGGGTCTCCCGGCTCCGGCTCCAGTTCGTATCAAACCGAAGCCCTCTTGCTCCCCACCGCCTCGCTTGGCCTCCCCCAGCAGCCCGGCTCGCCCTCCCGGGGCTGCCTGCGCAGGGACCCGACGGGGCGGCCGAGCCCGCGGCTGGCAGCGGCGTGGAGCGCACATGTGTCCCCGCGGCGGCCGGTGCCAGGTGCAGGGCTGGGGGCAGAGTTTACCGCCAGGCTCTGACGGCTCCGCGGGTTTCCCAGCCCGGGGGGCTGGGGGGGGGGGGGGGGGAGGTGGTGTCTTTTCCCAGTTCAGGGCAAATACCTTCGTTTCACTGGGAAATTTAACCTCTCCTTGGAGTTGGATCCATTATACGGGTTTAATATCCGCTCTTTTACAGCTCAGTGTTGTAAAGGCAGCAGCCAGGTCTGTGAACTCTGACATGTGCACCCGCGGGGGGGGGGAGGGTGCAGGGGGGGAGGCCGGGACCTGCCGGCGCGGGGCGCGCCTGCGAGCGCAGCCTTTCATCTGCGGGGCCGCCGCACCGGCCCTCCCCACCCGCGCTGCCCGGCCGGGTCCGCGGGGCCCCCGCCGCGACCCCGGGGTTCTGCAGCCCCCTGAGGCTCCTCCGGGGGTGCTGGCGGGGCCTCACCGCGCCGTCGCTCCCGGGGAGCGGGCTGGGCCGGTGCGGCGGAAGCCGTGCCCGCGCCGGTGGCCTCCCCCGCGCCGCGACCCGGCAGGTGCCCCGGGGGCGCGGGCGGAGGCCGGGAGCCCCGGCGAGCCGGGCCGGGCCGGGCCGGGCGCTGCCTGCCCCGGGGGCTGTCCCTGCCGACGGGACGCGCTCCCGCGGAGCCCCGCTCCGCAGAGCCGCCTCTCCCGCACAGGCGTGAACGGGGCGGTGCGTCGGCAGGACGGGAAGGGACGAGGCGACCCCGAGCATTCCGCTTTTCCACCCGCGAACTGGCAGGTGCGTGGGGCGGCCCGGGCGGGGGCACCGGGCCAGCGCCGACCGCGGGGCCGGGCCGGGCCCTCGTCAGCCGGGCAGGAGGGACCGGCGGTCCGGCCCGGCCCGGCGGACGCGTCGAGCGCTCGGCGCCGGCACTAGCCCCGGGCGGGCGGTGCTGCAGAGGGAGCCGCGCCGGGACCCCGCTCCGCCGGTGCGGGCGGCCGCGCTAGGCTGGATCCCGGCACCCGCGGGGGTCCCGCCGCCCCGCGAGCGGCAGCCCTGGCTCACGGTGCGGGCGGGGTTCCCGTGCCGAGCGGCGCCGGGGCCCGTCGGGCCGGGGCGGCCGCGGCAGCGGGTTCCCGTCGGAGGGGAGGGAGCTGGCCGCTCCTCTGCTTTTTGCGACGCGTTGCGGGATCATTTCTATGCGTTTAATCGAGGAACCGAAATAAAACTCGATTTTCCTGAACAACAAATTCCAACAACGAGAAATCGTTTCCTCCTGGGTCCGGGCAGCCTCTCGCTTACGACCAAGGTTTCCCCGCGCCGTGGGAGCCGGCTCCGAGCCGCTGTCCTTCCTGCCCCGCAGCGCCGGGGCCGGGCCCCGGCGGGACCGATCACATCGACTGCTCGCGGCTCCGCGTATCTCGCGCTCCCGGGGCAGCCTCGCCCGGCGGCACAGGGTCCGCGGCGCGGAGGGAGCTCCGCCCGTGTCCGCGGCCCTTCCGCGCTTCTCGCTCCGCGCCCAGATCTCCGCCGGGAGCGCGGGGACAGCTCGGCGGCTGGTGCCCGACTCGCCGATCCAGGACGCTTCTCCCCTCCCAGACCGTCCCCGATCGCCCAGAGCCCCGCGTGGGGCCGGTGCGGGTGCGTAGGCCAGGTGGGGCCTCCTCTCCTGCCCCAGGGCTGCGCAGACACCGGTCTGTGGTCGCGCCCTTTGCGCCCCCGCGCAGCGTCGCGCTACCCGCGGGCAGGCTGCAGCCGGGAGCCTCCACCGGGGCATCGTCCTCCGGATCGGGGGGTCCTGTCCCGGTGTGAGCGGCCGGCTTCTGCGCCGCCCCCCCGGGGCATACCCTCCCGCGGGAGCCCGGGTCCCGGCCGGCCCCGTCCTGGCAGGAGGACGGGGCGCAGCGGGGGCGAGCGCCCACTCCCAAGGGGTCCGGCGGGCGGGGGGGCGCCGGTGTGGAGCCCGCTCCCCGGCCGGGCTGCCCTGCAGCCCCCGGTAGCTGGAACCCCGCTCCCCCGGGCACCACTGCTCTGCCCGGTGCTTCTTGAAAGGAGAAATGAAAAACAAAGAGTTTGGAGAGAAAGAGGAGAGGGCTCTGCCTGCATGATGGTATCGCTTTTTACGTAAAGATATTAATAGTTAGCGGAAAATTCAGTCGGTGGGTAATTGTGTTAGATTATCTGATTGGGCTTTTCTGCTGCGGCTCTCCTGAACTGCCTTTGTAAACAGAAAACGGTCACGTAGAACGGGGAAAAATCAGAAGCCGTGCAAATAAATAGTGCTGCTAACCTCGCCGGTCTGAGCACTCCCTTGAAGAGCGGAGCAGAGAGCTCCTTTCTGGTTTGTATTAGTGATTGTTGCACTGTCATTAGGGAATGCAAGGGTGGAAATATTTGCTTCGGGACTCCAAGCACACGCGGTGCAACAAGAGGGAAGCAAAACGCTGAAGCGTGCGTGCCGCACAGAAAGCGGAATAACGTTCAACAAGCCCTGAGAATATCCGGAGGCAGGGAGCCGGCTCCGCCGAGAGCCCCCAGCCCTGCGGAGCTGCTCCTGCCTCCCTCCGCTTCAGATCCAGCTTGCTCACAGGCTTCTGCTTCCCAGCTCCCTAACGCACACGCCTGGCAGCTTGTCATGTGGAGGGGTTGTGTGATGTAATTCCCCAGCACGACATGTTCTCACCTGATGCCAACTGATCACTCTGGAGATGCACACGAAGCTGCGGGCTCCTCTGGCAGCATTTTCTTGTCCTCTCCCTTTCTCTTGCACGTCTGCGTTTTAATCTGACGTGCTGGGTGCTGGCAAGACGAGACCCTGGAGGTCTCCAACCGCCCAGCGCTGGTTCCGCGCTCCACCGCCGCGCTCCTCCCGCAGCTCTGTCCCGCTCCGGGACGCCGTCAAGCACGGGCGAACATAATATTTTTTTTTTCCCATTATCAATAAGTATAAAGCTCACTATTTCTAGTTACCTCAGAACGTAAATTTCTATAAACTCAGCTGTGGCATCGGATTGAAGAGGAATGCCTTTTGAAGGTGTTTTCCTAAAAGAAATCCTCTGATCCCGGGGCTCAAAGGTTATCACGAACAATAAACACTTTCACCCCCAGCCTCATTGAGACAATGACAGATGAGCCAATTTGACACTCCTTTCTGCACTACAGATTTTCTCCTCTAATTATTTTAGCATTTTTATTTTGGGTCAGAGCGAGAGATCTGCATCATTTGCGCTGGAGTTGCGGTGCCCGATTTTGCCTCTATTGCACATTTTGGTATCTTGTAGCTCCACACATGGAAAACGGGGGAGAACAGTCAGAGGGCGATGGAGCTGGTTTGCCCACTTCTAGCCCGAGCCTCGGGTTTGCTGTTCCCGTAGAGATTCCCGGGGTATTTCTGAAGTGCGATATTTACATAATGCACGGGGAAAGGTGTCCTCCAAGAACAGTCAAGTTACCCGATAAACATGTATCGAAACGGTCACATTTACCACAGATCTGGAGCACCCTTTCAACCTGGATGAAAAGGGACTATAAAGCAGATAACAGTGGGTGGAGAACTTCAAAGTCTGGTTTTCAATGGGATTCCTGCAGACATGAACACATTCAGTTGCAATCTCAGTCACCTGAAATCTTTGGGGGTAGCATGCCACTCCCCGACCCCCACCCAGATGATGATCTACTTTCAAAGCAGCGAGTTTCATAGCATAAATTCTGATTTGTTCAGTCACTTGTCCACACAGAGCGAGAGTTCAACTCTTGCTCAACCCGTAGCATTGTTGAAGCCCAATTTAAAAAAAAAAACCAAACAAACCAAACCAAAACAAAACAAAAAACCACACACACACAACCCCGAGAAGCCCGTTATATAAACTAATCGATAAATGCATTTCAGATTTCGGTTGCAACAGTGCGATGAGAGTAAGGGGGTTGTTACACGAGAGCAGCTGCTCAGCTCCGCGGCCGCAGGCGAGCCCCGCACCCCGAAAAGCTGCCGCTCGGGACCCGGCACCGCTCAGCGCTGCGCGGAGCACGGCAGCGTCGGGCCGAAGGGAAAATCCAGGCGGGAGGGAAGCGGGAGCGGGACCCGGCTCCGCTCGCTGCCTGCGCCTTCTCCCCGCGGCGGCCCCGGCCCGGCGGAGCGGGACCCCGGCCCGGCGGAGCGGGACCCCGGCCCGAGGGAGCGGGACCCCGGCCCGGAGGAGCGGGACCCCGGCCCGGCGGAGCGGGACCCCGGCCCGAGGGAGCGGGACCCCGTCCCGAGGGAGCGGGACCCCGGCCCGGCGGAGCGGGACCCCGGCCCGAGGGAGCGGGACCCCGGCCCGGCGGAGCGGGACCCCGGCCCGAGGGAGCGGGACCCCGGCCCGAGGGAGCGGGACCCCGGCCCGGCGGAGCGGGACCCCGGCCCGAGGGAGCGGGACCCCGGCCCGGCGGAGCGGGACCCCGGCCCGAGGGAGCGGGACCCCGGCCGGAGGAGCGGGACCCCGGCCCGGCGGAGCGGGACCCCGGCCCGAGGGAGCGGAACCCCGGCCCGGCGGAGCGGGACCCCGGCCCGAGGGAGCGGG
This sequence comes from Tyto alba, assembly GCF_018691265.1. Lineage (NCBI taxonomy): Eukaryota > Metazoa > Chordata > Aves > Strigiformes > Tytonidae > Tyto > Tyto alba. The sequence goes on from NW_024881273.1 coordinate 534,873, forward strand.
ACCCCGGCCCGGCGGAGCGGGACCCCGCGGCAGCCCCGGGCTCAGCCCTCAGCGGAGCTGCTGGGACAGACACCGAGGCTCAGATTCTTAAACACCAACAGCACACGATCGCCCGGGTCTTAATTTTTACTAGTGTCAAGGAATAAACCCATTGCTCATAAAAGTGGGGGAAGACTGAGTATGTTGATGTGTTGTTATACCGGTTTTTTATATGACAGGTTATAAGATTACTCAGGAGGCCAATACAGCACGTTAAAGGGGCTCTCACGTCCTGTTTTCCTCAGCTGTGAAAGTTGGTGAAGTGATAGGATTAGGGGTCATACACATTTAGGCTCCCTTTATCACATGGAGGAATTTCACAGCAGAACACAGGGAAAGCATGAAACCCCAATTAGTTGATTGCAAGCTATCATCATACACTGGACAGTGTGAAGTATTTTAAAAATTTTGTTTCTGACACCTTTTATGCTAGAGGTTCTTTTCCCTGGCTTTGGGGTGTGTGTATGTGTGGGGTGGGGTGGGGAGAAGGAGTTTCAATCAAAGATGCTAAGAAAAAGTGTGGCTAATTAGTAAAATATTATATTAAGATATTAGTAAGATATTTTAATATAAGTTACTGATAAGATATTAAAATGCTGCTGTTAAAATGCAAAAAGACAGTTGTGAAGCCTGTAAGATTTTGAATTTTCAAGCTCAGTTCACCAAAGAAGATGGAGAAATGTTGCACGTTAACATTTTGTTGTGAAATCCTAAAGCATCTTGGTTGCCAGAGCAGCCACTGCTCACTGAAGCAACTGCTGTTAGCTTCAGCCGTCTCTGGGTCCATCCCCTGGGGACAGATGTGATGGCCCGGAACCCCACGCTCCTGGAGGGAAAGTGTCTGCTGCCACGGGCCAGCCCTTCTTGAGGAACCGGCAGAGAGCAGGGCAGGACAAAGATGGGCTGAAACTGCCTGAATTTGAACGCTGAAAAGGCTGGAGAGAGGCAGGTGACAGGGTGTATGAAGGGCAAAACATGGCAAAGACGAAGAGGAATTTTCAGGGTAACATTTTCTTTCTTTTTGGCAGGTGAAAGACATACAAAGCAATTGTTATTGGTGGCTAAACGCAGTTTTCAATACTCTGATATACACAGCTGAAAACATCGTATGTCCACCAGCAAGAGTGTATACTTCTAAAATATAATTACCTTGCAAAAAATAGCATTTTAATTTCAATTACAATTGTTCTATGAGAGACAGATGTGAACTGCTAAAATGTTTATAACGTGGCTTAACAGTAAAAAAACAAATATTAATGAAATGTGTTTCACTGATGGGATTTGATTGGCATGTTGTATTAATTACAGGCCTTTCACCTCTGAAACTGCTGTTCTAATCCTGTCAGGGCCCAGGGAAAACAATTGAAAGCTTGTTTATATATTCTAAAATGATATAGAATCATATAGGCATCTAAAAAAAAAAAAAAGGCTGAATTTCAGTCTTGGTTTCACTACAGTGAAATACTTAAAAAGGAACATCTGCCAACATAGACATTCTGGTCACCATCCTATAATCCCAACACACCTAGAATATTTGCAGACACTACTATGTGCAAATAATATCTGTCGGATCCATAATTTAGGATGAAAATTGAAATGGTAACCAAATTTCCCTAGCATGACACGGCCGGGACCTGTGGGTCTCCAGCAGGTGGAGACAAGAACTCTGGTGTCCTTTATTTAAATAATAATAATAAAATAGTGAACGAAGGGCAGGTGATTTCAGTATCACTAAGCCAAGGTGTTCAGGGTCCATCACTTATTTTTAAAAATACCATGAAAGCAGTCTAAAAGCACAGGATCCTAAACCATCCTTTGTTTTAGCCACTAGGAGTAAAAATAGAGGCTATCTTCCGGTCACGTTCGTAAGTTTTTAATGGCAGCCAGAAGACGACTTTTCTTAACTTCAGAGGTGAAGCGTTGTTTGAGATGTGCCCACACCCAGGGAAAAGCCAAAGCGTTCTCTGCCGAGCATCCCACGCAGGTTCAGTACAGCCCACGAGAGGAGATGGACCCCCCGCCCACGGAGCCAGAACCAGCGTCAGCACCCGCGTTCTCGGGGCAGCCTCTGCGCGCCCACGCCAGCGCTCCTGGCTCCCGCAGGGACACCGGCGCCTCTTGTCCCCACGAGCAAGGGGACACGGGGCCCTCCCCGCTCTGTGCCACCCGCTGCCCTGCCAGGCTCTGCGGCACCTGCCTCTGCCGGAGCACAGGAGACTCTACCCAGGGGAGAGCGCTTTAACCCTTTCCATAAGTAGGAGATGGAAATAAAGAGAGAAAAAACCATTTTTTTAGAGCCAGGAGACCTTAAGTGCAAAGAAGCTCTTTGGCCATCAAGCTTCCCCCGAGCCAACGTTGGGGTACCCTGCGCACAAGAAAGCATCAGAAAGAACCAGCAATGCTAAGGCACGGGGACGAAAGGCAGCACAACTAGCCTAAATCCTGCAGCAACCCACTCCTCAGCCTCCAGCCTATTGCTGCTTGTGCTGGGGGTGGCACCCTGCACAACCGGGACCCTCGCAGGTGACATCGAGAGAGCAAACAGTCCATCCGAGCCTGCTGAGAAATTCTGTGTGGGACCTAAAGTGGTCAGCATCATCTGTGGGCTGATGTAGGTAAACAAAGACAACTAGTTGCGATAATAAGGACGGTTTTCTCTGTAGTAGGAACACTAACATTTAAAGCACCATAATGTAGTAAGCAACTTAGTCTCTATGTCAAAACGGAAGTGGTAAGAAAAAACCCCCATAATAGGATAATATTTTGAACTGTAAACCCCATTTCAGTGTATTCTACATGTTCTATGGCAGGACATTTTATGTGATTTGGATACAACGCCACTAACACATTAAAGTTTATTGGCCTTGAAAAAATGGATGCATCACTGATGATAGAAGACTTGGTGTTATACTGTCGATGAATATTTTATTTGATCTCTGTCTTAAATACAACTCAGACCTTTGGACTCCATACGGAGTTGGACTTTAGCCTTTTCCTGTAATTATTTGGTGTCTTGTTAACATTTTATGAGCATGTCTGTTTAAATAAACTTATTTGATGTGCATTTATTTTGGCTGTAGCCTGCTGTATAGGATGGATGTGCTTTTCTCTTTGTCTTTTGAAAGAAATCAAAATAAAGCTGAACAATGGAACTGCAAGTGGAATAAATTTAAATGCAGCGTTTGTTTCATTTAACAATACAATACAGTTGAAATCAAATAGACCTGACAACATTATTTATGAGGATTTAATATTTATATGCTAAGTGTAGAACATTTGGATAATTACAACTGCAAAGCATCGGTTTGTTTGCCAGTTGCATTGACTGATGTATATTTGAGCACTACAGGCATAATTTGTTTGCAGTAATGGACTGTAAAAAAGGCTGGAGTTCTAGAGGGCTTTTTAAAACCACCCTTCTACTCTTTTAATTCACCTTCTGAATACTTTTACAGAAATAGAATGTCTTCAGAAGTTTTACCTGTTTGCATGAAAAGATCCCACTTATTTATTTCTGTCTCTGCAACGCACTCAGCGAGGCACAGCCAGCCCCCCTCGGCCTCGGCCCTTCCCGGGGGAGCGTGAAGAGAGCACACGTGCATCCTCCCGCTGCCGCGCTCCTCCTCCCCCAGCATGCCTGCAACCACAGGGCCCAGCGGATCCGCCAAAATGCTGCTTTAACAAGACATTAAGGTGTGTAGATTGTGCACTCTCTGTATCTCCTTAAAACATCTGATTCACCCCTTTTAGATCTGTTGGGACCACTGGGCATATACTAAAGGTGTAAAAGTGTGTTGCATGAGAATTGAGACATGCCTACCAAGCTCTGCCCTTGAACTTCCAGCCTGCGGAGAGAGGCTCGCCTCGTCATGCCCAGTGCAGTCTCAGGAAGGGAGGAAGACAGGCAAGAGCAGAGGGAGCTTGTGTTCTCTGGATTGTGCCCTGCACAGCAGCATCAGGGGCGCCTCTTGGGTTCCTGTCTCATGTTTTCATATGGTCAATACGTTCAAACAACAGTGCTGCTGAGAAGGTACAGTCAGATAAAATCACTGTAATGAGGTTGGGAAAGACTTTCAGACATCACTAAATATGACAAAAATGATGGATGACTTCGGCGTATAAGTTTGCATGTGAGCAGTATTAGGAGTTTTCAGACCCGCGTGCCTACACCCTGAGCCGTTTGCACCAGGGGTTTGCTGAGCACACCGCCTGCACCCCACAGCTGGGGGATCGTGCGGCCTGCGGTTGGATAACTTTGCATCACCTCTCTTCAGAGCGGGGGTCCCCAGAGGAGGCTTGCTGTGCCAGCCCACTGCAGAGGATGGCTTTCACCTTCCGTGTCCCTCCTGCTATCACTGTTGAGAAGACAGAGCTTCTCCGGGGGAGCTCTGTGGCAGTGGATGATGGCACTGATGCTGCACCTACTCTCTGAGTCTGCTTCCCAGGCCTGTCACATCAACAGTACATCCTCTGAGACGCTGAGGATAATTAATGCCCAGCTGAGTAACTTTCCAGGGCTCACTGAAGAGGAATGAATATTTCAGTACTCAGAACCCTATTGCCACCCTCACAGATTACCCTCCTCATGTCTCAGTTCCCAGAAAAATAATACAACTATCTCCTTTTCCTTCCCCAGCATACTTCATCCCTCAGGCTAAACTGCCTCCAAGTCTTTACTTTTCCAAATGTCACTGTTTTCCACTGGGCATCGTGCTGGCAGAGCTACACATAATTATTCCCTATATTACTTCCAAAGCATCAGGAACTAGATAAGAGATTTTTTCCTAGTCGGGTCAAATCAAGAGCTAAACCTGCACGGTGGGAGAAACACTCACACACGCAAATCTTTCTTTTCTCACCTAGCTCCATCTACTGATACTACAGCAGATTGCACGCAGTTGCAGAGCTGTGCTACACATACCAGACATGCTCGATCTTCCATCAATAATAATTTTAAGGTTAATTCTTCAAGAGATTAGAAAAAAAGCTGCTATCAAGCAAGAGACAAGTGCTTGTGTATGTTTACCCCGCGGGGCTTTTACATCAGAAGTGTGAATTACAGGGTATGATAACCCAGTGGAAAGTTAGCTGCTTCTCGGTGAAAAGCATTTTGGAGTCAGTTCAATAACCCACCATGAGACCACACATCAGAACTGTATTTATTTAGGGAGCTAATTGAAATGGAGCCTGTAAGGAGGAGCCGACATCAGAGGCAAGATGCAGTTAAGATCTGAGAAAAGGCGGAGTTTGCGGGCAGAAATAGCGAAGAGTGTATCCGAGGCCAACCCTGGTAGCCCTCGCCCAGGCAGAGTTCCCACTGAATGAAGGGGATGGGTTGAAGTCATGAGGTGGTTTGCCAGCCAAAGGCTTGTTAGCTCAAGGCCCTGGGTAATTTTCCCGGGCTGTGATGCAGGTCTGCTTTCACAAGTGCTGGCTCTCTCTCTGCCTCTTGGCTCTTTCCAGTCCCTTCTCCACTCTGCTAAGAATCCAACCCCCGAGCCAAGCCCTGTCCTCCTCCCAGTGCAAGCTGATCAGATGGGTGGTAGCATTTCACATTTGGTCTAATGATATTGTTTGATTATTGTTATTTTTTTGGTCTGTGCTGCAGGATGTTCTATGCTTGTTTTTACCAAAGAGAAAAAAAAAGAATGTCAGATTGGAAAAACCTGTTGCCATTTAAACTTGAACAAGAGCTTTGGGGCAAAATGCTGAAATCTTTATTCAGAAAAATGCTTCAAAATCAGGCTCTTAAAATCCACTCAGGTGGCTTAAAACCATTAAGATAAATAAAGAATGGTTGAGTTTGCCTCCTGCTCTCGGAGTACCATGAGCACGCTGTCAGCTCTTAGCTGTGAGCAAAGGACTAGAATCTCATATTTTAAAGTGCTAGAAGTATCACATAGCCCGAGGGCTCCTGGTGCTGAGGCAACATTGAATCACATGACACCTATGATAAAATGCCAATATTGAATATTAGGGGATCATAGTCACTCATTCAAGAAAAGGCTGAATAAAAGTTCAGTGTTATCACAAAGAACTGCATTTTGCCTTTTGTTTTCACATTGGAACAGCAATTTGAGGGCTCATATTTTTCAGAATTTAGTTAGAAGAAACATAGCTGCTCTTCGGGCAAACAGCTTCAAGGAGAAGCCGACACTGTCAACCACTTTCCTCCACTGTGGTCCCCTCCTCCTAGCACTGGGCAAGGTAGAACTTGCTCTACTTATGTTAAACTGATAGCGTAAGTAGCAAAGTCTTTTCCCTTTTGGTTTAAATGAATCCTTGCCACTTAAGTTCATGTTTATTTTTATAATATGGACTCTGTGTCATTTATTGCTCCCAAAGGGACTCCAAATACCATGATGGTTATGAGTGAACCTGGGAATATACTTCTGAATTGCTTGTGATTTATCCTGTTTCTGATGCACATAATAACACAGCTCTTCCAAAGCCTGTTCAAGGCTTTTAATTATTAATTTCTGTACTTTGTGTGGCACGGTGTGACAGTTATTGCTGCTGTGGGTGGGAATGACTCTGTCTGTGCTTTATGGTAACAGCACTGTCATTGGGAACTTCATATTTCAGGCTAACTGCTGAATGGCTTTGGAACAGCTTGAACCTATCCCCAGCAATGGAACAAATGTCATTTAAAACTAGGCCCTTTGCAGCATCATGATGCTGAGGAGTGTGGAGCTCCAGGGGAAAGATGAGACCAACAGGAACTGTGAAGATATGTGGTGGAAGCGGAAGGGCGACTTGCTCTGTAAACGTGCAGCACAACTTCTGAGTTGCCCCAGACTTCACTATGCCTCTTACTAATGATAATACAAGAATAGGATGACTCTACATATAAACATATTTTATTCCTCAGTGTCAGTTGCCAACAGCTCCACGTAACTCTCTGAAAAAGGCAACAGATGCAAACAGGTACCAGGCCGATGATTTCAGCGAGCCCATCTGCTCCAGCGAGGCAGGCCTCCGCACCACGCGGGGCCGTGCCGCGGCACTGTATGAGCAGCAAGTGTTCAGCCTCCTGAGCAGCACAGGACACTTAGAGTTGCTGTAGAGTTTGCGGTGCCCTGTGTGGTGAAATGGGTCTGTGGCTTTGTCCCGCTCCCTGCTCCCCTCTCTGCCTCACACACCCGGCTTTTCTCGAAAGACGCAGATTCTGCCACCCTGGACACGCACCACGGTGGGTGCTGCAGGTGGGGCTGGACCTTTACACCAAGGATGCTACAGAACTGGGTCCGTGCAGAGGACCTTCAGCAGCAACGGGAGGAGAAGCCCTCCCTCCCCCCTTCCTCCTCAGTTACTAAGTCTGTTTAAACTAGGGGAGAGGGGTGAGGAAGTGAGACCTTTTGGAGAAGCCACATAGATGTTTGTTTTCCTTGGGGGTTTATATCAACATTGGTCTTGACATTTTGCCTCTTATTATGTGTGGCTCTTTAAAGGGTGAAATAATATTTTCTTTTGCTTGAGAAAAGGACAAAGTTCAGACAAAGCGCTCAACCCAAAATCATTTTCTTCTTTCCCAACAGTTTACACATTGTCTACACTAGGGCTCTGTGTAAAGCGCCACTCTGCAAACAAAAGGAGACTGGCAGGGAGACGCTGTTCCTCCAGGCCCACCCAGCCCACGTGGACCCGGCGTTCTGCACCGCTCGGGTCCCCGTGGGCTCCGCAGGCAGAGAGCACATCACAAACCCACTCTGGTACACTTCTTACCGACTGACTTTAATAGGTCTCATAATTGCCAAAATGTGCTTTGAAGTTGGAAAATACAGTTTTCTCTCTGCCAATCTAATCTCCCTTCATCTGGCAAAAGCTCGTTTCCAGCACGGGTTGTTTTTTTGTGCACACACAGTGCTGATGAAGTCCCCGGTCAAAGCATTTAGTAGCAACCAGGGCAGCATCTTTTTTGCCCGCTGCCCAGAAAGATCTTCCTCTGCTTTTCCCAGCTGTGGCCTCGAGCTACACAGCTCAGGAGGGGAAGCAGCAGCAGGGACAGGGAAGGGTCAGGCATGAAGTTGCCACCTCTGAGCAGGAGTTACAGGATCAGGAGGAAGCCTACCTTAGCCCATATGGATGTTTAATTAGGGTTAATCTAACTCATGTGACTCTTCACCTGTATCCCAAAGGGGGTAAAAGCTAAAGCTTAGTTAAAACGCAGGCTTTAAAATTATTTCTATGCTTCCTCTCACAAAGAAAAGAAAACAGAGCAGGAAAAGCAGGAAACCCTGGCAAAATATGTTAGTAATTGCAGAGGCTCAGATATGATTGAGAAGCAAACTGAGTAACACAGGAAATACATATATATGGAAGACATAGATGTCAGAAAACCACTGGCTTCAGAAAGCTGCTGGAGCGACTTCTCTGGGTGGCTGTAAGTGGCCAGTTGATAATGCACCCCGTGCCAGCTCCACAACCCACCCCGTCCCTCCCTGCGGACGCAGGAGCTGACAGCCCGCTGGCAAGTCAGTGCAGGAGGGGAGTCACTCCCTCTGCACCGTGCAGGCGTGGAGGGAAAGAAATGGGGGATCACAGTTCATTTGGTGGGGGGATTCATAAGACAAAGATGCAAAGGGCCTAAGCCAGCGGAAAGCGAGTTGGGGAAGAAGGATGCTGCTGGGCTCAGTGCCGCTGGTCGTGGTAGGGACACAAAGACCAATTCCCTTTGCTAACCCATAAACTTAAATGTCAGAGCTGTGAGCCGCCGGACCGGCTCTGCTCCCTGCTTTGCTGAACGTGCTGTTCCAAAGTGAAGGGCTCCTGACACCATCAGGAACGAGGGTGAAGTATTTTCCCAGCTGGTACTGGAAGGTGCCAATGGCAGCGGGAGCCGAGGCCAAGCAGATGCCCCACAGCGTGCGAGAACCATCTGGTGGCAGCTTCAGCTGGAGATCAGGTGGGGCAGCCTCATGGCGAGGGACCTTGGGTGCTGCCCCGCGTCAGTGGGACGGGGAGCAGAGTGGGAGGTGCAGGAGGGATGTGGGGCTGAGACGGGGCCAAGGCGAGAGGGTCCGTGAGCGGCGACGCAGGCAGGAAGCCAAAGACAAAAGCCCACCCTTGCCATGCCGACCTCTGAACACGGATTGCACCACAGCACGTGTATCTAGCAGGGCACACTGCCCCTCGCGTGCTCGCAACCTAAATATTGCCCTTTTGTTACACCCCTTCCTAGGTTTTTAGTGGCATTGTGTCTTCTAATCCTATCTGAAGCTCAGAAATGCTAATGTTGGGTAAATAAAATATTTTCTACTTTGAAAAGCTGGGGTTGTTTCTTGTTAGTGTAAAGTTGTAGTTCATTTTGATATCAGATAAGGTTAGCCACTTCTACTGCCCTTTGTAGACAGATTCTATTTTGTGGAAGATGCTGGGATTTGGGTTTGGTTACATTCAGTAGAAAGCTAAATATAATACTCAAATTGTAACATACTAATTGCTATAGATACAGAGCATCATGTTATAAACACAGTACATCACTGATTTGCAGAATTATTTTATCCCAGTGTTTAATTGTAACCTAATAAATCTGCATAGTGTGAAATCAAGTGAAAACAGAGCCAAATAAAAAACTGTAAACCTCTGGTAGTAAACCAGGATTTTTTTGTAACTCATGCATTTCTATTTCAGACATATTTTTTTTATTCAGTGTTCTCTTTAGGAATGTATTTCACAGACAGACAGTCTTCAAGCAGTACAAGCCCATAAAATATGTACCAACAGAAAGTTAGCAAATGTTTTCTAGAGTCACCTAACTCGACGTGACAAGAGCCAAACACAGAGGCTACGCCGTGCTCTCGAGGCGGGACAGAAGGGGTTGCCCTGCCAGGTTTGCTCCCTGTGATGTAACCTGCCCCCGCGACTCCCGGCTCGGCGCAGGACCAGTGCCTCAAAACAGCTGTTCAAATGCTGTAGGACATGCAGCGGACCTCTGACCCGCAGGTGAAGAGGGAGCGAATGCAAATCATAATTCCCCAATTATTTGGGGGTGAAATGCGACACCGGCGTTAGTGCTCACCAATCAGGTTAACAAGTTAGCTGAAACTTTATCTTTCTGTACTTAAATTACTGGGAAATCATCTTGCTGCCCTGATTGAATAGATATCGATCATCCCTTGTTTGCAGAAGGGCTGTGGCATCCCCCACCCCGCGGCGTGGCCCCGGCTGCCCTCGCCCTCCCGCCCCTCCGCTCCACTACCGGGAAGCACCGTGCGGTTTCCGTCTCGCACACGCGGGAGCTGGGGCGAGCAGGGCAGCACACCTCTGCTCTCGAAGCCTTCTGAGCGCTCCTGATTAGGCATTTATCTACACACAATGAGAATAGCTTGCTACTATCACGAGCACAATAAATAAGAGTAGCTTGCTGCGAAGCGAGAAGCCAAGGAGAAGCTCGGGGGCTCTCCAGGGCTGCAGCATCCCCCGCCGTGGGCGCAGGTCGCCAGCCTTGCTCGGGAGCAGGCGGGCGAGCCCGGCAGCGCCCAGCGGCAGCCGCAGAGCCCTGCTCATCCCACCGCCCCGGCGGGCGCACCCCGACCGAGCGGCACCGCATGGACACGGAGAGTGGGTGCCCCCCAGCACCCTCAGGGCGAACCACCCCCCGAAAACTGCACAGTAACTGAAGGGCCCCGTTACAGCACTAATGGTACTCTGGGTGAAGGCTGATGCTTCTTTGAGTTTAACAGCTCATGGTAAATATGGTGTATGTTGTCAGGGTAAGATTTATCCTTTCCTTTCATTCTACCAGCTGTCAAATGTGTTTGATTTTTCTCAAGCTTTGAGTGTAGCAGGAATTTAGCCAATAAATACAACTGATGATGATTTTCACTTCGGTTTCAAGCATCTGCCATTCATAACGAAGCCTGATTAAAAATGTAAGAAGATTATTTTTAGTTTTAGAATGTGGCAGAGCCTCACTGCAAAACATGATGTGAGGCATGAATAATTAACTTCTAAAAAATCAAGGTATATCAAGCTCGATAAAGCAAATGAGTGAATCCTCCCCGGAGCGCTGCCTTTGCTATGATGTATCCTGTGTGCAGAGCACAGTGTAGCAGGCATCTCCTGTGCAACAGCCAACTCTTCAGCTCTCATTGGAATTTCTGGGCTTTTTTTGTGTCTTGCTGGCAGCAAGTTGCAAGTTAGTGACTCCCTGTCCCGTGAACAACTTCAGCATGGTTTTAGAGCCTGCGAATCCTTCAGAAAGGGATGGGGGAAATGCAAGAGCGGCTCTCCAGGTGGTGGCAGGAGCGGACAGGACTGCTGAAATTCAGTTTTTCCTCTCCCCATAGGGCTCGGTGGCTCTGTGCGTGGAGAGCGGTTCCCCTCCTTGCTGAGCTGAGCCTGCAGAGATGAAGCTTTTGCACTGCATAAACCCCTGCCAGCAGCAGCATGCACACACACTTAGTGTCTCCCCAGCTAGAACCTGCCCCCCAACCCTGCCAGCATTTCCCCGCAGCGGTGCTGGGGCCCACGGATGCCCCTCCAGCTCACTGCTGCTGAACCTGCTGCCCGAGCCTCTCTGCCTTTCTCCGTTTGCACAGGGGGGGATGTTAAAAAGAGCTTTTCCCAGAAAGTGTGTTGCAGGTAGGAAGCTGTGGCGCGGAGCGGGGACTCACTCTGCTACTCCCCATCTGTGGCAGGAGCTGGCGGGCAATCCCATGGCTGGGACACAGGAGATGCTGGGAGGAGATGAAGGAAGGCGATACGGCTGCGGGCTCCGACCCTGCTTGTTCTCATGCTTGTCCTACTGTTAACTCCCAAATAATTAGTATATGAAGATGTAAACAATGGGGATTGCTTGTTTTAGGGATTCACTTACTTTTATTCACATTACAGTCTCTTGGAAGGAATTGGCATTGACAGGACCGAATTGTCTGATAATAAATTTATCAAGATGTTAATGATCATCAGCTTCTCTGTGTCCTACTTGGCAAAATCACTACAGGTCTTCCTATTAGCTGGAACTGCTACCCATTTAGGGCTTGCTTTGAAATTTTATCTTTCCATCTTGTTTTCTGTTTCCTCCTTTTTTTTTTTTTTCTTTTTTTTTCAGAGACCTCATCTGTTTGCCAGCATTCTCTGATCAACATCTCTCATGTGTTTCCTATTAAGGCTATGATGTGTCTAGCCATTTTACTTCTCCTGCCCTTTTAAGTGGTGTCAGTCTTTTTGCTTTGCTACTAGTTGCCTTTTATCTCTGCAGTCTCCAATTCTCAGCGCACATCATTACCTAACTCTTGAACTATCTTTTTCTTACTCACTGTGACAAATCTCAGAGGCCTGTGGCAAGCCCTTGCCAGGATGTAGCTAACGACGCCTGACCGGCCGTCAGGAAAGGTGGCTTTCTGTGAAACAACCAGGAACTCCCTGCTTTTGTGACCTCAGTTGTGGATGTGGGCGTCTGCCAGGCATCTCTGGCATTGGGCATCGTCTGAGCACACGATGCTCTGCCAAACTCGAGCAGATTTCTGTTGGGACCACTGCACAGAAACCCACATTCCTCTGGCTGGTGCGTGGCCCTGGGGGACACTGTGCCCGATCCTGCCCTCAGCCCCCCCAACTCTGGGGTGTCGGGGTCTGTGTTATTGTGCTGCAGGGCAGCAGGCACAGCTCGCTGGGGAACCTGAGATGCACCTGAAGGCTGGTGCCAGAGTCTTCAGAGATTTGAAGACCTTGCTTAAAAAGGGAAAAACCCATCAAACATTATCAGGCATTGATCAGGGTGCTCCTTACGGCCCCATGAGCTTTCTCTGAGTGTGCAGATTTGCTTGTGGCAATTTGTGTGAGGTGTCTATTTTGGGTAGTCCTTGTGCTTCCATGGTTATTGTTTTTCTTCCAGGCTTTTCTATTTCTGGCTGTTCTCCTGCATGGTGCACTGTGTACGGTCACCTTAATTTCTGGCTGATTTATTTGTGTTTCATGCTGCACTGAATTCAAAAGTGGATGCTACTAATGATCCACAGACAACACCACAGAGCACCACATAACCTCAATCTGTAACTAACTATGGGTAGTGTTATCCTACACCGTTACTAAGAATAGCTTCTAAATATATAACCAAACCCCAGACTCCAGGGCCTCCCTCATCTCGAATGACTGGTAATCCTTCCAGCCCAGCTGCCACAGCCTTTCTAGTGGCACGAGGCTCTGAGGCTCTGCCAGAGACTGTCCCTGAGCTCATGGAGGGCAAATACAGGGGTAACGGATGTTATCTGGCATCCGCACGGACAATTATTACAGGGCTCATTTGCGGGCAGTGGACATATGTTACTCAGGTGATCTCTCTGCAAGTTCATGAGACACGACTTGCCAGAGAAATCAGGCGCGGGCACCCCCTGACTCGCACAGCGACGCGAGGCTGGCTGGCCGGGAGCCCGGCGGGTAGCACGCAGCAGGAGGGTGGCGAGAGGCCTCCCGGGGGGCCCCCAGGCCGCCTGTCAGGGAGCTGCCAGGAGCGGGCAGAAGGCTCGGGATCACGACGCAGGGTGAATCCAGCAGCTTTCCCCGTGCCCTCCGCAGCAGGCGCTGCGGGATGAGCCGTGCTGTCCCGAGGAGCACAGTGCGGTGCCAGGGCACGGCCGGCCCGGCGCAGCTCCGGCTGTGCCCCACGCCGACCCCCACGGCGCCGTGCCCGGGGGGTTCCCGCTCGCCCCCGCTGAGGCGCGGGGAAGGCAGCGCCCAGGCTGACCGGGCACCGGGGATCCTCGCTCCCGCCCGCTCTCACTCGGTGCAGCGCTGCTGGGGGCTGGCGGCAGAGACAGGCGGCCGAGTAAGAAAGTGAAATGAAATGTGGGGCAGCAAATTCACTGAAATGCATACAGTGTGCTTCCCTGTCCAAGTAAAAATCCTCAGGATTGGAAGAAATCAAATCTCTACTTCTCCCCGCCTCCAATTCTCCTTATGAAAAAGATGAATAAATGAAAAATCCCACTGTGAAAGTTTTTTCTAAAGGTGTATAAAATAAGAGAGTCAGTTTACATCTGATCTTTGGGACTTGTCTGTAAAGTCTTAATCTATTCTGAACTCTTTTATCGCAAAGGTCCTGGATAGCACTTAGAATCAGCTAGAGTTCAGTCAAAACTTTTTTTCAACCCAAGAAGAAGAAAAATTTCATTAGGGTAATTTCAGCATAAACTCATTCTTTTTTCTCACACTGTGACATGAATTAAAGAGGCATTTTAAATCCAAATGCAACAACATGAAAAGTTTTAGAACTTTTTTCTAAAAGAAATCGTAAAAATCCAATCAGAACTGACACTTTCCATAATGAAATTAGTTTAAAAAATCTTTTGCAAAAACCTCACTTCTGGCATTGCTTATTTCTAACCACTCTGTTACAAATGTGATGTCCAATTACAGAAAATGAAGAGAAAGCATTCCGTAAACAAGTCCCTTGTCCTGCTTGTACTTGCACTTGCCTCCCGTGGGCAAGAGCCAGCACTTTCTGCAGTGCCTGAGCGGCCCCGTGCACGTGCCGGTGATGGAGCGAGTGCTGCGGCTCCGGCCAGGACAGCCCGTGCCGCTGGCTCCTGCGCCCAGCGCCCCTTCCCGCTGCGAGGAGGCTGCGCGAGGGCCCCGAGCGTGGCTGCCCGGCAGCAGCGAAAAGCTTGCGCCGCTGGGTTGGGAACAGTTTATTTGCACGCTTTGTACTGAAAGGAAGGACCTTCCCCTCTGCCCAGAGCTGTACGGGAGTTCTGCCCCTGTAAATCGGTCACCGGTGAGGCTGTCAGCACGTGCCCCCACAGCAGCTTGGGGCCACCCCGGGGAGCCACTGCAGCACCGTTAGCACTCGGAACTCCCGGCAACACCCAGCCGCTCCCGGGCTTCTGTCCCCTGCGCAGACACCTGCAAGAGGCCGAGCCTGCAAAGCCCCGTTTGCAAAGCTGACACGGCCGCCCCGCTCAGCAGAGCGCTTGGAGAAGCTGGAGGCCTCGGCAGCCGCAGCACGAGCAGCCCGGGCTGAGCCCCCCGGCCTGGCCAGCGCTCGGGCCGTGCAGAGGGCTCTGGGTCTGTAATTACGCCTCCCATGCGGTCCGTGCTGGCACCGGCATTCCCAGCTTCAGGAGCTCCCCAGAAACCTCCTCTGAGAACACCCAGAGCACCACAATAATGTGCTGTTTTACCCAGCGCCCTGTGCTGCCTGCACCCTTCTTGTGAACTTGCCAAGCTTGTGCTGCTTTAAAGATTCACAGATACTGAAGTGGTAACTGGAGTAAGAGCACAGAGCTGCTTTTGCTCTAGCTGGAAGAAAAATACACTAATTACTCCTTGAAAAAAACCAAAGCTTTCTGTTTTTGTAAGAATAAGAGTAAGTGAAGCAGAAGGCAGCAGATAGTCTCTTTGCACAGCTCTGTCTTTAGAGGGCGAGTGCTCTTGGTTTCGCCATGCACCTGGGGGTGCAAAGTCTCTGGCATTTCTCACAAAATGCCACAGGAAGGGCTGCGCAGTGACACCAGCAACAGTGAGAAATCACAAGACGGTCCTCATTTTTCAAGTGCAAAGTGAGTGATAACTCTTTAAGAATTCAGCCCCGTACGTTGAACCAGAAAGGTGTTCCAGCTCAGTTTTCCAGGGGGTATGAAAAGGATTTCCTGCAGTGTGGTTCGTTCAACTCACTTTTCATAAGCTAGTTTTCAACAACATCATCCAAAAGCCATTAGTTTCATTGTATGTATCATGCAGGATTATTTAGTAGGTCAGAAAGAAAATTTAAATGGACAGGTGCTTTAAATTACAAGATGGTGGAGGTGGTTAATAAAAAAATACTAGAAAACATTGGTAACCTTATTTCGGGCTTGAAGTGGGTTCTGTAACTGATGGGCAAATGGCTTGGAGAAACACTGAGATCTGTCAGAAGTGGTAGGTTCAAAATGCATTCAGGAAATCAAGCTGCTCCCCAGAGATCAGAGCACAGTGCATGCTTCCCAGACGTTATGCACCTTTAAAACTATTTATTTCCTCTTGGATATATGAACCATGGGGACAATTAATTACATGACGCAAATGTCCTATATGCGCGACACAGAGAGAAACCTCAAAACACTTGTATTTCTTGTCATGACCTGAAAGGTGTGAGAACCATGATGGGCTGCCTTCAGGTATGCTGCAGCTGAGCTAGGGGGGGACCAAACCCGCCTCGGCAGTTCTGCGTCTTGGGCTGCACAGGCGCAAGGAAGAGGAGCCCGTCCCGAGCTCGGGGTGCTTCAGCCGTAACCCGTAACCCACCTCCACCCTGCTCGGGGTACCCAGCCTTGGACCGAGGCTGTGTAATGGGTCCCACCATCTAACAAGAACCAAACAAGGGGCTTCTTGCAGCCAAGCGCCTGTGCTGTGCGCTGGCCACCAGCACTATCCAGAACCTGGCAAATGACCTCGGCAACGGCTTGGCAGCCTCCCGCCCCCGCCTCATGGGCTGGCACAGCGCACGGGTACAGCACCCAGAGCACAGACCTGGGGTCTTTCAGCACCCAGGGACTAGCGGGGTCGCAGCTCGTACTGCCGCCTCTTGGCCCCTCGCCCAGAGTTAGCCAGCACCTACGCAAAGGCAGAGTGGGGCCACGACACGGGGGACACGGGGGAGACGGTCACACGTGTGCAGCCAGTCCTACCGCATGTGCACGGGGGACTGTAATCACTCAGAAATCCTACCAGTGTCAGCCAGACAGCTCAGGAAGAGAGGTACTAACACAAAGGAGAAAAACATGGGAAGGATTTAACTGGGAGATGAAGAGGATTTAATTATTTTATACATTGGAGGCTACTTATTGAGATGCCTACTGAAAGATCAGTGCTTGTAATGCATTCATGTGTACAGCATGCAAGAAGGGTGAGTCTGGTTTGTATAAGCATTCCCCAACATCACCACGTCTTATCTAATTCCTTTGGCTCAGAGATCAGGCTGGAAATCTAATGGGAGTCAACTGCTTTCCAAGATGCTTGATATTTCCTAATTATTGCAGGTTGGAAGCATGTCAACAGCTAGAGCAGAGATACTTTACTATTAATTCCTGGCCAAATTCAGACTGCTTCTCTGTTCTTGGAGCTCAAGGCACAGAAGAAAGGATGAAAGCAATTAAGTTGTAGGAAAAAACTACTCAATACAGTGGGCAGTAACAGGGAACAGGCGAATCACTGAGGCCATGAGTGGCAGCTGGGACAGCAAACGCTGGGGGCTGCTGCTCTGCTGCTCTCCACACTGCGCAGGACAGCTCAGGACCGGGGGGGTCCCTCCGGCCAGGGTGGGAGGCTTGTGAAAACACAGCCTCCTGCCACGCACACGCCTGTGGGACGTTCATGGGCTTCAAACGCGATTCTCTGCTGAGGCTTGAAAGAAAGTTTCTCTTTATTTATCTACAGTTTCTCTTGCCAGACTGCAGAGGGGTGTTAGCATCTTTAACTAGTTTGGTTGATGCTGCCCCAACCTGACTGAACTGTGCCCTTTAGCCACCCTAGACCTCGTTAGGCTCTGACCTCGAGGCTGGGGAGAGAGGAAATGCACAAAATCACAGGGAACAACAGGAAATAAAAGGAGCAAACCCCCCAATTTTTTCTGCCTCAGACACCCCGATGATGTAGCCTCAGATGATGATGTGCAGTCAGTGTTTGTGTAAGAGGACGAGGTTACTGCCTGAGCCCCAGAAAGCGAGGCTGAGTGCTCTGTGCTTCATTAGACTGCTCATCCTGTGAGACGTGCTCTGGGCGGCATGACTTGTAGTCACTGGAAATTCCAGCTTTTTTCTTTTTCCTCTGCATCTTCCCCCTGTGTGCATAGTTTGCATGCCAGGGGATGAGCTGCTCTGCCTGCATGCTTTTCTGATTGTTTGGCTTGCCGGCTCCTTGCAGACATGAAAAGGTTGAACAACTCGTGCCAGTGTGCCATGAAATCTAATGAGCTAGTTGTTGCATGAGCAGGTGACATTTTGGACTTTGGTCTGGGAAATACACATATCTGTATGTTTTGCTATGGTATAGTGTGCCTAGTGCCATCTCCTTTCAAGCAAGAAATGATGGAAGAATATATAGGATGCCTTTTTTTCATGCAGTGTAATATGCGTGCCATTATGCAGACAACACATACTTTAGAAATGGGTATTATGTGCTGTCAAAATAGCAGACACATTTTGTTTCCAAGAAATATTTTAGTCTATTACAGTGCCCCGGATCCCTCTGCTGCCTGGTCATTCAGGTTCTGATGGCATTGGTCAATCCATTTGAAATCTGAATGTACAGTCTAGTTGTGGGATGCTAAATCTAGATTGTGAGACACATTGCCATAAGATGAGAGGGAAATTACAATGCCATTGAGGATGGTATGGTTTTGTGTAGTAAACACACTTTAGAAGCCAAACTTTGCTTATTTTATCCATACTAGAAACCTACTGAAAAAATGTGATATTAAATAGTTGAGACAGGCAGAATTTAGCCTAGAATCTGGATTTCACATCTGAGGATTTCAAAATAAAAGGTATAGATACAGTAAAGCAAAAGCAGCCTTCCTAAATGAAAGAATAACATGCAAAAAAAGTTTCTGTTGGGTTCCTTATAATACTGATTTGGGCTTCCACTCTTATTGCAGGAAAAACTGATGTGGCCAGTGTTGTCAGTAACTGCAATCTAGCCTAGAACTGTATTTGTTAATAAAAAAGCTTGAAAGTAACATTTCCTTCCTAACTACTTATCTCTGTGGATAACGTTCCCACCTTAATATTTTTAAAATCCTGAAAATAACTTCTGACTACTTTTGCTTCCTTATCTAAATGTATAAGCATATGATAGGTCCTCAGAGACCATCTACGTTACATCAGAAATCCAGTGCCTTTGTGAATACTGAAAACTTTTAGCTGTGCCCGTGGGCAGCATGCTGTAGTTTTAGTGTCATTTTACAGTGTCAGGTGTAACCCAAAGGACTAATTCCTTTCCATGAGGTCTCACACACCTGATTTCAGCACAGGGACAGAATCATTCTCCCTCCAGGGATGTCGTATGGGCAGTGCAGGCTGCAACCCACCGCCTGCTCCTCACCAGTGCTGGTCCTGCCTGGCCCGTGGCCTCGGGGAGCACCTTGCCCTGGGCTGGGAGCCCCCAGGGAGCTGGAGACACCCCCAGCAGCAGCTCTGACTGGCTCCAAGGCAGGACCTGTGCCCCAGGAGCACCCTCTTCGTCGCCTGGCCTGGGGCGCGGGGGCCTTGACCCCCTTTTCCCTCCTGTTTTACTCAAACACGCTAGACGTCCCCACACTGATGAAAGAGCTCTAGCTCCTCTCATGTGAAATGAGGCATCATGAACATGGCCAATTATCGCAGAATTGGCAACGTCATTTGGGCAAAGTCCAGCACCTGCAGCTGGCCAGGTTGGCCCGTGCCTGTCTCCAGTGCTGCTGAATGAGCAAGACCGGAGTGAGAAGGGAGGCCGGGACGGCCGCAGGGCTGCCCAGGCTGTGGGTGCCGTTGTGGTGCAGAGGGGGAAGAGGGCAGCCCCTGCACCGGGACATGCAGCCCGGCCTCACCACCACCCCGGTGTCACCATGGCAGGAGCAACCGGCCCTTCCCACCTCCGGGTGGCAAACCCCGACACCGCAACACCGGCCGAGCGGCAGTCCTGCGAGGAAGAGCCGTGGCTGCCCCGGGTCCGAGACCGACACCTGCGAGAAGCTGGGCCGTGAGAGGAGAGACCCGAGGGGACGCGTGGGCCTGGGGCACGGGGACTTCAGGAGGCTTTCACTGAACGTGGGTGTGCAGGAGTGAAAGTCGAGAAGATTACAGGTAGGCCCAGACACTGCCCTGAGCAGCACCCTGACAGGTTTCAAACGGAGCCTAAACTAACACGGGATCATACATGTGTTTTGAATGTTTTCGGCATTTCTTTAGCGTGCTCACAGTGTTTGTACTACTAAACCACAGCTTCCTTCTTTGGGGAAAATAAGAAAGGTCAGAGGAATATCTAATAAACACAAGCCGAAAAAAAAGCAAGACGCATTTCAGGTCCTGCTGGTATGTAACCGAAATGCTTAAGCTACCAGGAAAGATCAGTATTGAATATTCACTCTGTCAGCCGCAGGGCTGCCCTTACCGAGGCTGGACGCTCTGCCGCTGCCGTCCCGTCCAGTTTTGCCGGGCTTGGACCCGGGGCTGAAAAGGGACCTTTTGTCCAGCCCTCCCACTGCACAGCCCGGCAGGGCAGCTGCTGCGAGCCCCGAGACAAGCGACAGGGAAACCAACCCGTCTTATAAGAAAGCGGGTTTTGTCAAACTATTTCAGTTGGGGTTCAAACATAAGCAGTGACACTAAGCCTATGAAGTTTCATATGTTAAAATCTGACACGGGAATTTTCACTGTGCAGAAGAGAAAAGAAAAAACCCTCAGTCTCTACATGTTAAAATGTTTTAACCTCAGAAAAGACGACTTGGACAATCCGGCTTGAGCTTTCGCTGTTGCCGATGTCTGCACTGATCTGGATAAGTAATGCTTGTGCTAAGGCAAACCTGTGCCTCATCCAGACCTAAACCCCCACAGCAGGCAGCGTTTGCCCTCTCTTTGGTTATCTGCAGAGATGTTTAATTACTCTTATTACTAAAGATGAATGCTTTAATCCAGTTTTGCCTTATTTCAGTGCATTTGGTGTATTCAGTCTCTTAGCTCTGGGTGCCAGGTAGAAACTTTGGCTGACTAGTTTGTTTTTTGTTTTTTGGGTTTTTTTTTTACTTTTGTTGTTAAAACATTGTATGGTATTGGAGTATACATTGTGTCGCATTGGAGTATACGTTGTGTCTATTGGAGTATATTAAAACATTGTATCATATTCAAGTACATCAGATTTTAACAAAACATTACTGTGAAATAAACAACTAACATTGCTTAAAATGCTGCATTTATGTTTTCATGCATCCAGTCTCACTTTCACAGTTCTCCCCTTCCTCTCTAGTGAAATAGCCTTAAATAAGAGAAAATAGAGACATAGCAGCTAGTCTTGCATCCAATTTTTAAAAGCAAGCAAACAACAGAATGATTTCCCCCCCCACTCCAGTTTTCCTCAGGGAAAAAAGACAGAAATGAGACAGAGTCCTCCATCTACTTCCTTTTTCTAAGTTTCTCTTCCTCTACTAAGAACTCAAAAAATTTAAGAAAACAAGTAAAAATATAGTGGGGAAATGAAGTTTTTCTACTTATTTTAAAAATGAGAGATTAATTCTTAATACAAATTTTACAGTAATACAGCCCTATGACAAAATTTGTATTTCTACACAACATTACTTGAACGTAACAGGGTGATCCTTAAAAAACCCAACAACTTTGTTTATTATGGCATATGGTTAGATGGGGGTCTTTGGCTGAACAATCATTTGAAGCGGTTCTGTTCCAAGCACAGAGCGTCCCCTGCAGTTGAGCATCCTCTGCTGCCTGGGGGCCTACGAACCCCGTGGGCTCCGGGCCCCGCTGCCCTCTACACGCACCAGCCCTCGGCCGTGGACGGCAGCCCCACGCCTGCCACGCCACGGGGCGGGAGGAGGGTCAGAAGCCTCTTTAGAAGCGGGGAGCTGGCACACGAAGCCCTTGCTGGGTGTTCCCCCACCAGTGCCTGGGGTCTGCCCTCTCCTCCCCACCCCGGAGCAGCCGGCTGTCCCGAGTGGGGCAGGGGAGCCATCTGCCCCCAAAACCTCCTCCGCTGCAGCCCACCCCGCTCTGGCAGCAGGGTGATCTCCCCCCCATCCCGGACACCCGCCAGCTCTCTGTGGGCACAGCCGAGCGGTGCGTGTGTGGGGAGGGCACACCATGGGGCAGGGTACAGGGCAGGGGGTGGCAGCAGAGCCCCCCCGGGCCCTGGGGAAGGGTCCTTCTGTGTGGGGTGCGGGGGAAGGCGCCCGTGCAGGGAGGAGAGGACGGGGCAGCAGCCTGGCCAGCCCAGGCAAGGAGAGCAGACACCTATCCTGCTGAGACGGTTCTACACAGGCACCTTTATCACACAAGAAAGCAGCTTTTGTACAAGGTACCTTGTCTCTCTTATTCCAGTAGTATTGCAACTGTAAAAATCACACCTATGAAATTTTGTGTTAGATGGATTAAGAGGAATTCACTTCAGTAAAACTTCATGGGATCAAATCTTGCAGTTTTACAGTGTTTAGGTGTGAATTTTCCATTCTCTTGATGATTTTTTTTTCTTTGCAACCAGAGCTCAAGCTTGCACCGAGCTGGCACATGACTGTGAAGAAATTCCCAGCCTGTTGTGACTTCATGCAGAACCCAACCCAGGGCAGCTCAAACCAGCAGAGAACATCATGGTTCCTCCAGGGTGGAACAGCCCAATCGTCAAATGACTGGTTTTCAATCTGCCTCAGTCAAAAAGGCCCCCAAACAGGGAAATTCAGAGCCCTCAGATTTGGTTTTGTGCATCAAGCTAAAAATAAACCACAAAACTGAAGAGAAGGATCAGGTGAAATCACTGAATTTTGTCTGGTTTCCATCCAAAACCTCAAAGCCACTCAGGTTGCATCAAAACTCACACAGGTTCACCAAGAGCTCACCTGGTTTCCAGTTTCATTGCCAAAGTTCTGCATAGCTTTACAGGAATCCCAATTAAATCCAGAGCGAATCCCTTGTGAAGCCTTAGGTATAACACTTCTATATTCCTCCTTTTTTTATGCCTATACCCAGATCATTGCCAAATCGAGGCATCTATAAGTATTGGAAACACTTAAATTATTTAAGAGTACATGCACAGTGGAGAGTCAATTAAAATCACTGACGTGCTCTTCTTGTGTGTGTGTGTTGTAAGTGTTTCCATTTGGAAGCAATTCAACTCGAATTCTAGCAAAGCCCTTCAGAGCATATTGAACTGATTTAAGGAGTTCGCATCCAAAAAATTTGAAATTTAAACAATGAAAAAAGAGGTTAAAAGGCGCATTAATGGTTGTTTATAAATCATGCCCTCAAATGTTAAGAAAACACACTGCCTTCCTTGTTGGCAGAAGAGAAAAAAAAGACCAGGCAGTAGATACACAGATGTGGGCAGGGGATTAGGTGAGGTTTCACCGGTGCCGTGGCAAAGCGGCCCCAGCCAAAGGCTGCCGGGGCAGGAGGGTGGCGAGGGGCCGCGGCAAACCAGAGCCACCTGGCCGCTCTCCCTCGGATGCGTCGGACCCCTCTGTGGCCACCGCTGTGTCCTCGCCTCTCCCTGCCGGCACCGCCGAAAGCCCTGCTGTGCCACCAACCTGCTGGGACCCATTTTCAGGGGACACCTTTTAACCACAAAACACTTCAGCTATTCTTTTTTAACATCTCATTTTTAGACTAGCTGAGAGCAACCTCTACCAAAACAGAGCCTGAATCCAAGGGGATAATATTAGCACACCTGAACATTACTTTTTTTTTTTTTTTTTTTTTTTTCCTTGCGTGCACTTACAAAAAATGAAAGGGATCTGCTTTCATCTGTCTGAAAACAACAATTTCCTATGAAAGATCTTTAGCCCTGAGGGTGCTGTGGGTGTCTCCGCCCTTCCCCATCAGTATTATTTTGCCTGCACAAATGGAAAAAATTGGGGCAGCCCCTAGGCTATTAATATTTCTCTCAAAATAAAACAAAAAACAAAAGCATAAAAAAACCCCCTTAGTGACTGCTGCAGGTTATATACGGAAAATCCAGAAACTTTCCAGAATTGCTCCAAATTCAACATCCACTGGGGAAATGGGCCTTGTTTTATAACTAACGCAGGAGCCAGTGACTCCAAGCGGGGTGAAGGCACACAATCAGAAACACCCAGGAAGAGATTAGCACTGAGGGAATGTGAACAGGAGGGAGAAAACCAGGGACATGGGGAAGGATCACAGACCTGCTCTAGAGCACCTGGTGAGCAATATCTGCCCCCTTGCTCAGCCCCCTGCCCCGGGGTCTGCGCCCCCCATATGAGCAGCATCCCTGCAGCCGCTCCCGGAGCCGGGGGGCAGACCCACTGCTGCAGCAGCGGTGGATGTCGAGAGCTGCCCTCGCTCTTTGAAACAGCTAACGTCCCCCATCCAACAGCTGCCTTGGCACACTTGCGCAACGGCTGCGGTGCTGCTTAGGGGCCAAGATGGTCTTCTGGACTCCCAAAATGCCACATGCCAGAATTAGATGCAGCTTGGAAAATGTGCCTGCAGTTAAATAAGTAACTCCCCTGGCAAGCACGGTGAAGCCTCCATCTCCCACCTGTGCTCTTCATGCACACACAGTTTGCTTACACGTATCCAGTCTGCTGCTAGGTGTTCTGCTGACACATTTGTCTTTATTTGTGCATCCTGCAGAGCTGCATAATTACCTTTCTAACAAAAAGCACTAATGGAAACTTGAGGCTAACTCGATGCTTGTCTTGCCGGTTCAGTTCTCTCTCTGTTTGTGCAATGACACTTTATTATACATCAGGATGGTTGCACTGGGAATCACCCCTGCGCTGGAAGAAGGAGCACTGTTCCCTGCGTGCCCGGCTGCCTCCCTCTCCCCTCTGCCCTGCTCCTGCCCCGGCGATGCAGCAAGCAGGTCGCTGCCTTGGCACCAGTGGCTGAAGCATGGACCTAGACCGGCCTTTCACAGCAAAGCAGCTCAAAGCTCACAGGAGGTACCAGAGCAGTCCCTGCTCGGCTGTCCTGGGGGGTCTGCTGTGTGCACCTTCCATCACCGAGCGCTCTGTGCCGCTGCCTCCCTCCACACGGAACCTCACAGTCTCCCACTCCCACAGCCCTGCTCCCCTCACCTGTCTGCAACTTCAAGACAAGCAAGAGTTTCTGGCAAAGGATTTATCAGCCCATCAAGTGCTTTCCTGCCTGGAAGCAGGGTTTTGTGTGAAAAGCGCAGCAGGCTCAGGCTTTATGGAGGGGTATACATCTTCATGTCGCACCCAGAGGCATTCAAGACAGCTGTTCTCCCCAAGCCTCTCCATCGGTAAGGACTGCAGTAGCTCCACAGACGGGTGCTTCTAACGTTAATGAAACAGCTGCTGAGATCTCCACATTCCTCCTGTACAGAGAGTGCCATTACCAGAACAGTCAGGAGGCAGCTCAGCTCAGAATGGTTGGTTGTGACCCTCCTCTTCCTTTCCGTCGTGTTTCTTGACTGCCTCTGTGCTTTTCTCATGGCGGGAGCAGTGGGGAAACGAGCCCTCCCTCCATTTACATGTCTCCCCCTTGCAAGGGCACAAGGTCACTCCAAGCACGTGTGCTGAGGACAAAGCTTCCTGCCACCACTCCTGGCTTTCCCTGAATGCTGCGGGCTGCCCTGCGGTGGCACTCACTGTGCTTTTAGCTTTTTGAATCATTTATGGTATTATCAAGACTGGGCACAGCCAAAAGGAATTTAACCCCCTGCTTTGCTGAGGCAGCAGAGCTTGCCGGGATGCGCGTGTGTTCACTCCTGATGGGAGCAGCCTGGCTCAGAGACAGTCCAGTGGCTCCCAGCACCGTCAAGATGTGTGCTCACTGGTGAGGATGCTGCTCTCTGCCAAGCCACAGGGAAAAACATATTTCAGCTAAGAGGTCTGCCTGGCAGGCCAAGGTCATATGCAGAGGGAAGCTATATAAAGCTGAAGTGGGTTCCTTGGTGCAGTCTAATGGCAAAGTGAAAGCACGTAGGGAACAAAATAGAAATGGATTAAGAGCAAAGCAGTGCTAGACATTTAATGCCCCTGTGACATTTTTGAGAGTGTATCTCTGTGGTCATCCTGCTGGCGGGAAGGGGTCTGAGTCTAACCTGTGAGTGGCAGGAACATTGCTGAAGAAAACTGAATCAAAATAATATAAAACCAATGAGAGAAGCATCTGTGCTGTATCCACATGGACCTTCCTCAAGAATATACTGAACAGACTGAAGCTGAATGCTAAACAAGTGTAACTTTCCCACATGGTTTCTTTGCTCTCATTTTCTCCCAACCCTTACTTTTCCCTCTACTTATCAGCAAAAGAAGCAGGGACATTTCTCTCCAAAAGAATAAAACAGCCATTTGCAAACAGTGCAAATGACAGTGTAACAGGCTACAGGCACGTGTATCCCACCAGCAGATCCTCAGAGCTCCAAAGGTCTCGACAGTGGGACAGTTCTGCCTTGGGATGTCACAAACTGAGCTGAGCAAACCGGGGGAGCTGGAATCAGAATTTAACACACATAAGACAGAGTTCCCCATGGTTTCAGTACTTCAGGCAGATGTTTACTTTTGCAGGCCAGGCTAATAACCCGGGAGCCAGACACTCACTAACAGCTCTGTTCACAAAGCAGTTGTGTCATACTCGGGACCAGCAAATCACTGAAAATTCTGCAAGGGAGCTCACTTTGTGGTGGAATTCCAGGGAAAATCCCACAATCTCTGAACATCAGATGCCTAAGCCAAGCCCTGAAGCCTTCTGTGATTTGGTGTGACAAACAAGGACGGCTACACAGCCCTCATCATCCTCTGGCGCGGGGTGACGGTTCTGCGTGTGCGGGACGCTGCCGAGATGCCGGGGCCATCTTGCTGTGCAACAGCAGTGAGCGAACATTGCGGCTGTGCCTAGTCTAGCTCAGTGCGGACTCTTTAATCTGTCCCCCTCCTCCTTGCTGTTATTTATAACAGTTTAAAGCACCTCTTGAGCCCTGTCTGTAAAAGGCCTGGGTGCTTTTTGATCATGCCATGAATCTTTTCCTCGCAGGCTTCTCCTGGACCTACGCAGTTTTCCTGAAGAGCTGCACACACTTCTGTTCTTTTCAGAGGAGGAGTCCCAAGCGAGGATTATGGAGCTATAAAAGCGGAAGCGGACTGCTTGGCAGAGCATTCCTTGAGATTTGCCAGCCTAAGCACACAGATGTTTCTCAGATGGGTGAATCTGGAAATGAAGATCTACGTGGCATCTGTCAAAGGGCTAGTGTTTCTGATCTGTGACAAACACTGCACAGGATCCTGTCTGTCCTGCCAGGCTAACGCTGCACACAGCAGATCTACCCATCAGTGAAGCTAATCCCAAGTAATTTATTAATCTTCTTGTGCACACTCGTTTGTACCTCATAATTCTCTTGTCCATGATGAAAAATTATCTCTTGTTGCAGTTGCCCTTCCAGAGCCAAGGAGAGATGCAGCAAAGGCACCCAAATGCTTTTTGGATGACAGACCACCCCTTAACTACATGTTTGCCACAGTAGTCCAAGAGCATTTGCAGGCACATTTGAGGAGGGAGGGGTTTCTGAACTGTAACTGCAGTAAATTTCTTGCCAATTATTTTCTTCCATGAGCTGGTCAGAGCTGAAGCGAGCAGCTGCTCTGCCAGACACTGGCGTGGGGCAGAATGATGGCAGCATAACCCAGCACAGGCTGCTGCAGGAGAAGGAGCTTTTTGGTCTCCAACTAGTCCCAGAATTTGTTCCTCCCAACAGCCTGTGCCTCGGCGAGAACAGGACCTTTACCTCAAACAACTCAAGTGTTGGCCACACCTGGGGCTCACACTGACTGCTGCTCGGGGCTGCTCTGGTGTTCAGGGTCCAGTGAGAGGGCAAAGTGGGTACAGCTGCAAAACCCCCTGAGCTGGACCCACTATAGCACTTTTCCTTCATTCCAGCACTGCTGAGAGGTCCTGTGAGCCCACCCACCTGCTTGCTGGGATGTGCAAGGAGCTCTCATCCATGCCCAGAGCTGGCTGGCTCTGCGTGGAGGGCAACACTCCTGCTGCAGACCAGCCAGTGGTGTTTGACCTCTCACAGCCACAGTGGAAAAGCTGCTTTGGCACCGCTTGTGCCTACAGACGGCAGAAGGTCCCTGCTCTGAGAAGGGGAAGGTATATATGGGGGCAGAGAAGATGAAAAGGATGTACAAACACCAGAACACATTTGCTCATCATGAATCCTGAATCATAATTCTTCACTTTGGAGTATGCAATAAAAATCCAACTGCAAAGTGCTTACAGTTGTTGTAATATTCTGTAAATCACAAAAGAAAGAGAAAAGAGTTAGGCTACAGGTTTCTGAGGAGTTATGAATAATGGATTGTCAGCCTCAGTTCAGACCCATGCTAAAAATCTTTTTAACTAATGCATTAACTCTTTCACTGCTACTGCAGATGAAAGCATTAGGGTCACAATATGTTAGAATTTCAACATCCTGCTCCAATTCATCCAGATATATTATAGGTGCCTGTTGGACTCAACTGCCCCTTCTGCAGAGTGAGATTTCACATTCAAAGCTGCCGAGAGTGCTAATTAATCATTAGAATATTGCAGAAAACATAGGAAACTCATGTGCCTACATAAAAAAGTCTGCTAAAAGTCATCAAATGAAGAAGCCATGAAAAAGGGAAAGGGATTACTGGTAATCCCTCATAATGATACTCATAGCCTGCAACATGCAATTCTTGCACAGAGGCTAAAAAAAAAATAAGTATAATGATCTATAATTGTCATTCAATGCTTTTTCCTCAAACAGTGCTGCCACAGGACTCCTCGGGCTCCTCTGGTACACTCCAAGTTGTCTTTACATCTGCTGCAGAGACAAATGCCCACAAGCAAGAGAATCGCCGTCCTGCCCTCCGCCCTGCTGTGGCCATCTCCGGCACAGCCCCCCACACGGCTGCACCCGCAGTGGGCACGTCGCTGCCCTTGCTGGGCTGAAGTCGGAGCAGATCCCCTGCCCCGAGAGCTCAGTCCTGCACTCCTGGCTGCAGTGGGACAGTGTGCTGTATTTAATGCCTTAATATTGTTCCTCTGCTCTGCTGCTTGGATTCACTTCACAGGGGCTTCTGTGATTACACCTCCGCCCTTCTCACTACTTTGCGGTGGAGTCAGAAGTGTCTGGCACAAAAAGGGAGGTGGCTCTGAAATGCAGTTGGTTTAGGCGCAAGGTTAATACAGAGGCTCTAAAGAGGAGGCGAAATGACGCATCATGCTCACTCAGCCACCTTGCACTTTTACCTGGGGTTGTCGCTGCCTTGCTGCCTCCTACTCCACCTTGCAACCACTGCCCACTGTGGTCAGGGCACCCCAAACCCTCTTTGTGCTGCAGAGAGACCAGTACCTGGCTATAAGCAAGCAAGAGGCTCAGGAAACAGGTAACTTGCAGCAGCAGGACAGCAGATGAACACTTGCTAAGGTGAGCTTGTCTGGCTGCTCATTTCTCACTGCTGGAAACCTCATCATCCTAAAGTCACTGAATGCTGGTGTCCTGCACTGGAGAAGCTGCCTGTTCCCTCCTGGAAGCTAACAGGCCGTGGAGCAGCCGTGCGAGCGAGGGGGAGCAGGCAGGCCCGCTGCCAGGCAGGCATACCAGACAGCACGTCTGACCTCCGGAATATTGATTAATAGGAGGACATGACTGTCTGCACAATGTCTAGCAAAGTGCAGCACCGAATTTCATTCATAAACATTTTAAAAAGGCACAAACCCACCTGTGAGCCTACCAAGCCTCCTGTTGTGTTAGTTCCCTGCCCTTCTCCAGCAGTAAGCCTGAGCCCTGGGCAGGCACTGGGCACCAGTGAGGTGCTGCCTGTGGGCAGCGACTTCCCTCCTGCCCCCAAGCACTCCGGCATGTGCATCACTCTGCCAGTAAATACACTAAATATTAAAATAGCATAATGGCAATAGTAAATAACAATGTTTTGACCTCACATACTCTTTGATCTGGGGATAACAAATATTCACAAACAGAATTTAGTGAGGAATAGGTACTCCAGTGCCAACTGCCTTTGCTCTAGACCACCTGTGGCAACCCTGCCACAGTATTTTTATTTCCATCTCTGACCTGCTAGAGTTCATTCTGCAAGTGTTACAGTGGACTACAGTTGAACTTTGCAGGACAGACGTGGCTGGCAAGGAGGGGAGCTCACAGCCCAGTGCGATGGAGGACAGCCTGGAAAGGCTGCCCCAGCTAGTGGGTCACAGAGGACATGCATCTGCCCTTTCCAGCTGCAGGGAGAGCTGCATGATGATGCAATGATTCAAGCTGAATGCCTGTCCCTGGTGCTATTTATTAAATAATTTATGATTTTGAAGAGTGCTTGCAATGCTACTGTAAAGACAATTTTAGAAGCAACTGCTTGGGCTGTCATTGAGGGCTTGACCACTCTAGCTTGGTAACTTCACCCCTCTCACCTGTGTCATCCAGCTGCTGGCACCATCTGTCCTGGCACAATTCTCAGCAGTTTTGAAAGGGAGCAAAATTACACAGTCTCTCTCTCATTGCTAGAAATAGAGATCCCAGCACATGGGTAAAGTCATTAACCGGGCAGGGTGACAAAACCCGTCTTGTGCTGCAATTGCTTTCAGATGGTTTGCATCATAGCAGCATCAGCACCATGACTCTCTGTTCCCCACGCCAGACAAGCTCCTTGGAGTAATAAAGCAGTTCACACCAAAGTAAGGAAAGGGGAAAACATCTTCAGACTTCTGCCTAGCAGAAATGACGGAGAGCGCGTTGTGGATGCCAGATCACCAGGGGTTCTGCTCCCACCGCGGCCGGGGAGCACCGCACGCCTTACGGGAGCCGGCGGCGCTGGCTCCTGCCCTGCGATGGGAGCGCTGCTGCAGGCCCCCCCCCCCCCCCCCCCGAGCTCGGCCCACGGGCGGCACCTTCCCCCGCCGGCGCCCGGCCGCGGCTTTGCCTCCCCCGGGCCCCGAGGGGCAGCCCCGGGCCGCGCCCCCCGCCTGGCCCCGGGCCCGGCAGCTGGGGCAGCCGGGCCCCCCCCGCGCCCCCCGGCTCCTCCTCCCGCCGGAGCCGCCCCCGCGCCGCTCCGCCGTCCCGGCCCTGACATCTAGCGGCCGCTCCGAGGGGACACGCGTGGGGCTCGGGAACGGCACCGCCCCCCCCCCCCCCCCCCCGCAGCCAGCGCCCACGCCTCGCAGGGTGGCACCGCTCCCCGGGGACGGGGCGGGCGCAGGCGGCGGGGACCCCACGGACACCCCGCACCCCTCAGCCGGCTGCCAGCACTGACTCGTGATAAAAGCACGGCAGGGAGACTGCCCGGGGCTTCAGTTCCCACGCACGGGCGAAATAAAGCGGCCCTTGCTTCACCCCCCTTCCACTTCACACGCCCGCCCCTCCTGCGGCATTGCCCCGGGCAGACGCAGCCCCGGCGGGGGGGCGGGGTGAGAAGAGACTGTGAAGGAGTTAGGAGCAGCGCAAAATAATTCTCCAGAATAAAAAGTAAAAATCACAGTAAATCAAAGACAAAACTAAGACCACCCAAAATAAAGATGTATGGAAGATGTTCAGTTCATTCGTGTTTAAGGTAGTTTCCTTCCCTAGCAGGTTTACAGGTTGTGATATACGAGCAACAAGTAGGGAGATTTATGCGTGTTCAAATCTTGCCTCTTTTCTTCTCCCTTCATTGCTTTCGCAGCCTCAGAAGCAGCCCTCTAATGAACTGTAAGATGCGTGTTATCACACAGAGCATCACCCTATATCACGTTAGGAATCAGCACACAATTTATAGGAGGGCTTCAGGCTCTCAGAGGCTCGCCAACGGCCCAGCTGTGGCCAGGACCGGCTATCGGGCTGGCTGCAGGAGGCCCACGGCCGCACCGAGCAGCGCAGGGGCCCCGGCCCGCTGCGGGCAGTGGGGATGTGCAGGGGCTCACACTGCCGGCAGCGTGGAGCAGAAGTGGCCCTGGGAGCGAGCGAGCTCTGCCCTGCTTCGCCACACGGTAGGACTGGCTGAAGCGTCCAGCTCCCACGGGCTGCCGGGCTACGGAGCCTGCACCCGAGCAGCAACCCCCGGGAAGCACGCCGTGCTGGACCCTGACTCACTGCAGGCTCTCGGCCCCACATCACCTCCCATCACAAGTGAAAATATTTCTCTCCCTTGGGATGGACAAACGAATGGGAAAAATAAAATACCCTGCCACTTATTTTGGCATTAGCAGAGCTGGCAAGACCTTGATCCCTGGGCATGAGGCCTCTCGGAAATGGGTGGACACCACGGGAGCACCAGCATGCTGCTCTGGAGGTTCATGATATTCTTTGACACCACATCCCCTGCTCTGTGCAGGCCTCCTTCCACCAGCCATTTAAACTTACTCATGGCAGGAGACGCTCAGCATTCAGGCACTCGCTCACTTTCTCAGAAGAGCTATTTGCTGCAACAACAGATGGACAGAGGTTGGAGAGCACTAAACCGAGGACTTGTGGGGACTTGGCACGTGTTTCTCTGGTCTCCTCTCTTCCACAGTGGCCTTTAGCTTTAGTTATCCTGAACAAAGTAAGAGACAAAGTCTCCTTCTCTCCTCATCCACCAAAGCACAAGTGTTAGCATCCTTCCCTCATGCATCAGTCCTAGAAAACACCTTGCACATGTCCCAGTGCTGCTTGTGCACTGGGCCAGTTTGGGGCACCAGCCCAGTTCACACTCTTTCTCCTTTTGGGTGGCTTCCATGGTGTGAAGCCCTGCCCAACCCAGCGCTGAGCCTGGCACAGTGTCACCAAGGTCTATGAAGCTGTCCCTTTTCCTCTTGGGAGACTCCTGCTTTGGGAAGGAGCCGTGTGCTGCCTGTGACACAGGGCAACGATACACAGGGTCAGATGGACTTAAAGCTCAACACCTCTCAGGCAGTGGGCTAATGCTGTCTTTCTAGCCAGAGCTCACCTCCAGGTCGTCTTATCTCAGCTGCAGGTGCCAAGCTGAACTGGCAAAGTGCAGCAGGGACCGGGCAGAACCCACCCAGTAGCGGCACTGAGGACCAGGTACTGCATAAAGCGATCTAATAGGCAACGTATATAATTATTATTATTTATACAGTGTCAGGAGTGCACATGCTGCTTTACAGATTAATGAAAGGAAATGCCTTACCACTGTGGTTTGCAAGTGTAGAGATTCTGCAGTTGATATTCATACAGTTATTCATACAGCTGATACAGGAGAAAGTAGAAACACATGTTATATCTGCAGCATACTGTACTCCCATGAAAGTTATGTTACTTATTTCTGGGTACAGGTACAGAAGTGTTCTAAGCTGTTATTCCCTGCAAATACATCTGTTAGTAAGCATCTACGAACACTCATCCCTGTGGTTGTCAGAGTTCCGTGGCACTGTGATCCTCCCCGAGGACTGGGGCCAGCCCAGTATCTCATAATGGTCAAGACAGCTCTCACTGTTTGCACAAGGCAGAGGTGGTATTTCAGACTGGAAGCCAACAGCTAACACAGAACTCCCAGGAACGTCAGCCATGCAAACCCAAACTGACAAAATATTCCAAAATAAACCCTGCAAATGTCGGCAGCTGACGGTGCAGAGTCTAATCCAGCCTGGCCGTTAATATCCGAGTGACGCATTGGTCATTCTTATTCATTGTGATGTTCATTAGTACCTGGGGAATTCATTACTAAACACATGCAGGTTACCTCCATTGTAGCTACTGGAAGAAACAGGCACTTCTGTCCTCAGTTATATATTTTACAATTGTAATGACATCAGTAAAAGGCATTTTTGGATCAGATTTAAAACTGAAAAGTCAAGGCAAAGCTTAGATGCCGCAGCTGAGGAACTGCCACAAATACCTTCAGCAGAGCTGGATATTAAAACCTGTGAGCTTGTTTGGTCAGAGTAAAGTAATAAACCACTATGTTCAATCACATTGGAATGCAAGGGCTGCAGCGAGCATGGTGATGCCTCTGTGCTGCCATGCCCTTTCCAACGGCTGCTTCATGCAAACTTTTCAGCAAAAATTCTGAAGGAAAAGTAAATTCTGATGCAGAGAATACACAAAACAATATTGCAAAGAGCAGCAATGACCAAAAACTAATCATCATGACACTTCAGCGTGTATAACCGAAGAACAAGAGACCTGTTGCTGAGAGGCAAAGGGCAGCTGGGCTAAATTAGCTGAGCAAGTTTGAGTCTGGATAGTGTCATTAGGAGAAAAGCAGAACTATGCCATAAACTCTAATGAATGCATTAATGGATGGCTTGTGCCTCTCAAAAGGGGAAAAAACGGTTTAAATAAAGTTATTAACACAGCCCACCTGTGTTTGGCTCTTGGACTATGTTGTTTAAATAGCCCATTAACTCTTGGAGTAACTAATCTTGAAAGTGAATATAGCCTTTCTGAAGTAGACATTTAACTACATTCATATAATTCAATTAGATTGAGCATTCTTAGTCCAAAGCCAGTATTCTATGCTTTCATCTCTAATAATGGTGCACAGCAAACTTGGTTAATATGGTGTTAAAAAAAGAATTTGCATTTGTAATGGTAGCCAAAAATAAATTGCTGGACTGAACCCTAAAATGTAACATGTAATTTGAGTGGTATAAGTTGGCATTATTATAATAATACAGAATTTTAAGGTTGTATTTATTTCTAAAATCAGTATTACAAGAGTGAGCTGAGTTTTATGGCTCTGCCTTAAACTCAAAAGGGAAAACTAATGATTTTTTAAAAAAACTGATATTGAGATAAAGTTTCTTTTTTGGATACCAGAGCTCACATCAGCTAACAGACAACACCCGGGACTGCTTCTGCTTGGGTTTTGGGGGGCAGGGGTGAGAAAGAAGAAAAACAAATTGTGGCCTGAATAAGTTCATCCAGTTAATAAATAGTTAAAGCAAATTCATTAGGAAACAGGAATTTTATAGATTTAGTTAAAGGTTTCTTCCTATTTATGTCACTGAGAAATGATAAAATTCCTTTTATCACTCTACAACTTGTTAATGTTTTACCCCAGGACCACTTCATCTGTAATAAACATCTTAACAAAATATGCATCCCTAGGGAGGAACCGTTAATTTCCTTAAGGCCTCACACATGTAATAGGTTTTTATTGCATGCAGGTGCTTTGTGAAATTGCATTGACTTGTAATAAACGTCCAGTAAAGAGCAGGTAGCACCTAAAAGGGGGAAGTGTTTGTGCACCTGTCTGAGGAGAGACTTAACACACCCTAATCCTCCACGGGCTTCTTCGGCTGCACTAGACACATCACCGAGCCTCACCTTCTAGGGCGTCTGCTGCCTCTAATCACACCAAGGTAAATGCTTGGCTTTTTACAGTTGTGTTTAGCCAGCTTAAATAAATGCTAGGTGAATTTAATATATGTTCAAATATATTTATTGCTGCTTTGGTTAAAGTTGCAGCATAAATTACAATCAAGCACACTCTAAAGTACAGGGAAAATAGTGCATGGCAGATTTTCCTTTTCTTTTGTAGGCATTTATCTGTGTAAGACTCTTAATGGAATTAAAATATTTTATTCATCTGTTTTAGAATTAAGTATAAAGAAAGTTTAACATAATTCTTACCAGTAATAATATACCTTAGATATTTCAGTGAGGATAGCTTTGTCTTAAGTGTTTAATTTTGAGAGGTTATTTTTTAAAAACCATTTGAGCAAAGTCGTATCTATGGTTTTCCATGGACACTGAAGAGGGCTATTGTGCTCATCACAGTAATTAACAGCAATGAAAACTCTGCATTTCAAGAGAATCCCCACCTAGCAGCAGCACCACATGCATATGCTGAAGCTCTTTGCTGGTCGAGCAGTTGCTCTGCCAATTCTCCGTGTTCTGTGGAACACTTGCAGTACCCGTGAGCAAAGAACTGCTCCCCCTCCTACCCTCGGGGAATGCGGTAGGTATGCCTGAAGGACAACAATCGCAGAAAACCGGGGAGTTAATGTTCTGTGTCACCATCTGAGGCAATACTACAGAGTTTGTACGTTTGAGGAATTTCTAAGTTTAGTTACAAAGTCCAGAACTTACACAAGTTCTTCAGTAAAACCTCTGCATATTTCCTTCCTCTCGCCCTTCTTTCTTTCTAAATGCAGCTTCACAGTGAAGGCATATCAAGGCAAAATTGCAGCTAGAAGTAAAATAACGGGTTCTGGAGCTCTCCAGTAGCTCAGATTAGAAATCTTTGAGGCGCTTGGGTCGAATGAGTCGGTCCGAAGCTGCCCAGGCTTCGTTCATGCCGGGGGACCAGAAGCGTTTGTTAAGGGCAGTGATACAGCCACTCGATGCACCCCTTGGTGAAACAGGGAAAACTTTTTCAAAAGCTCCTGTGACAGTTAAAAATCCAAGCTTAGTTAAAATTTTTACTCAAGTGTGTAGGAAAGCCTTTTGACCTTTAACAGGACTGTCACTGAAACACCTAAGATGCTGTGGGGTTTTTTTTTTGTTTTTTTTTTTTTCCCCCACATTTGGACATTTTTTGAAAACCGTAACCATATGCAAGATTAAGAATTTAAAGGTTTTGACTAGCCCAGACAGAAGGGCATACACTTCATGGTCCAAAGCATCACCTGAAATATTTATTAATGACTGAAACATTTAAGTTCAACAAAAGTCTAAGAATCTGAGAAGTACTTTAGGTGTGTGTTTAATTAAAAAAAAATACTTGCTTTTCACCAACACCTTCCTGAACTGGGTACATAATGTAAAAACTCAGCTGTGAAGTCATGAATAACAACAAATGAATATACTAAAGTGAATCCTGATTTCTTGGGGGGGTAGAAGCGGTAGAAGGGAGGTAAGTTTACTCATTACTGAGTTATAAGAAAACTATTCCTATCCAAGTGAGTGAAAGAGAAATTTAGTCTTATGTGGATAAATAATAAATAGTAGGAAAAAAAGAACCAAAAAATGTAAGAGCAAAGACAGAAATGGAGAATGCTGAAGAAAATCTCCCTGAATTTAAAAGGCAGAGAAAAAAAAGAAACAATAAGTAACCTCACACCTGAGCTAAGATGGCAAAGAAATAAATAGCACCGCAAAAATCAGGAAAGCATTTAAACACATAAGTCACTCGTACGCAGCCCCATTAAGCCCGACGGGGCTGTGCACACACCAAGGGCTCTGCCAGAGCCGGGCCCTCGGCTCTGACCCCGGCGAAACACCACATGCCCAAGGAGGCTGATGAATTATCCGCACGGCATCTACAAGGGCTCATTAGAAAAGGTTGCACCGGGCTGCAGAGGCGGGAGGAGGTCCCGGCGCGCGGGGGTGTTGTGGGAGAGCAGACGGGGGATGCTGCGGGGCGGCCGAGAGGCTTTGGGGGTGATGCCGGGGACGGGGCTGTGGGAAGGAGCACGAGGTGCTGCCAGGCACGAGGGGTGTTCCCTCTGCACCCCGACACGGGCAGGGCACCGCTCCCGTCCCACCATCTCGGGCTCGGCCAGGCCACGTGCGGGGAGACAACAAAGAGGCGGCTTTTTGGGGCTCCTAGCCAGAAAAACCCACCCCTGTTGGGGAAGGGGCAGCCGAAACGTACATCCCTGTGCTGGTGGTTCCAGCCCGTCCTGGGGGAGGATGGGTGGGGGGGGCACCCCGCGGCCCTCAGTCTGGATGGGAGAACGGCTCCCAGGACTGTGGTCATGATCAGCGGGTGCACAGTCGGGGCACAATGAGAGACAGAGACATGGTCTGGGACCCCTGTCCCCCCCAGGCAGGAGCTGGAGGGCAGTGTGCTGGGCAGCAGAGCTCCCTGCCCTCCTCTTCCTTGCAGGCTCAGAGCGAGCCCTGCTCAGCCAGAGCTGGGTCCTCGCACGGTGTGCTGAACCACAAGCAGGCCCGTAGGACTTAATGATAAAAAGGGAGAAAAAGCTTATGCTTGTCAGTAGGCAGCATCTGAGCAATCTCCCCCCCACCCCCGACGGCCACACGAGTATTTTCCTCCATTGGAGCAGCTCCTGGGCACACCCAGGCCGTGCCGTGCGCGGGTGCAGGGCGAGCAGTGCCGGTGGGCACTGTGCACGCCGTGGCACGGCCACCAGCACCCATCCGGCAGGGGAGCCCCCGGCGAGAGGCGGGGGGCAGCCGGCCCCCGAGCACGGCTCTCCAGGAGTGTGGTGTGCCAGGGGCCGCTGAGAGCCAGTGTCACCAGCCCCCCTGCCAAACCCCGGCCGGGGCGGGAGTTTATGTGGGTGGAAAAAGGAGCTGCCACCACGAGCAATTTTCTGTGCTTTCTGGCGAGAGTCAGCCCCATTCCTGCCGGCTGCCCGGCTCAAGCCCACGTCCTCTCCTCCCTCCCAAGATTTCATACAGAACCGCCGGCACCGGAGCAAAGCGACGCTGGTGCCCAACCCGGCCGTGCGCGGGGAGAAGGGCAGAGGCTGCGGGGCCGGCGGTGGCGGCTGCGCCGCGCGGGACGGGCCGAGAACGGCAGCTCGCGCTTCCTGCGGCTCTGACCGAGCTGCTTTTTGAAGGGGTCAAATAGTAGGAACGATCATCTTCAAAGAGAGAGGATTTATAGGTGCTGCCAGGTCCCAGGCTTCGCCCGTCGGAGCCCTGAGCAGACGGGCGCGCTTCCTTCGCTCCTTATCTCAACCCCACATCTCCCGGGGCTGCCCCGAGAGCTGCGAGTTCTGAATCCCGGTGGTGGCCACTGCAAATGTTCCCGCAGAAAAGCTTGACGTAGCATCTTGTTTTTTCAAAGAAAAAAAAAAAAAAAAAACAAACAAACCAACCCAAAAACAATCCAAGAGAAACAGTCAGCCTCCTCAGTACTAAGGACAAAATAGAGACAGGAGTCATAGAGGCAAATGTAATTAGGAAACATATGAGAAGATTCAAAAAAAGTTCAAAAGAATATGAGAAAGGAAATGTATAAAAAGTAAATAAAACACATTGTTTAAAAATGTTTCATATTAGACTTCCCCTATAAACATTTTACTTTTTATTTTATAGATTTCATGCTATTCTAATCAACTTTATTTTTGTAACTTCACAACTGAAACTGCAAACCTTACAGCCTGTTTTCACATTTCTGGTGCGTCCTGTCAGTCTTTTATATCTCTCTGGATGGGGGGAAAAATAAAGTCAATGAAGTGAGCCAAAAAATTCTAATTTCAAAACTTTTATAGAAATTTCTCCTGAAGAAACTCAGGCACCACATCATGGAAAGATCATAAAGGTTTGGTGAAAACAGTTCCAACTCCCAGACAAATCAAAGACTAAATAGTTTACTATTGCTTATGAAGAGTATGTAAACTTGTAAAGGATATTAATGAAGGTGTAAACTCTTACTGAGGAAAAACAAATCTTTGCTGTAGAGGACTGGGGTATTAAAATAAAGCAAACACAACACCTCATCTGCCATGCCTTAAACTGCACCAGAACACTGGAATTAGAGAAGCCAGGTAATCTAAAAAACAATTTAGAGATGCAAGGCTTTTGCTGGCCTGCAGTCATCTGGATGAAGGTCCCATCTCATCTTTACAATCAAAGAGTTAACTCTGATGTCCCAGCACACAAATAAGTAAATGTGGGATAATTAGGAAACAAATTCTGCAAACATCTTGAAAGGGGCTGGAGACCTTTGATCTTTATAGAAAAGAAAACATTACAATACAGTCTAGCTTTTGGGGTCTGCACACATTTTATACCAAGGCAGAGGATGGTATCTTTCTTAAAAATCAAGTAACACCTAATTCCATCATACCCTAATTATCTTAACTGATTTCATATGTCTAAAGGTATTTCACCAAAAGATTAGAGTAGAAAGAGGGACTGACAAAATAATTAAATATGCAATTTGCCAAGCTTGGGCAATATGGCTTTGAAATCACCTTTTCAGGAAGTTTTACAGCTTGTTCATTGACATATATATTGCAGCCTTCAGATTCTTATTTAAGCTCTTTTGATTACTTTAATGGATTAATACCCGAGTACCATCAATGTAAAGTCTAATACTCAAGCCTGTTTCTAATTTGCCAAAAGTTGCATTAGTTTCCTTTTGGTGTTATGATAAGAAAAAAATAATCTGTAACTTCATACTTTTTTTTTTTTTTTTTAAATAATAAAATTCCTCCTTCCAAAGCAGTTCTGTGAATACAGAAGTAAGCCTGTATCTAGTGCCCTTTTTGTTTACATGAAGCACTTCTGTGTTTTCTAAGGTTTTGGTGACCTAACCAACACACACGCAACCATCAGCCACATGCGGGGTGGCGGGTTTTACCAGAAGAGTGCAGGATTGCCACTTTAATCCGTTCAGATTTATTCTGGGTGAAAAAACTTGTAATGAATTCCTGTCTGGAGCCTTCCCCACGGCTCCATCTAAGAGGTGCTCAAGCCTCGACCAGCAGGGCAGCCCGTGCTGCGGGCAGAGGGCTCCGGCTCTGCCCCCCTGCCCCGGGGATGCCCGGTTTCCAGGCCTGTCTTCCAGCCACAGACAGGGAGGACATTTCTGTGCTCACAGCAACGGCAACATGCCTGCTGCTTCTGCTGCTCTGCATATATCACAATGCAAAGTTTGCAGGAAAACTTTCCACCTAAAATCTGTGATCTGCTAAAGGAAACCGTGAAAGCAGCCGCAAGAGGTCAAAGCAAGAGTTGTCCAACCAAGACTCCCTGACCCCAGGCAGGAGCAAACGCCCAAAGCAGAACGGCGCATCCCGTGGATCCTCCTCTGACACTCCATGGCCAAGGAGTTTCCCAAAACACGGGTGGTTTCTGCGTCCAGCAGCCCTCCGTGAACTTGTTCCCTTCCCAGCCTTCATCACAACCCGTGGTAACACGTTTCATGTTACAATGACATGCTGTGTGAAGAACCACCTTCTTCAGCTTGTTTGGCACAGCACAACACAAAAATGGTTAACTGACACTATACATAAATACATATGCACACAGCTCATCTGGCTTCTTGATTTTTACAGAGCCAGGTGTGGCTCTTTCACTCTAGGAGGAACACTGCTGAAGTTGAAAGGCATTTTAAAAATAAAAATTAAAATACACATCTGAATGGTTAAATGATTTGGCCATGGACACCCAGAAGCATCACTACTCAAATGCAATTCAGGCATGAACCAAACAAACAATTGTGTAGCAGCCAACTTCTCAAACACATTAAGCAGCAAAGCTCACTTCACCTTACCTAATTCAGTTACAGAGGTTTCTTGCTCTGCCCTGTGTAGAGACAATGAACCAACCAAAACTCCTCGGGAAACAGGCCTTCTCCTTCTAATACTTGTTTGACAAACCTTCCTGGGCTACTCAGTTACTGGCCGCACACACTGTAAGAGTCTGTATGGCCAAAGCCGGGGCAGCCAGGACTAAGCCTGCAGCATACACCATCTCTCCAGTTCAGATCCAGTTTTGTGAATCCAAGAGGAAACACAAGCTTTAAATATTCAAATAGAAAAGAAATTCAAGTTTAAAAATCCACAAGACTCTGGATACCAGACATGAGAAAGGTTTTCTGCCATTTCTCCGGAAGCCAACACACATTCTTTAATAAAGACCAGTTTTTCTTGAGATTTAACAAAACAATCTAACCCAAACCAGCATGGCCTTTGCCTCTTCCTGAGGAATTCCAGACTAATTGTAAACTTCCTCTGAAAGATGAAAAAATATAGCTGATACTCACAGTTTGGAAGACAATGCAGCCAGCAGCAACTCTGGCACAGCCATGCTGCAAATGGCTGCTAATTGGCTCCACACCTGGACGAGATGAGGAGAAAAGCCTCCCCGGCCTTTCCCTCAGGGCTGGGCGGGGGGTCAGGTCCCTCCTTTTGCTGCGGGCGCCCGCGGGTGCCGTGGCAGTGCCCTTCAGCCTCCTCCGGCAGCAGGCCTGGCTCCACATTGTTGGGTTTTCCTACTGACTTTTTTCACATTTATTATTTCTCCGTTACACGTTACCGCTTGAAGCCATCAGAAACGTCCCAGGAGGGAGAAGGGGCACTTGCTGACCACAAACACGTGCGCGATGCTCTGGGGGAACAAGGCCGGCTGTGGGTTCCTCGGAGCTCTGGGCGCGGGGATGGAGAATCGCTGGTGGGCTCCGTCCTCCCCGCTGAGGAGGCAGCGGGTCCCCAGGGCGGGGGCTGACCCGGCTTCTCCCCCTCCAGGGCAGAGGGGGGTCTGCTGCCCCAGCTGGGACGGTGCGGGGCCGTTCGCGGGCACCTCTCGGCCGAGTCCCCGGCACAGGGCAGGCAGGAGCCGTCGTGGCTCAGCCGGGGCCAACAGATCCCTGCCCTCGCCAGCCCCGCCGGGGAAGGTGCCGAGGGGCTGGCAAAGCTGGAAAAGAGGAGTGCTGGTCTGATGCCGAGGCATAGTTCAGGGCCTGCTTGTTTATTAGTGTCCATAAAGTTTCGCCAAGTGACAGACGTTAGCATTAAAAATATAGGTAACATCAGAAATGTTCCCTAGGAGCCACAGTTCAGCAAACGCCTTTAAAAATAACTAACTGAACCACAACAGAGAGACACCAAACTGACCCGATCCTTTCCGCCTTTAAAATCATGTACATACACTATATTTCAGGGTCAATTTATCATAACATGCCCCTTCCTCACTGGTGCATAGCAAAAGGGACTGCACAGACATATTTATAGCAGTCACTGCTTATCAGATGGTATAAATATGTCCGTGCTAAAGTAAATCAAGTCATGGATGTGGAGCTCAGCGACCCATAGCGAGAAGGAAATGTTGGTGAGCACCTGGCGGGCGGAGCCCCCCCTGCGGGCATGGGGCAGGCTGCCCACCCTGCGCAGTGGCGAGCTCCCCCGTGCCGAGGGCAGCCCGGGGCTGCTGAGCGCGGGGCGCTTCGGGGGGGACGGGCCTTTTTGTTTTCTTTCAGACTTGCACCAAGGAGCACATGGAGAGGATTAAAAGGAGCCTTCTACGTATTCTCTTTTTCTGCTTATTCCTCTGTAGCTGTTCACCTAATTGCATTCTGGATATAATGAAGCTCCCCAAGACAAGAGTTTGTCCCAGCTTATCCTAGTCAGATCTTGGACCTGTCTCCTGTGATATTTAACAATAAGGCACCATTATGGCATGTCATGCTCCTCTGTTGAACTGTAGAAATAATATATGGTTTTCCTAAACTTTTAGCTGTTACCAATTTACTCTAATCTCATTAACACTGTTGTCCAAATTCTAAACATCGCTGCAGCTGTAAAACCACAAGGAAACTTCCAGATATTGTAGGCCTAAGGAAAAATCAAGGTGGGTTCTCCGTTAGCCATTGCTTTTAGGAGAATAGTATCTAGCACACCCCGAGGTACAGACATGGGCTCAGAGTGAGGTGGTGCACAGGAGAGGTTCAGGGAGACTTTTGATTCGGGGTCATTTCTTGCTCACATGTGCATCCTGTG
Source organism: Tyto alba (assembly GCF_018691265.1). Lineage (NCBI taxonomy): Eukaryota > Metazoa > Chordata > Aves > Strigiformes > Tytonidae > Tyto > Tyto alba. Next base: position 577,907 of record NW_024881273.1, read on the forward strand.
CCGTCTGCAGCCTTGGGAAACAGCTGAGATTTAAGGTTTGCCAAACCAAGAACACAAATATATTGATAGGAAACTTGGTTTAGCTTTCAACCAGCAAAACATAATAATTCGCCGATCAGCAGAAGTCTTGGGACAGAGCTGCTGGCAGTGATGCACAAAGTATTCACAAAAGAATTACAGAAACTGCACAGCACTGGCTTGTTAAGAAGACTATTTAGCAAGCAAAAATGCCAGCAAACACTACCAAGATAGAGCTGCAGTGTTTCCTTATGGGGACCATTTAAGATAATGCCCACTCCTGTGCCTGGACAGTTAGGGCTTTCTAAGAATAAACTGATTAAAGAACATTTTGCAACCTATAAACCCGGTGCAGTTTAAAAGAAGTCTTTTAACCTTGGAGGTCTTATTTTCCTTAATAAGAAGTTGGGAAACCCCTTGCTTTCCCCAGTTTGATCAGCTCATTAACAGACTGACAATATCTCAGGAGCTGCTGATACTCAATGCTTTGATAATAACATCTGCTGACTTCCTCAGGGCCCTTTTCAGAAGAAATTAGGTACAGGTTTGCATGCCAAAGCAAGCAGGGATGTCATGAATCTGCATCCAGCTGGGAAAAGCAGACAGGCTGCAGAATCGCTGCTGCCACACAGTCAGCGCCCGAGCAGACCCCGGCCGGGGGAGGCAGGTTTGGTTCCCGTCTCCCTCCCCTTTTACGAAGAGCATAAACCCGGATTGCCGTGCCTGCTCCGCGGGCCCCCCGCCCCGAGCATCGCCCCGCGCGAGACCGAGGGGGCGGGGTGCCACCGCAAGGGCTGGTAACTGCTGTGGGATTTTTTTAATCTAGTTTCCTATGAAAACAAGGTTCCTGTGATCCCTGTATGCTTGTCTGTCTGCCTGTCCTGCCCAATAACTTTGAACTCTTTTCTTTACTGATTTAAACCAGATTTCACAGAGAGGTAGAAGTCTCAAGGATAATTAAGTTCCTAAAAGTTTCATATAAATAGGCATTTGGGCAGAAAAAAGGAATTTAGAGTTAGAACAGACAAAAAGTTTGCATTAAGGGCTTTGAGTCCATTGACCGGCTTCTGCAGACTGCGACAGGTCACTGCCAGGAGACTGGGGGAAAAGTTATAGGTGTAGGTGGGAAGAGCAGAAAACCTTTGTATAATTCAGATACAAGTCAGTCACAGGAAACCACCCCCATTGTCTCCAGTGCTTGTGGAACAAACCGATTCTCACATATCCCCGAAGTCTGTACTTCTTGCTTTTTGCCGGCAGCGCGGCCCAAGCCACGGGCGCGATGGCTTCTCCCCGGTCAGCGGCGACTCGTCAGTCACCATAAAATAAAAAAGCGCGTGTCGGGGAGCCCATGTGCTGCTCCCCTCGGCGGGCAGGGCGCTCCGCAGCGGCGTCCCCGCGCGGGGATGCCGTGGGTAGCCGGGCCACCGCCCCGTGCCGGCTGCCAGCCCCGGCTGCCATCCGGCCCCACACCGCTGCTGGAGGGAGGTGGGGGTCACGGGGGGGGGGTTGCGGGGGGGCGGTCACGGTGAGGGGGGTCACGGGGGAGGGGGGGGGTTCTGTGCCGTGGGGCCATTTGTGATCTGGGGGTGGAGGGGGTGGCCGTTTGTACCTGGGGCTTTTGAGAAGCGTTGTTCCAGAAATGAGTCCAATTCAGCAGCCAGTCTTGGTGTGCTGTTGTCAGGGCCTTACGCGGTGCACCTTGCCGTAGGATTCGCGGTGCCTGGGCCACCCCCTCCTCCCCGGCACGGGGCTGGGCAGGCAGCTCGGCTGAAGGGCCGGCCCGGTTGCAGCCACTGTCCCCCTCTCCTTCCCCTTGCTCACCTCATGCCCTCAGGTTTTTGCCTAATGCATCTCGGCCAAGCCCTCAGGTGCTCCTGCGGGACACGTTATAGGGAACAGCAATAACGGGGCTTCTTGCCTCGTTTTTGAAGAACGACTCTGTTCAGACACTCCTGCTGGGAGCGTTTCCCTGGCAGGGAAATGACCTGAAATGACCTTACGGCACGTCGGCTTCTCGGGCTCCCTGGTTCCTTGACACTTCAGTGACTTTGCCGGCACCCTCCCCCAGCTCCCAGAAACCCCAAACAACCCCGATCCCAAACCTCTGCCGTGACCGTGGGAACAGCCCACTGGTGTGCTCCCAGAGGAAAGGCAGTGCCTCGGGGGGGGAGCGGCGTCGGGTCCTGATGCTCTCCCCTCCCTGCAGAGGCTCAGCTTTAGCCCTCCTGCTCCCAGCGAGTGTTCAGCAAAGTCTTAATGACAGAGACTACAGGTCCCTCCCAGACCTCACCTGTTTCCCCTTTAGGAAGTTCTCTCAATGTCCAGTATGGATTTTCCCAGTTATCATCTAAACCTGGCGCTTTCAGTGCTGCCAAGGGTGAGGTGACCCACAGGGGCTGCAGGGTCCGGCCCGGGGGATGCGCGTCCCTCCCCGACCTCTGCTGCTGCCCCCGGCCACCAAAGCCCACCACAACCCCCCCGAGCTGGCCTGATCTAAGACACAACTCTGCTCTTGGAAACTATTTCATAAAACTTTTTAAAGTTCAAAATAAGATTTTCCTTCTTTGCTCAGCTAACAGTGCCGTTCAATTTGGCCAAAAAACCTGTTCTGGACAATCAATATCTTTATTGTTCCATGCCAGAATAGTTTAAATTATAAAACCATAAACTATAAACCAACCAGTGGGTAGACTCCCCTGTTTGACAGAGGTGTGAAAACTCTCCTCAGAGAAGGGCACAGCCTCCTCCTGCCCGCTTCCAGCCCTTGTGGCAGCAGGGACCCACCGGCCGTGGGCAGCGCGGGGGGCACGGACCCGGAGCCAGCGGGGCCGCAGCCGCCGGCCGCGGAGCTCTGCCGCCTCGGAGAGCACCGGGACCTGGGGCAGAGTCCTCTCATCTCTCCCCTCCCTCCTCCACTTTCCAAATGGCTGGAGGAACAACCAGGTTGCTCATTTTTTCAGTGATAATCAACAGTGAATTTCTGCTTATGATTTAACTTTTTTTTTTTCTTTTTTAAATATCCTCTAAACTAAAAATTCAGGAAAAAAGTTACCAGTGAAAATGTTTCGGCATGGGCCACGAGGCACGGGGGGTTCCCTGTGCAGGTCTGCTCAGGTGCCAGCAGGGTTTCTCCAGGGAGCTGCCAGGGCAGCGCAGGAGCTGATCTCCAGGCACTGCCAGCAGCTCTGACTGGGGCTGAGCCTTCCTGGAAAGGCCTTTTCCTGATTATGAAAAGCAAGATTTTAGCTATAACTGCAGAAAAAGAAACATGAAGGATGGCGTGTTATTTTCCAACATGTGGCTGCAGTTACTCACGGGCAGAGGTAACACACGGGGCTTTGCAGCAATGCTTTGTTCACGGGTCACTTTAGGATCCCTATGTGGCTCAGCAGCGTAATCCCCAGGGCTTCGCACCGCGCTCGCCGAAGCCAGTTGCTTCTCCTTACTATGGGGCTCACGCTGTCAAAGCCTCACCTGGGTGCTAACGGGCACGAGGGCCTCCCGCCAGCACCGCCACCACCACTGCCACCGCCACCACCGCCACTGTCACTGCCACCGCCGCCACCACCGCCGTGCAGCTGACGCAGGGCAGCTTGGAATCCCAGCAGCACGTGGCAGCAGCGGCATGGGGCAGTGGTGGCAGCGGTGGCAGCAGAAGCGGTGGCAGCAGCGGTGGTGGCAGCAGCAGCGGTGGCAGCGGTGGCAGCGGCGGCAGCAGCAGTGGTGGCAGCAGCAGCATGGGGCAGCAGCAGCATGGGGCAGCAGCAGCATGGGGCAGTGGTGGCAGTGGTGGCAGTAGAGGCAGCAGCAGCGGTGGCAGCAGCAGCATGGGGCAGCGGTGGCAGCGGTGGCAGCAGCAGCATGGGGCAGCGGTGGCAGTGGTGGCAGTAGAGGCAGCAGCAGCGGTGGCAGCAGCAGCATGGGGCAGCGGTGGCAGTGGTGGCAGCAGCAGCATGGGGCAGCGGTGGCAGCGGTGGCAGCGGTGGCAGCGGCAGTGCGGCTGGCAGGTCTCTGCTCTGCCTGCGTGGGAAAGCGCCTGGCAGGGGTTGTGCCCCCCCGGGGCAGCGCCCGCCGTCTCCAGAGCACCGGGAGCTCTGGACTTCGGGAGAGGACACGAGTTATTTGATTTCACTTCACTCCCCCCTGTTTGTTCCAGAGGAACCCCCAAGGATCCGCTTCGGTCCTGTGGAACGATGGATGTTAAATAGGGGCCTTAAAATATCTAACTAGAGCTAACCTTTCTGAGACCCACCCAGCTGAGCCTAGAGCATTTCAAGGCCTGCTCCTCCCGAGAGGATTACCTGGGGTTTGGTTTGGACTTTTTTAATCAGCAGCCCATATTGGCAAGCGAGTGGCAGAGCGCTCCTTCACGTGCACAGGTACCACACCGTCCGGTCCCCGTCGTATGAGTTGGTGGGAAGACTGTAAAATAAAAACTGGCAGAGCAGCTGGATGAATACTCAGTTTAATTTAAGATCCAGCACTCACAAGTCAAACTACAAAGTGGTCCCACTTGGGGTATTCTCGCAGTTTTTGGTTTAATCGAGCAAAATTCTAGAGGTCAAATTTCACCCTCAGTAGAAGTATGTCATGCGACTTCCAGCATTTCTGGTGGAAAAACCCCACAGCCCAGAGCCCGCTTCCTCTGGAGAATCGCACGACGGTTTGACCGGGCTTTCTCTCCTTGACGTGTCGCCCATTTTATTAACTTCTGCTTTGCTTTAAAAAGAGGCATCTACCGTTTTGCTTCCCTGAAGAAGCTCATAATGTTATAATTCAAGTGTCAGGACAGATTAGGTTAAATGTACTGTGTGATTCCCAAAGGAAAACAAACTTCCAAACATACTCTATTTGCCTTGTTACATGTCATGGATTGCATTAGAGCTGAACATGTAATTCTGTCGCCTAATGTGTTAAAGTTGGCATGAATTTTATTCTCTGTGCAAGGTGAGAAATTACTTAGCTAACAAAACATTTCGTTTCCCCCTCTTTGCGTTCTTTCTTTATGAGATTCTGAATGTGACATTTTCACAAAAAATCCCTGCACTTATTTGTGAAAAATGTATATTAAAACCAAAACACATCAAATGGAAAGAAATCACAGATGGTTTTATTCACAAGCAGTAGAATTAATGGCCTTCCCTACTCTTTATAAATATTGGAAGCAGATGAGTTCATTACTATTTCACTCTAATAAAGAAAACCTGCTTTATTTTGACAAGACATCTACTTATCTAGTGTTTCTACTGAATAATAAATCTATTTTCTTTGAAAAATAAAGGTTGTCGATAAACAAAAACCTTCCTGGAAAATTTGTCTACCAAAAAACCCCCAAACATCTTCATTTCTGATAGTGCAGATATGGAATTCAAGGGATTTTGAAAATGTCACTAATTTTCAGAATAGAAAGTTTTGAAATGTTTACTTTGTGGTCGTCTTAAATTTTTACATCTTTCAACAAAGCAAGCAGAAAAGTGAAAACATCTGAAAAGGCTTTTGAAAAGAAAAGAGTCAGCACAAGCTGGATAAAGCTGTGGGCTCCTTTATCTTCGAGAAATCTGCACACATGGAGTGGAGTTTAGGACTTTTTTTTAACTACGCATTCAAACACTTCCCAGTTCGCAATCCAGGCTACGTCGAGTTTGCCAGACCTTCAAAGTACTGTTGGCAGCCTTTCCTGCGCTGGGATAAAACATCTTACCCTAGGGAAGCAAAAGCTGAGTCATTTTTAACCCCAAACAACATTCACTGATGTGGTCATCTTGTTAGTCATGGAAATCCTGTGTTATTTCTATTTATGCTTCTTTCAACACTTATTAACCAAGAAGTGAGGAGGTTTTATTTTAAACTGCAGAAGATGTTTATACTCTCCAGGGCCATGACAATCAGTTACACGGCTTATCCATCATTCCAGAGAAAGGAAAAGATTCTGAGAAACTCCCCAGGCAAGTTAATTTTTAAAGCTGTAGGAGGGAGAAGAGAAAAGAAAACAAACACCACCACCAAAGCCACAGGCACACAAAGCCTAACACAACCGCCTAATGCCGCGGGGGCCGTGGCTGGCTCCTTCCAGCCCTTGCGCCTGCCTCTGGCAACTGCAGCGTCTCCTTGGGGCAGGAATGGCCAGGAGACCCCTCGCTGGAGAGGATCGGCTGCCCCAGTGCCGGCAGCGCCGAGCAGAGCAGAAGAAATCAGAGATCTCCCTTAGAAAACAACCTCTGTGAACGCCGGCCAGCGTCAGGCAGCTCCAGTCTGGGCCCACGCGCCCGCCCGGGGCCGCTCGGGGCAGGAGGGTCGGTCCGTGCAGCCCCCCCGGGGCCGCCGGTGCCACGCGGAGGGGCCGTACCGAGCGATGCCAAGTGCCAGGCAAGCCGATGGCCCGGCACCGGCCCGGCACCGCGGCACGGGCACCGGCTGGCACCCCCGCGTGGGGCTGGTGGCCGTGGGCCCTCGGCACCAGCCGAGCTCTCTGCCTGGCATCAAAACCCGCTTTGCAGACAAATTTAAATTTCGTTTGTCCAACAAGGGACAGACGCAGGAGAGGGAACCGAGGTATCAGAGAGTGTTGCTCTAACCGAGGGGGAAAAGATGCTTCAATGGATGGAGACTGATGCTGTGATAACAGAAGGAAACGCTGCTCAGGCGCTGGCTTGGTCCCCGATGGCACTGAGCGATGTGGCAGGTGAACCTCTGGGGTTTCTTTCTGCCTGTTTTTATCATCTCTGCCAATTTGTACTGTTGAACACCGTGCCCACACTCCAGTGTTGGTCTGTGAGCAAAACGCCTCTGGCCAAAGTGTCACACGATGTCTGGAAGGGCAGACAGGGATGCCTCCTTGAAGCAGCAAGGAAAAGGGAGGAGGAGGCCTTTGCTTCCCCAGGCTTTGAGCATCGCTCTTGCTGCTAACGATGGAGACCCCCTTCCAGCTCATCGCCACCAGTAACAGCAACTCTAGATTACGGCTATTCCAGCAGAAACGCTGCAGAAACGGCAGAGAGATTTGGTGAAGGACTGATTTTAACAATCAATAATTACCCCAAAATTCTGAGCAGGTGAATTAGGATCAGGGGCTGAGCAGAAATACTGGGATTTCGGTCAAGTCTGGAGTATTTCAACAGCAGAACCATCCCAGAGGCCTTGTGGGGGGAGGAGAGCCGTTCACCAGCAGCGGGAGGAAGGGCAGCTCGTGGGGTAGAGCGCGGTCCTGGCCCCGCCACAGCCGCAGCCACGGGCTGGGGGTGAGGGTGCCCCCCGGCAGGCGCCGTTTCCAGGCGGCAGATGTGCGGCCCCACAGCACAGCACAGCGCCCACGCCCAGTGGCAACAGCTAATTAGGCAGAAGCGGCTTTGATGTTCGAAGGCATCGGGGATGTCCCCGAGGCAGCTCCCGGCCCGGCCTGGCGCACACCGACACCGGCAGAGGCGAGCCGCGGGCGGGACGGGCCACTCTGGTTTATGTGCCCCCCGCGCCGCCTCCCCCGCCGGGATATTCAATCAGGTGCCGGTGACGGCTCCCGCAGCAGCTCCAAGAAGCAGTTTCTTAGTTTTTGGTGGAACAAGTGGTACTCACATTCAAAAGCAGGTTATAAAAACACGTGCCTGAAGAGAATGTCGGGAACTTGGGTATTAATCTCCTTTAATTCAAAGACCATTCAAAATAAGCGAGACAGAAATATTGGCGGGGGTGAGAGAAGATGCCAGAGGTCGTATTGTGCACCACTGGCTCGGGTCAAGTTCAGAGGAATAATTTAGCACAAAGAATAACGATTTTCAACCTCAGTGGTGTGGCACGAGCCTCTCCCTAGCTGAGAGGTCCGTTTCCCCTGCGGGGCTCGCTGCCGCCGGCCGTGCAGGCACCCGCCTGCCCGCGGCGCCGCCGGCCCGGCACCCACCGCAGCCGGGACCCGACGGGAAGGGCTCTGCCCCGAGCGCAGCGCCGCCCTCGCTGCCGCCCGCGCCCTGCCCGCGCCAGGCATTTCTTTTGCCAGGTTTCGCCCCGTCCTGCCCAGTACCGAGGCGTCTCCCCGCTGCTGGGAGGTGCCCAAAGGGACGTCGCCCTCCGGCACCGCACGGATGCCAGGCGCCGTCTCCCCCTGCTCAAGCCGAGGCCCGTCCCGGCAGCGTCCCCGCGGTGCCCTCGGAGCGCTCAGTGCTCGGCCGAGCGCGAGCAAAGCTGGGCCACGCAGGACAGACCGCGGGGCAGAAAAGCGCGGCACCTCCCCTCCAACTTGCACTTCCACCCTCAGCCGCCTCTCTTAAAACGGCCTTATTTCAGAGTTGAGTATAAAACCTCATCTATTTCTGCAGAATCCCAGTTTATAACATTTGTGAAAAACGAGACCCCGGAGCCCTGAGCTGGGCAGGGCCGCTCTCAGCCTGCAGAAACGCCTCCAGCCCCGGAACGCTGCACCGGGTACGGCCCTGCCGGTGCCACAGCCCCGAGCCCGCAGCGCCCAGCGGGCTGTGGTGAGGCACCGTGCAGCCCCGGGAGCTGCACACCGCGGTCACACCGCTGCCACATTGCACCCTGCTGTCACCCTGCTGTCACCCTGCTGTCACCCTGCTGTCACCCCGCGCGCTGCAGTCCCTGGCTGCACGGGGATGCAGCAGCCCGCTGCTGCCCCAGCTGCATCGCCAGGAGCTCCTGGCAGAGCCCCACTGCCCCGCGCTGCGGCAGCCCCAGCACCCCCACTCCCCTGACACCCCTGGCACCCTGGCACCCCCACACCCCTGACACCCCTAGCACCTCGACACCCGACACCCCTGACACCCCCGGCACCTTGATACCCCTGACACCCCCAGCACCCCGACACCCCCGACACCCCTGACACCCCCGGCACCCCTATACCCCCAGCACCCTGGCACCCTGACACCCCTGGCACCCTGACACCCCCACACCCCTGACACCCCCAGCACCTCGACACCCGAAACCCCTGACACCCCCGGCACCCTGATACCCCTGACACCCCTGACACCCCCAGCACCCCGACACCCCTGACACCCCCGACACCCCTGACACCCCCGGCACCCCGACACCCCCACACCCCTGGCACCCCCGGCACCCCGACACCCCTGACACCCCAGCACCCCGACACCCGACCCCCCTGACACCCCGACACCCCTGACACCCCCGGCACCCCGATACCCCCGACACCCCAGCACCCCGACACCCCCCGCACGGGGAGCAGGTCTGTGCAGAAGGCCGGGGGAAGGGCTGGCCACGCACACGTTACAAGAGTTGGTTCAACCAAAGCCCGTGCTGCCAAGTCGAGGCCGCGCTGGCGTTTCCAAGCTTTGAGGCCGACTGCGTGACTTTAACCTGACCTCGTAATTACACACAATGCAAATTTTGACATTGATAATTACGAGTGACTAAAGCTGTTAATCTTTATAATAGAGGGTAAACAGGTTGGCTCACTGACGTTGCTGCCATTTTCTGCAGTGACACGCTTATTGCCACATACACTTGGGACAGGGCCTGCGTGGCAGCGTAGATGTTGCGTGTGGTCCCTTGCGCTCCAGAAAACACTGAAGTTGAGCCATTTTGACTTCTGTGTTTTCACTTTGCAGCATACCTTTTGAGAGGGACGTTTTGGATGGAGTTTCCAAGGCTTTTTATATCTAATTTCCAAGGACAAAACCGCACAAACAAAAGCAAATTACCTGGAGGGGGATCGTGCTGCCGCCGCTGAAGTCGGCCCTTCGGACCCAGGGCCAGGCTGCAGCTGCTCGGGCCAGCCGGGACCGGCCGCAGAGGCTCCGCAGCGCCTGCTCCATCTCCAGCGATGCCTCTGCTCCTGTTTCTTTATTCCTCCTGTGTCTGAAACCAGGTCCCACCTTTTGCAGCGTCCCTCGCCTCCCTGGGCAGCTTGAGAGCAGAGGAAAAGGTGCCTCCGGCCTCGGCCCTCACGTCCCACCAAAACTGCGCAGAAAGCCCCCGGCAGCCCCAACAGGCAACCCGCCCAGCTGCGGCAGGGGAAAAAGCACCCTGTGGGCGAGTCCCTCACAGGAAAGCCCGCGATCCCCGCTCGTTACTGCGACACCCCCGTCCACGGACGGACACGCGTGACGACTCGCTATTTCCTTCCAAAAGCGGGCGGGGATGGGAAGGCAGGCAGGCTCCCCACTGGGGACGCCCCCCGCGCGACAAAGCCGGCTCGGGCCCCCGCAGTGTCCGAAGCCTCGCTGCCCGGCGGGGCACAGGGCCCGGGGCCAGGCGCGCTGCAAGAAGCGCCCCCCGTGCCGGGGGCGCTCACCGTCACACCGAGCAGCCCAGCGGTTCAGGTGCCACAGCTGGAACCGCTACGCGGCGGCTCCGTGCAGAGAAAGCACTGGCTCATGCTTCGCTCCTCCCGATGCTCTGAGCTACTTTCCGAACGTTCGGGTTTGGGATGTGAAGAAGTCAGTGCAACGGTGGGGCAGAGGGAAAAGAGTGGCTGGTCCCAAGGGATGCCCCTTTCCACTCCCGCAAGTCAGAGCTGTGGCGGTTTAGGCTTCTGAAACTCCAAATTTAAAACACAAAGCACAGAGAATAAACTGATTAAAACAAGTTTTATTTAACAAATTATATTAAGAATACAGACTAAGTTATCACACAATGAAACTTCCCTTTGTAAAATACAGGAGGGTCATCTAAAATAAATATAAAACGTAGTAACATTCATAAGATTAATGCACAGTAAATTCACTTTCAATAACCCAACAAAATGCATAGCATCTTAGAAAAACACTTCGCAACTGCATAAAAGGTTTCTCTCTTCCATTTGCATGATGACATTTAAAACTGTTGCTGTTAGGAAACAATTTCACAATAAACGACCAGAATATCCAAACTGTTTGGCTTCCCTGTACTGAATGAATCGAGCAGCACCTCACTGAGCTTTTTCATGAGCGGAGGAGCACCCCCCCCACTGCAACGCTGTCAGGGTTTCGTGGCTCAGGATAACCAACACCGGCACCGCTCGGCTGCCCCGCTGCCGGCACGGATTCCCGTCTGTTTGTCAAGGCTCGAAGGCTGAGGTAATTATTTGAAGGCAGCGAGACGCGCACGCCCTTCGGGAGGAGGGAACTGCTCTGCGGTGAGCTGCTCCGCCGGCCCCCGCGGGACGTGGGGCGCCGGGGCCAACGTGGGACCGGCCGGCTGCCAAGGCGCCGCATCCCGCGCTCCCTCCCCCAGGGAGATTTTTCGGGCCCCGCCGAAGAGGAGGAGGGGACGCACGTCACGTCGCCGCCGCCAGCGCCAGCGCCCACCCGGCACGGCCGTGCCCCGCGGGCCCGGGCTGGGGAGCTCAGCAAAGCGGAGCGGGCAGGGGCGGGTGTGAACCAAACAAGCCCGAAGCTACAGACGACCAACAAGCTGTCCCTAGGCAGGAGGCCCGCGGGGGATCCCCTCCTGCAAACACCGCGGGCAAACTCGGCGCCCGGCAAAGGAAAAAAGTTTGACAAAGTTTATTCCTATGTAACTACAGCTATGAGATGCTCCCACTGGGAAGACACCTGCTATGACTGTCCACACTTGAATTTTATCACAAAGTTCACACTCTACGTTACTTTCTGGACTAATTTCTTGCCTCTCCATTGTTAACACATTAGACAGCACAGCCTGGCCTGGATGGCCCACGAGTCATCTCAGCGCTACCTGCTCTTTGCCGTGAGAAATCCAGGAGGCAGCGTGTCACTACTAATTCACATCAGAAAGTGTATTTTACAGCAAGCAAACCCCTCACTGCTGCTTTTCTGTCTCTGTCGCAGACATATGATAATTTGGCAAACTAATTTCTCCATCAGCCACAAGATTAAGCTACCTAGAGACCAGTTTTGTTCTAGAAATAAAGGCAAGGTAGCCAAGCACATCTGGTAAAGCTCTGCACATCCACTTCTGTTGCTTTCCATTAACTCATCCCCTCCCCTTATGCTCCAGAAGGCTTCTCCATAGCCAAACACCAACATCAGGCTCCCTGAATATTTACTGCCTGGGCCAATGGTACCACAGTCACCTTTTGGACAGGGAGGGAGGAAGATGCAGAGAGGTGATGCTGGTACTGGCTATGGCACATGCTAAGGGGGAAGACTGGCTGCAAGGATGCAAGGACCAGCCTTGCAATGAGTTGCCATGAGTACAAAAGTTACGGAACAGCAAATAAAACCTGCCTGTGGAAACGCTGACCTGATGCCCAAGGTCTTGGGAATCCAGAGACGCAACAGAAAAGCTTCCTATAATCGGTGGACAGAGAAGAGGACACATACAGTCAGCCTCCCTGCGCCGTGTGTCTCGCTGTGCTTGCAGGCACCGGCTCTGTGCCCTCTCCCCTCTGGGAGCGCCCCGTTTGCCAGCCTTCGGTCAGCAGGTCTGAGAGCTCAGCTGGCTCTCAGCAGCTGTAGCTCTTTGCTCAAAACACCTCTATTGCGTTTGTACCACAAGAACTGCACTTGTACTGTTCGTGATTTCAGTACGTGGCATCTTTGCAGTGCCACAGTGCAGAGACACACTGGGAAGATCAAACTGACCTCTCAAGTTTCTTTGCAGATGCACCCCTGAAGCAGCTCTGCTGGCCCAGTGTAAGAGAGGGAGGAGTGAGAACCAACTATACAAATATATCCTGAAGATTTCTTAGACGCTTGTCCCAGCTGCATGTCCTGTCAGTGTTCTGAGCCATCCAGTGTTTCTTGTAGGTCACCGAAGAGAAAGCTGAGCTCACTATCTCTAAGAAGGCTGAGCAAACGTAACAGTTGCTATAAATACTAAAGCACCAATTCTATCGACTGATGCTCTCTAAGCTCAATCTCGCAGGAAGGGACTCAAAGCTACGCGCCCATTTTTCTGAGACATCCCCAGGGGGTGCCCCATGGGACGTGGGGCTCGGCAGCTATCCGAGCCCACCCCTCCCCGGGCACTGCCGCTGCTGCGGGAGCCCTGCCCTCGGCACGGGAAGACGCGGCTTGAGGAGGGGCTCCTGGCAGCCGTCCCCCCGTCTCCCGGCGGCAGGAACTGCCCCCGGAGCTCCGCAGACTCTGCGCTGGCCGCCCTGCACCAGCCCGCAGCCCTCACTCCTCCACCACCAGTAACAGGAGGTCAGCTCTCTGCAGCCCCACATCCCAAAGCTGTGCGGAACACACCGCTGCAGAAGGCTTCTACCTGCCCGCAGTGTCCACTGAGCCACAGGAGAAGCTATAAATGGATGCCTCAGAAAACTACAGAACAAATTACAAGCAGAAAAATAGAAAGACAAAAGATGGATGAGATGGGCATAGTACTAGAGCATGGAGTGGATTTGAACTTCAAGTGAACCTGAGCCGAATGACCAGGCTGCCATGGTATGTTCATTTGTCGATGTCAGCATCATCAATCTAGCCTTTGTGAAGCTTGGCAGTGAGGTCTGGCTTTGCTTTCTTGCAGGATAAATAAGAACTAAAAATGGTGCTGCAGCCTCCAAGTAAACGAGCACTTCCAGGGGGTCACCCAAACGTCCAGAGCCAGTGCAAATAGCATACCTCTATTTCTTTTGCCCAAACACACCTGCAACCAAATTGGCCTCTGCTTTCCAATCGCACAGCCCCGCTTTCAGAGGCAGGTTTAGAAAATGATTTACCTGATTGGAAGAAGATGAAGCAAAGACTTGGAATCAGTCTGTCCCGAACGTTACGGTATTTTGTGCTCATTATCCCAGCAATGCGGTATGGTGCCTTAAAACCAGAAATGAATCTTTGGACAAGAAATATTTTACATATGTACAAATAAAAAGTACAAGCTGACAGTACAAAACCTACTGTTAGTCACCATTCTGTCCAACTAGAAAATGCAAGATCAATCAAAAGCAGTGCAAAGCAGGTCAGGGCATACGTATGACCCAGACTGGGAGCAACAATACTGTTACTTGTTACTATGGCAATTGCATTTCAATAGGGTTAGGTAATCAGTATTTTACAATAGAAAAAGTTGTACGTTTTAACACTTACTTAAAAATTGCCATTTTGGTGCCATGATGTAGCTTTGTTCTACAGCAGAGACTTTAAAAAGCAGCATGGAGTCAGATGGGCACTTCTAAATAACTTATTACAGCAACAGACTTCTCCAAGACATGCATTTGACTCGGGAGCGAGCTAAGGTCAGCGATCACAAGGAGGCTGAGGTCAGGGTTTAATGCATCCCACTCTCATCCTGCACTACGTCAGAGTCCGGTGCTTCCCCGTGAGTGCACGAGGGAACAGGCACATCTCTTGTTTTAGCAGCTAGAGGGGCAAAGATTAGAAAACTGTCCAAAGTGATGGGCAGGTGACAGCATCCACGTTGTCAGCAGGGCCCCAGCTCCACAGGCAGCTCGGCTGGGGGTCAGCGGGGCACTGCCAGCACCCAGCCCCGAAAATGCAGGATGTTCGTCACTCTAGGTCCTGACAGACACACGGACACCCTGTGCAAAGCGGAGGTGCTTCGCCTCGGGAGCTGCAGTGCAGCTCGTGCTCTCTGCACCCCTCTGCCTGGGGAGGGAGCCCGAGGCGGGTCTGAGCCGGCGACCACGGCCCTGCCAGCCTACAGCAAAACCAAGTGATCGCTGTCGGGCTGATCCCGGCTGCGGCAGAGCTGCTGTGCGCCCGGACCTTGGCGGGGGCAGACGGGGCATCCGCTGCGGCCCGATGCTGCCCGCTGGGCCGAGTGCCGCAAGGCCTCGAGAGCCCATCAGCTCCGTGTCAGCTCATGCGGGAAGCCCGGGGGCTTGCGGATTAACCAGCCGTGTCTTTTACTCTTCCTTACTTTTAGGGCTCGCTGCTGAGCGCTTCCTGATGGTCTGCGAGCTCGCGGCTCGCTGTTCGCAGCACTTTGTTACGGCTCTGGTTTCTGTGACTGTCCTGCAGCAGGGGTTATGAACGGGGGACAACCACGGGGCTGCCGTCAGGCTCCCAGTCACGTACTCACATGGAGCGGCGTCCGCAGCGGCGAGGGAGGGCGGGGGGCGGCTGCCGAAGGGTCGCGCGGTCCCAACGCGTGGAGCGGCGTGTGCAGGAGGAGGCGGTGCGGTGCGGGGCGGGCGGCGGTGGCCGGACAGGCGGACGTCGGCGGGACGGCCCCGGCGCCGCGCCCCGCTCAGTAGTATGCACGCCCACGGCCGCCCCAGCGCCGGCCGCCCCTCTCAGGACGGCGGCACCGGTGGGCAGCGCGTGGGGCTGGGCGGCAGGCGGGCCGCCGCGCTCTGCTCCGTCCGGAAGCTGTAGTCGTACTGCGGGGCAAAGCAAGAGAGAGGGAACCGTGAGGCGCTGCCCGGCAGCAGCCCGGCCACGCTCCCCAGCCCGTGCCCAGGGCGGGAGGATGCAGGAGAATGAGGCAGCACCCTGAGCACCCAGGCAGGGCCACGCCGGGTGAGCCTGTGGCACTGCCCGACCCCACCGCCCCAGGCAGGATCCAACCCCCCCCCCGCAAACCCAGCGTTAACACTAACACGACCATCCTGGGCAGAAAGCAGCTAGTCAGAAAGACTCCCCTTTGCAGGCCTCGTTTACACAAGTTGGGACCATCGCAGTTAACACTCTTGGTTTGGCCAGGAGGGTGAAAATTCCTGTGTGCGTGTCCCTGCAGCCCAGGGATGTCACTGCAGCCCCGGGGACATCCCGGCTGCGTGGAGCGTGCCGTAGCAGTGCCATCTCGTGGCACGCCACGGGCCGCTCCCCGAGAGCCCCAGCCGTGCCACGGCACCCCCGGGAGAGGCCGTGGAGCGATGCGCTGGGGCAGGGGCGGCACACGGCACCGGCACAGCCCCGGTAACCGCTCGGGGCGTGGACCATCCTCCCCGGCATCTCCCGGCGTGCTGTTTGCAGCTCCTGGGACGTCACCAAGACGTTCCCTCGTTGCGGGCCGTTGGCCAGCGCCCAGCCCCGGCCGCGTGCCCGGAGCGCTGGCTGTGCCAGGGTGGCCGCAGGGCTGGCCGCGGTGCCCAGGCCCCTGCGAGGGCTGCAGGCTGCTCCCGGTGACACGAGCCGGGCGCGCTCCCGCAGCTGGCTCCCGCCGGACACTGGCTTGGCCTGCATCTCGCCCTGCTCCTCAGCCATCTCCTCGACATTCTCCTTGCCCTGCTCCTCCACGTTCTCCTCAGCCATCTCCTCAGCCTTCTCCTGACTCTCTCTGCCTTCTCCTCCACATTCTCCTCAGCCATCTCCTCAGCCATCTCCTCAGCCTTCTCCCGCCCTTCTCAGCCTTCTCCTCCACATTTTCCTCAGCCGTCTCCTCGACATTCTCCTTGCCCTGCTCCTCCATTCTCCTCAGCCATCTCCTCAGCCTTCTCCTGACTCTGCCTTCTCCTCCACATTCTCCTCAGCCATCTCCTGCCCTTCTCAGCCGTCTCCTCGACGTTCTCCTTGCCCTGCTCCTCCACATTCTCCTCAGCCATCTCCTGCCCTTCTCAGCCGTCTCCTCGACGTTCTCCTTGCCCTGCTCCTCAGTCTCCTCGACATTTTCCTCGCCCCGCTCCTCGGCCGTCTCCTCGCCCTCCTCCCTGCCCGGCCCCTCGCCCAGCTCCCCCCGTACCCCGGACTCCCCCCCCCCCCCCCGGGGGCCCCTGGGGCGGGGCCTGCAGGGCGGGCGCGCGGCCGGCAGAGGGCGCGCGGGGACCGCGGCGCGTGCCCGCGGCGCGCAGGGGGCGGGGCCCGGGCGCGCGGGGCCCCCGCGCCCGCGGCGGTTCTACCTCAGCGCCGTGATGTCACGGCCGGCAGCGCCCGCCCCGAGCTCGACAGGCAATGAGCCTCATTCTTCAACAGGCAAACACATAAAGATGTCAGCTCAAACTGTTTACTAATTAACACTTAAAAAGACACAAATTAGATATGCGTGGCTAAGAGCAATTATAATCAAGACGAATTTCTCTAGTCATTTGGGAACTGAAAAAAATGCCTAATTGCTGGAACCAATGTTTTAAAAACTGAAATCATGCCAGTTAGCAAATATGTTCATTTAAAGAACATTTCATGTGACTACACTCTGGAGAATTGACTACAAACATCAGAACAAGGAAAAATATTTCTGTATAAAATTAAAATTTTAAGCTCTTCTAGATTTACAACTTCTTCATTAAATATATTGGCGAAGAGCAGCCCAGGAAAACTTGTAGCAATTAAGTGGTTAAACGAACTGCCTCCCTCGTCACTTTAAAAGGAATGATTAAAACTAGACGCTTGCTTTACTAATTAGACCCTCTCCAGCCTTCCCAAGCCGGGACTGAGCCGGGGTGCCCTCTGCCAGCGTGGGGGGCTCGCGGCAGCACAACGGCCAGCCGGCAGCCGCGGCACGGCAGCACGGCCGCCGGGGCCACCGCCAGAACGGGAGCCACCCCTGAAACTGGAGCCACCGCCTGAACCAGAGCCACCGCTGGAACTGGAGCCACTGCCAGAACCAGAGACACCCCTGAAACTGGAGCCACTGCCAGAACAGGAGCCACCCCTGAAACTGGAGCCACCCCTGAAACTGGAGCCACCGCTGGAACTGGAGCCACCCCTGAAACTGGAGCCACCGCTGGAACTGGAGCCAACGCCGGAACCAGGGCCACTGCCGAACTAGAGCCACCGCCGGAACTGCCAGAACCCCCACTGGAGCCACTGCTGGAACTGGAGCCACTGCCTGAACCAGAGCCACCCCTGAAACTGGAGCCACTGCCAGAACAGGAGCCACCCCTGAAACTGGAGCCACTGCCAGAACAGGAGCCACCCCTGAAACTGGAGCCACTGCTGGAACTGGAGCCACTGCCAGAACCAGAGCCACCGCTGGAACTGGAGCCAACGCCGGAACCAGGGCCACTGCTGAACTAGAGCCACCGCCGGAACTGCCAGAACCCCCACTGGAGCCACTGCTGGAACTGGAGCCACTGCCAGAACCAGAGCCACCCCTGAAACTGGAGCCACTGCCGGAACAGGAGCCACCCCTGAAACTGGAGCCACCACTGGAACTGGAGCCACCCCTGAAACTGGAGCCACCACTGGAACTGGAGCCACCCCTGAAACTGGAGCCACTGCCAGAACCAGAGCCACTGCTGGAACTGGAGCCACCACTGGAACCGGAGCCACCCCTGAAACTGGAGCCACCACTGGAACCGGAGCCACCCCTGAAACTGGAGCCACCGCTGGAACCGGAGCCACCCCTGAAACTGGAGCCACCGCTGGAACCGGAGCCACCGCCTGAACCGGAGCCACCCCTGAAACTGGAGCCACCCCTGAAACTGGAGCCACCCCTGAAACTGGAGCCACTGCTGGAACCAGGGCCACTGCCAAACTAGAGCCACCGCCGGAACTGCCAGAACCCCCACTGGAGCCACTGCTGGAACTGGAGCCACCACCAGAACCAGAGCCAACGGCAGAACCGGAGCCACCCCTGAAACTGGAGCCACCGCTGGAACCGGAGCCACCCCTGAAACTGGAGCCACCGCTGGAACCGGAGCCACCGCCTGAACCGGAGCCACCCCTGAAACTGGAGCCACCCCTGAAACTGGAGCCACCCCTGAAACTGGAGCCACTGCTGGAACCAGGGCCACTGCCAAACTAGAGCCACCGCCGGAACTGCCAGAACCCCCACTGGAGCCACTGCTGGAACTGGAGCCACCACCAGAACCAGAGCCAACGGCAGAACCGGAGCCACCCCTGAAACTGGAGCCACCACTGGAACCGGAGCCACCGCCGGAACCGGAGCCACCGCCAGAACCCCCACCGGAGCCAGAGCCACCACTGGAGCCACCGCCGGACCCGGAGCCGCCGCTGCACGCAGGCCACCTCGCCTGCTGAGACACCCGCCCGGTGACGGTCCCCTGCCCGGGACAGGCCGTGGCCGCAGGGCCAAGCCCCCCGCACCCCACACCCCGGGCTGGGCACGGCTCCTCCGCCCCACGGCCACCGAAACAGCCGCAGGCGATCGGGGCTGGCGGCCGAAACCCGCCTGGACGCGCTGGGCCTCGCCGCCCCTCCCCAGGCTCCCGGGGCTCGGCTGGGCCCGCGCGGAGGGGGCGCTGCCTCCAGGCGCAGCCCGGGCGGGCACTGCAGGATTTGCACCTGTTCCCACCAGTTTTCCTGGAAGAGCGGAGTCCTTTCATTCAGCTCACCAGCCTGGAGAATGGGTGCATACATCTGCAAATGCGCTGACAGAGAACAATAACTCTTGGAATTCTTTGGGAATATTTTTTGCAAGGCATCTAGCTCCAGGGAAAATGTTCTCGCTGCTTTGGAAATCCAGAAGATTTGCTGTAATGGTGCTATTGCTTGCAAGGGAAATAAAGCCATGCAGAAATTCACAATATTTATATGCATAGCTATCTATGTGCAGACAAGATGCTTCATCAAGGAATACGGGCTGCATAATTATACTTTTCATTACTCTGAAAGGCACACAGCCTGTAAGGGAACGGGAGGGTGTGGGGAGAGCCCGCAGGTATCAGCCTCTCCTCCCCATGCTGCGCAGGCGACGCCGGTGCCGCTGTCCCGAGCTGCCGGCACCTCTCCCGCACCAGGCACACGACCAGCGCTGCCCAACCGACTCCATCGCCCCTTCGCTTCCCCCCGGCCCCGCGGCCAGCTCCGGGCCGGCACGGGGGAAGGGGGCAGGCGCATGTCGGGGCCACCAGCCCCGGCACCCCGGCCCGCAGCGCCCGGGGCTGCGGGGGCTTCTGCCAGCGACTGCTCCCGTCGGGCAGCACCTTCCGAGCTGCCGTCACCGCTCCCCCCGCTCGCCGGGCGCCTGGCACGCCCTGGCAACCCATCACCTTCTTTCTGTACTCAGACAAAACTTCCGGGCAGAAGGGAATGGGTCTAGGAAACTGGACTCTCAGCTGGAATCAAAAAGCGAGGAAGCCATGAGGATTCTGGAAGTTCTGCTATGCCATCTTCTTACTCCTGCCCTTAACCCAGCTGGTCGGCACACGAGAAGATGTTTGTGACTGATGGTGCCTGAAAAGCCCGTGCTGCCGAGACAATTTTCCTCCTGGCCTGAGACTTCAGCTGAGGCAGCTCTTGCAGAGCAGGCGGCTCCGCGGCGCCATGCAGCCCAAGCCATGCATCTGCCAAAACGCTTCCTCGGGAACACGAGACCACCCTCGGTTCCGTGGCTGTCTCCTCCCCGAGCTCCCGCAAGACTCGTGCTCACTGCAAGCGCAGCCCGGTTTTCCTGGTAACAAGATACCAGGCACCATCACACTGAAAAACGCTGAAGTGGTTTTCCTGACGTTGCTTAGTCAAGTTCATTTGCTTCCCTGGGACGCGAGAGGCAACCTAACACAAACAGAGTCCTGCCTGTAACATGCTTTGTTAATAAATGAGAAAGCAAGGTTAAATAAGCAAGACATCTGGAATTAAACAGAGGGCAGCAGACTTTGCCATTAGACTCAACACCTGAAGTGTCTCCACCCGGCACAGATCCCAGAGGACATCCCTAACGCCGAGCTTACTGTTTGGCTCCACGTTGACTTTATCCACCAGCAGTGACTTGGAAAAGACAAGGGAGGCCTTTTCCAGCAGGGAAGGGATCTTACAACGAAGCGAACACAGCTCTCGCGATGCTTTTGCGGAGTGCCAGGCTGGCTACCTACCTCCTTTTCGATTTCTGCAAGGGTTTTGATTGTGATACCCAACAGATCAACCGGCTGCATCTGGCAAGGAAAACAAAAACGAAACGTCAAATTCAGGGTTTTTTTGTTTTGGTTTTGTTTTGTTTAAAGTCAGCAAATACTCTATCACCAGAGGTTTAGAGGCTCCATCTGTAAACACCGCCGTAATCCTGTTTCTCAGTCCACCAGCACAGTGAAGAAGCAGCAGGGTGAGGGCCAACAGCCCTTCTCGCCGCGCGGGGACGACGGCACCCACCGCGGTGTCACTGTGCAGAGGCAGAGCCTCGGCCCCCGCCCCGCCGCGGGACGGCTCTGACCGGAGCACGCGCGGGACGGAACACCCTGCGGATTTCATACGGCCGCAGCACGGAGGTGTGAGCGGCACCGGCTGTGGGAAGCCCCGACCAAACTGACCATATGGTGGCAATGGTGTCTAAAGGATCTGAGGGGAGGATTAGCACGACCTAATCTCTCTGCATTTGTCCTCGCAGCAGGGACTCCAGCTTTCTGGGAATAACGGCCCATAAACAACCCTTTCAGAAAGCGATGGTTGTGAAAAACCATGTCCGGCTGCACACGCCGGTTGTGTCAGCAGGAAGAAGAAAGCACAAAGCAGGAGCACAACGTGAAAAATCAGATACAGCTGATGGCTTGGTGTTTGCCTTAACAGCTCCTTGTAAATTGATTTTTAAAGCTATATTGATTTAGGATGGGATGGATTAGGGAACTGGCAGTGGGATGCCCAGCCTCTGAGCTCTGGATCACCAACTTAAACTAGCACTGGCCCCACAATGCTCTCAAGTCATTCCGAATCGGTACTGGGGTTTCTGTTGTGGCTGAGCTGCTTCACCGGCAGCACCCCCGGCCGGCACGGCAGCGCTCGGCACCGAGCAGGCCGGACGTGCTGCCCCTCGAGCTCGGCCGCTGCCGGGCAGGAGCCGTGCCGCCGGCAGCACAGGCACGCCGCGGCAGGCCTCCGCTCGAGGGCTGAACTCACTCAGAAACGTGCTGTGTGCGGAAACAACCCAGCCCGTTTTGCCACTGCACTTCAGACACTTTGGTTCAGATAATCCCCTATTGTCAGAGGGCGATGGGAATCCTAAAACCGTTTTTCCATCCCTGCTCCAGCTCCCTGGAACCCAGCCGAGGTCCAGCTGCGGCGTCATTAGGACGCAGCCACCCCCGCGAGCTTTCCAGACTGGAACTGGTAATCACGAGGGCGCAGCCTCCCCACCAAACCGGATTTTGGCCAGCGCGGCCGCGGTAATCCCACCACCCCCGCTCCACCTGCAAAACCAGCAGTGCCCGCCGAGGCCGAGAGCTCCGGGCGGCCCTCGCCCCCGCGCCGCGGCCCCGCTCTGCCCACGCAGGACGTGGAGCCGCAGGAGCCTCGCGGCAGCTGCCAGCGCTGGGCTGCGCCGTGCCACCACCCCTGCCTTGAACTTCTGGGGTGCAAAAAGGAAGTCGTAAAGCTGACTGTGCCACGCCATACCCACAGCAGGTTAAATCT